>NC_136745.1:6500000-7147500 GCF_936440315.1 Barbus barbus
CTTCAGGGCGCAGCGGTCTCCAGCGAGCGCACATCTCAGTCTCTTCCGCCCGGTACCGTAGCAGAGCTGAGATGCTCACCACCCCTTCGGGGGTCTGTGGAGCAGCTCGTTCCCTGCCGGTGCATCGTTTCAGGGCACTAGCCGCTCTGACTACACCAGAGGCCAGTCTCAAGAGACTGGTTCCCTTAGTAGACTATTTCGCAGCGTGGAAACTACTGCCAAATGTGACGCATCCCTTACTGGTTGGGGAGCACTCATGAGTGGCCACCCTGACCACGGTTTGTGGAGAGGTCATCATCTCGCCTGGCACATCAACAGGCTCGAGATGCTGGCCGTGTTTCAGGCTCTGAAATACTTTCTCCCAGACCTGAGAGGTCACCATGTGTTAGTTCGCACCGATAACACATCAGTGGTCTCTTACATAAACCACCAAGGAGGTTTGCGGTCACGCCCCCTATACAGGTTGGCACACCAGATCCTTGTGTGGGCCCAGGGCAAACTCCACTCATTGAGAGCAGTTTACATCCCTGGGCATCTCAATGTGGGAGTAGACACCCTGTCGAGGCAGGGGCTGTTATCCAGGGAATGGATGCTTCACACCGAGGTGGTGAAGCAGATCTGGAGAGTGTTTGGCCAGGCTCAGGTGGACCTCTTCGCTTCTTCGCTACTCAGGAGACAGTGCAGCAAAACTGCTCTCCTTTCGGGAGTCTGACCAGCAAAAGCTTAATCGTATGTGTCCAGTGCGAGCACTGGACGCATACGTCCACAGAGCTGCCTTGTGGAGAAAGGCGGACCAGCTGCTTATCTGCTATGTCCCCCTAAGAGAGGTCTTTCTGCTTCCAAGCAGACCCTGAGTCGGTGGATTGTGGATGCCATTCAGATGGCCTATGAGTCCTCTGACCTCCCCTCGCCCATGGGAGTCAGAGTTCATTCCACAAGGAGTGTGGCGGCCTCCAAAGCCCTTCTCACAGGTGTCCATATCCAGGACATCTGCAACGCTGCGGGATGGTCTACGCCCCTGACCTTTTGTCAGGTTTTATGGCCTGGACATGCGAGCCACTCCAGGCTCTTCCGTTCTCTTGCCCAGTTCGAGTTCCTGAAGAGGAACGTCTTAGGTTACGTATGTAACCCCAGTTCCTCAAAGGAACGAGACGCTGCGTCGCGAGGCCACACTTCCGGCATCCCTGCCAGCGCTTGCTTCATTCTAGAAACTGACGCCGGTTTCACTGCACGTGCTTTTATGCCAGCTGGTCATTACGTCACCTCGCCCGTGACGTCCCTCCCATCTATTGGACAGATTTCATTGGTATTCAGAGCCGGTTACGCTTTGGGCGTTCCCCAAAGCGTCTCCTGATGTAGCGTCTCGTTCCTTCGAGGAACTGGGGTTACATGCGTAACCTAAGACGATTTTCCCTTTTTCTTCCTTCTTTCATTATTCATCGAAAACCTACAATACCTACTTCCTAACTAAAACCTAAATTCAGAAACATTAATTCATGTATTCACTGACATATAGAAAATATTGAAAGTTTGTTTGTTTGTGTTTTCCCTCTCATTTAGCAAGATTTATACAGATGAATGAAAAACAACAAACAATATGCAGTAAAATGTACTCTAATAATAATAATAATACAAGCTTCAGTCCATGCTGAGTTTACATGATCATCTGAATACTCCTATATCTTAAATTAATTATATATATTCTAAAAGTATTGACATTAGACAAATGTGTATTTAGTGGAGGTAAGTTCGGTTTAAATATGCTGAAAATATGGAGTTTTAAGAAAAGTTGTCTGTCTATACAGTAGAAACAGTGGAAACGTTTTTTTTTAAGAGAGAAAAAATAAAAAAATACAGCTGCAAGCAGCAATTACCGGGGTTCAAGCATTTAAGGTGGTCTTGGCCAACCTGGACATATGGCTGACAGTTAAACATATCCAAAATGAAGAATAGGCTCACAGACACACAACACGCATACAGACACACTGAAATTAAATCATTAAACTAGTATATTAATACTCTATAAGCATATTTACACACACACACACACACACAGACACAAACATACATAGACGTACATGCATACACATTTTGTTGCAGATATAGATATTTGAAACAAGTGATTTTAAGAGATTATATGTCATTTTCAGGTTTCTCTTTGATCATATGGCAAAATTGTAAAATCTGACATATCTGTATGAACAAAATGTTAAACTTTAATTAAAAGTTATTTTAAATGTTATAACAGTGATCTTATAATATCTGCATAAGAAAACCTATTAACAGTACTGTTTTAGTGTTTAATAACCCTGTTAGTGGTCTTCCGCTGCCATCTAGTGGTTTTAAATTGGAATTTATCATACAACACTGTGTTTTAAGCTTTAGAATTATTAAAGTGTTTAATTTTTTGGCCAAGGATTTTAGTTCTTTGGGTACACTATGTAAAGAACATATTATAAAATGAACGTTTTATGGTTGTCCAAATGCAAATGTTCAACATTTTTTTGATAATTATTGACCTAGAGAGTCTAGAGAATAGTATTGCACTGATTTGATTGATTGAGAAATTCTGTGTTTTTGAGGCCTTTTTAACTTTTATAGGGCCACCTATGGTCCGATCTCCATGAAATGTTCATGCTTGTTAACGGTCATCTGACACATGTTTTCACCAACTTTCGTAAATTTTAAAGTTTTTGTTTAGGTTTTATGGGCTTATGGTTATGTGGTCATGCCCCCTTTTTAAATGAGCTAAGTATAGCTAACCAAAGGACAAAATTATTATTTTTTTTTATAATTATTGATCTAGAGAGTCCAGAGATTATTACTGCAGCTGTTTGATCGAGATTGAGAGAAAAACCAGGGACTAGTTCGTAAAAGTAGGTTTTAAAACTTTTTCTGAATAATTAATGAACGATTTGATTGACAGTAATAGTTCTTGAGGCAAAGTTTCTCATTATGAGGAGATCAAATGATGTGCATATTGTGTGGATATGTAAAACACCACGTGATTACAGAGCCAAAAAACTCGTTAGCGCCAACTAGTGGCCAATTTCTTTCAAAATGATTACAGACCTTTAGGGCCATGAGTCGAACGGGTCCACCGAGTTTAACTTGTTTAATAGGTGCTTAAATTTGTTTGGACAATGGCGGCCATGTTTTTTGTTATACATGAATGTCCTCATAGACGCTTGTGCCCCTTCGGACGAAGATACTGCATACCAATTTTCAAGTCGATCACACAAACGGTTGCCTGGTTATAGAAATGTATATGCTTTTTCCATCTTATAGCGCCCCCAAGTGGCAGATCTGGGCAATTTTTTTTTTATTTGACCAAAGATTGAGCTCGTACATATGTGTACTGAGTTTGGTGAAGATATCTAATTCCGTTCCAGAGTTATACTCAAATTATATTTGGCTAACATTAGCATAGACGCTAATTGACATACCGTTTCGCACAAAAATCGAAATTTCAACTTTTTTTTGATAATTATTGATACTCAGTATCCACAGAATATTTCTGCAGTGGCTTGGTTCCGATCGGGCGAAAAACCTAGGACTAGTTCACAAAAGTAGGTTTGGGATATAGGTCAATTTTACGGGAAAACGGTGCGTCGTAGAGCAAAAAACTTGACTTTCGTGTTAACCCAAGGATCGCAATGATGTAAAGTTTTTGAGTGTACGACAAACGGTTTACGAGCTATGGCCAAAAATGTCTGAAAATTTAGTTTTTTGCGCTTTAGTGCCCCCGTTAGGCCAATTGGGACGAGCCTTTGTATCTGACGAGGGCCGGACTACTACCATCTGACTAAGTTTCAGCTCTCTAGACCTTGCGGTTTGGGCTGCACAATCAGTTTTAGCACGGAATAATAATAATAATAATTTTTAAAATCCTAACAAATACAATAGGGTTTCAGCAATGCGTGCTTGAACCCCTAATAATAAAACAGATAAAAGGGGCTGTGATGAAAAAGGTAAGAAAGCTTCAATACCAATAATGCTCTAATCAATCTGACTTTTCGTGAGCGAGGATACAAAAATGCAGAAATACAATCTGTAGTTTTGACAAAAGCCCTAGAGCTGTCAAAAATCTGCAAGATGACTTTTACTGACAAATACACAGGGATATCTTGATGCAGGTAACATGGAAAATATGTTACATATTGTTTATTGACTTATACTACCAACACTGCAACAACACAATGCTAGTTGAAAATAAGTCAATTTGCTCTTGTTGTGCAAGATTTAACAATAATTATATATCTTAACCCTGAATGTGTCCGTGTGAATCTAGTTGAATTGGCTTGATGTTCATTCCACCACAGATATTCAACAAAGTAGGAATATTGTGCCAACCAACCCTGGCCTCCGTTACATTAGTTGACGAGCCTGTTGAAAGGAGCTCATTGCGAAGGCCAAACTGTATCAAGATGTCAGCACTTGTGCGCACACATATCAATAACTGCTGCTCCCATTTGGCATGCTATGTGGGTTGGCTGCTGTTTGAGTTGGCTCAAATGTAATGTTTGACCAAAGCTCAAGCAATCAAAAGAAAAAAAGAAAAAGAAGAATGTCAATATTTATGCTTTCCTCAAATAGTAAGATTATTTGGGGTTAACGTTAGATATTTATACATCAATTTCATGCATATTCAGGCTTAGTGTTTTCCATATGCGTAGCAACATGGTCATTGGAAATTCCATCATTTTAGGAGGTTCTAATCCATTAATCCCACTGTTACAGCAGCAGGAACAATTTGCCTTTTTGCAAAGAATAATCTCACAATTATGAAAAGCAAATGCTAGATTTCATACAAGCGGAGCGGCTGATGAGAGTTTAGTTTGAGGTTTGAATCAAAACATGTTAATGAGATCCCTAAGGGTGCTACTTATGAATGAGCAGTCGTTATTTTGTGTAAAGTCTTCTAATGATCAAGTTTCTAAAACTGTTCACCTCAATGATTGCAGTAAACATCTGAATGCTTCAATTTCTGTGCTATTATGGAGGAACAATGGGGTGTCTCATTAAAAATCGTAATTTTTACACATTATAAGTGAATTTTAAACACACTACATAGACTGCATTATGTGTGAAATAATTTGCAATACTGATTAATGTTTGTTTTTGTTTTTTTTATATCATCCTGTGGCCCACAACAATTATAGTACTGATGTAGGATCCATCCAGATTATAGATATATGTAGAAAAAGCATGGCCTAAAATCTCGGCACCCTTGGTAAATATGATCAAAGAAGGCTGTGAAAATGTATCTGCATTGTTAATCCTTTTGACCTTTTGAAAAAAAAAAAAAAAAAAAAATCTAACCTTTCATTGGATAATAAGAATTTAAAATGGGGGAAAATATCATTATGAAATAAATGTTTTTCTCTAATACACATTGGCCACAATTAACGGCACCCTTTTATTCAATTATTTTTGAAACAGTTAACATTTGCCAGTTTAACAGCTCTAAATTTTCTCCTATAATGCCTGATGAGGTTAGATACCACCTGACAAGAGATCAGAGACCATTCCTTCATCCAGAATCACTCCAGACCCTTTAGATTCCCAGCTCCATGTTGGTGCTTCTTCTCTTCAGTTCACCTCACTCTTTTTCTACAGGGTTCAGGTCAGAGGACTGGAATGGCCATAGCAGAAGCTTGGTTTTGTGCCCAGTGACCCATTTTTGTGTTGTTTTTGAGGTTTGTGTTTGCATCACGGTTGGAAGATTCAAAGTCAGTCAGTGAGTCAGTCACTTATTGATTTTTTATCTGTTGGTATTTGATAGAATCCATGATGCCACGTGTCTAAACAAGATGTAGACCCAATATATCAAAAATACAGCAGTATATTTCATTGTACACATGGGGTACTTTTTATCCCTGTGTTCACCAAACCCATCTTGCGTGTTTGCTGCTAAAAAGCTATTTTTTTTAGTTTCTTCTGACCATAGAAGCCAGTCCCATTTGAAGTTCCAGTCGTGTCTGACAACTGAATATGCTGGAGATTGTTTTTGGATGAGCGAGGATAATTTTTTTTGAAACCCTCCCAAACAACATGTGGTGATGTAGGTGCTGCTTGACAATTTTTTTTTAAGGTTTTCTGACCACAAGACTCTATTTTCTTCTATTCTCCAGCTGTGGTCCTTGGAGAGTCTTTAGCCACTCAAACTCTCCTTCTCACCGTGCATTAGGACGATATAGACCCACGTCCTCTTCCAGGCAGTTTCGTAACATTTTATGTTGATTGGAAATTCTTAATGATTGCTCTGATGGTGGTAATGGGAATTTTCACTGCTCTAGCTCTTTTCTTAAAGCCACTTCACTAATTTGTGAAGCTCAATTATCTTTTGCTGCACACCAGAAATATATTATTTGTTTTTTCTCATTGTGATGGATGATTAAGGGAATTTGGGCTTTGTTTTCCCTCCTATTTATATTTCTGTGATACAGGAAGCCATGGCTGGATTATTTCATGTTCATAATCCCCCTGGAGTGCTCAAAATTGTGAATATGAATGGGAATATACTTCAGAGATATAAACACATATATAAGAATATATATACAAACCCGATTCCAAAAAAGTTGGGACACTTTACAAATTGTGAATAAAAACAGAATGCAATGATGTGGAAGTTTCAAATTTCAATATTTTATTCAGAATACAACATAGATAACATATCAAATGTTTAAACGGAGAAAATGTATAATTTTAAGGGAAAAAATAAGTTTATTTTAAATTTCATGGCATCAACACATCTCAAAAAAGTTGGGACAAGGTCATGTTTACCACTGTGTGGCATCCCCTCTTCTTTTTATAACAGTCTGCAAACGTCTGGGGACTGAGGAGACAAGTTGCTCAAGTTTAGGAATAGGAATGTTGTCCCATTCTTGTCTAATACAGGCTTCTAGTTGCTCAACTGTCTTAGGTCTTCTTTGTCGCATCTTCCTCTTTATGATACGCCAAATGTTTTCGATGGGTGAAAGATCTGGACTGCAGGCTGGCCATTTCAGTACCCGGATCCTCCTCCTACGCAGCCATGATGTTGTAATTGATGCAGTATGTGGTCTGGCATTGTCATGTTGGAAAATGCAAGGTCTTCCCTGAAAGAGACAACGTCTGGATGGGAGCATATGTTGTTCTAGAACTTGGATATACCTTTCAGCATTGATGGTGCCTTTCCAGATGTGTCAGCTGCCCATGCCACACAAACTCATGCAACCCCATACCATCAGAGATGCAGGCTTCTGAACTGAGCACTGATAACAACTTGGATTGTCCTTGTCCTCTTTAGTCCGGATGACATGGCGTCCCAATTTTCCAAAAAGAACTTCAAATTTTGATTCGAAAATTTGATTGATGTTTATGAGATTTGTAAATTATTGCATTCCTTTTTTATTCGTAATTTGTACAGTGTCCCAACTTTTTTGGAATTGGGTTTGTATATATATATATATATATATATATATTATAGATGTAAATACAGATATATTATACAAATATGAAATGTGTTTTACTTCTTAGACATCAGAACCAACAACAACAAAAAAGTATATATATATATATATGTGTGTGTGTGTGTGTGTGTGTGTGTGTGTGTGTGTGTGTTTAACTAAAGAAATATAAATGCAATTTTATTTAAGTGTCCCTGGAGCAGGTTTTATTTATACGATTTTATTACATGTAAAGTAAATAGTAATTTGATTCAGTCAGACTGGATTGTTTTTCCCTCTGACTGCAGTATGTATTTGTGACGCAGTGCAGATTGTATGAATAGACTGAATTAAAGGCTATATCAATAGATATTGATTATCAACAACAAACTGTTCCCTCATATGTCATATATTATTCAATGTCAAGCCACATATTAAAACTCTCAGCTGCTGTTCAGCATAATCACAAAAACCAGTATTGATCAATTTCAGGCTTTTCAGTAGAGGCTTTTAGAGATTATAATGGGAAAAATTAATGTGGCATGAAGGGACATGGCCTGGTTATTTGTGCTAGTATTAAAAAAATACAAATATTTCACTACATAATACATATTCGCACCTTGTCATAATGTCATCATGTGAGATTCTTAGCATACAAATAAAAGTAACTATCTGTCTGCATCTCTTCCAGAAACATCTTCATACTACTCTTCATGAAGCTTTCATATGTTCTAGTAAAGCCAGGCTCACACTGTGCGATTTTTAATAATCTTTTGCGATTGCTGCTTGTCACACTGTACGAACATGATCCCCATGTCAGACTGTAGGATCTCAGTTGTCTTAATGTCCGACTGTACGACAGTCAAGACGCGACAAAAACGGACGTACTCAAGAAGACTTGTCCGGAGTTTTACGTCATCAACACGTGACCCGCGTTCTCTTGCTATAATGGTAGCTAGCAAACAACAGCAACGTGTAGCGTTAGTTTTATTAATTACATGCCTTGATGTAAAAAAAAAAAAAAAAAAAAACGAAAAAGACGACGTGTGTGGAGCAAGTCATGGCTGGGCAAAAGAGGACTTTATGGACTTCCAGTTCTACAGAGCGAACTTGAGGTAATTTTGTTATTCGAGTTTAAACATCCTGGCCCTTAATACATAAACTTTAAGTAAACTTTACGTTGTACATATATTGTTTTTTACAAATAATGAATGGTTTGAAGTTGTCGCGCTAATTGCGTCATCAAGTTCAGTGCTCCTATTGGTTCTTGGTTTGACGGTCGTCGTAGGAGATGTCACACTGCAGGAAACTTGAGGAAAGTGTCTGAAATCTTCTGACACTGCCAGAATTTAATCGGAGGAAAAAATTGATCGCAACGGCCATTAATCGGCTGTCGGTGAACATGTCAAACCTGCGATCTAGACAACCGATTTTAGCCTAGGATTATAGGAATCTTTTAGGATGTTAGGATTTTCAAAATTTGTCTCAGACGAACAAATCGTGGCCAAAATCGCACAGTGTGAGCCGGGCTTAACTGGTAACACTTTATATTGATAGTCTATTTTAGACATTCTACTAACAGTAAGTAACTTTGCAGCTACGCCAACTAGTAGTCATTAGAGTATTAGTAGACTGACTGCTTAATATCTTCTAACACTTTATTTTGATGGGTGAACAACATAACATGAGAAACTTTGCAAGTATATGTCAACTTACTCTACTAACCCTAAACCTAACCTAAAAGTCCACTCTGAGAGTTAGTAGACATGTAGTTGCAAATGTATGAGTTAGTTGACGTAGTTGCTTATAGTTAGTAGAATGTCTAAAGAGGACTATCAAAATAAAGTGTAACCATAACTACAACTACAAACTCTCAATGTATAGGAAATGCATAACTTTTAACACATCTTGAATTCATTTGCAATTAAAATATTTGAAAAGGCTGTTTTTTTGTTGTTATTCTTTTAGTTTTTTATTATTTAACTGGAGCTGAAGTAAAATTGCAATTGTCTACTAACATTCACAACTACTAACATCGTAATTTCTTCATTTTCAAATGATAAACCATCAAGCTTTTATACACAAACTCAAGTATATTTTCATTCATTCATTCATTTATTTTTTGCACCATGCATATTTTCATTACGAATTTAAAATGGTCACACATTTTCAAATGCACATTATAAGTGATCCAAAATCACATTCAGAGATGGAGTTTGTGTGGAGCCTCACTGTGAACCAAGCCACTCTGAGAAACTGAAAGCACAAAATGATGAGCTGCATGTGTGTAAATGAACACAGTGCTGCTCTTTGCTCTGAAACACACAGCACAAGTTTGGTCAATTAAATCAAAGCATATGAATCAGAATCAGAAGGAGCTTTATTGGCCAGGTATGTTTATACATACAAGGAATTTGTTATATTTGTTCTCTTATATATTTGTTATATTTGTGTGATTATTATATGCAATATAATAATCACACTAAGCCATATCACTCAGCCCTAGCCTTAACTTTAAGGAAAATATCAGGGGCCCAAAATAATTTACATTCAGGGGCCCAAAATTCCTTGCCCTGAGGGCACTTTAGCTGTTTCCCACAAGTGAATCATCCCAGCCCTGGTACTAATCGATCTGAGCAACCCTTGATCTGCAAAGCCCCATTCTGTGTCTCATCTCAGTGGTACAGACAGAAGAGGACAGAGAAAGTGTCAACCTCTGGCAGGATTCCACAGGTACAAAAAGTAGGATGAGAAAAGTGAATCACCTCGCCTAACAAGGAGCTCTGTCTCTTTGAAACGAGTGCCAATCAATCTAACATTACAGCAAGACAGATCCTTCACAGAACAGAGCGTGTCTGGATCAAGGATAAAGCTGTGAATCCAGAAACCACAATTATGTTCCATTAAATCATCAAAATGTGTTTGCCTCCTGCTACATAGTTGACGTGGCTAATCACGTGAATGGAAAGCAAAACATAGTGAAGAAATAAAGACTATATTGAAATATAATTACATGTGTCTCCTGTTAAGCTCCATGTCCATAGCTGTATGTTTCTAGACCAAAATGACAGCGAGAGATGCCTGCTGATGCCAGATCGCTGTACACCGTTTCTCCGGATGTACTAGCTGGTCTGTCTGTGTAGGTGTATTCTCAACTCTAGCTGTCTCACATTTCATAATGATGTCTGGGATGTCTACAGCTCTTGTTTAGGCCTAAATGCACTGGAATCTGATTGTAGCTCATAGTCCAAGTCGGAGAACATTAAAGTGGCACCAGCAAATCTCATAGTGGATCCAACAAAGAACACTTCTTTAACTAATTTATTTGATTTGAAAAGTATTTGATATTTCCGGGCTATAATTTGGGATGACATACTAGATTATTATCAGAGAGGACCTGTTTTATTGGCTCTGAGATGTACATATCAAGAGCAATTTATTTTCACAGTGGAATTCTTTAGAAGTTGTATCTGAAATCTTGCTGTAAAAGGACCCTATCAGGGGACGCTGTGTGTCTGTATGGCTGGTGTTCTGTATCTGTCTAATTTGTTATTGTGCGAGTCACTGGTGGAGGGAGGAATTCCATTATGTGTTGAAAATGATTGGGATTTCATAAGAAGGGAGGAGAAACTTCATTGATGAATATGGTGTTAGGTTGTAGGTCAGTGACAAAAAGTTCTATTGATAAAGAAAATGAAAAATCTTTTGAAGATCTTGTTTAAAATACGAGACAAAATACATCAAAAATAATGTTTGTTTTTTTTGGTTCAATGTACTTATTGTGTTCATGTTGTATTGCAAATCACTTTAGCTGCTATTGAGGTGGGAAATGGGTGAGTTTAGGGACAGGTTTGATGATATGAGTATAGGTTTAGGTTCGGTTTAAGGGTGGGTCAACGATGTAATTATAGATACAGAAAATAATTCCAGATGTAATTACACAGATATTTTTTTGAGTACATGAGTACAATGTGAGTACAATGTAAAAACATGCATGTGCACAATAAGTGCAATGTATAAAATTATTATTTAAATTTTAAGTGCACAATACTTAATACAATACCACTTAATATACAGTGGGTCCGAAACAAGTACAGCTGTACTCGTTATATACTATGGTTCCCTTTCAGTCTGTCAGTCTCGACATCACGTTTCCGTTCCCTCTTTTATCAGACTCAGAATCAGAATGAGCTTTATTGGCCAAGTATGTTTACACATACAAGGAATTTGTTGTAGAGACAGAAGCTCCACAGTGCAACAGAAAGACAGTAACAGGACAGGACACAGGTAATAAAACAAAATAACAAGAAATAGCCAATAACCAATGTACAAAGCAGCGAAAAAAATACAAAAATAAAAAATACACAATATATAATATATAATATAGGCGACTATGTATGTACAGGTCAAGTATGTGCAAATTAGAAATGATAAAAATAAAAATAAAATAAGTGAGTGTGGTGAATGGATAATGAATTAGTTGTGTGTTCCACGTTTATTTATTGAGTGTTCATGAGATGTATTGACTGAGGGAAGAAACTGTTTCTGTGTCTGGTCCTTCTGGTGCTCAGAGCTCTGTAGCATCGACCAGACGGTAACAGTTCAAAGAGGGAGTGTGCTGGATGTGAGGGGTCCAGAGTGATTTTGCCAGCCCTTTTGCTCACTCTGGATAAGTACAGCTCTTGGAGAGTGGGGAGGGTTGTACCAATGATTCGCTCAGCAGTCCGGACTACCCTCCGTAGTCTTCTGAGGTCAGATTTGGTAGCTGAGCTGAACCAGACAGTTATTGAGGTGCAGAGGATGGATTCAATGATGGCAGAGTATAACTGTTTCATTAAGTCCTGTGGCAGGTTGAACTTCCTCAGCTGGCGAAGAAAGTACAACCTCTGCTGGGCCTTCCTGACAATGGAGTCAATGTGAATATCGCACTTCAGGTCCTGATAGATGGTGGTGCCCAGGAATCTGAATGACTCCACTGCAGTCATAGTGCTGTTCATGATGGTGAGTGGGGGGAGAGCAGGGGGGTTTCTCCTGAAGTCCACAATCATCTCCACAGTTTGCGAACTTCAGGAGCTTGACAGAGGGGTCTTTAGATGTGCAGTCGTTGGTGTAGAGGGAGAAGAGCAGTGGGGAGAGAACGCAGCCCTGAGGAGCTCCAGTGCTGTTGGTTCGAGTGCTGGATGTGAATTTGCCAAGCTTTACTAATTGCTGTCTGTCTGTCAGGAAGCTGTTGATCCACTGGCAGACGGAGGTGGGGACGGAGAGCTGAGTTAGTTTATTTTGAAGGGTTTCCGGGATAATGGTGTTAAAAGCAGAGCTGAAGTCCACAAACAGGATCCTCACATAAGTCCCTGGTCTGTCCAGATGCTGCAGGATGAAGTGCAGTCCCATGTTGACTGCATCATCCATCCATGATCGTTCAAAACGACAAAAGAACTTGTTTAAGTCGTCTGCCAGGTGTTGATTCTCCAGAGTGCTGGGGGGTGGTGTTTTGTAGCTGCTGATGTCCTTCAATCCTAACCACACTGAAGCAGGATCACTGGAAGAGAATTTGTTCCTGAGCTTGTCAGAATAATTCCTCTTTGCCACTCTGATCTCCTTTTCCAGTGTGTATTTGGCCTGTTTGTACAAGACTTTATCCCCCTTTCTGTGAGCATCTTCTTTGGCCTGACGGAGCTGTCTGAGTTTGGCAGTGAACCATGGCTTGTCATTGTTGTAGAATAGATGAGTCCTGGTAGGAATGCACATGTCCTCACAGAAACTGATATAAGATGTTTTTTTTTTGCAGCAGCTTCAAAAACAGTCCAATCAGTCAGGTCGAAACAGGCTTGTAAATCCCGCTCTGTTTCGTTAGTCCATCTTTTAACAGATCTTAATACAGGCTTTGCAGACTTAAGTTTCTGCCTGTAGGATGGAATAAGATGAACCAAACAGTGATCAGAGAGTCCTAAAGCTGCTCGTGGAACAGAGTGATATGCGTCCTTTATTGTTGTGTAACAGTGATCCAATATATTACTGTCTCTGGTGGGACATGTGATGTGCTGTCTGTATTTTGGCAGTTCACGGGAGAGATTTGCCTTATTAAAGTCCCCGAGAATGATTAAAACAGAGTCCGGGTGTTGTTGCTCACTCTGTAAAGCTGTGCTCACGTGCGCTTGCGGTGGAATGTAGACACTCACGAGAATGAACGAGCAGAACTCCCGCGGCGAATAGAACGGCTTGCAGTTAATGAAGAGCGTTTCTAGATCTGAGCAGCACATCTTCTTTAACACAGTTACATCTGTACACCACCTCTCATTGATGTAAAAGCATGTCCCTCCGCCGCGTGATTTCCCCGTTGATTCTGTGTCCTGATCTGCTCTGATCAGCTGGTAATTAGGCAGATGAATCGCGCTGTCCGGTATGTCGCCATTCAGCCAGGTTTCCGTGAAACACAGAGCAGCAGAGTTAGAAAAGTCCTTGTTTGTCCGGGAGAGCAGAAGGAGTTTGTCCGTTTTGTTGGGTAGAGAGCGGAGACTCGACAAATGGATGCTAGGTAACGCCGTTCTAAATCCACACTGACAAAGTTTCACGAGCGCGCCGGCTCGCTTTCCCCGTCTGCGCCTCCTCCTGTAGCGTTTGACCAGAGCTACGGCTCCACCAACTACAATGTCTAGCAAAACGTCCGAAAAATCAAAAACCGGTAGAAGATTTTGTGGTGTGTTCTGCTGAATGTTCAGCAGATCATCCCTGGTAAAACTGATCTTATTTGAAAAACAAAAAACAGGAAAAACAAACAAAAACAATACGAACACTGAAGAGCAACGCACAATAGCTGCCATCAGCGGCGCAATTTTGGACTTTAGGGAACAAGGGTTACATGCATAATCGAGACGTTTTACAAAACTGTATTCATTTATTTATTTATTTATTTATTTGTTTGTTTGTTTGTTTGTTTGAAAGAAAATCATGACCTATGTGGGTTGACAATGTTACAAAATATTTATGTTTCAAATGTTCTTTATTCTGCAGTGTTCAAATGTTCTGTTCTTTTGAAATGTTTTATCCCGAAAATAATTTAGAAAATTTATTAACATGTTTCCACAAAAATATTAAGCAGCACAACTGCTTCCAATACTGATAGTAATCAGTGTTTCTTGAGGAGCAAATCAGCATATTAGAATGATTTATGAAGGTTCATGTGACACTGAAGATTGGAGTAAATTTTGCTTTGACATCACAGGAATTAATTGCACTAAAAACAAATGAATGAATAAATACTACTACTACTACTACTACTACTACTACTACTAATAATAATAATAATAGAAAACACGTATATTGCAAATATATTTCACAGTATTACTGTTTTTACTGCAGCCTTGGTGAGTATAAGGAGTCTGCGCTATATTTACTCCTTATGGAAAAACAAATGAACCAAAAAACACTGAAGAAGAAAAAAAATGATGCCTTGCTACTTTTACAACATTGCTACTACATTGTTTTTTTTTTTTTTTTTTTTTTTTTTTTTTTTGGACTATCCTGTGCATCCTTGAAGTTGTTGTGTTGGAATTGGCCAATGGGATTTCAGCTTGTGATCATATGATCAACAACAGACCTTATTTTACATCAGATTAATAAATAAATGCACTGAGAACACACTGAATTATCACACATGACTGGAGGTTTTAAAACCTCAAACAGACAACTGGTCAAATATGTGTTCTAAAGGAGGAAACATCAGGTGCATTATCTTTGAATTATAAAAGGAAACCATTCCAGGCCAGGGATGAGAAAACATAGTTCTGCCACTTATCAGTCCGTTCCCTTGAACCATCCCTGTCATCCTTCAAGCTTACATAATTGCCTCAGCTGTCAGCAGCATTTTTCTGTAAATACAGGGAGTCAATTAAAAATTATTATTATTTTTTCTTCTTCTTCTGAGCATGCTACCTCTCCATGCAGGAGATTCTTTTTTTTTTCTTTCTTTCTTTTAATTCCAGTCATCTTTCCTTAGAGAAATCATAGCTTATATCCAGTGAGCAGTGAAATGATTAGATGGCAGCAGTATAGATTTTCATTTTAATTGGTGTACACTCCACTGTTGTGTGAAGAGGATGCCAGATATGTTTCTCCTCATACAAATCTTCTAAACTTGATGAATAATTTTACATAAAAAATAAATAAAATAATACATGCTCAATAATAAAATCATGTCACAGCAAAGTTATACTGTATAGACAAATCAACATGCAGGGTTTTAAAGGGAATACATTTAAATATATGTATATAATGTATATATTTGTTTGATTGTTTGTAAATAAATAAATAAATACATTTTTTAAAACATATATAATATTATTATTTGTTTTAATAACAACAGCAACAATAGTGAAGTAACACTCACTATATGATATATTTTTTTGGAGGCCAGGTCGAGCGATACTTTGGCATGCATACTAGCATGAATTATTTGGCTTGCAACACTCACAGCATAATGAAGTGACCACACAGTTGAGTGAACATGAATGCACATTCTCCAGATATAAGCTGGCAGGTGCTGCGACCAATAAAATGAAACCCTATAATGCTAAGGATGCTTTCCTGGACCAAGATTACATTTAGCACTACAGTAAGTGGCAGTGTGAATGTTCATACTGCAGTGTCAAGTCAGCATTGAGTTCAGTCTGAGATAATAGTAGAGGACGAGATTCAGGCTGTGCTTGGGATCGTTGTTTTCAGTGCTGACATGTACTTTTCAGCTATTCAGATAAACACACAAATCCGAACATATGCCCATGACGCTCACAACCACGGTTTCCCACAGTTCACTGGAGTGTCACCTATTTAATGTCTGTTACATGACTGTGCGTTAATTAATTAATTAATTAATTTGTTTGTTTGTTTATTTATTTACATACATATGTATGTATGTATGTATGTATGTATGAGATAAAAAAAGCAGGTAGGCCTAAAATCAAGACTGGTTTATTGGCATTGTACATATACAGTATACAGCCAATGAAATGGGGTTTCACCAGGTCTGCAGCGCAGCTTACAGGCATGACAACAAACAGTAAACAATACACTCTGTAAACAATAAACAATAGACTGTAAACAATAAGCACTCAATAAAGAAGCAACAAAGACAAAAGACAATTGGGGTAAGGGGTCATGCATATGTGATTCTTGAATATTTTTTTTTAAGAATTAAGCAATTAAATTAGCATGAAGAAAAACATCAAAACAGCACTAAAGTGAAGACGAGATGTGGAGATTTTTGAGATCATGTCAATGACAATTACTGTTTCTGCGCATAGATGTTGCAGTGTTGTCAGTGAAATATTACTTTTAAAACATAAACAATAAAATGTTTATTCTCTTTTTTTATTAAATCATTTTTAAAATGCTAAAAAAGAGAGTATAACCTTATATTGGTTGGGACAGAAGCACTGCATCACCCTTAAGTGCAATACTACTCTGGCACAGATGCAGGACAGTGTATCAAATGGTGCTATTTTGTGAACCCCTTGCGCAAATTATTGCCTTAACTGGGAAATGACCCAATAAAATGGTGCAAACTGAAAAAGTCAGCTGAAACGAGCTGATATTTTGAAAATGAGAAGTTTGTTGAGGATTAAAAGGGGTAAGAAACTGCATTACAAATGTGAACATCATTTTACGCTTGATAATTACTTTTTATTGGTTACCTAATAGGGGAAATAATGAAACAATATCATAGTTTCACATTTCAGAAAAAAAAAATAATAATAAAAAAAGTGTACATTACTCATGGAAATACTTGCTTTTAATTCCACACCTCTCTCTGTAACACAACTTAAAAAGCACTTAAAGGTCATGCATGGTCTACATACTGTAGATGTGACAGTGTGGCCTTAACGTGGCTGTTACCTCTGCACATTCAACCAGTATTGTTCGTCTTCTTTTCTTACATTTGGGGTTGTTTTTTCGTTTGCCGGTTATCTGGAGATGTCACACAGTTGGAAACTCACTTATCTTTCACCATCATCCTCGCCAAGTAAGAAGAAAACAAAACCAGCGGCCGCGGCAGGCCAAGACATGGAAGACAATATGGCGGTCACTATAAAGTGATTTGAGGACATTTTGAAGGCTGAATTAGCAGCACTGCGTACCGAATTCACCACTCACATGACTACAATCCAGAATATGTGCTCTAAAGTTGACTTTTTAATCAGGGAACAGAGAGAGCAGAAAAAAGTGATCGGCGAACACACTGTGCCCTCGATGCCCTCGAGCAGCAGGTGACTGATTTACAAGACCGCAGCAGACGCAGTAATCTCCGGCTGTTGGGACTCCCTGAAGGCGCCGAGAAGAATGACTCGATCGGCTTTCTGAAACTGTCACTGCCGATCTGGATCCCATCACTTGCGGGCAGAGATTTCGAGATCGAACGCTTGCATCGAGTTTACTCCAGAGCTTCAACGGATCACTCCAAACCGCGAGTGTTTCTCTTCAAACTGTTACGCTACAACAACAGGAATTTGATCCTTAATAAAGCAAGACGCCGCGGTCCTGTGAAAGCGGGTGACGGTGCGATGTTGAGCTTCTTCCCCGACTTCTCTCCCACGAACGGCAAAGAAGCAGAGTTCCTTCAGTGCAATACAGAAGGAATTGAAAGAGGCAGGTCTGCAGACCTTTCTTCAGTATCCAGCTATGCTGAAGATCGCCATGAAACATGGAGAGACCAAACTATTGCACTCACCGGACGAAGCACGTCAATTTCTGAGCTCCATTCCCGCTCCTCATTCTCCTGGGATGGACGTGGCTTAGGCTAAGGGTTGGATAACACCCAGTGACTCAACGTCTGATTTACTGATGTAGAACTTCATGTGACAATCGGCTAGTGGCAGTTCTTCATGTAAGCTAGGAAACTTGGTATCACTAATGTACAGTTTTCAGTGTACATGATGCAATTATTTATGTTTGTTTCCTTGTTATAGAGAGTATACATGCTCTTTTTTTTACCCCACTTTATTACTTTATTACTTATTATGAATTGAAAGTTATTCTGTTCTCTTATAATAGGGCTAATGGCGGTGTTCTAAAGAATGGTACTGGCTGTCATGTTACTGTCACTGATTAAGATAGGGGAGGGCGGCAGCCACGGGGTTTTCACCCCAGTCTGTAAAGTTGTATGGGGTGGGTTTTCTTTATGTTAATGGGGTTTTAAAGGCAGACTTGAGTTAATTCATTTGCAGTAGTATAACTTTCTCTCATTTGTTCAGTTCACTTATTTGTTTGATAATAATGACTGAAATTGATATAATAAGTTGTAATGTAAATGGTTTAAATGGCCCCCATAAACGTTCAAGTTTTTTAGAACTATTGCGTGAAAGAGGGTTGACATTGCTTTGGTCCTGGAGGCCCATTTGTGAAAGGATGTTGTTCATGGTTGCAATGGTAAATATTGCAAGGTGGTCTCTTTTTCTGCGACTGATAGTGGAATTAGGGGTGATTTGATAACTTTTTGAAGAGATTTGAATGTTTTCATTTTGGACAGAAATGGTGATAATGCTGACAGAATTGCCTGTACATCCCTTGTGAAAAGTAATTTTCCCCACTGATAATTCTGTTGTTTCTGCTTCAGTTGTTTGCTCTTTTATCTTCGAACAATCATGCAGACCATTGTCCATAACAACTATCTGGTCTTCTACTACCTTATTTCTTATCTTTGATGTGTAGTTTTTGTATTCATGTGTATTTATTTATGTTTTTGTGTATTTGAGTTTGCCTTTAAATAAAAAAAATAATAATAATTGTTCACAAAAAAAAAAGAAAATAAATAAATGATTATAACAACCTTACAATTCATCTGTTTTCAATTACACAACATTTTAATCAAGACATTGATATCTGTCAAAAAATAACATGTGCGGTAATATTTATGAGAAGCAGAGGGGCAGGGAGTACACACACAATTCCTGGAAAATGCATTATCAGATGTATTGACTACCTCATCTCTTTTCTGAGAGGAAAAAAGAAATTAGAGGCATGAGCGGTTTCAACATGCTGTCTGACATAGACGATAACGTACATAACACATGCGAGTATAAAGTTGTTCTTCACTTGCTAAAAAAAAATTGGAATTACCAGGAAACTAAGTGAAATACTTCACATTATATGCCAAAGAGAATAAATGCCAATCCAACTGCAAATCCTCGCTTGGTTAGTGAACATATTCAACATGTTGGTTCCAGATGGAAACGTCTTAGGTTACGTATGTAACCAGTTCCTCGAAGGAACGAGACGCTGCGTCAGGAGACACTTTGGGGAACGCCTACAGCGTAACCGGCTCTGAATACCAATGAAATCTGTCCAATACATGGGAGGGACGTCACGGGCAAGGTGACGTAATGACCAGCTGGTATAAAAGCACGTGCGGTGCAACTGGCATCAGCTTCTAGAATGAAGCAAGCGCTGGCAGGGATGCCGGAAGTGTGGCCTCGCGACGCAGCGTCTCGTTCCTTCGAGGAACTGGGGTTACATACGTAACCTAAGACGTTCTTCAGGAACTCGAGCTACATCAGGAGACGCTTTGGGGAACAAGATGCCCACGGCTCCAGACTTGTCCCTGCCCTGTGTGTATCCATATGGAGCACAGCTAGGGCAAGAGAACGGAAGAGCCTGGAGTGGCTCTCATGTCCAGTCCATAAAATCTGACAAAGGTCAGGGGCGTGGACCATCCCTCAGCGTTGCAGATGTCCTGGATAGGGACACCTGCGAGAAAGGCCTTGGAGGCCGCCACACTCCTCGTGGAATGAGACCTGACTCCCATGGGCGAGGGGAGATCAGAAGACTCATAAGCCATCTGAATGGCATCCACAATCCACCGACTGAGGGTCTGCTTGGAAGCAGGAAAACCTCTCTTAGGGGGACCAAAGCAATTAAGCAGTTGGTCCGCCTTCCTCCACAAGGCAGCTCTGTGGACATATGCATCCAGTGCTCGCACTGGACACATACAATTTAGCCTCAGCTGGTCAGGCTCCCGAAAGGGAGGAGGACTAAGGCCTGCAGCACGAAAGGCTGTGGTGTGACAGAAGGAACCTTGGGGACATACCCTGCACGAGGGTATAGAAAGGCTTTGGCCATGCTAGGCGCAAAGTCCAAATGGGTAGGGCCCACAGAAAGGGCCTACAAGTCTCCAACTCTCTTCAGAGAAATGATCGCCAGAAGAAACACGGTCTTCAGGGTGAGATGGCGATCTGAGATCTCCTCAATAGGCTCAAAGGGAGGCCTACAGAGACCGTACTGGAGGCCTTAGCCTCAGTGCACCACGGAGGAAACGTGTAACAAGGGGTTGTCTGCCCACTGTCAGTCCACCAAGAGGGGTGTGGTAAGCAGAGATTGCCGCCACGTAGACCTTCAAGGTGGAGTAGGCTAACCCTGCGGAGAGTCGAGCCTGCAGGAACTCCAGCACTGTACCAACCGGGCAGTTAACTGGGTCGAGCTGGCGATATCCGCACCATGAAGTGAAGAGTCTCCACTTCAGGGCGTACAGTTTCCTCGTAGAGGGAGCTCGGGATTGGAGAATGGTCTTAACAACCTCGGTTGGGAGACCGGCAGCTATGAGCTGTGCCCCCACAGGGGCCACACCCACAGCTGCCACAACTCCGGGCGGGGGTGCACAATGGTGCCTCCTGCCTGTGAGAGGAGATCCCTCCTGACTGGAATCTCCGGCCAGAACGGGGCTACTAATAGCAGCCAAAGTCCGTCCCGGCGCACTCTCTCCAGAACTCCGTGGAGCAGAGCGATCGGGGGAAAGGCGTACAGACGAAGCCTCGGCCACGTCTGTACCATGGCATCCAGCCCCAACGAGCTGAATGACATAGAGAGTACCAGAGGGGACTTTGCGCTGACTCTTGAGTGGCGAAGAGGTCCACCTGAGCCTGGCCAAACACTCTCCAGATCTGCTTCATCACCTCGGTGTGAAGCATCCATTCCCCGGATAGCAGCCCCTGCCTTGACAGGGTGTCTGCTCCCATATTTTGGTGCCCAGGTTTAGGTGCCCACGCAAGGATCTGGTGTGCCAACCTGTACAGGGGGCGCAACCGCAGACCTCCTTGGTGGTTGATATAAGAGACCACCGATGTGTTGTCAGTGAGAACTAACACATGGTGACCTCTCAGGTCTGGGAGAAAGTGTTTCAGAGCCTGAAACACGGCCAGCATCTCGAGCCTGTTGATGTGCCAGGCGAGATGATGACCCCTCCACCGACCGTGGGCAGGGCGGCCACTCATGACCGCTCCCCAACCGGTGAAGGATGCGTCCATCGCTAGCGTTATGCGGCGACAAGGAGCTCCCAACACCAGGCCCTGGGACAAGAACCAAGGTTGTCTCCACATGTCCAATGTAAATGCAACGCCGCGTGACCTTGATCATGCGAAGCGGGTTTCCCCTCGGGGAGAACCCCTTGGTCTTGGGCCACCACTGTAGGGGTCTCATGTACAGCAGGCCAATAGGTAACACGTTGGACGCAGCCGCCATCAGACCCAGCAGTCTCTGAAACTGCTTGACAGTGAGTGACTGGCATTCTCTCACTTTCCTGACTTCCGTGAGGATTGACTCGATCCGAGCAGGAGACATGCATGCCTGCATCGTAGTCGAATCCCACACTACACCAAGATAAGTGTTTCTCTGTACTGGAGAAAGAACACTCTTCTTGGCGTTTAGTCTTAACCCCAACACCTTCATGTGGGCGAGAACAACATCTCGATGTTGAGCCGCCCTCCGCTCTGAATGAGCGAGAATCAACCAATCGTCGATATAATTGAGTATGCGGACGCCCCGTAGCCGCAGCGGAGCTAATGTGGCATCCACACACTTCATGAAAGTGTGGGATGAGAGTGCTAGGCCGAAGGGAAGTACCCGATATTGGTAAGCTTCACCCCCCGAAAGCAAACCTCAGGAACTTCCTGTGAGAGGGAAACGTGGAAGTATGCGTCTTTTAGATCGATCGCGACAAACCAGTCCTCAGACCTGATTTGGGATGCGACCTGCCTGAGCGTGAGCATCTTGAACTTCAGTCTGCTGACTGAGTGGTTCAGACGCCGCAGATCCAAAATGGGACGCAACCCACCATCCTTCTTTGGAACTATGAAGTACCGGCTGTAGAAACCGGACACTCTCTCGTGAGGAGGAACCACCTCGATGGCCTCCTTCCTTAAGAGAGTATGTACCTCCTGATCCATTACCAGAGCCTGCTCGGGGCTCACTAACGTGGAAATCACACCGTTGAACTGAGGCGGACGAGAACCGAACTGGATTCTGTAGCCTCTTTCTACAGTGCGCAGGACCCATCGAGACACATTTGGCAGTAGTTTCCACGCTGCGAAATAGTCTAGTAAGGGAACCAGTCTCTCGAGACTGGCCTCTGGTGTAATCAGAGTGGCTAGTTTGGTGCCCTGAAGCGGCGCACCGGCAGAGAACGACCGAACCAGCTGCTCTAGAGACCCCCGAAGGGGTTGCGAGTATCTCAGCTTCGCTACGATACCGGGCGGAAGAGACTGAGATGTGTGCTCGCTGGAGACCGCTGCGCCCTGAAGCACCGTAGGTGGCAGGGTTGGCAGAACGATCTCCAGAGGGCGCTGGGGGGGGCGACGACCGCTGTGTGCTGCAGCGATCGTCGCTCTACCCCAGCGGGGGCTACCCTCATAAGCCCTGGTCCACCACCATCAGGGCTTCTTGGCCGAAGACCTCCTCGCCTGAAGCATGGTCCGCAGATCTCGTTTAGGCTGAGAAGTCCTCGGCCACGCACCCTTCTTTCCACCCCTCTTACGAGGAGGCGCACGGGTGGCCACGCTCTCCTTTTGCGCCTCCCTATGTGAGGAGCCCCGAGAGCCGCGAGGGAGAAACCGCTGGAACGCCGCCGCCTGCTTTCCGGCCTCCTGGTACCTGCTGACAACCGAGTCAACAGCGACACCAAACAGGCCGGAAGGCGACAGCGGGGCGTTCAAGAGGAAGACCCTGTCGCCTTCTTTAATATCCGACAGGGTCAACCACAGGTGCCTCTCCGCCGCCACCAGGGCTGCCATAGACTGCCCAATGGCACGGGCGGTCTCCTTGGTGGCGCAGAGAGACAAATCAGTGGTTCTGCGGAGCTCACAAATGCCCTCTGCAGAAATTCCCTCGCCCTCATCCAACTCCTTGAGCAGGTCCGCTTGGTATGCCTGCAACACCGCCATGGTGTGCAGACATGACCCAGCATGACCTTTTGCCGGGTACCCCTTGCCCACCAGCGCTGACGATGTGTGCAGTGGCTTGGTGGGCAAGGTCGGAGCCTTCAGGGACGACGCCGCGTCAGGAGACAGATAGCCCGCAAGCGTCTGCTCCACACGCGGCATCGCCCCATAACCGCGCTCCCTCGCCCCCCTCACATTGCTATAGAAACCAGACAAGGGGGCAAAGAGGCGGGCCTAAAAAGGTTCTCCCCACGACCTCGACACCTCAGTGTGGAGGTTGGGGAAAAACGGCAGACTCCGATGTGGAAGTGAGGTCTGAAACCGCAGGAAATGCTCATCCAGTTTGTCTCTCCGAGGTTCCACCGAACACTCGGCCAGCCAGTCGAGTCTTAACTTGGCAACAGCACGAGTGATCATCTCCACAAGCTCCTCATACTGGGGTGAAAGAGGGAGTGCGACGTGTTCGGCGCCTCCCATGTCAACCTCCTCAGAGGAAGACAAGAGAAGCGCCACGGCCGCTGCCCGAGGAGAAGTAACCACCAGGCGTGTTTCCGGACTCAGGGAGCGGTCGCAGGATCCAGCAGGTGAGGATGGAGATAAAGACTCGCTCGTCTCCGATCCCTCTGCTAGATCCCGTTGCGAACCCCATGAGTGCCGTCTCCGCTCTGCCTCAGTGAAAGGGAGCGAAGCACACACAGAGGAAAACCCTCGCAGTGCGGACAGTCAGCCCCCTCGAGGGCTGCCTCCGCATGCCTCGCTCCCAAGCAAAGCACACACAACCAAGCAAAGCACACACAAACTGTGTGTATCCTCCGCACACAAATAACATTTGCATGGAGGCACACACAGCCTGTATTGCGCCTCACTCCTCCCAAACTTGGTTTTACAAAGCCTCTTTGACATTGCAAAACGGACAGGCAACAGTAAATAAGACTTACAAGACACAGAGCTCTTAGCTGAATGACAGAAAGCTGACGCCGGTTGCACCGCACATGCTTTTATACCAGCTGGTCATTACGTCACCTCACCCGTGACGTCCCTCCCATGTATTGGACAGATTACATTGGTATTCATAGCCGGTTACGCTGTAGGCGTTCCCCAAAGCGTCTCCTGACGCAGCTCGAGTTCTTGAAGAGGAACAGGAAGCTGTATGTTATGACTTGTATGTTTTTTTTTTCCGGTTTTTTTTTCATTCCGATTCTGACATTCCTAAATATTTTCAATAATTTTCTATTCTTAACTGATCTTTTTTCTTTTTTTTAGATGAACTGTTAAATGATTGGTCTTGAGATGAGTCTCAGTAATCATCCAGTTTGACTTTTATATGCCGATGCAATCTAAATGTATTACTGAACTTGAAAGGTGGTTTAAAAAAAAAAAATAATAATAATTACTATTGTCTCAGCTATTTAAACAATTAGAATATATATATATATATATATATATATATATATATATATATATATATATATATATATATATATATATATATACAGACAGTATATTATTATAATTTTAATTTTTTTTTTTTTTTTTTGGAATAGACTGTATGTGAATCCTTTGGTTTGCATCAATAGTCTGCATAAATGTGTTTGCAAGATATTTTATATGCTTAAACAATTAGTGAAAACAGTGAAAACACTGCAAACATTCACAGCACAGTTTGAAAACAATAAAAAAATAAAATAAAATAAAATATAATATCTTAAGTATAATGTAATGCTAATGTATTCTTCAAAAGTTTATTGAAGTCAGACATCAGCTGAGCATCTCTGACAACAAAAACAATGGGTTTGCTATTCACACAAAAGAGCAAAAAATCTAAAAGATAATGTCTCAAAATGTCTAAAAAAAACAAACAAACAAACAAACAAATGAATTCCTAAGTCAAATCCTAAAATATGTCTTCTGATGAGGTCCAGTCAGAGTCGTGCTTTCAACCCAATAAAGATGTTTTGCCATGATCTCAGGAGAGTGATTCACAGCAGACAGTCCAATAATATTGCTGGAGTGCAACAGTTGTTTTTGGCAAGAGGAAAGTTGTAAAATTCCTCCTGACACTAGACTACATTTGGAATAGGTTATTGCTCACAATGTCAATCAGTCATTTAAATACAGGCTTACATTTTATGCCTTGCACTGTGACTGTCTTCTGTGCTTCTAAAAGTACTTGTTATGCATGTATTCTATGACAGATTTGTTCAGGAATACATGGTGTATCCATTTTCTTTTCTCTCCAAATGAATCATCTACAGTATTTATTATTATTATTATCAAGCACAGTGAACAAATAAATTAAAACTTCACTTCTGTTCTGGCAAATGCAATAAAGATTGTGCCAGATTACAATAAACTGACCAAACAACAACATTAAATAATAATAATAGTTATTGTTGTTGCAGTTTTTATATGAATCACAATGAACAAACAACTGAGCTAAACTTTAATTCTCTTGTGACAAAATGTTTGGCAAATTGTCATTGTGACTGATTAAATCTTAACACTGAACCATGATTTAAACATTTACTATAAAGGTCTCAAGAAGGGTAAAAAGCCTATTGAATTCATTGATTCAGCTAAATACATAATGCATTTGGCAAAAAACAAATGGCCCACACATCAAGAAAAGTAAAAGTGGCCCGGAATACTCCTCCTAAGTGATATTTTAAATTTAAATGTGTGGGGCTTGTTTATTCTCAGACGTGCATGTAAATGGATGAACTCTCTGCCATTTTATGTCTTACTTTGGTAATGGATGAAAGCACTGGCAGACCTGAAAAGCCCTGGCACACTGAGCTGGATCAGAGCCAGCAGCCCCTTAAGACTTTCAAAGTATGCAGTACTTTGAAAAAAAAAAAAAAGAATCTTTTGCTCCCTGCATAAGATCACCATCATCCAGGTGTGCTGTCCTTCAATACATCTGAATGCATAAACAGGTTTGATAAGTGCTATGTAATGATGTTAAAGGCTTTGTGATGAGATGGCCTTGCATTTGTGCTGCATTAAAAATGTTGCTGCTGCCAAATTGACCAAAAACGTATTTTAATGTCAGTAATGGCTCATAATCTGAATCCTAGACTTTTATTTCAGTCAAGTTCTATATAATTCCAGAATGCAGATTTTTTCAAAATGCTACATCCATTCAGATCTGTTTTGAAATATACACTAAACAAATAGTTCACCAATCCAATATGTAGATGAGGTTGTTTCTTCATGGGAAAAGATTTGGAGAAAGCTAGCATTTCATCACTTGCTCAGTAATGGATCCTCTGCAGTGAATGGGTGCCGTCAGAATGAGAGTCAAAACAGCTGATAACAAAACATCACAAAAATCCACAAGCAATCCACACCACTCCAGTCCACCAGTTAACATCTTGTGAAGAAAAAAGTAAGACAAAACTGTATATTTAAGAAACAAGTCCATCATTAAGGTGTTTTAATTTTAAACCATCACTCCTGGCCAAAATATGAGACTATAATCCATAACACTTCAGTTATCTTTTACATGAAAATAAACCAACATATTGGTTTAGAACTGCTTTGGATTGGTGCTTGATCTGTTCATATGTCTCTCCTGATTCACACAAGGTGACATTTTGACTCGAGAAAGAAATATTATGGATAGAGGACTCATATTTTAGATGAAGGCAACAATTTGAAGTTAAAAATGTATTAATAATACATTTGTTTCTTACAAACATACAGCTTTTACTTCGTGATACGTTTTTCAGCAAATTGAATTGTTTAGGTGATGTTACGGAGAGCGCTTCTGTAACTCCCTCTTCGAGCCATCAGAGGGCTCCATCACCAGAGTACTAATTTCCCCTTTCACTACATTTCCCATCAGCCCCGTACCTGGCACTGATCATTATTCCCCAGCTGTTCCCCATTATCTGGACTATTTATAGAACTTTGTCACCCAGGCCTTTTGCAAAGTCTTGTTTTGCCCCGGTGAACATTACTGAGTGTTACTCCTTCGGACTGCCTTGTGTTTTATAGCTTGCCTGCCCATCGTTCTCTTGTCGGATTGCTGCCTGTCCTTTTGACTTGTGCTTTGTTTTCCTGACTACTGTTATTGGATTGCCGCCTGCCCTGACCCACGCCAGTCTACGTTTCTGTCTGACCGCTGCTCAATGTTTACCTCTCTGCCTACACTACTATTCTGCCTTATCTGTTTCTTGACCTCTGCTTGTCTGATTCAGTTACAAATAAAACTGCAAATGGATCCCAGTTTGAGTGATGAATCATAACAGGTGGTTTACTCCTTTTAGTACTTTAGAATATTAAAATTTTATAAATTTGGTATTTCTGTTTATTTCTGTATTTATTAATTCATTCATTCATTTAATGTCTGTATGTATGCAATTTTAATAGTGAAAAACATAAAAAAAAAAAAAAAAAAAAGTATTGTAGGACTTTATCACTTGACTGTTGTGAATTGACTTCACCTGGCTTCCAGTATAAGAAAGGGCAGCGAGTCCCATTGGATCTAATCCTTATCAGTATTTTTACCGGTACATCATTTATTCCCCTGGCCTAGAGAAATGTGTATATTTTTCCTGTTTATTAAATCAAACCAGAAGTTTGACACATTCTGCCAGGTTGCCAAGGGGCTCCAGCGGCTGTGTTCTGGATGACAGCCTGAGCAGAGTTGACTCTGTCTATATATCATAATACAAACTCCCAAACACAACTAAACCTGCAGACCTCTTCAGTCTCTCCCAAACCCAAGAGAGCCCTATGACTTCTACATCTGATAGCCTATGCACTTTGTCTTGCTTTTTTAAAAACAAACAAACAAAAAAGCAATAATAAAATATAAATAATTAAAAGCATAGTTCACCCTACAATGTAAATTCTATCACTATTGACTGTTTTTATATACACATTTTATGCTATTGTTTGTCTTCAGAGAACTGGGAATATAACAAACAAATCATAAATACTTTTATGATGCTATTCTAGTTCTTTTTGTTAATTTTGGAGCTCTTCCAACTGTTGTTTTCAATTACATTTTTCTTTTTAGTTAGAAAGAAAAACAAAGAAATGCCACATTCACTTGAAAGATAGAAGTATAGAAAGAGGTACATATACAGAGAGAGAGAAAGTTAGTTGAAGTAAAATTACTGAAATATATCTTAAAGGGGTCATCAGATGCCCATTTTACACAAGTTGATATGATTCTTTAGGGCAGGGGTCGGCAATTAAGTTTGGCATCGGACCAAAAAAAAAAATTGCCACTAGATGGTGGGCCAGAACATAGTCAAATAATAATTTAAGAAATTAATTGATGAAAAATGCAACTAGAATTGCCTGACAGACTGTTACAGTGTCTTTTGTAACTGGTAGGGAGCTGTTACTCTGTGTTAAATCCTGTAGGAGGACAGTCATAAACAAAAAGCGACATTTGTGTGGTGGTGTCCGGCAGAGTACTCTGCTCCGGGTTCACCATTTCCCACTCCGCACTCACTGATATCAGAAACACCGCTCCGCGTCTAAAGTATTTCAGTATGATTGGAATATCACAGTTCTGTTCATCACGTATATTAAAAATTAAAATGAATAAAATAACAGGAGAGTTTCAAAGTGACTTATTGGAACACTAGTGTGCAAACTTTTTTCCTACCACGTCCACATGACTAATAACATGGTTGGCTGCATGATAATGCCTGCTTTTTGCGTTGCAAATTTAGTTTATGATGAAAATAATTACGTTTTCGTCAGTTATTTTGCCTACGGATCGATGCATTTCTTTCAGATTTCTGCTCATTCATTGAGAGAGCGATTGAGTGTGAACAAGTGTTGTAGTACTTGTTTAAATCATGCTTTCAGCTGAAAGTATTCAGTATCTAGACTAGAAGGAACAAATAAATTCCTTGAGAACTATAACTTACCGCTCATGTCCATTGCCGTCATCATATAGTCACATTCTTTCTGATTCGAGTGATCCTTCTCTATCAAGCTAGCTAAATATTAACATGTGAATTCTGGCTAAATATGCAGTTATATTACGGGTCGTTGGCATGAATTGTACTTGTGATGGAGCGCTCCTGGAGCGAGTGAAAACCACGATGCTCAGACTTTTAAAAAATCCGCCATTCCATTCAAAATCACACCGCTCCGTGCTCCGTTCACATACTCTGACCTATTCGACCGCTCCAGATATGTTGACGCGTCAGCCATCTCAAGTTCACCATAATAATCAATGAATATTAAAAGATATACAAGCGTATAACTTGCTGTTGTAGAAGCACACAGTCAATGCGCTCAAAGATTCGCAGGCCTATACAAAAATGGCAGATGACTTACGTATCAAGGCCCATAGAATCAGTAGATAATGAAGCATCTAGGTATATATATCTATGGAGCATACTAAACTTCAGCATACTAAACTTATCATTATAGGATGGATGTGTACACACACTTCCAACAGACATTTATGTTCAAACAACTTGTAAAGTGAATTTAGCATCCGATGAACTCTTTAACACATTTTTTTTGCATAATAGAATAAGAAAAAAGGGAAGCAGAGTCAAGAAGAAAGTCATTAGCATTGAAAATGTAATTATTTCTGAATGGACAGCTGAAATAACTTTACACAGAGCTGAGTCAGCGTATGTCAATAGTGGCAGTGAGATAACAGTTCACTGTATAATGATCATTGGCCACAAAATTTCGCCCTGCTTGACTCTTATGAAAGGAATGCTTGATGACATTCTTAGCAGAGGTACAAAATCCCTCTGTTATCCTCTTAGAAACCTTTGGAACAAAACATTTCTGTCAAACTGGCAATCAAATACTGCATATTTAAAAATAATTACAATGCTTCATTGGCAATGGTCTAATTTTTATTTTATTTCATATTTATATATTTCAATAACTTGCTTAAGCAAGTTTATAAATGCAAAAGAGTGAAGAGGAGAGTAAAAGACTTGGATGAGGAAACGTTGCAGGCCAGACTCTAATCTGCAGCACATATCCTGAAAATAAATTATATTCTATTCTATTTTTAATTTAACCCTTGTGCAACCTAATTTTTTATTTTTTTTGCCTGTGTTAATGCTAACTGCATAAATGTTGGCTCAGATGTGTATTTTTATTGGAATTTTAATATTCCACCCTCATTTCCTTTAATAAATCTATTTTTTACTAGGTACAAAATTGCACCACTCAACACCTTTTGGACAAAAATGTCCTGACTATTGTTTCTATTTTTTACCAGATGGTGCCATTTTTTCAGGTTTGGTCTATAAAGGGTCTATAAAGCAAATATTTGCTTTATTCCTGTTTTCTGCTTCTGCATATTATAGAGCCAATTGGATAAATAATGCAGCTTTTATTGTGTGGGTGTGTTGTTATAGATGTCAGAGTGTGGTTTGTATGTGTCATAAAAAAAAAAAAAAAAATGTGTGTGTGTGCTTGTAATATCTGAGAAAGAAAAACTCTACTGTAAATCACAAATCCAAGCACTGTGTGCACCAGCAGAGTTTTGCTGGCATCTAATGGGGAAAATTTGATAATGCGCCCAAACAAAATCTTACTGAAAGCTAATTTTTGGAGATATCAAACTCAAATTTGGAACACAACTTGTTTAGATTTATGGATTTCATATTATAGCAGGGTTAGAGTTCAACATGTAACATAAAATATATATTTTATATAAAATATTGTTCATGAAGCATTTTCATAAACTTAAACTTCTATAACTTCTTTTTTTTTTTTTTTTTTTTTCATTTTTTAAACTTTTTTTTTACTTCAATGATAATCTGCCATGGGTCTTCTTTAAAATGAGACCAAACTTAATTCTGTGCTCCCAAGCTTAAAATTCTGATGCACTAGGTACACAAATTGTTCCTCACAGCGCCTTTTGGGCAAAAATATCCCCATTGAAACCCATTAAAACAGCTATTTTTAATTGCAGTGCCGTTTAACTGTAAAATTATGCAATTTTTGTTAATAGGCTTTCATTCTTTTGGCAAGGCTTCAAAATAAAATAAAAATTACCAGATGGTGCCATTTTGTCAGGTTTGGTCTATAAAGGGTCTATAAAATACTTGCTTTATTCCTGTTTTCTGCTTCTGCATATTATAGAGCCAATTGGATAAATAATGCAGCTATAATTGTGTGTACGTGTGTGTTCTTGTAAAAGTTGAGAGAAAGAAACTCTACTGCAAATAACAAATCCAAGCACTGTGTGCAGCAGCAGAGTTTTGCTGGCATCTAATGGGGAAAATTTGGTACTGCGCCCAAACAAAATCTTACTGAAAGCTCATTTTTGGAGATATCAACCTCAAATTTGGAACACAACTTGTTTAGATTTATGGCTTTGATTTTCTAGCAGGTTTAGAGTTCAACAGGTTTCATATATAAAATATTAATAACATAAAATATAAAATATTGTTCATAAATCATTTTATGAACAATAATCTGCCATGGGCTTTCTTTAAAATGAGACCAAACTTAAGACAAGCTTCCAATTTTTTATGACCGTTTTTTTGACATGGACATTTTTGTCCACTATGGACCTAAGTGTACCTTTTTTTATTGATGCACAAGGGTTAACAATTTATAAGACACTTGATATTACTCGGCTGTTGTACAATCACATATAATTAATTAGGTTCAAGTTCAGGTTCAGGTTCAGATTCACTTTATTTGTACCCATAGGTAGACGAGGTTTGCTGTGTTATGAGTTCTCACATCTTTCACATTTTATACACACCACAGATATTAAACAACATATCTGATAAAAGTGCTTTAAAGTTCCAAACATCACTAAAAAAACATCTGGACTAAAAACAATAAGTAAACTAATGTAAAAAGTATGTAAAAAAAAATAGAATAGAAAAATGTATGTATTAAATAATAATAATAATAATAATAATAAAATAGATACCCATTATTAGATCAGATTGAGAATTTTACCTGCACCCACCCCCAATATTAGTATTTCCATACTGAGATATTCTTGCTTGTGTTTAGATCAAGTATCATTCCATGTTGCATTAACATTTGTGTTTGCAGCAAATACTAAATGAGGCAGCACAAACTGAGAAAGTCGTAACAATGGAGGACCAATTGCACCACTGCCAACTCCATTCCTCTAAGCACAAATGTGTGACAGCCAGTGGAGTAGGTTTCATTTGAACATCAGTTGCATTTATGCTAGAGAAGTGTTTATGTGGGTGGATAATTGTGCTTTACTTTTGCACTATTGCTAGAACATTTTACAGCTCTGGATTTTGCCTGTAAAATGAGTATGTTGTTAATATACAAAGCAATATCTATACAGTAATATTCAGTTACATAGAAGGTTTTATATTTATTTGTAATATGCAATATTATTCAGCTACTCATTTCATGTATATTCTGTTCGTTAATTTCAGAAATATTGCACTTCCCCACTATTAACTTTTTGATGGGCAATCATTAAAGGTTTAACATCTCCTGCATGCCTAGTGACATTTTAAGAAACCCTGCATTATTTAACAGCTTTTTATACTAAATTCCTTGCAATTTTTAATAAAAACGAGATTACACTGGGAAAGGACAGCTCTCTCCTTCGAAATCAGTGGTGACAGGGAACAAGAGAGAGTGACAGTGACAGTGAGTCCTGAGCCGTGTAAATACTGGGTAATATTCGTGCAGTAGAATCAGGGAAAATGAAGTTGGCGTCCTCACGGTGCAGGTGGAGTGGAGCAGTTGGAACTAGACTATTGGCACAGTTCAGTCCTCATCCTCCATGACTGAAGAGAGCATTTCCTCGACTCACTCACCCAACACAGATGCTGGCATCTCCTGTGTATCCCGCACTGATGATTTTAAAGAAAACGTTTGACCAAAAATAATTAAATATTTTTAAAATTCTGTAATTTGCAATGACCTTCATATTTATTAACTTATTTTATTTTATTTCCTCTGACACAAAGGAAACCTTTTTTCAAGAATCTTCGTGCAGGTTTTTTCCATACACAAAATTAATATCTGTTAAGTAAAAGGACATAAAACCATAATAAAACTATAAATGATCTGTTTGACTATAATTTAAGTCTGTATACTACAGTTTTTAGATTGTATCCATTGTGACATACACTACCATTCATTACTTGGTTTTGGTAAGCTTTATATTCTTTATATAATATATATATATATATATATATATATATATATATATATATATATATATATATATCATTTATTATTTATTTTATTATTATTTGTTATCAGTTTGATCTTTTCCTGAAAATCAAACCCATGATCTTGGTGTTGCTAACATCATGCACTACTATTCCTACAAATCTGATTCAGCGTTGAATTGCACAGTCATGTGGTTTTGTTTGTCCCTCTCCATGGTTCTGAATCCTGCACAGTTCAAAGGCACGAGCACAAACCAGTTCAGGAAATGAAAAAGCCCTTTTCTGTTCCAGAGCACTTGCTCACAGCCTCCCTCAAATTGTTCCATTGATGGTATTTTTTTCACAAGACGTTCCATATAACACCACTTTATTGCAAATATCAAGGAATAATGTCTTTAAGCACAATGTCTTCAGCAACACGGACTTAAGAATACAATGTCTGACAGGTTCGGCATATCAAAGGTAAATAATAAATGTGGTCAATAACAGCTGATGTTTACTCATAAAGTTGTCTGAACCCATTTAACTCACAAAAAAAGGTCCAAGTAAAAATTATGTCAATTCATCAAACTGACACATGTCACTCTGGGTGGTGATAACAAAATCAGATAGATTCAGTTGTATATCATAAGTCCTCATGTTTAAAACATGCATTGTGGAAGTATTGGAAATCAGTGTTCACTTTAATTGCCTGCTATTTATTATCAGGCACCTAAGTGTCTTCTGCTGTTTGATATGCTGCAGTGTTCTGCTTTAGGGGATGTGCTGTCATAAAACATGCGAGGCAATTTCCTTTCGTAGAAGAGCATTCCTGTGCACGTCAAAACGGGTATATCCTAACTCCATACAAAATCAAGCAGACCGCCAGATTTGATTTATGACACGTTAGATACACAGGTGTCGCATAAGCATATGGTTCCGTCAGCAGACCCGTCGAGCGCAAGACAAAAGTGGATATCGGGATGATGACTTCAGTGTCGTGTGGATGGCTTTTTGGCTGAGCTGGAGGAGTCCGTCCCTCAATGACACTGGCAGAGGTCCACCGGGCTTCAATAATTGACATCGCACTCCAGACATTGCCATTTCATTTTGGAAGATGAAATCAATTACATTTAAATGCCGGAGGGGCTTGGAGTAGTCAAGAGCAAAGCTAAAATAATCAATTAATGAGGGAAACTTAGAGAAGTGTAAAAGCTCTGGATGTGACATGAAGGCCTACAGATGTGAAGTACTTCAGAGGAAAGAAGGAGGAAGATTTGGATCACCGTAAAATCACAGCATGCATCTTCTGAATGTCATGAATGTTAGCCTTGTGTCATGTGTCTTGTGTTTCCCGCCCTCATGTTTCCATATTTGGTTTGTTTCCTGTCCTCGTTGAGTGTGATTATTAGTTAATTCTGTTCAGCTGTGTTTTAGTTATTATCAATGATTATCCTGTGTATTTATAGTCCTGGCTGTTTCTATTACTTTTTGTCTGGTCTACTCGTTACTCCCGGTGTTCCTGTGTGTCTGCCCTGCCTTGTCTTGCCCTGTTTGGATTTATTAAAGACTGTTATTTTGAGTTTATCCTCATCTCCGTGTTCCTTGTTCCTCCCCGATGTGTGCACTGTGACAATGAAAAGGTTAGGAAAGAATACTTAGTGACTCTTAATGCACTTTGATCCATCTTAAATTAGATCTTTTCAAGCCCTGATACTCAGTTTAGATTATATAAATTAATATGTTCTAAGCCTACAATCATTATTGCAAATCAGGCCAGCCTTTGCTTGGAATTCACATTTAAGAAATTATATTACTCATTAAAAAACTTGCATTATTGCTATTAGGTGGTGAAGTGAAGCTATCACCATATGTACATGATCTGTTACAACGACAAAGTTATTCGTTTTTGTATCTGTATTCAGAAAAAAAAAGACATCGGGATGGATTCTATTCCAGTTATAGTTTCCATACATCATTCTGTTCAAATATGCCATTGAATAATTTGCTTAAAAAAAAAAACAATAAAAAAAAAACACGTTTGTGTACAAACAAGTGTGTTTACAAATCTACAAAGAAAAATAGCATACGATATTAACTACAAAAAAAATGGTACATTTTCCCTTTTTTTATTGAGGAAAACTTTAACCCTCCTGTTACCCTAAAATCTGGTAACACATTTTCCACTTTGGGGTCAATTTGATCCCAGCAATTTAAACCTCCAGTTTATGAATTATTATTATATATATATTTTTTTTAAGTTTGTGTCAGGTCATTTATCTCTTTATTGACTACTTTAATAGGCCTTTAAATTGACCCCAAAGAACACAGATGCTACAAAATGTGTAGAGGACATTGGACAACTATAATCATGTTAATTTTATGTTTACGGAGTTTGAAATTTGAAGCAAAAAAAGATAAAAAAAAAGATGTCAAACATGTATTTACAGACATTAAATACTGAATGGGGTCAAATTGACTCCTAGGATAATAGAAAAAAAAATTGTTGACATTGATTTTGTCTTTTTATAGCATTTTAATTAAGATTAGAATTAGATTTGAATATATTAATACAACTTAATTTCAATACTTTTATCTCATCCCGTGGCCCCATTGGAAGTTTAATGAAGCCCCCTAGTGGGCCCTGGACCCCTGGTTTATACGGCATATACTGTATGCATAATTTATTGTAATTGTAACAGTAAGTACATGTAACGTGTGTAACATGGACACCTTTATTTATATATATATAAGACAAACCCTAATCCTAACCCTATAGTATAGTAAGTACATGTAGTTAATTGATATTACTCAGTACTTAAATGTATAATTACAATGTAACAAGGACACCTTAATATATAATGTAACCCAAAGTTGTAATTCTAAACAATTAATTAATCATAGTCAGTGTTAATTTCACATGTATTGCTTTTTTTTATCAAAACTTGTTTCTTTTTACAATTTTATCATTTATTTTTCTTTTATAATTTAATGAGCTTGAGCATGAACCAACAATCAACTACTGTAACTCATGTTAATTCATTCTATACAATAACTAAGGGTTCCTGATAAAGGTTAATGTAAAGTATTACCAATAATAACAATGCATATCAAAGTTGGCATTACATTTTCTAAATGATTGTTATAGATTTTATAGTGAACAATTCATCTATACATCAAAATGTCATAACTGGACCTTCTAGTGAAAATGACAGACTTCTCTCTGGTAAATTCTCCAGTGATTTAGGCTTTACATTGTGACTTTAAATATTAGTTTTATATTATATTTTATGTTACTTGTCACAAGTTTCGCAGATGCACACAATAAAAAAGATCACAGGGTGAACTTGAAATCACACCATGCATATTGTCATTCATTTCTGTGCACATTTATGGCCTCCCGTGTAGCAGACACAAGCCGTCTGACCTTCCCGAGGCCTCACTCTGCCAGATCTCCTTCAATTTGACCAAAATAAACAATATAAGCAATGTTCCTCCACTGAGATAAATCATCCTGGGTTAAGCTATTGGACTGATTTAGTGGTCACTATGATGATATAAGCCTAGTATAGGGCCACGAAAAGCCGGGGATTCAGAAGCCAGTGAAAGTGGGTGCACATGGCTGATAGTGCTTAGCGGGAGCACATGGAAAATGGTAAAGGCTTGGGCATCAGTCATGCATGGATTAGTTAATCAATCTTGCAGCCTCCTGTATGGGCGGAGATGCAATTCTGAAAAGAGTCCCAGCCAAGATCTGACAACACAGGATACATCTTAAGCAGAAATAGAGGAGGTTTAGGTTGTTGACGAATGCCGCTTGCACCAGAGAAACACTCCACTTATTTTCCAACAGCACATGCCATCCGAACATGTGCAACAGACTGGAAATTCTAACTAATGAGCAGTTCATGCAGTCGAGAAAACTTTTCAGTCGAAAATATATGGTGTTTTATTGTAGAGTTTCTGAATCATGAATGTTCCAGGCTGCATGATAAGGAACCCTTGGTCATCTGTCTTGAACAAACGGGACAGATATGGATTACCGGTTTGGCCAGCACTTGGACCTGCTCGATATTTGGCAGAATTATCTTCACAGTTCTCCACACACCTTACACAGACAAATCTGAAGTCAGCTGTGATTTATGTGGAATAATTCTGCACTGAAAATTTGATTAATGTTAACCACCACAAACTCAGTTGAGCTTAATTTTTTCAACAGAACCAGAGTTGGAAAAGAAAGTTTTCTTCAGCTGAGACCAATTTGGATGAAAATGAGGGATGCTTAATGTGGCCGAGAAGGATCCGTATAATTATGGATTTAATCGCACATCTGGTGACCATACATGTTCCTGCAAATTACTGATGAATGATCAGACAATCTCCCCAAATGAGCCATCCATCAAAACCGACAGCTAAGATATCATCTAAATTATGAGTAGATTTGGGGTAATGACTTTGGATGGGGAACCACATGTAAAACTCATCATGTGCTTCCGCGGCTGAGGAGTTTATTCAAGAACAATCATGCCGCAACTGACAGTCCATTAAGAAGTTAAAGGCCGCTATTTTCTGGTCAGTAGTTTCTGTATAAGCTTTGTGATCGAGAGCCAGAAAACGTGAGGAAATGTTACTTGCCTAACGGACTGTAGCCTCCTAAGCTTTTTATAGTCTTTTTGTACACTCAAAAAAATTACTCTTTGAATGAACATAAAAAAATCATGGAAAGGATTTCCACATGATTAACTTGCTTTATTTCAGCATTATGCAATTCTGTTATTCCAATTTAATGTACTTACGTTGGGTCAACTTAATTTATTAAGTTTGATTCAACTTATTTACTATGGTTGGGCACAGCTTAATTTAATAGTGTCAGCCCAACTAATTAGCAATGTTTTGGACCAACTAATTTATTTAAGTTAGCCTAACAAAAATGCTTAATGCTGAAAGAAAGCCATTTAATCACATGGAAATCCTTTCCATGATTTAATTACATTACTTCAAAGAATAGCGTTTGAGTTGAATAAATTAAAACCTTTTTAACAAACTCTAATGGTGGAAACAACACACAACAAATGAGAAAAGGTGCAATCAAATTGTATTTCCAAAATTATAATGCACATTGTTTTACACAGTTGAGTTGCTTGTTGATAACACAAGGAAATATATCTCAAGTTTGTTATGAGAATACAGGGAAATGGGCCCTCTCACTCGCATCCCACTTAATCTACTCTTAACATTTGCACTTTGTACATCTTGCACCTGTGGTTTTATGTGATGGTGAACTCACACAGAAGTTAATAAAAAATATTTACCAAAGTTAGAACATGTTTTGTATAAATATATATTTAAATTTTTTACATTGAAACGTAGGGACATTTTTTAAACAAGTTTCAACAATGTCTACAGCATGGTTGGCATCAAGGGTAAAAACAAGACAAATGGAGATCTTACAATAAAGTTTAACTCCCGAAATTTGTAAATGTTTAAACTTAAAAAAAATTAAACATAGCTTAGTCTTAAAGGGATAGGCCGAACTATCCCTTTAATTTTTTATGAGAAACTGAAAAAATTATTCAGCATACAGCTTTCCTTAAGTGCCAATAGACTGGACCTTGCATCAGAGAGAACATTTTTTAATAAAAACAGAGCACAAAAAACCTCCAGATGAACTGAACACTGATATACAGGTCCTTTTCAAAAAATTAGCATATTGTGATAAAGTTCATTATTTTCTGTAATGTACTGATAAACATTAGACTTTCATATTTTAGATTAATTACAACACAACTGAAGTAGTTCAAGCCTTTTATTGTTTTAATATTGATGATTTTGGCATACAGCTCTTGAAAACCCAAAATTCCTATCTCAAAAAATTAGCATATTTCATCCGACCAATAAAAGAAAAGTGTTTTTAATACAAAAAAAGTCAACCTTCAAATAATTATGTTCAGTTATGCACTCAAAACTTGGTCGGGAATCCTTTTGCAGAAATGACTGCTTCAATGCGGCGTGGCATGGAGGCAATCAGCCTGTGGCACTGCTGAGGTGTTATGGAGGCCCAGGATGCTTCGATAGCGGCCTTAAGCTCATCCAGAGTGTTGGGTCTTGCGTCTCTCAACTTTCTCTTCACAATATCCCACAGATTCTCTATGGGGTTCAGGTCAGGAGAGTTGGCAGGCCAATTGAGCACAGTAATACCATGGTCAGTAAACCATTTACCAGTGGTTTTGGCACTGTGAGCAGGTGCCAGGTCGTGCTGAAAAATGAAATCTTCATCTCCATAAAGCTTTTCAGCAGATGGAAGCATGAAGTGCTCCAAAATCTCCTGATAGCTAGCTGCATTGACCCTGCCCTTGATAAAACACAGTGGACCAACACCAGCATCACTGACTGTGGGTACTTGACACTGGACTTCAGGCATTTTGGCATTTCCCTCTCCCCAGTCTTCCTCCAGACTCTGGCACCTTGATTTCCGAATGACATGCAAAATTTGCTTTCATCCGAAAAAAGTACTTTGGACCACTGAGCAACAGTCCAGTGCTGCTTCTCTGTAGCCCAGGTCAGGCGCTTCTGCCGCTGTTTCTGGTTCAAAAGTGGCTTGACCTGGGAAATGCGGCACCTGTAGCCCATTTCCTGCACTCGCCTGTACACGGTGGCTCTGGATGTTTCTACTCCAGACTCAGTCCACTGCTTCCGCAGGTCCCCCAAGGTCTGGAATCGGTCCTTCTCCACAATCTTCCTCAGGGTCCGGTCACCTCTTCTCGTTGTGCTGCGTTTTCTGCCACACTTTTTCCTTCCCACAGACTTCCCACTGAGGTGCCTTGATACAGCACTCTGGGAACAGCCTATTCGTTCAGAAATTTCTTTCTGTGTCTTACCCTCTTGCTTGAGGGTGTCAATGATGGCCTTCTGGACAGCAGTCAGGTCGGCAGTCTTACCCATGATTGCTGTTTTGAGTAATGAACCAGGCTGGGAGTTTTTAAAAGCCTCAGGAATCTTTTGCAGGTGTTTAGAGTTAATTAGTTGATTCAGATGATTAGGTTAATAGCTCGTTTAGAGAACCTTTTCATGATATGCTACTTTTTTGAGATAGGAATTTTGGGTTTTCATGAGCTGTATGCCAAAATCATCAATATTAAAACAATAAAAGGCTTGAACTACTTCAGTTGTGTTGTAATGAATCTAAAATATATGAAAGTCTAATGTTTATCAGTACATTACAGAAAATAATTAACTTTATCACAATATGCTAATTTTTTGAAAAGGACCTGTACTGGGAAATGGGGCCCTGCCTTTATACTCACATTCCCCTTCAAGATTTGCACTTACACCTGTAGTTTAATGTGCTGGAGTACCTAAACAACAAAACAGAAGGTACAAGTTTTCTGGTGTAGCTTTTGCTATGGCGATGTTTCTTAACGGGAAAGCAGTGTTTTGAGAACTTGTCCTTTGTTGGATAGTTTGTTTCCATCCAATTCCATAATGATCTTCTGCAGAACCTCAAAAGTGTACTTGAGCTCCTGGGGGTAGCTCAGGTTTAGCGCGTAGACAAGCCCCAGCAACATCACCACAGCAAAAGCTACATTGCCCAACTCACTCATCACTTCCACCCCCTCCAGGACAATACCAACATCCGCGGGGTCATCGCCAGGCTCTGCGCCTTCTTGTCGAATGACAAAGATTCCAAATACTGTCTCCGCTATGGCCATTTGAGTGTTTTCATCGACATCCTGTGACAAAAAATAAAATGAACAAGGACAAAGATTTTTTTACTGATGTGCATTACATGCATATTTATAACACACAATCTTTACAGTATTACTGTAAAACAGCTATCACTAACTTGATCCATATTCATAATAATGCAAATGTAATCAAATAACCAATTGACATTAAAATTGCTTAGCTGAGTCGGTGAAATACTTCAACTAAGCCATACCAAGGGCCTGTCATTTGTAATCATGAGTTCAGTGTTAGTTATTCCATTCGAATAAAGGTATATTGTCTTATTAAAGGAAAAAAAAAGTATGGGGTGTGTGTGTGTGTGTTATTGTCTGAGAGAAAGACAAGGAGAGACGCTCCCAAACCGGCCCGGTTATTTCCAAAAAGATCAGTAATAAGTTACTTTACCGCAAACAGACATTTGATACACTGTTTTTGTTCATGTATAGAAGAATTACATGATGAAAAAAAACAGGCCAAATAATTTGTATGTGGTAGTGAGTTTTTATTTAAAGGATAATTCTGGTATTTAGCACTTTGAGTCTCTTTTCTGGTTTATGGATGAACTAGAGTAGTGGACACAGAAATGTTGACGATGGGTCCTGTCTCGACTATTTCACTCGTTTAGATTCGCCTTTGACCGCTTCAGAGTGGCTGGCTACCGGCATTCACAAACATGTCCTTAAAACAACCCTTAACGTTCGTGTTCAAAACTGTGCAACTCACCGAGTGGTTAGTGGTGTTCGTTGATGATTAAAAACAAATAGCGTAGCGAAATGCAGTTTGTGTCGTGTTTTATTTGGCATTTTGTAAAATCCCATTGATTTCTGTTGGAGGACTCAGTGCTCGTTGATATTACTGCGCTTCAGACTCAAATATCGAGCGGAAGTTTATACGCAGTTGTGAGGTATCTGAAAAAATAGTTCCACTATAGCAAATAACACGGATTGAAATCATACATTGCGCCGATATATTTGTTTTTAATCATCAACGAACACCACTAGCCACTCAGTGAGTTGCACAGTTTTGAACACGAACGTTAAGGGTTGTTTTAAGGACATGTTTGTGAATGCTCGTAGCCAGCCACTCTGAAGCGGTCAAAGGCGAATCTAAACGAGTGAAATAGTCGAGACAGGACCCATCGTGAACATTTCTGTGTCCACTACTCTAGTTCATCCATAAACCAGAAAAGAGACTCAAAGTGCTAAATACCGGAATTATCCTTTAACTGCGAGCCAACTATCGTCACGTATGTAAGCATGAATGTGCCAGCATGACATTAACGGCCTGAGTACAAAAATAACAAACAAGCATGACCAAATATTGCTGAAAATGATGGACAGTCTGCTGATGACTTTATACACATCGTTTTGTAGATGGATGAAAACAGATTTTATCTTACCTTTTCCAAATGAACTCCAGGCACGCCAGGCAAGTTCTTCATGTGATAATCTCGTTATTTTCCGAAGCACGCGGTTTGTCATCTCGCGTGATCTCGCTAATCCATTTTCGGTGCAAGATCAGTCTGACTATATTGAATCACGTTATCTCAACATGACTGAATTTAACAAATGTTAATTTGTTGAATTTCATGCTTATCCTACATTATTTTATCACGTTCACCTTTGAAACATGAAATAATTTTGTTAAAATTACACGTTACGCTTGTTTTAATGTAATAACCAGCTAATTTCCTTTTTTTGAGTGTAGTGTGACTCACAGCACAAGAACCAGTTAGTCACTGAGTTCTACGTCTCATCTTGATGCGTGCAAGGAGCAAACCGTGTTCTTATCAAAACAGTAATTATAAATCTAACAGTGCTAAGTGATCGTGACTCCTACCGCTTTGGTGATCTAATGTGGCTCAGCTTTTGACACTCAGTAAAAAGAGCACTTCTAAAGAGGCTTGCCTAAGTGCACTGTAGGACAAGCTCTAAATAGAGACATGTTGAAAGTGCAACAGAGCCCTCAGCTATCCTAGTTTATACAGGGTGCCGGACAATAACTTTAAGGTCACTTCACGATGATGAATGGACAGTGTTTGAGTTGAATAATTAGATGCTGTGGTCCAGTCATGAGGATGTGTCCTTTTTTTTTGTTTGCTTGAAAATGCTGATTCGTTGAACTTTATTATCATTTTGTGAATCTTGATCTACTCACAGTGAGAGTACAAGGGTTAGGTCAGAATGGGTAAATAAAGGACAAAAATGAACTCTAAAGGGAAGAAAATGGAAAAGAACAGATGATAATAAATCAGTTCTCAACTGCAAGGTCACAGATCTGGTCTGATGGGGTGAAGCAACAAGGGAAAAATGGTATATGCAAAGAATAAACAAGTAAAATCAGTAACATGCATTTGTCTCATTCAGCTCTCATTGAGCTTCTTTCTTCTACAGGACATAAAAGAAGATATTTTGAAGAATGTTAATAACCAAACATAGACTTCCATGGTATTTTTTAATGGAAGTCAATGGCTACTGTCAATATATAAAAGTGTGTGTATGTGCACGTGAGTGTGTGTGTTTAATGATGTTCAAAACCGAATTTATTTCTTCTACTGAACATACAAGATAATATTTTGAAGAATGTTAGTAACCAAACAGTTGACAGAAGCCAATGATTTCCACTCTATAGTCAAACAAACAAACAAAAAATGTCATTCATACATACATAGCAGTGGTGTGCGGTGGTATTCTGAAATGAGGAGGCAAGGTCATCAAAGTTTTTTTTTTTTTTAAATGAAATGTAAATTCATATCCCACTTCCATTTACAGAAGAAGAAAAAAAATCAATTTTATATTTTTACAAATGTAATCAATATTATATTTATTAAAGAATAATTATATTCATATTATGATAAATATGAATCTCATCAAGTTAGTCTTTTTAAGCATTTTACTTTTACTTTTTTTTTTCAAAATAATAACTCAGGGCAGTAACAACTTAAACAATATATTTTATTTATGAACTCATGTTCAGCTATTTTTTAACAGTTAACTTTTAACTATTTTTGAACATTTTCAATCATCAAAACTCGGTAAATATTGGTCACACACACACACCGATTTTGTCACAAATCCGGTCTATGAACTTCTGTTCACTCACCACCACCAGTTGGCTCTTTGTTTACTGTGGGTGTTACGGAGACACTGCATTTATGACCGAGATAGCAGCTGTGTTAGATCACGCTCAGAAAATGGCTGCGACAGCGGATCCCGTTCACAAAATGGCGGCCACAACAACATTGCTGTCATGTCATTGCTGCCACCTTAGAACCCATTAACATCATGGCTGTTGCATCAGAGCCTGTGTTTGTCTAGTATGATCTGCCAGAGTTCGGTAAAGTCACAGCCGATCTTAAAGATCTAAGTAAAATCACAGTTGATGTTAAAGAGCCAAGTTAAGTCACAGTTGATAATCATGAGTCAAGCCAAGCCACAGTTGATTGTTGTGAGACAAGCCAAGTCACCGTTGATCGTCACGAGTGCCCGCTGATTGTCCAGAATCTCTTCTCGTCTCAGCTGGTCATCAAGAGTAACACCACGTCACAGCTGGTCATCCAGAGTCACACCACATCACAATTAATCTTCACAAGGCAAGTCACGTCTCCGCCGACCTTCCAGAGTCACTTCACGTCTCCGCTGACCTTCCAGAGTCACTTCACGTCTCCGCTGACCTTCCAGAGTTTCTCCACGTCTCCGCTGATCTTCCAGAGTCGCTTCACGTCACCGCTGACCATCCACAACCACGTCACATCACAGCTGATCATCCAGAGTCTGGTGACGTCCTGTCCGTCACACCCAGATATTTAAGGTCAGTGCTTCGATTTACCAGTCTAGTTTCCAGTGTGAGGGATGCACTGTTGGTGCCTGCACTCGCAGCTGGTATCCCCAAACCCACTCACTCTAACTCCCCTGTTCCTGAACTAACTCCCTTGTCTGAAGCTCTTCCCTTGATTGGGATTGTTTTATGTTGCATCTCGGCTGTGTACACCACCATAGAACTGCCTGAGTTGGCAGCGTCGACTGTGATGTATCCAGTGGTGGTGGTGCCCAGCAACAATTTCTCTCCGTTACCTTATAAGACTACTGTAGAACCTCCAGAGGTGGCGGCATCTGCTGCAGAACCTCCAGAGGTGCCAGTGGTGCTCAATTATCAACTCCCAGTGTGTCGTGTCATTGTCAAAGAGACTGTCCCCTGCCCTGTCACAGCCAGAAGGGCTGCCCCTGAACTCTCGTCAAATCCAGAACCGGCCATAGAGGCCGATTGTGAATTATTGTCCTGTCCTGATCTAGCCAAAGAAGTTGTTTTTGAATTAGCAGCTTTGTCTGTCATTGTCAAAGAGGCCACTAATGAACCATCTGTTTGTACAGTCACACCAGAGAACGCTTCCGCTTCCGGGACACACCCAAACTGAGATCACACACACACACACACACACACACAGGGCCTTGCCCTTTTCGCCTTTTTTGTTTTGTTTTTTCCAATTTGATGGGTGATCCCGTTTGCCACTGAACCTGCTTTAACGACGACAGTGGGGCTTTGATTGCCTTAGTCAAACGGGTTGGCGCGTTTGGTCGGGTTGTTAGTTAGTGCGCTATATTGAACCGTTTGCCACTGAACCTGCATTAACGACGACAGTGGGGCTTCGACTGCCTTATTCAAACGGCTTTTCTATAACGTATGAATATATCCACTATAGCGTTCTATAACAAATCCGATCAGAGCGCCTGTTTATCACTAGTTTTATCACTAGTTTTATTCTGATTCTCGAATCTGCTATTAGTTTATAGCCCGTTAGCATCGGCAGCGTGGCAACCGCTAATCTCGCTTACATTGCAAATCCTCTATTCACACACATTACTATCGTTTCACTGTTACTTGCTTAAATGGCGGATTTGTGTCTACCTCTGAGTGCAGGTGAGGACACGTTCGAGCTGCATTCGGTGCAGCTGGAGCTGGAGGCCGTGGAGAAACAGATCCGCGACCTGCTGGAGAAAAAGGCCCAGCTGAAGGAACGGAGAGCCACGCTGGAAACATCCCGGGCTGACGCTCACAAGTCCGGGGTAAGTATACAGCACGCTGCTAACACTCCCACCACCTCTACTCCGTGTGTTTCTCTGCACAGACCCTGTGCACCCAGGACGCGGTCTTCACAGATGTCCTTCACTCCGGCGCCGGGACGCCACGGACCCTGGGTGCTGCAGCAGCGGAGGACGCGAGCCAGGCCTCGGGTGACGAATTCTCCCCCCCCTGTCTTCGAGATCTCCACTAGGAACAAATTCGCCCCCCTCCGCGAGACAGAACGTGACATTGTGATCGTTGGAGACTCCATTGTCCGGCACGTCCGTGCTACGATAGCTGAAGGTAAAGTACACGCTTCTAACATCCCCAACACCTCTACTCCGTGTGTTTCTTTGCACAGACCCTGTGCACCCAGAACGCGATCTTCCCAGATGTCCTTCATCTCCACCCGGAACCGCTTCGCCCCCCTCCGCGAGACGGAACACGATGCTGTGGTCGTGGGAAGCTCCATCGTCCGGCACGTCCGTGCTACGTCAGCTGAAGGTAAAGTGCACACTCACTGTTTCCCCGGTGCACGTGTTCTCGATGTTTCTGCGCAGATACCTGCAATCCTGAAGGGCAACGAGAACATCGGTGCTGTCGTGCTGCACGCGGGGGCCAACGACATCAAGCTGCGGCAGACGGAGACACTGAAGAGGGACTACAGGAGCCTGATCGAGACGGTACGCAGCACATCACCCGCGGCGACGATCATCGTGTCAGGACCGCTTCCCACGTATCGACAAGGAAACGAAAGGTTCAGTAGACTTTTTGCTTTAAACGAATGGTTATCGTCATGGTGTAAAGAACAGAAACTGCTCTTTGTTAATAATTGGAATCTTTTCTGGGAGCGTCCTAGGCTTTTCCGTGCTGATGGCCTGCACCCCAGCAGAGTCGGAGCGGAACTCCTGTCGGACAACATCTCCAGGACGCTACGCTCCATCTGACTAGTAAGCCAATTCTCAAATAACTGCTATGACGACTTTTGTTCTACCCACTTAAAAAATAGAAGTAATTACGTTGTCCAATCTATACAGACTGTGTCTGTTCCCCGAATAGCGAGATCAAAATATAAATTCAATGCAGGATCTAGAAATAATCTGACCGTGATCAAACCAGAAAAACGCAAAATAAATGAACAAAAACAATTTTTAAAACTTGGACTCTTAAACATTAGATCACTCGCACCCAAAGCAGTTATTGTAAATGAAATGATCACAGATAATCATTTTGATGTACTCTGCCTGACTGAAACCTGGCTTAAACCAAATGAATATTTTGGTCTAAATGAGTCTACTCCACCGAGCTACTGTTATAAACATGAGCCCCGTCAGACTGGCCGTGGCGGCGGTGTGGCAACAATATATAGTGATATTCTCAATGTTACTCAGAAAACAGGATTCAGGAGGTTTAACTCATTCGAACTACTTCTGCTTAATGTGTCACTGTTAGATATGCAAAATAAATCTCTCCTATCTCTTGCTCTGGCTACTGTGTATAGACCGCCAGGGCCATATACAGATTTCCTAAAAGAATTTGCAGATTTCTTCTCAGATCTATTGGTTAATGTTGATAAAGTGCTAATTGTCGGAGATTTTAACATTCACGTTGATAATACAAATGATGCATTAGGACTTGCGTTTACTGACCTAATAAACTCTTTTGGAGTCAAGCAAAACGTCACCGGGCCCACTCATCGTTTTAATCATACGCTAGATTTAATTATATCGCATGGACTTGATCTTACCGATATAGATATCGTACCTCAATGTGACGATATTACTGATCATTTCCTTGTATCGTGCATGCTGCCTATTACTGATATTAGTTATATGGCTCCGCGTTATCGTCTGGGCAGAACTATTGTTCCAGCCACCAAAGACAGATTCACAAATAACCTGCCTGATTTATCTCAACTGCTCTGTGTACCCATAAATACACATGAACTAGACGAAATGACTAGCAACATGGGCACTATCTTCTCTAATACATTAGAAGCTGTTGCCCCCCTCAAATTGAAAAAGGTTAGAGAAAAACGTACTGCGCCATGGTACAACAGTTATACCCATTCTCTCAAGAAAGAAACTCGTATTCTTGAGCGCAAATGGAGAAAAACTAACTTGGAAGTTTGTAGAATTGCGTGGAAAAACAGTATGTCCAGCTATAGGCAGGCACTAAAAGCTGCCAGGGTAGAGCATATCCGCAAACTCATAGATAATAACCAAAACAATCCAAGGTTCTTATTTAGCACAGTGGCTAGACTAACAAATAAACAGACACCGCCCGATCTAAATATTCCCTCACAGTTTAATAGTCATGACTTTATGAATTTCTTTACTGATAAAATTGATAACATCAGAAATACAATATCAAATGTAGATTCTACTGCGTCTAGTATTTCAGCTTCATTGATCGCACCCAAAGAAAAACTGCAGTGCTTTACAACTATAGGACAGGAAGAGCTAAACAAACTTATCAGTACATCTAAACCAACAACGTGTTTATTAGATCCTGTACCCACTAAACTACTAAAAGAGTTGTTACCCGTAGCAGAAAAACCGCTTCTCAATATTATTAACTCATCGTTATATTTAGGTCACGTCCCAAAACCATTCAAGCTGGCGGTTATTAAGCCTCTTATTAAGAAACCACAACTAGATTCTAATGAACTGGCAAATTACAGACCCATTTCAAATCTTCCGTTTATGTCAAAAATTTTAGAAAAAGTTGTGTCTGCTCAATTGTGCTCCTTCTTGCAAAAAAATGATCTCTATGAAGAATTTCAGTCAGGTTTCAGGCCTCACCATAGCACAGAAACTGCACTTGTTAAAATTACAAATGACTTGCTTCTTGCTTCAGATCAAGGCTGCACCTCATTGCTAGTATTACTTGATCTTAGTGCTGCGTTTGACACTATAGACCATAATATACTCATAGATCGATTACAAAACTATATTGGTATTCAAGGACAGGCTTTAAGATGGTTTAGATCCTACCTGTCCGATCGTTACCACTTTGTTCATTTAAATGGAGAGTCATCTCAATTATCACCAGTAAAGTATGGAGTACCACAAGGATCTGTCCTAGGTCCTCTGCTATTTTCAATTTACATGTTGCCCCTTGGAAATATTATTAGAAAACACGGGATAAGTTTTCATTGTTATGCTGATGATACTCAATTATATATCTCAACAAGACCAGATGAAACTTCTCAACTATCTAAGATAATAGATTGTGTAAAAAGTGTAAAAGATTGGATGACCAATAATTTCCTCCTACTAAATTCAGATAAGACAGAGATATTACTTATTGGACCAAAAAACAGTACACAGAATCTCGTGGATTATAATTTGCAACTAGACGGATGCACTGTTACGTCCTCTAAAGTCAAAAATCTGGGTGTTATTTTAGACAGCAATTTGTCCTTTGAAAATCATATTTCCCATGTTACAAAAACAGCATTCTTCCATCTTAGAAACATTGCCAAGCTTCGAAACATGCTACCTGTTTCTGATGCAGAAAAGCTAGTCCATGCATTCATGACCTCTAGACTGGACTATTGTAATGCACTGTTAGGTGGTTGTCCTGCATCTTCAATAAACAAGCTACAGATAGTCCAAAATGCAGCGGCTAGAGTTCTTACCAGATCAAGAAAATATGATCATATTACACCAATTTTACAGTCTCTGCACTGGCTACCTATTAAGTTCCGTATCATTTACAAAATATTATTACTTGCCTATAAGGCCCTAAATGGTTTAGCTCCTGCGTACCTAACTTGTCTTCTACCACGCTACAATCCAACCCGCTCTCTAAGGTCGCAAAACTCTGGACTTTTGGTAGTACCTAGGATAGCAAAGTCCACTAAAGGAGGTAGAGCTTTTTCACATTTGGCTCCCAAACTCTGGAATAGCCTTCCTGATAACGTTCGGGGTTCAGACACACTCTCTCTGTTTAAATCTAGATTAAAGACACATCTCTTTAGCCAAGCATACACATAATGCATTTTATAATCTTGTACTGTAGTTATATCTGATCAAATGTACATTATTATTATTCTTTAGCTTGGGTTGAACAATTTATTTTTGCTTAGATGGAACAGCAGCTACGCTAATCATGTCTCTGCTTGTCTCTACGTTTCTGCCACGGGATTAACATCCCGTGGTAGCCAGGAATTACAGAACTTCAGTCTGGATCCAACCACTACATGATCTGAGATGACCGAACACCTGAGATGGAGGATCAGCGCCGGGAGATGACGTATGTGTCCCTGATCGTAGGCAGAGGCCAAACGCCTGGATGAACGCCAGAGACAGATCCCCATTGAGGACCCCACCACTTAGACAGCCATCGGAAAAGACAACTGGAACCAGCTGAGCCCATTCAATCTGACTTGCTGCAGTTTGGAACTGAACTGCTGGTTTGTTGGCCAGAGGAGAATTGGCCCCCCGACTGAGCCTGGTTTCTCCCAAGGTTTTTTCTCCATTCTATCACCGATGGAGTTTTGGTTCCTTGCCGCTGTCGCCTCTGGCTTGCTTAGTTGGGGACGCTTCATTTCCAGCGATATCGCCGACCTTATTGCAAAGACACTATTTAAAATTATTGACACATTATTTTCCTTTTGTGATATTGTGCAGTGCTTTGACACAATTTGCATTGTAAAAAGCGCTATATAAATAAAGGTGACTTGACTTGACAACCAATCAGACTGAAAATTTACAGTCTGACAACCCAGTTTCAGCCAAGGAGTTTCCCTTTGAACAATCTGTCTGTCTTGCTCCCACTGAATCTGACTGTGAAATATTTGCTTCTCTAATATCACTTACTGAAATGTTTGTCTGTCCAGTCTCAGCCAGTGCACCTGGTTTTGATCTGTCAGCCGGTCCCCTGCTTCCAGGGGTGTCTAATTCTGAATCATTTGTCTTACCAGTCTCAGTCTGTGAATGTAATGCTGAATTAACTGTATGCCCTCTTCCAGCCACTGAGACCATTTATGAATTGCCTGCCTTTCTGGTTTCAGTTAAAAAACCTGATTCTGAGCCTAGTGTCAGTTCTGAGTCAGTCAGTAGGTCTGATGTTAAACCTTTTGTTAGTCCAATTTCTGGGTCTGAGTATGAACAGTCTGTCTACTTAGCTTTCATCACTGAACTATCTGTCAATCCAGTCTCAGTCAATGCATCGATTAGTGAACTATCTGTTGGTTTATACTCTGCTGTTAAATCTGATTCAGAATTGAATTCAGGCTCCAATCTCTGCTGTGGGTTTCTGATCAGACTGTTCCGTCGTGGTGTTCTCCTGTTCCGCCGTGGTGCTCCCCTGATCCGTCGTGGTGTTCTCCTGCTCTGTCTGCTCCGCCGTGGAGGTCTTCTGCCCTGTCTGCTCCGCACTGGTGGGTTACTGCTCTGTCTGCTCCGCCGTGGAGGTCTCCTACCCTGTCTACTCTGCACTGGTGGGCTACTGCTCTGTCTGCTCCGCCGTGGAGGTCTCCTGCCCTGTCTACTCTGCACTGGTGGGCTCCCGCTCTCTCTGCTCCACCGTGGAGGTCTTCTGCCCAATTGTGGTGGTTGGCTGTCTGGCTCTGGTGGTCTTCTGCTCCGCCGTGGTGGCCTTCTGCTCCGCCCTGGTGGGCTCCTGCTCCGTCTGCTCCGCTCTAGTGGGCTCCGGTTCCATCTGCTCTGCTCTGGTGGGCTCCCGCTCTGTCTGCTCAGCCGTGGAGGTCTTCTGCCCTATCGTAGTGGTTGGCTGTCTGGCTCTGTTGGTCTTCTGCTCCGCACTGGTGGGCTCCTGCTCCGCCCTGGTGGGCTCCTGTACCATCTGCTCTGCCCGGGTGGGCTCCTGTTCCGTCCTGGTCTCTGGCTCCGCCCTGGTTTCCTGCTCCGTCGGCTCCGCCCTGGCTTCCTGCTTCGCCGGTTCTGCCTGGGTGTCTTGCTCTGCCTCAGTCCCCGATCTTCCCACTTCCACATGGACCTGACCCTCCGTCCCTCCCCCTGTTCCGCCTCCGCTCCACCGCCCTCCTGGATTGTATAGGAGGGTCTGGAAGCCGCTCCTTGTGGGGGGGGGGGGGGGGTCGTCTGTCACGAATCCGGTCCATGAACTTCCGTTCACACACCACCAGAGGTCACCCGCTCACCGCATGGACTCTTGCACTACACCACTGTTGCACTTCAACATTGGACTACAATTCCCATCATCCATTGCACTGACGAAACACAGCTGTCACCAACTCTCACATTGCTCTGATTACACAGCTGATCACACAATCACACACGCTTTATAAGCCTTGGACTTCCTCTCTGTCATTGCCGAGTATTGTATAGCGTTTATCACTCTCCTAGCGATAGCTACTCTACGGAGCCAACTTAGTTGTCATAGCCTTGCCTTGCCTTGTGTTTTCTAGTGTTTTGATTCTTGTCCGTGTTTCCTGGATTTACCCTTTGCCTTGCCGTTCAGACTCTGTTTGCACCTCCCTTGAACTATTGATCGTTTACCTGGATTATCTCTCTGCCTTGCCCTGTTGGATTTTGTTCGCCGATCGCCGACCTACATTTGCCCTAGGATTACTCTTTGTCTTGCCTGTGATGTTCCTTTTTGCCATTGCATGAACCTTGCTTGTTTTTTGACCTCGCCTTTGAATAAAGCATGCAATTGGATCCACACGTCTCACGTCTCGTTCGCCCCATTACAGATTTACTTAAACTTAACCAAGCTGATTACACACTAAAAACTCCCACGTATCATTTTATTTTGACATAATAAAGTGGTCTTATCTAAGTGTGTCTTTTTTTTTTTATTATTAGTCTTCCCATTAATGTTCATTCAGACTGATTTGCGAACGTGCAACGCATGAACAATTAACAGCCATAACCAGTCATATTCAATCATATCGCAATAGAGGCATTGCCTTCTATCACGTGACTTTCCCCCATTTATTCTCACAACGCCCCAACAAACTCATGGCATGCTTTTGCAGGGATCCTCAAATCTGGCCCACAAGATCCAATTTGCTGCAGAGTTTAGCTCTAACCTTAATCAAACACACCTGGGCAAGCCAATCAATGTCTTCAGTATCATTAGAAAATCACAGATAGGTGAGTTTGATCAGGGTTGGAGCTAAACTCTGCAGCGCATTGGACCTCCAGGGCAAGATTTGAGGAACCCTGCTTTAGAGGGTCTGTTAAAACTCAATGGGCTCTGGGGAGGCAAGAGAGACACCGACTCCCGCTGTAACTTCACATGCTGGTGTCGCTGTTGGGCAATGTTTCTTTAGTAAAACAAGTGACATAAACTTTTTTAATGTTACGATTTCTTTGTATTTTTTTTTCCCTCATCCAATATTTTGAGGAGGCACTGCCTCATTTGCCTCCTTGGAGTATATGCCCCTGATACATACATACAGTTGGGCAAAAAAAAGTATTTAGTCAGCCACCAATTGTGCATGTTCTCCCACTTAAAAAGATGAGAGAGGCCTGTAATTTTCATCATAGGTACACTTCAACTATGAGAGACAGAATGTGGGGAAAGAATCCAGGAAATCACATTGTAGGATTTTTAATTAATTAATTGGTGAATTCCTCGGTAAAATAAGTATTTGGTCACCTACAAACAAGCAAGATTTCTGGCTCTCACAGACCTGTAACTTCTTCTTTAAGAGGCTCCTCTGTCCTCCACTCGTTACCTGTATTAATGGCACCTGTTTGAACTCGTTATCAGTATAAAACACACCTGTCCACAACCTCAAACAGTCATACTCCAAACTCCACTATGGTCAAGACCAAAGAGCTGTCTTAGGACACCAGAAACAAAATTGTAGACCTGTACCAGGCTGGGAAGACTGAATCTGCAATAGGCAAGCAGCTTGGTGTGAAGAAATCAACTGTGGGAGCAATTATTAGAAAATGGAAGACATACAAGACCACTGATAATCTCCCTCGATCTGGGGCTCCACACAAGATCTCACTCCGTGGGGTCAAAATGATCACAAGAACGGTGAGCAAAAATTCCAGAACCACACGGGGGGACCTAGTGAATGACCTGCAGAGAGCTGGGACCAAAGTAACAAAGGCTACCATCAGTAACACACTACGCCGCCAGGGACTCAAATCCTGCAGTGCCAGACGTGTCCCCCTGCTTAAGCCAGTACATGTCCAGGCCCGTCTGAAGTTTGCTAGAGAGCATTTGGATGGTCCAGAAGAGGATTGGGAGAATGTCATATGGTCAGATGAAACCAAAATATAAATTTTTGGTAAAAACTCAACTCGTCGTGTTTGGAGGAGAATGAATGCTGAGTTGCATCCAAAGAACACCATAGCCATAGTGAAGCATGGGGGTGGAAACATCATGCTTTGGGACTGTTTTTCTGCAAAGGGACCAGGACAACTGATCCGTGTAAAGGAAATAATGAATGGGGCCATGTATAGTGAGATTTTGAGTGAAAACCTCCTTCCATCAGCAAGGGCATTGAAGATGAAATGTGGCTGGGTCTTTCAGCATGACAATGATCCCAAACACACCGCCCGGGCAACGAAGGAGTGGCTTCGTAAGAAGCATTTCAAGGTCCTGGAGTGGCCTAGCCAGTCTCCAGATCTCAACCCCATAGAAAATATTTGGAGGGAGTTGAAAGTCTGTGTTGCCCAGCGAAAGCCCCAAAACATCACTGCTCTAGAGGAGATCTGCATGGAGGAATGGGCCAAAATACTAGCAACAGTGTGTGAAAACCTTGTGAAGACTTACAGAAAACGTTTGACCTCTGTCATTGCCAACAAAGGGTATATAACAAAGTATTGAGATGAACTCTTGTTATTGACCAAATACTTATTTTCCACCATAGTTTGCAAATAAATTCTTTAAAAATCAGACAATGTGATTTCCTGGATTCTTTCCCCCCATTCTGTCTCTCATAGTTGAAGTGGCCTCTCTCATCTTTTTAAGTGGGAGAACTTGCACAATTGGTGGCTGACTAAATACTTTTTTGCCCAACTGTACATACATATTGTGGAAGTCAATGGCTACCGTGAACTGTTTGGTTACTAACATTCTTCATATATCTTTTGTGTTATGCAGAGGAATATTTTTATATGTGATTGCAAATAATTTTAGTGCTGTATAAACCACTTATATCTATATATAAAGAACAAACAAACATGATACAGCAAAAGCCAGTGAGCTAGAATTTTTTTTTTTTTGCAAAGATGATATACAAAATACCACTCACACTAAAGAAAAGAATAGAGTGAAATCATAAAATAGAACAAAAAAAAAAACGTGTTTGAAAAGTGTTGTATTTGAAAAGTATGTGCGTGTAGATGCAGAAATAGAGTTTATGAGGAGGAGCGTTTGGGAGTTTTGCTCTGAGCTGTAGAGGAGCTATAAATAAACAGAGCTGAGCTGAGCAAGCGCACACACACATGTGCGCGCACACACAGATCTAGAGCAAGGGATTCAGATTCATCACAGCGGTGATGTCTCCCACATGTCTATTACCTACAGTTCTCAATATCTCACTGAGTGCCTGCCTAGGACTGCCAGGACTGATAGAGAAGAGGAGTAAAAATAAATACCAGCACACATATCAAAGCTCTCAGCACAGCAAACAATCCTATCCGTTCACCTCACCAATATTTAATAGGAAAATCCGCTGGGAGTCTTGATATGCAGACAATCACGGGTCGCTAAGTATGCTGCACCTGCGTCTGCCAAGCCGTGATATAGTGAACTCTTGCAACAGTTTACTGCAGAGTGTATAGAGCAAGACAAAGCCATCTTAACCTGTGTGATAAAAAAGAAAACAAAAATGTCATGATTTGCTCTTATGCCTGTTTATGTGTGACTATTTCAGTATTTTAGATGCTTGCACATCTTGTTTTTTGAACTCCTTTAACTTGATACAAATTGAATTAAGGCCACCCACATAATCTGCCTAATCAGATTTTAATTTTAGAGTTAAATTGGCTGACAGATGGTGCAGCTTTGATTTTGCTTCTAGTTTTACACTTGTGTTGTTTTTCTTTGAGTGATACTACAACCGGCTGTTGAGGCTGCTAAGCCCAATAGTGACTACAATTAGCAAACTGATCTAAATTCATGCCGTTCAGAGCTATATTTGGAGATAGCTGCAAAATTAATTGTGCATCTCTCATAATTTTAAAATTGAATTATATATTTTTTTTCAAGTACCTGACAAGGTGATGCTAAAAACCTGTTTATTGAATTATACACCAGCATGTTAAAGTTTCATTTAAAATAATCATATTTATCAGTTATAAAATGTTTACATACATGTATCTTTTGCATCGGGTCAAATGAAACAGTAATATTTAAAGGTTATCATATAGCAAATCAACTTTTATACATTTGGAAACATCAAACAGATTGAACTGTTTTCTGTAAAGTCTTGATCTAATCATACAATAAGCAGAGATTTCTAACTGGGAATAGAACTGTTCTGTAACTGTGCAAATTGTACACTGTATAGAGCCTAAACTGTTTTCATAAGAGGTCCGAAAGAACAAGTTTGCAAATTTAGTTGCAAAGTTTGAGCAAATTAAATTAAGTTAAAAAATAAATATAATAATCAAATTAAATTAAATTACATTTGAAATCATTCTACTTCTCTTTTAGATTAGAAAAGTATTGTTATGCATTAGGTATTGACGTTTGGTGGGTAAGTTTTGAACTATTTAAGTAGTAATTGTCAAGCATGTTAAGTTTCTTTATGGTATCCTTAAGTGTACAGTACTGTGCAAAAGTAACTGTGTTTACCATTATGACAGGAGTAGAAAGATTGTAATATATACACTAGACTCATGTAAACATGCATAATGTGCAATCAATGGGGAGATGCTTCCCCGACTAAGGCAGTTTTATATGTTTATTCTGGTGTAATGCCTTGCCCCATATAGAGGCATTACTGTAAGTTATTTTTGTTTGTTGTTTTACAAACTGAGGGTCGAAGTTGTTTTCTGTGTTAATCGACACATGCTGTCAATAGAGCTTAACTTGTATTGAACCCTGAGCATTCCTTTACAGTTGTTTGAGGTTTATTACTCAGTGTACCACTTTCCGTGCCGTATCCCCATCCCTCTATATTGTCTCACTCTGAAATATGTGCAGTGGTCTCGACAAGCAAGAGACATGGCAGTTCTCATCATGTGATGAGAATAATGGTGCATGGCATGCTAATTTAAGCAATTACAGTGACCTTTAAGTAAAGGCATACCCAACATTACAATGAGACGTCAATTAGCATAATAGGGAATTATTCTAAATCAAATATGACAACGGGAATGGGAAATTTTACCTAGTTTAAAAAATAAAATGTCAAGACAGCTACACTGAAAATCATTTATTGTATTGCTGAAACTATTGGCATTATTGAGTGAAATGGCACAGTGACGTGTCTTAACTTGTCATATAATGTGATGAGAAATAACATGATGTAGGTTGCTATGAATTTCATGTAACGAGAGAGAGAGAGAGAGAGAGAGAGAGAGAGAGAGAGAATATAAATGTAGTATAGTGCAATTGACAAAAAATCAGCAACAAATTAAAATCAATGGTGCATCACTCAATAACTCAGAAAAAAAAAAAAAACTCTTTTGTGCTATAAATTTGCTATAAAACTTTGGATTAACATATCTGCTAAATGAAAACACTTTCCTTTTTTTGTTTTGTTTTGTTTTGTTCAATGCCACCAATGCCTCTTTTTTTCAACCCCTGTCCTCCAATCATCGGGCTCCATTTAACAAGTTTGGAGACCACAATTTCTCCAATGAGTTTCCAGTTCTTCATCATTACTTAGATTGTTAAACCCATTTCATAAAGTTTGCACTAGAGCAATTTCTAGCCAATAAAATAATTGTGAGCTAAGCATAAATTGCAAAGATGCATATTTGCTAGATGTATCCATAACATTTTTTCCAGGCTTGGAAATTTCAGATTCCTCTAAATGTGTACCTTGTTGAATATCCTATCAGAAATACATAACATTAAAGAAATAGTAGAACTAAAACAGATTTGGTGATATTTAACATTTCATCACTTGTTCACTAATGGATCCTCTACAGTGAATGGGAGCCATTAGAATGAAAGTCCAAAGAGCTGATTAAAAAAAAAAAAAAAAACTGCATCACAATAATCCATAAGTAAACCACATGAATGCAGTCCATCAATCAGCATCACATGAAGAAAAAAGCTGTATGTTTGCAAGAAACAAATCCATCATTAACCATCACTTCTGGCCAAAATGCGATTCCATTATCCCCGAGACGAGACAACTTTTCCACTGGAAGAAAAAAAAAAAAAAAATTAAATATGAATAAAGGACTCATATTTTATCTGGAAGCAACCATTTGAAGATAAAAAAAAAAACAAAATAAAAAAAAAAATCTTAATTATGGATTTGATTATTACAAACAAGCAGATTTTCTCTTCACAAGACATCAATTGATGGACTGGAGTTATGTGAATTATTGTGATTATTGTGATGTGTTATCAGCTCTTTCAACTCGCATTTTGACAGCACCCATTCACTGCAGAGGATTACTTGATGAGCAAGTAATTTAATGCTAGATTTCTCCAAATCTGTTCTAATGAAGAAACAAATTCATCTGCAACTTGGATGATCTGAGGGTGAGTAAATTTTCAGCAAATTTCATTTCATTTTTGGATATTCCTATAATACAGAAGTGCAATTTTGGGTTGCAAATTTTTTCTTGTTGGCTCAATGTGTTAAATCATTATGCTTTTCCATGAAAGCATCTCTTAGGAGGCCACTGAACAGATGATGATGGATGAGGAAGATCTTCTGCACCAGAGAGAAGACAGTAGCTCATTCTCTACACATCTGAACAGCACAGGAAGGAAGGTCCTGCTCCTGTGACCTCATTAGCACTGCTTACATGTGAGAGTTCTGGATGTGTGGGGCCGTACTGGATGTGTCAAAGGAAGAATATGTATGATCTCTGATCATTGTATTTATATGTATATTACATGCATTGTTTTTATGCTCAGAGCATAAACAAGTCTGCAAATATATTTTAATATTGTCAGCCTTCATACCTCCACAGTGAATGAGGAGTGCCATTTGCAACCCATTTAACTTTCATAATGTGATGCGTTGCTGAGTGAAACAGTTATGTTTTAGCCAACTTCATTCAATTCTGGATATCCTGTTGAATTGAATATCCTGTGTTTACATCCAAAGTTGTGAATTGAACTTATGCTCAAAATTAGAATATCGCATAAAACATTTGTGAATAAGGCACTGTTTCCGTCCCATGTGTTCAAGAGAATAAAATTATTTCCTGCAACTGGCACAAAGTATCAATAATGAAAATGAAATGCTGCAACCTGTGGCACTTTTTGCTTACATAATAAATTACTTGCACCTCAGAGCGTGCAGGTGAAATGCAATACAAAAGCTGTTGTGTTATCTTACGTTCCATTGCCTGATGTTTGGGAACACAGTCGTGTGAAACAGTTATGGGAGGTGATTCTACCAAATCATTTTGATGGCAGACTTTAGCTCAGGTATTTCATAATGATTAAAACAGCATTTGAGATGGTGTGCAATGAGATTACTAAGCTGGTTAGTATCTAATTGCATGATATGTTCAGGTAAAGTCACATGTCTTTTTTTATGCACATCAAGACATTAATTCAGTAAATATGTTTGCATCAGTGTTTTTTTTGCATGCTTTTTATTGGATAAAAAATAAGGAAATTCTGACAATGCACTGAAAGACAAGATTACTTCTGGAATGAAAACAAAGTCTCAGCTTTTAAATTGTGTGATTTTTAACGAATTCTAACAATAAATACCATTTTGTGACTCTTTAAGTGTGTGTGACAGGTTGTTGTAGTGTCTCTAGAACAAGTTCAAGCGGCACATGAACCGATTGTCTCTTCCTCTTTACTACTAGTTATAGCATGAAATAAACATGTTTTTTCAAATGTCCACTAACAGTTGTCTTGTTTTTTTTTTTTTTGTTTGTTTGTTTTTTCTTGATTGGTCGGATCACCTGTCAATCAAAGATTCATTACAGTGGTCAGAAGAAAGAAGGATGTCAAATTTGCAGTCACTCTCTCAGACAGATTTTTTCTTGTAATTTGATAAAGCAAAACATTAGTGTTATAAATGTAAATATAAATGTAAATAATATTAAATGTAATTATTATTAGTATCTTTTGAGAATATACTTTGCTAGATTTACAATAATAATATCCAGAAACGTGATCATAATCTGTGAAAAGTGTTACATTTCAATTAATGATTACAAAAGCTAACTTTTTTTTTCTTTTTTTCCCCCTTTGGAATAACTTGAACAAATGAATTGGTCACAATGAGCCCAAGAAAATACACAAAGGAAGTAAAAAGAGTCAATTTTGATTTGATTTGACTTAAACCTCCTCTTCCAGGGCCTCAGAAACAATATGTTACATATAGTATTGTTAGTAGACAAACTCAAAGCACTACCACCCCAGTAACAGCACGCACTGAGGCTTCAAAGGCCATTTTGGGGAAAATTACAAGTGTATTCCATTGCTAGTCTCTGAACCCCGGGCTTTTGTGGAGAGGAGACAGCGACTTTTTCATCTTGGGCACATAATGACTTTCAGCCAGGCGAAAGCAAATGAGCTAGGAACAAAAAGAGAGAGGAAGGCAAGAGAGAGAGGAGATATAATGTGTAAGGTTGAGGAGGACTGCCACAGGGATATGACGGGTCATTGATCATAGGCTGAGCTCTGAGAGAGGAAGCGGCTCTCAAGAGACAGAGCTAAATAAACATATTCAGGGAAGAGAGTGGTTAAAATCTGCAGTTCCCCACCAGCCGGGTCCAGTGAGTGGCACTGGAGGGAGATAGAGTTGCCACATCGGTGATGAGAGACAGAGCAGAGAGGTCGGGAGGTGTCTGATATCACAGAGATGGCGGTAGATTGTAGTGAGGCGAGACTGAGAGTGTTTCCAGCTAAATACCTTTGTGGTTTCCTGAGGGATACACTTTCTTGTTTAATGCTTTTGTCAAGACACCCAATGAGAGATAGCAGTCTCTTTTTAACCTTCACACGTGCATGTGCTGTACAGTAGCGGCTTTGAATTTGTGAATTGGGAACTTTCCAGGTGCAGACCCTGTGGCCACAGAAAAATTGGTAGATTTCTGCAGAATAAGATTGTGCATCATTCACAGAGGTCGATGTTATGGGGCACAGAGTGTAACTTGACTCATTTGGTGGACTGAACAAATTACAGTACGACACAAAATGCAGTACTGCATGACAATATGCTCTCATGCATTTTTTTGCACATACATACTGTACAAAAGCTAGCTGAATTTTGTTAAAGGAAAGCAAGCAAAAAAAAAAAAAAGAGGAAAGCAATTGATTTCATGCATGAAATTCTTAAAATGAAACTCCTGTAAGTTCTTTTTATTGCATATAAGTTTAAATATACTTTTCATTTTTGAGGATAGCACTTCTTCTTTCTGCTTGATAAAAATGTATTAAAACAGTGATATTTTGAAATAATATTGCAGTTTAATATAACTGTTTTCTATTTTATTTATTTTTTATGTCATTTTCTTCTGTGATGCAAAGCTGAGTTTTCAGCAACATAACTCCAGTCTTCAATGTCAGCTGACCCTTCAGAAATCATTCAAATATGTTGATTTGCTGCTGTAGAAACATGCATTATTATTAATGGTGAAAACAAAATAGAATGTTCTATGACTCTTTTGTGAACACATAACTCAAGTAAATGAAATTGCTCAGGTTACACTCCAGATTACATAATCAGATTTAAAAAAAATAAAAATAAAAAACACTTGTCATTTGTTAATTTTACATTTTCAAATACTTGTAATCTGATTACAGTTACTTTTTACATTTACACAATAGCAATACAATATTCATAATTTATTGATTCTCCTTAATTCTTTTTCATTAAACTCACAAAGTCCCTGCAGTTTCTTCACAAAACCCAGAAATCATGATATAATGTAATGTTTAATGCACTTTTAATATATTTTCTTTCTCTTTGCATTTTTATATCAATATGGTACAAGTTTATGCTATTTACATCAATGTGATGAACGTGTTAATTCAAAAGTAATCCAAAAGTAATCTAAAAATAGTCTAATTGCATTACTTACAATGTTTAATGTAATGGATTGCGGTACTGACTATACTTTTTGTTATGTAATTTGGAATCAGTAACAGAATACAATTTGTAGTTAATCTATGCAGCTCTGCATGTTCATTTGTTAAATATTTTGATAATTTGATCATTATTTTAGCTACTAGAGTGTAGCAGTACAGCTCACATTTTCATGTTTAAATCCATTACACTGAGTTCTGCAGATTTTCCCATAAAACATCAGTCCCAAAAATACAAAGAAATGTCCGCAGATCCTGATGACTAGGGTTACACTGATCAGTTGCGTTTGATCCATTTGCTGTGAGCAAGACTATGTCCTATTTAATGTGGGTGTCATTTGATTTACAAGTCAAATCTGCAATAAAGTTCGACTTATGTTTTTGTACGTCGATCGAGACCACAGCGCAACACTAACAACACTGAGGTCACTGCTTTAACTTCCAGAGAATGCACATTCTGATTTACATTTACATGTAGCCATTTAGCAGAGCTTTAATCCAAAGCAATTTACAAATAAAGCACAGCACAAGCAATTTAGGATAAGAGCCAGCAATGTTTATAATACAATGACTTGCACAATGCTGCAGTACTGATAAAAAGTGTAGCTTGAATGCTCAGCTTTGGATAAAAGCAAAATGCACAAATGTAAATTAATTATGACAATAAACAAATAAATTGGAAATGAAGTGCTTTGCATCCACAAAACATTGTTGGGTTCACAAACAAGCCAGCTGTGATGTCTGAGACCCTTGAAAAAAAAAAAAAAATCAGATGTCATGCAGAGGCTAAATGGAAATATAAGTGAGAAGGACAAGTGTGTTGTCAAAGCATCAAAGCAGATATGCAAGCTTTTGTTTCTCACTGGCATCTTCTCTTCTGCAGCATGGCGTGTTCATTACATAAGGTAAACACTGACTAGTTAGTACTTTTCTGGATGACTAATCGAGTAGTCATGCAATCTCTTTTTACACCAAGGGATTTATGACAGGGTTCTTTTGCAATGAAAATTCTTCTACGTAAGTCCCAATTATCTTTTGAATTAAAACATCAAAAAGCACAGCACGTAAGGTCCTTAAGGACGAGTGGATTAGCCAACTCAGAGATTCACATCTATGAGCAATGTTGCTGTCAGCGTATCAAATTTGCATTTCGAACCACTCATGTAACATCATGAAATTAATAGGTAAAATACACCTCCAGGGCAGTTTTTAGGTTCTGCAGAGGTGGTAATTCTTGGCATGCAGGGCAACCAAATTATGCAACCTCTTAAAAGGCTGCTGCCCTTGAGATCTTTTCAACTGAGCTGTACAATTTTACTGAGGAAAACACTTTGGTCATCTTCATTTTGTTCACGTTAGATCCCTTGTGCTAAATGACTACCAATTTATTAATGTTTTTTTTTTTTATTAAATTTTTTTTAGTTACACAGATAACACAATGTGACTTTGTCTCTGTCCTCAACTATTATTACAAATTATATTTTTCCTTTTAGTCTAGGGAATTATTTTAGTGATATTTCCAGCAGCTCTACTGGTCTGCATAGCCACCACTCATCATTGTATAAAATAAAATACAACAGGCACACTTTAACTGGCCCATTAGGGCTTTATATTACATTGTAGACTGTTTTATTTTCCCCTGAAGGCCACTTATGATGTTAGGCAATGTTTCTTGTACCAAAAACAGTTTTAAATTGAGATATTCCCAATCTCCTTTAAATTTAAAAATAAATGGTTTGGTTTTTGCTATACTGTACTGTATCTTGAAGTCCTCTCTATGTCTGCAATATCTACGACAGTAACATTGGCTCAATTAAAGTTTGAGGTGAGACTCTCTGTTTATCCCAGCCAATGGAGGGAATGTGTGGGAAACCCAACCAATGCTCACATTTTTGCTGCGACATTTTTGCCAAAAAGAAAAAAAAAAGATATTTGTTGCTGCTTGCACATTTCGAGATCGATTAACATGAATCCAGTGATATATTGCATTACATTTGTTGTTGTATTGCTGCAGTTTGGAAATAAAATGTTGTGTGAGTGGAGCTAAAAGGATAACTAATGCACCACTTGCACTAAACCCTACCCTAAACCCAAAAGACAACGTTAACAAAGGCGATTGTGAAATAAAAACACCTTTTCTGAAGCATCCATGTCATTTTATTTTGCTTCTACAAGTCTTTGAGCTCTTTAGTTTCACAGGACTCATACCTGAGCACTTCACATCACAAGTGCAACGCTGTACCAGGTGAGCTACAGAGCAAGTTTACTATTTCAGAAAAGTCGTACATATGAAGCTGGTTATGTGATGGAAAGATTAAAATGTATTAGTTAACAAATCATGCACTATGGTAAAAGTATTTTGAGGTCATAACCTAGTATTGGTTAAAAAAGTATATAAACTTTTTTTTATCATGTGTTTAACAAAAATATATATATATATATTTTGTCTTTAAATATCATATAATTAATCTGGTAGAGTATGGTACTAGCAAAACACTTTATGTATCATCACTTTGGATACAACTGACAAATAAATCAATGACTTTCAGTTATGCTAAAAATAATTTATGTTGAAACTGTAGTGATATGCAACAAAATAATGATTAAAATTAGTTTAAAATCAGAGAATACAGTAGAGCATGGCTAGTTCTTCAGATCTAGTGTTTTTCATCCACATTCCACAGACACTCTTATCCTACTCTATCTATCATATCCTTTGTGAATTAAGGCTGTGAAAAGATAACACTTTGGATGTAGAGGAATAAGGAGAGAATGGCCCCACTGTCAGAGCACCTGTCACTCCAATGATATCTCTTGCCAGCTGGCGCTGAAACGGCCCGCTGAGTATGTATGCCTAGAAGCCGAGCTGATATGGCTTGCATCTGGAAATTAACTGCACTCAACAGAACTGAAACATCAGAACTTTTTTGATATGAGGCATTTTCATTATGTTCCTCATGGTGCGCTTCAGGATAAGTTCATAGGTTTCTAGGTATTAGACAAATGTTGTCTGTTAATCCATTTCTGAGCTCATTTAAAACACAATGTTCTGATCCTGATGTGAGTTTGATGACATAATTGAAATTCATAACTCCAGTTTCGTGTGACTTAACCTGTCAGATTCATTTATTAGTCTTATCAAATTTCAAGTGCTCTGCGATGACGGCCCACTTACACGTCTTGGTTTATGAAATTTCCGTTCAGTGCAGTGATGACATTGTTAAATCAAAACCCAATCACCATGTCCCATTCCCACCAAAGGAGCATATGAAGGAAACATTTGGTCCTCACCCTGAAAGTACTGTTCACCAGCTGGTGCCAGGTCCTCTACAACTTTTACTTTATTATAAGTAGGAGAGTGGGAAAACCTGTGCCAAAATTGCCTATTGTTATGAAGAAATGCAACGTTGGCTACATTTGATTGCATTTTTTAAATTATATTGAATTATATTTAATAATATTCCATAGTTATTATAAATAGTCTGGACTGAAAATGAAAAAAAAATCAACATAGGGATATGACTTGGTCAGTGGCACAATTTGCGCAATGCTCAGGGCAAACTATGTAATAGCAGATGGTAAAATAAATTATTTGGAGATAAATGAATGGCATTTTGCTGCACATTTAAAGTATTTTCAATGCAAAGGCCCAGCAGAGGTTGTACTTCCTTCGCCAGCTGAGGAAGTTCAACCTGCCACAGGAGCTGCTGAAACAGTTCTACTCTGCCATCATTGAATCCGTCCTCTGCACTTCAATAACTGTCTGGTTCAGCTCAGCTACCAAATCTGACCTCAGAAGACTACAGAAGGTAGTCCGGACTGCTGAGCGAATCATTGGTTCAACCCTCCCCACTCTTCAAGAACTGTACTTATCCAGAGTGAGCAAAAAAGCTGGCAAAATTACTCTGGACCCCTCAAATCCAGCACACTCTCGCTTTGAACTGTTACCGTCTGGTCGCTGCTACAGAGCTCTGAGCACCAGAACGACAAGACACAGAAACAGTTTCTTCCCTCAGGCAATCCATCTCATGAACATTTGAACTCTTAACAATAAACATGAAACACACAACACTATCATATTTTTTATTTAACACTGTAACGTAATAAAAACGTAATATTATATGTAATTTAAAGAAATAGTTTAATTTAGCTCAAAGGGAATCATTTATGATTTTATAGGGAATTTTGAACAGACTCACTGTTACGGCGATTCACTGAACCAGCCGTATAACAAACTCTGCACTGGATATTAAAATCCAAAATATAGTGAAAACACTATTTAATAGCACAGTAACAAGATCGGCAGATTAAGACATTAACTTGTGAGCACAAAACACAAGATACTTCTCTGTTCAATATAAATAAGATTTCATTTATATAAACCTAAGACATGAACTAATCTAACACATGAACACAAGCATACATACATTCACACGTTGCAGAATGAGAGAAAGTAAGGAAAGGATGAGTTTAAGAGAATGAAAATGTGAAATCCCAAGTTTACAACCATCAATCACTTATTTAACCCTCGCTTTGAGTTTCTCAATGAGGCTAAAATTTATATTAAAGACACCAATTCAGTTAGAACCTGGAGGTGTTACTTGCTTGCATTGCCTGTGTTAAGGGGTTTCCTTTGCGTTGTAGTTGTTGCAGACAGGGGATTCCCCGAAGTTGCTGATTGGCTGGAAGTTCTATAGTCTTTGAAGTGAGGTCTTGGGCGTTGGCTGAAAATGTGGAGTTGGTCTGGTTGAAGTTTGAAGCGAGTGCAGTCGGAGCTGAACTTTGCAGCAAACTTACATTAGAACAAGAAACTCCACGGAAAGAAAAGAAACTAAAGTAAAATAATAAAAATAAAAGGAGGTAATGAGACTAGGTGGTTTTCTTCTCATTGTGGGAGCAGCTGGCACGTGGGCCAGAGCACGCTCAAAGAGCAGCGTCAAAACGCGTTAGCAAAAGAGAAGAAGAGGAGAAGGGAGAGGACCAAGAGGTTGTAAGAGAGCATTTTTAAGAAGAAGAGAGCATTTGATGGTGTCCTGAGTTTTTAAACTCGGCTTTCAGACTGTCCCATCTGGACGTCTTGACCAATTAGATACTGTCCTTGCTCAGGGTATTGCTTTGTTTCTCCACCCCACTAATAAATCAACATGTTATCTGTTCAGTCAGAGGTCCGAACTTTACAGGCTCTTGCAAAGTGTACTTTTGAACATGATTTCTATAACAAGACTATGAGGCATTTGACAAAGAATTGATTGGAAGAAACATTTAAAGCATGATTTTTCACACTCATACATACCAAACATGCATATGCATCCTTCAGCTATTCAATAATCATTAAAAAGACATACATAATATTTGATTAAAACATGATAGTCTAATATGTGGGTTACAAACATAATATGGGGTTCTGCATAGAAATGTCCTTTTAGGATGATTTTATGTGCATATGAAGAAGAAAATCTTTGTATAGTTCTATTGAGAACAAAGGCATGTTCTTTAGACAAAGGAATTTTGGTTTGGTCTGTCTTCTATGTGTGGGGGTAGTCAGTCTAAGGAAGCTCGTGAATTCAGTGTGGAACCCATGTGATAGCCATCTCTTTGACCATCAGTCCTGTTTAATTGCCCCAAATTTGACGGTCTCCTTCCTGAATTGGAATTATCAATAAATGTTCTTTTGTCTCAAGGTTGTAAGCTGTTTTGTGAAAGAGGCTTGCTGGTTAGTTTGCTTGCTTCAGACTAGTTGAAGTTAGGAATCTGATTTACGGAGTCCTGTTTCCTTGGGCCTCTCGGTGGAAATCCAGTTCCTCTTCAGGAACTTGAGCTGCATCAGGAGACACTTTGGGAAATGCCTACAGCGTAACCGGCTCTGAATACCAATGAAATCTGTCCAAAGGATGAGAGGGACGTCACGGGCGAGGTGATGTAATGACCAGCTGGTATAAAAGCACATGCGGTGAAACCGGCGTCAGCTTTTTGTCATTCAGCAAGCGCTCTGTGTTTCTGTCAGTCTTATTTACTGTTGTCTGTCTTTAGCTATGACTAATAAGAGCCAGTTTAAGGCTTGGAATATGGGAGAAGTGCAATACGAGCTGTGTGTTCCTCCCTGCAGATGTTTTGTGTATGCTGGGAATACACACAGCTTGTGTGTGTTGGCGTTCCCCGCGCCACTGCCTGCTCAGGCGGAGCTGAGGCGGCGCTCGTGGGGTTCGCGGCGGGATCTGATGGAGGGATCGGAAACGAGCGAGTCTCTATCTCCATCCTCACCTGTCAGAGGGGTACGCGGCAGCAGGTCGGGCTGGCTTATGTCTGCACGCCATGGTGGTGTTGCGGGCATGCCAGGCTCACCTGCTCAAGGAGTTGGATGAGGGCGGAGGTTTCTCCCTCGCCGCTCTCTAGCTCACGGGGCTGCTGGGCGAGAGCAGCCCCTGCCGCGTGCTGGCTCCTCGTATAGGCAAGCTCGTCCCAGCTGGAGAGGGTCGGGGCGGTACGAAGGTTGTGCGGTCAAGGACCTCCCAGCCAAGCAGGCGAAGAGGTCTTCGGCCAAGAAGCCCTGATGTGAGTGGGATCAGGGCTTATGAGGGTAGCCCCGCTGGGGTAGAGCACGATTCACCGCAGCATACGGTGCTCGTCTTCCTCCAGTGCCCTCAGGAAATCGTTCTGCCAACCCTGCCACCTATGGTGCTTCAGGGCGCAGCGGTCTCCAGCGAGCGTACATCTCAGTCTCTTCCACCCGGTACCGTAGCGGAGCTGAGATGCTCGCCACCCCTTCGGGGGTCTCTAGAGCAGCTGGTTCGGTCGTTCCCTGCCGGTTCGCTGCTTCAGGGCACCGAACTAGCAACTCTGACTACACCAGAGGCCAGTCTCGAGGGACTGGTTCCCTTAGTAGACTATTTCGCAGTGTGTAAGCTACTGCCAGATGTGTCTAGATGGGTCCTGCGCACTGTAGAGAGAGGCTACAGAATCCAGTTCGATTCTCGTCCGCCTCAATTCAACAGGGTGAATTCCACATTAGTGGGCCCCGAGCAGGCTCTGGTAATGGAACAGGAGGTACATACTCTCTTAAGGAAGGAGGTCATCGAGGTGGTTCCTCCTCGCGAGAGAGTCCGGGTTCTACAGCCGGTACGTCATAGTTCCAAGGAGGATGGAGGATTGCGTCCCCTTTTTAGATCTGCATCATTTGAACCGCGCAGTCTTCTAGACTGAAGTTCAAAATGCTCAGGTAAGTATCTCAGATCAAGTCCGAGGACGGTTTGACACGTAGATCTAAAGGACGCATACTTCCATGTCTCCATCCTTCCCACTCACAGGAAGTTCCTGAGGTTTGCTTTCGGGGGCGAAGCTTACCAGTACCGGGTACTTCCCTTCGGGCAAGTCACTCACTGTCAAGCAGTTTCAGAGACTGCAGGGTCTGATGGCGGCTGCATCCAACGTGTTACCTATTGGACTGCTGTACATGAGACCCCTACAGTGGTGGCGCAAGACCAGGGGGTTCTCCCCGATGTGGGAACCCGCTTCGCATGATCAAGGTCACGTGGCGGTGCCTACGTGCCTTGGACATGTGGCTACAACCTTGATTCTCGCTTGGTCAGCGAGATGCTGGCCGTGTTTCAGGCTCTGAAATACTTTCTCCCACACCGAAGGGGTTGCCATGTGTTAGTTTCTTTTATAGCAACCAACAAGGAGGTCTGCGGTTCGCGCCCCCTGTACAGGCTGGCGCACCAGATCCCTGCGTGGGCTATGAGGCTGAGCTCTCCTGGTTGGTCGAGCTGGCATTGCTCCCCTCAACTTTCTACAACACACATACTCATTACATTACAAATTTGCACCTAACATACCTGTAAATACTGAATTGTCTATTTTGTATATTTTTCCATTATTTTTTTTTTTTGTTTACATTTTTTATTTTTTTATTATCTGTGTCGTGTCCTGTCACTGTCATTCTGTCGCACTGTGGAGCTACTGTCACTAAAACTAATTCCTTGTGCAAACATACCTGGCAATAAAGCTAATTCTGATTCTGATTTTCTCAAAACAAAAAATTAAATGTGTAGAATTGAGAATATTTATTGTGGTTCAATTCAGTTGACAAATATTATTCTTCATTCTAACCATAAATGTTCATGATTAACATTTTTAGACTTGGAATAAATTTAGTTTGAAGGCAAAAATAATTGTATCTCTTATCTAAAATTGACAAAAAAATTGCAGTTCCTTTAAACATTGTTCATATAAATGAGTTTTAATTTAAAAGTTAATAAAATAAATAAATCTCTCCATGTTGCTGGAGTAGGATCTCAATTATAATATCATAACATCTCTGACAAGTAATTACTGTCACTCCACATTGAGTTAATGTTCATTTCTGCGCACATTTCATAGGCTAATAAGGTTGACCCCAACCAATTAGCAATGACCTTATTACAATCTCTTCTACAACATAGCCAAAATGGCAAAAGTCATTAGTATGTGCAGCACGGTCTGATATATATATAAAAAAAAAATTATTTCTTGTTCAATCACCCAAGTATATTAAATACATGTTTGACACAATTGTGTGCATGATGAACCAGAATAGATTGGAATTACTGTTCCCTGACACATCCACACGGTATGATTTGGAATGCCAAACGAATTTCATAATACACTTTGGAATGCCTCCGGAGTATTTCTGCAAAGCGATCTTTTCAAAAATATTAAATGACTAGCAATTTATGAATGATACATATTATGGAGGAACTAGAACAACACAAACCCATTATTTGTATGTCAACATCCCACTCAAGATGCTTGACTAAATGTCAAACAAACAAATGCTCCCCTCTCTTGTTTTGCTCTTCCATTTATTACGAATACATGCATTACTCATTTCAGAGAGACAATCAAAAGAGTAAAAAAAGGAGAGTATGTTTGCACAGCCATCACTCAACATATTATATACCCAAAAGGCTTAAAATCACTGAAGCCTGGAGAAACTGCCCCTACAAAACGGCCACAGTTATAGAATGAACTTTGATAACTGTAATTGTTTAGCCAACAGGAGCTCTCAACCATGAAAACATATTGCTGGCCTGATATTGATTTGCATATTGATGCTTTGCAATATCATACACTGCAAAATGCATGCCTCGGGGAGTGCCCAAAGGTCAATATTTACATCAGACAATGTATCTGTATTAAATAAAAACCAGGGCACAGGTGAGACTGCACTGTGTGGCTTATATTGATACCTGAATTATTGAACTTTACAGGGGAATGTGAAGAAAACGTGAAGATACTTACACATATATTGTAGCAATTCCCTGACAAAGCCCTGTGTCGTCATTAAAATACATATTTGATTATCCCGTACGTTGGGTTTCATTTCATTTTCTGATTTCACTGGAACACATGCAGTTCACAGCACACCTACATAACTTCCTCTAATATTACAAGCACATAATCTGTTATGTACAGCTGAGTCAATTCCATCTAGAGACTGAGAGACTGTAATTCTGCTTTGTCATGACTCTGTTGTAATTTATTTCCGCCATGGCTCAGAGCATGAGTTGTGCTTTATGGCCTCCTATTTGCTCTTTTCATTACTTTAAGATCCTCTAGATGTGGTGTGATCATAACAGATGAGATATGGCTTGACCGGAGTGAGACATGCTTCATCTAAACAATGACTACGCTGGGTAATCACGGTTTGATCAGTTGTGATCTCTGCACCCAGAGCATTTGACACTCCAGGTAATTATGTTGACTTGACAAAGCCAACAATCTGTTACTGTGCAAACATGGATTATTTTGAGGGAGGGGGAGTGAATTTAACCCTTTTTCTGACTGGAAACCCTCCTAGAGTTCCCTCGTTTTAAGATATGAAGACCAAACTATTTTTGTTTGTCCTTTAGCTTGTTCTGACTTAGGCTATATATTTTATCGACTATTTTCTTGTAGCAGATAAAAAAATTAAATAAATAAAAATAAATAAAAAAAAGTTTTTGTAGTTTCCAAGTTCAGTCCACCACACTTCGTACTTGTTAAGTAGGTTTCATGTTTTGTTCAGGTTTTCTTGTTGCAGACAATCAAAAGTCTAAAAATCATGGAATTATGTAGACAGAATGTTCAGAGTCTTGTAATTATTTGTTGTTTGTAATATATTCTTTTAAATATCTTTATTGTAGAGCACTGCAGTGGTATCATGATTTTGTTGGAACCAGGAAGTCAGCGCCATATATATATATATATATATATATATATATATATATATATAGAGAGAGAGAGAGAGAGAGAGAGAGATAGATATAAACACCCACAAAAAAAATTAAACTGTTGTTGACACTACATAGTGTAAAAAAAAAAAAAAAAAAAAACTCCAAACAAAACATCAATCCCACACTTACAGTTTGACTGCTGTCAAAATGCCGGAAATCAATAGGGTTTGTTCTTGCTTTATTAGTAATTTTTAAACTGACTATTACTGCACTGACAACTATTATTTGCCATTTGAAGGTCTGTTATGCAGATGTAATTGTTTATTGATTAAAACAGAATACATACTCTGGCATTAGAGTTCTGACCAACTTATAATTGGCCAAAATGCCTGTGAATTGTAAATTACAAAGCTTGCAACATGATAAAACAATCTACTGGAATGGTTCTTTTCTGCTGAGAGAAACACCTTTGCTCAGCTCAATAATTGTAAAAGTGATCAGTCGGAAAATTATAATCTCAAATTCAGTTTAAAGTGGAAAAAGCTAAGCAGATATTTCCTCTTGGCAAGTGAATCAGCTGAATTATTATTTGTTTTTTTTTCTAACTGTAGGTGGTCAGGGTTACATGTGTTCTATCGATATCATGGCAGCAAGCAATTACACTGTTCACAACCCTGTACAAAACCTGTATTTGATCACAGTTTCCTTTACAGACGGGTCAGTAGTCATGTATGTATTTCTAAACAAAAAATAAATGTGAATGTGCAGAAAAGTAAGCGGATAGCATTTGCGGGGGACGGGAAATGATTATTCCTTGTCTAACATATTTTCAATTAGTTGTTGCACAGGCATTAGACAACAGATAATTACATACAATTATTCCTGGCGCATTGTTCTAAAGTATGATAATCAAGATTAATACGGGCCAGTTGACTCCGTTTATTTCTAAAGCACCGGGGGTGCTCCCTTCTTCTGTGTAAATTTATAATTAATTACACATTGGCAGGAATAGTGTAATTGCAATACATCACAATTACCAAAATTCCTGTTTCTCATGACAGAACTATTCATTACGGAGTGCAAGGATGTGTGTGTTGTGTGTGTGTGTTGTGTGTGTGTGTATGAGTGTGTGTGTAGTGGAATAAAAAAAAAAAAAACACTCATAAACATTATTAAGCAATGACTACAATCTACCTTCTTCAAATAAAATATGCATATAATTAACAAAATAACTGATTTATTTAATTTCCAAGCTCCTGTGTAAGACAAGCTGTTGACAGTCTAATACAATACTGTTCTCATTTTGCATTTGTATTTATTCATATGAAAGATTATCACAAAAATCAGTCAGCATTAAATTCACATTGAATAATCATGTATGGGAGGCATGATAATCTTGACCCTAGTCTTTACTGTAATCAATTTTTAAACTAGCAAGAGCAGCTGAGTAAGCTGAATCTCACCTATCGCAAAAAGTTCTCTTATAAAACAGCATTTTTTATTTATTTATTTTTTGTGGTAAATTAAAATAGTTAAATCCAAAAGTATTGCTTAAGTGTAAAACATGTTGAAGATTAGCAGATAGGCTGTTGATTCATTAAATGATTAGCCAGTTCCCCTAAAAAATGGCCTCTGGACTCCTTTCCCACGTACTGCCAAACCAGAAGTGTTAGCATTAGCCGTTACACTTTTTTTGCTAAGGGTTACAGGCTTGCAGTTTGTTTTTGCTCAAACTGTGAGAAGTTTAAAATTAGAAAAAACAATAACACTGCATGATTTTGCAACACATTCTCACTCCAAACTCATCACATATTGTCGCTTGGTCAGGACCCTTTGGCGTCACTATTTGACGCACAGGGTACGCCTTTAGCATCATTTTTCGACGTGCAGGGTCCTCCAATAAGAAACCCTTGGCGTCAGTATGCCAACGCGAAAGGCATTGGGAATTGTATCATCATGATTAAAATATTTATTGCGTAACACAGTGCCCGTGTGTTACAGTGCTAATTACATTAATTGTAATTAGTTGTAATTGTATTTGTTGGTATGTGTTTGAGGTGGTTGATACATGCACTGTGTTGCCTTTTAATGTATCCCGTTCTGCAACCTGTTTTGTTTTGCCTTGTTGGCCTTTTGTTTTGAATTAAAAGAGAGCCTTACCTATTTGGACCCTGACTTCGTCTTTTTCACGGTGTTCTTGAAGTGTTCCGTGACAATACTGAATGACCAGGTTATTCTATCAATGGATCTTTTCTTCCCTGATGACACGGGCATATTCCAAGATGACAATGCCAGGATTCATCCCCAGATAGCAAAATTGCTGTGGCCCAGATCCGGCCCACACTTGACACTTTCATCTGGCCCACATACCGCGTGGAATGATGGCACTTGGGCGGTCCGCTCCTGTTTGCCAGATTTGGGCCACAATTAAGCCATAGCAATGCCGCATGTCAGCCGTAAAAAAAACAAATGAAGCAGAACTGGCCCACATCTGGCCCACACACCAAAATTGCTGTGGCCCAGATCCGGCCCACACTTGACACTTTCATCTGGCCCACATACCGCGTGGAATGATGGCACTTGGGCGGTCCGCTCCTGTTTGCCAGATTTGGGCCACAATTAAGCCATAGCAATGCCGCATGTCAGCCGTAAAAAAAACAAATGAAGCAGAACTGGCCCACATCTGGCCCAGACACCAAAATTGCTGTGGCCCAGATCCGGCCCACACTTGACACTTTCATCTGGCCCACATACCGCGTGGAATGATGGCACTTGGGCGGTCCGCTCCTGTTTGCCAGATTTGGGCCACAATTAAGCCATAGCAATGCCGCATGTCAGCCGTAAAAAAAACAAATGAAGCAGAACTGGCCCACATCTGGCCCAGACACCAAAATTGCTGTGGCCCAGATCCGGCCCACACTTGACACTTTCATCTGGCCCACATACCGCGTGGAATGATGGCACTTGGGCGGTCCGCTCCTGTTTGCCAGATTTGGGCCACAATTAAGCCATAGCAATGCCGCATGTCAGCCGTAAACAAAACAAATGAAGCAGAACTGGCCCACATCTGGCCCAGACACCAAAATTGCTGTGGCCCAGATCCGGCCCACACTTGACGTTTTCATCTGGCCCACATACCGCGTGGAATGATGGCACTTGGGCGGTCCGCTCCTGTTTGCCAGATTTGGGCCACAATTAAGCCATAGCAATGCCGCATGTCAGCCGTAACAAAACAAATGAAGCAGAACTGGCCCACATCTGGCCCAGACACCAAAATTGCTGTGGCCCAGATCCGGCCCACACTTGACATTTTCATCTGGCCCACATACCGCGTGGAATGATGGCACTTGGGCGGTCCGCTCCTGTTTGCCAGATTTGGGCCACAATTAAGCCATAGCAATGCCGCATGTCAGCCGTAAACAAAACAAATGAAGCAGAACTGGCCCACATCTGGCCCAGACACCAAAATTGCTGTGGCCCAGATCTGGCCCACACTTGACGTTTTCATCTGGCCCACATACCGCGTGGAATGATGGCACTTGGGCGGTCCGCTCCTGTTTGCCAGATTTGGGCCACAATTAAGCCATAGCAATGCCGCATGTCAGCCGTAAAAAAAACAAATGAAGCAGAACTGGCCCACATCTGGCCCAGACACCAAAATTGCTGTGGCCCAGATCCGGCCCACACTTGACGTTTTCATCTGGCCCACATACCGCGTGGAATGATGGCACTTGGGCGGTCCGCTCCTGTTTGCCAGATTTGGGCCACAATTAAGCCATAACAAAGCCGCATGTCAGCCGTAAAAAAAAAACTAATGAAGCAGAACTGGCCAAGTGTGGGCCGGATCTGGGCCACAGCAATTTTGGTGTCTGGGCCAGATGTGGGCCAGTTCTGCTTCATTTGTTTTTTTTTTATGGCTGACATGCGGCTTTGCTATGGCTTAATTGTGGCCCAAATCTGGCAATCAGGAGCGGACCGCCCAAGTGCCATCATTCCACGCGGTATGTGGGCCAGATGAAAACGTCAAGTGTGGGCCGGATCTGGGCCACAGCAATTTTGGTGTCTGGGCCAGATGTGGGCCAGTTCTGCTTCATTTGTTTTGTTTACGGCTGACATGCGGCATTGCTATGGCTTAATTGTGGCCCAAATCTGGCAAACAGGAGCGGACCGCCCAAGTGCCATCATTCCACGCGGTATGTGGGCCAGATGAAAACGTCAAGTGTGGGCCAGATCTGGGCCACAGCAATTTTGGTGTCTGGGCCAGATGTGGGCCAGTTCTGCTTCATTTGTTTTGTTTACGGCTGACATGCGGCATTGCTATGGCTTAATTGTGGCCCAAATCTGGCAAACAGGAGCGGACCGCCCAAGTGCCATCATTCCACGCGGTATGTGGGCCAGATGAAAATGTCAAGTGTGGGCCGGATCTGGGCCACAGCAATTTTGGTGTCTGGGCCAGATGTGGGCCAGTTCTGCTTCATTTGTTTTGTTACGGCTGACATGCGGCATTGCTATGGCTTAATTGTGGCCCAAATCTGGCAAACAGGAGCGGACCGCCCAAGTGCCATCATTCCACGCGGTATGTGGGCCAGATGAAAACGTCAAGTGTGGGCCGGATCTGGGCCACAGCAATTTTGGTGTCTGGGCCAGATGTGGGCCAGTTCTGCTTCATTTGTTTTGTTTACGGCTGACATGCGGCATTGCTATGGCTTAATTGTGGCCCAAATCCGGCAAAAAGGAGCGGACCGCCCAAGTGCCATCATTCCACGCGGTATGTGGGCCAGATGAAAACGTCAAGTGTGGGCCAGATCTGGGCCACAGCAATTTTGGTGTCTGGGCCAGTTCTGCTTCATTTGTTTTGTTTACGGCTGACATGCGGCATTGCTATGGCTTAATTGTGGCCCAAATCTGGCAAACAGGAGCGGACCGCCCAAGTGCCATCATTCCACGCGGTATGTGGGCCAGATGAAAACGTCAAGTGTGGGCCGGATCTGGGCCACAGCAATTTTGGTGTCTGGGCCAGATGTGGGCCAGTTCTGCTTCATTTGTTTTGTTTATGGCTGACATGCGGCATTGCTTTGGCCTAATTGTGGCCCAAATCTGGCAAACAGGAGCGGACCGCCCAAGTGCCATCATTCCACGCGGTATGTGGGCCAGATGAAAACGTCAAGTGTGGGCCAGATCTGGGCCACAGCAATTTTGGTGTCTGGGCCAGATGTGGGTCAGTTCTGCTTCATTTGTTTTGTTTACGGCTGACATGCGGCATTGCTATGGCTTAATTGTGGCCCAAATCTGGCAAACAGGAGCGGACCGCCCAAGTGCCATCATTCCACGCGGTATGTGGGCCAGATGAAAACGTAAAGTGTGGGCCGGATCTGGGCCACAGCAATTTTGGTGTCTGGGCCAGATGTGGGCCAGTTCTGCTTCATTTGTTTTGTTTACGGCTGACATGCGGCATTGCTATGGCTTAATTGTGGCCCAAATCTGGCAAACAGGAGCGGACCGCCCAAGTGCCATCATTCCACGCGGTATGTGGGCCAGATGAAAGTGTCAAGTGTGGGCCGGATCTGGGCCACAGCAATTTTGGTGTCTGGGCCAGATGTGGGCCAGTTCTGCTTCATTTGTTTTGTTTACGGCTGACATGCGGCATTGCTTTGGCCTAATTGTGGCCCAAATCTGGCAAACAGGAGCGGACCGCCCAAGTGCCATCATTCCACGCGGTATGTGGGCCAGATGAAAGTGTCAAGTGTGGGCCGGATCTGGGCCACAGCAATTTTGGTGTCTGGGCCAGATGTGGGCCAGTTCTGCTTCATTTGTTTTGTTTACGGCTGACATGCGGCATTGCTTTGGCTTAATTGTGGCCCAAATCTGGCAAACAGGAGAGGACCGCCCAAGTGCCATCATTCCACGCGGTATGTGGGCCAGATGAACATTATGGCACTTAAGGCAGTCCACTCCTGTTTGCCAGATTTGGGCCACAATTAAGCCATAGCAGTGCCACATGTAACCCAACAACAAACCAAATAAACCACACCTGGCCACAGTTGATTTTTATACAAACCCTGGTCTTTCCCAACATTCCTCATGCAGCATGGAATGGTGGCACTTTTGCAATGCACTCCTGTTTGCCAGATCTGCTCCACATGTAGGCCAGTTGTTCAGCCACATGTTAGCCAAGAATTACATAAATAAACCATAACTGTGTGTTTTTGTGTGTGCATGCTGTGCCATATCATTGACACTAAGAGATATAAACTAAAGAGAAATTTAAAAATGCCCCCTTTTTATGTTAAGAGAAGTTACAACAGATGATTTAAACACATTTCTGAAAACATTTGCATTATTTATTAATATTGTCAAAGAACAACCAAGTGCAAGTTTCCATTTTCAAAACTGGAAAGCAATCTAAAAAAAAAAATAGCAATAATAATAAAAACACAAAATATGTGCATATAAAGCATCTTAGAACTAAACAAAAAAACAAAACAAAACATGTTTCCAGTTGGTCATCCAAAAAAAAAACAGACAACGCAGAAGTAAACACACTAGAAGACATTGGCAAATGGAGCCATCCAAAATTAAAGAATTTGACCACCTTGGCTGGGCCATCTGCGTCATCATGGCAATCTTGCAAGCCTTTATTGGATACACACAAAAACAAAGTACACTGTTGAATGCTGATTTTACAATAGTGTTTTAATAGCAATAGCACATTAATACTGAATGGGGAAAAAATGGACTGGAACTACCAGTGCATTAAACAGTTTGGTAACTCTAAGGCCTTAATTGTTAACATTAATTAATGTATTAACTAGTATTAACTAACATGAACTGCATTATTTATTAAGCTTTTTTAATGTTACAGTCGTTCACTGTTTGTTCATGTTAGTTCAACCATAAGTTTATCAAGCGACGAGAATACTTTTTGTGCGCAAAAAAACAAACAAAAATAACGACTTTATTCCACTATTTCGGCTGCTTGTTGTTTTTGTTTTATCGAGTCAGGCAGAGTACATCAAAATTATTATCTGTGATCATTTCATTTACAATAACTGCTTTGGGTGCGAGTGATCTAATATTTAGGAGCCCAAGCTTTAAAAATAGTTTTTGTTCGTTTATTTTGCGTTTTTCTGGTTTAATCACGGTCAGATTTTTTCTAGATCCTGCATTAAATTTATATTTAGACCTCGCTATTCGGGGAACAGACACAGTCTGTATAGATTGGACAACGCAAGTACTTCTATTTTTTAAGTGGGTAGAACAAAAGTCCTCATGGCAGTTATTTGAGAATTGTCTTACTAGTCAGATGGAGCGTAGCGTCCTGGAGATGTTGTCCGACAGGAGTTCCGCTCCGACTCTGCTGGGGTGCAGGTCATCAGCACGGAAAAGCCTAGGATGCTCCCAGAAAAGATTCCAATTATTAACAAAGAGCAGTTTCTGTTCTTTACACCATGACAATAACCATTCGTTTAAAGCAAACAGTCTACTGAACCTTTCGTTTCCTTGTCGATACGTGGGAAGCAGTCCTAACACGATGATCGTCGCCGCGGGCGATGTGCTGCGTACCATCTCGATCAGGCTTCTGTAGTCCCTCTTCAGTGTCTCCATCTGCCGCAGCTTGATGTCGTTTGTCCCCGCGTGCAGCACGACAGCACCGATGTTCTCGTTGCCCTTCAGGATCGCGGGTAAACATTCGCAGAAACATTGAGAACACGAGCACCGGGGAAACAGTGAGTGTGCACTCTACCTTCAGCTGACGTAGCACGGACGTGCCGGACGATGGAGCCTCCGACGATCACAGCATCGCGTTCCGTCTCGCGGAGGGGGGCGAAGAGGTTCCGGGTGGAGATGAAGGACATCTGGGAAGATCGCATTCTGGGTGCACAGGGTCTGTGCAGAGAAACACACGGAGTAGAGGTAGACTAACAAATCTAAGATCAGATTCAATCTCTTTTAGTAGTGACACAATGTCATCATGGTCAGAGTTTGAGGCCGAACAAGTAATAATGTTAGTCGAACGATTTTGGAAAATAATCTAAATGTGTTTTTTATTTAAAAATTATTTTTTTTACTTTTTTTTTTTTTTACTAATAATGCGATTTAATATACTAGTTGTTTAAGCTCTTTATCTTCTGTATTATTCAACAAAGACAAGCAATAAATCATTGTATAATATGGCTGGGAACTGGGAATCTTTAGTCACCTCATGATCATGATTGAGTCACCTCAAAAAATGTTTTGGATGGAATTACATACTGTATGTATTTATAAGAACTGTTTAAAAATAATAATTACACTTTAAAGTTTTAAGTTTTACACTTTAAATTACACTTTTAAATTGTAGCTTATATAAACGAACAAAACAAAAAAAAAATTCCTTGATACTTTTTTATTTTGTACCACATGAAATGTATCAGCAGCTTACCTTAATGGTGACAGTGAACTCTAAACTGTAGCATTTTATTCCCACCAGCAGTTTTCTGTAGCAAATCACATCAACATGTGTTATTAAGGTGAAAAACATCCTGACTCAAAACATTAAATGAAAAAAAAAAAAAAAGCAGGCAAACTAATTTTAAAATTACTAGGGTATACTAAAAATGTGAAATACATAGAGTAATAATACCTGAACCAACTTGCTCAATAATATCTATTAGGCTATTGTTACTTTGTAATCATCTCATAAAAGCTATTATTGTAAGAAAAAGCATGTAGTAATTTGTGCATTATTGCTAGTTAACGAAAAATGCTGTCACAAAGTAATAAAACTAGTGCAGTTACTGCAGTATTACTGTATGCCCAATGTATAAACATGAAGGAAAAATTACACTATAGGCTATTATATATACATTTTTCATTGTTGTGCCAAAATAAGACAAGAGTTAAATACTTTCACCGTGCAGAACTGACTGAAGGTTGGCAAGATCGGAGCAACATGAGCAAATCTAAATGTATTGGCGCGCCGTTCAATCGATACTTGTTCATTTCGCATTCGATAACCATAATAGATCTAGCTTAGAGCTATAAACTGCCAAAATAATGTTACTTCGAAATTAGAAGTTATTCCATTAACTCATACAACATGGATATAACGAAGCAATCGCTAAGAAAATATAAATGTATCGATCTTACCTTGATTGTTTGTTTGCAGTATTCGTCCTCCCTCCAACTGACAATCCTCTGACCTTTTGGTTTCGAGCGCCTTTTTCGCGCCTTACGGCTGTTTAAATTTAAAGGGCCGAATCAGTTTGATTTTTTTTTTTCAAAGACAACTTCAAATGCAGTAAATATTTTGTTATAAACAAAATAGAGATCGTATCTCTAATAAATAAGTAAGCTGAAGCAAAAAAATGTGACAATTTTTTCATGAATGCAGAGGGCTGAAAAAGTTAATTATCAAAATAATAATATTTTCTCACAAGAGCTTTGTCGTTCATTTAATCGTATTTCATCAATTATAATGTCAATTAAAATTATATATTTTTTATCTTTAAAACAGATTATTTATAGCCTAAAAATGACAGTTGTATAAATGTAAATTATATTAAGCCAGAAATGTGGGCGTGAGACACACGCAATTCAACCAGTTCACACGCTGTACGCCACGCCGTGTATTTCTCACGCTGAAAAGGCAATGCCAACCGGGGGCGATTTCGGATACAGCCAAAGTGACGTTTCCTGCTGCCAGCACGTGTAGGCAACATAGATGCGCGAACAAAGTTGACGGAACATTCTCGGCCACTGTACGTTCGTTACTAGGCAACCAACAACATCGCGCGAACACACGTCCTGATGGAGATAGGTTTGAACAAAACCAAAACTAGAAACAGGTTGGCTCTGGACGGAACACTGGCATCCATTATGACAGTGAAAATGTCTGGGAGCCCCCTACCCCTGTTATCAAGGCATCAAAATGTGCAACAAACACTTACAACACAAAACACATTTCATAAGCTGGAGTGTGTACTCTTGAGCAATTTGTTATATTTTTGGAATTTTTGTATATTTGTAATTTTGAAATATAACATTAAAGAGTATTTTTGATGTGATGAATTGCTCTGTCATTTATCAGATTTACCAATTGTTATAATTTCAATTTGTGCTGGTTAATTATGAACAATGGGTAAAATTGGGGCTCCATCAGGGCTCCTCCCCTAACCGCATCAAGATTTTGATAAAACTTGAGAACCCTGAATGTAATAAAATTAAATGTTTATTTGTTTATTTAAAATATGTTTATTTCATTTTTTAAATATTTTTTTAATATATTTTCAATATTTGAATAGGATTATTTTTAAATATTTGAATATTTTAAGGGGGTTTCAAATATTACCCTTTGTGGGGTCACTTGAGACACATAGGAACAGTGAATCACAACCTTTTTGACTTCAATGTCTCCTTATAGTCCTATTCTCCACAACAAATCCAGTACATTTGTTATAAAAATAGCCAAATAATAAGAAATATCTTGATTGACTAATTTGTCATAATTTTAACTCATCTTGAGGCCTCATTGGAAGTTTATCCGTGTCTGCTTTAGAAGTTAGGCCTATATGACACTGCTAGCAAGCAAGCAAGGTTTCACAGAGTAGGCTACAACATGTTCCTGGCTCAACATCTTTATTGATCCTGGAACAGCATTCATATCGACCAATTAGAATTGAAGTTTGAAGTTATGCCAAGTTTAGGCTTTCAACCATGCTTCTAGATATTATCATTTCCCTCTGATTGTAGGGTTAGGGTTAGGACTATTTTTATGGACAGGAATGATGTTCCAAGATCAACAAAAATATGTTGATACAGTACTTGGCAAAATCATTGTGCCCCAAGCTTTGCACAAACAGCAACTAAAGTATCTTCTTGCACATCCCAAAACCATAAAAAACTCTTCATAAGTTTGAACTTAGACACTTGAACTTTTCGAGACACTCTACCTACAAAACATATGTCAGCAATAGCATATATGTTATAGATGTAAGTACATGTAGCCTCACATCCAGCCTAAGGACATGTCCACCAAAACGTTTTTAGCCAGCCGAAAATGCTAGGCAATCTACTGAAAACGCCTAGCTGTGGGCGATTGAAAGTGTTTTGGCAGTGCAGCGTTTTTGTTGTTGTTTTTTTTTTTTGAGACGCTTTGTTGCTATACAGAATATCCGTAGCACAGTTTACTTGTAACTGATTTCGCTGATAATTTGTATAATACTAATAATGTTTGTATAGTACGGATGTCATATGGTATAGACACGTATGTTCGGAAACCAGAAATATAATTTTTCCATCTACTCTGCTATTTGATGTTGTACAGAAAGAATGTTGTGACAGTTGGTCGGTGTGGTATTTTTCCCGCCCCTCCTCCATTGTGATTGGACGGTCTGGTAGAAAGTGACAGTAATGAGCGTTTTAACCAAAGTTTAACATTCTTTAACTCTCGCCGATCTATAAAAAACGCTGAGTGTTCAGCGCTTTATAGCCAGAAAAATGCATGGCGTTTTAAAAACGCGGCACTCCCATTGAAAACAATTGAATAAACACACCAATCGCGTGAAAAAAAAACGCATTGGTGGACACGACACACAGCCTAAGTGCCTGCTGCATCTATACCAAAAAATATTGTTAAATGTTGTTAAAAAAAAATTCAAGGCAGTTTCAAAGTCTGTCCTTTTTAAGCTAAATTAGCCATTGTCAGAAGTGTTGCATCTAAGCCAGAAATGGACTTACCACGTAGGTTTACATTTTTGGGGGGCATATTTCGAATGTGGGCCAAGTTAGACTTACACCCTGATTAGCCAATGCTGACTGTGCCGTATATTTTCCAAATGTGGCCCAAATTATTATGAATTATATGGACCATATTTGCCATGCCATATGGGTGGCACTTTCGGCTCACACCTGAGGCAGTGCCACTGTAGCATATCTTTGCCAAAACTGGCCCAAATACATTCTGAGATAACTGTGCCTTTTTACAGCGTTATATGTGGGCCACTTTTGGCTCACATCCAGATGAGCCAGTGGTCATTTAGCCATATCTTTGCCAAACCTGGCCCAGATGTGTTATAAGATAACTGGGCCACATTTGCAACATTATATGTGGGCCACTTTTGGCTCACATCCAGATGAGCCAGTGGTCACTCAGCCATATCTTTGACAAACCTGGCCCAGATGTGTTATAAGATAACTGGGCCACATTTTCAATATTATATGTGGGCCACTTTTGGCTCACATCCAGATGAGCCAGTGGTCACTTAGCCATATCTTTGCCAAACCTGGCCCAGATGTGTTATAAGATAACTGGGCCACATTTTCAATATTATATGTGGGCCACTTTTGGCTCACATCCAGATGAGCCAGTGGTCACTTAGCCATATCTTTGCCAAACCTGGCCCAGATGTGTTATAAGATAACTGGGCGACACTTGCAACATTATATGTGGGCCACTTTTGGCTCACATCCAGATGAGCCAGTGGTCACTCAGCCATATCTTTGCCAAACCTGGCCCAGATGTGTTATAAGATAACTGGGCCACATTTTCAATATTATATGTGGGCCACTTTTGGCTCACATCCAGATGAGCCAGTGGTCACTTAGCCATATCTTTGCCAAACCTGGCCCAGATGTGTTATAAGATAACTGGGCGACACTTGCAACATTATATGTGGGCCACTTTTGGCTCACATCCAGATGAGCCAGTTGTCACTCAGCCATATCTTTGCCAAACCTGGCCCAGATGTGTTATAAGATAACTGGGCCACATTTTCAATATTATATGTGGGCCACTTTTGGCTCACATCCAGATGAGCCAGTGGTCACTGAGCCATATCTTTGCCAAACCTGGCCCAGATGTGTTATAAGATAACTGGGCCACATTTTCAATATTATATGTGGGCCACTTTTGGCTCACATCCAGATGAGCCAGTGGTCACTCAGCCATATCTTTGCCAAACCTGGCCCAGATGTGTTATAAGATAACTGGGCGACACTTGCAACATTATATGTGGGCCACTTTTGGCTCACATCCAGATGAGCCAGTGGTCACTCAGCCATATCTTTGCCAAACCTGGCCCAGATGTGTTATAAGATAACTGGGCCACATTTTCAATATTATATGTGGGCCACTTTTGGCTCACATCCAGATGAACCAGTGGTCACTTAGCCATATCTTTGCCAAACCTGGCCCAGATGTGTTATAAGATAACTGGGCCACATTTTCAATATTATATGTGGGCCACTTTTGGCTCACATCCAGATGAGCCAGTGGTCACTGAGCCATATCTTTGCCAAACCTGGCCCAGATGTGTTATAAGATAACTGGGCCACATTTTCAATATTATATGTGGGCCACTTTTGGCTCACATCCTGATGAGCCAGTGGTCACTCAGCCATATCTTTACCAAACCTGGCCCAGATATGTTTTGAGATAACTGGGCCAAATTTGCAACATTATATGTGGGCCACTTTTGGCTCACATCCAGATGAGCCAGTGGCCACTGAGCCATATCTTTGCCAAACCTGGCCCAGATGTGTTTTAAGATAACTGGGACACATTTTCAATATTATATGTGGGCCACTTTTGGCTCACATCCAGATGAGCCAGTGGTCACTGAGCCATATCTTTGCCAAACCTGGCCCAAATGTGTGTTAAGATAACTGGGCCACATTTTCAACATTATATGTGGGCCATTTTTGGCTCACATCCAGATGAGCCAGGGGTCACTGAGCCATATATTTGCCAAACCTATCCCAGATGTGTTATAAGATAACTGGGCCACATTAGCAACATTATATGTGGGCCACTTTTGGCTCACATCCAGATGAGCCAGTGGTCACTGAGCCATATATTTGCCAAACCTGGCCCAGATGTGTTATAAGATAACTGGGCCACATTTTCAATATTATATGTGGGCCACTTTTGGCTCACATCCTGATGGGCCAGTGGTCACTCAGCCATATATTTGCCAAACCTGGCCCAGATGTGTTATAAGATAACTGGGCCACATTAGCAACATTATATGTGGGCCACTTTTGGCTCACATCCTGATGGGCCAGTGGTCATCAGCCATATATTTGCCAAACCTGGCCCAGATGTGTTATAAGATAACTGGGCCACATTTGCAACATTATATGTGGGCCACTTTTGGCTCACATCCAGATGAGCCAGTGGTCACTGAGCCATATCTTTGCCAAACCTGGCCCAGATGTGTTTTAAGATAACTGGGCCACATTTTCAACATTATATGTGGGCCATTTTTGGCTCACATTCAGATGAGCCAGTGGTCACTGAGCCATATATTTGCCAAACCTGTCCCAGATGTGTTATAAGATAACTGGGCCACATTAGCAACATTATATGTGGGCCACTTTTGGCTCACATCCAGATGAGCCAGTGGTCACTGTGCCATATCTTTGCCAAACCTGGCCCAGATGTGTTATAAGATAACTGGGCCACATTTGCAACATTATATGTGGGCCACTTTTGGCTCACATCCAGATGAGCCAGTGCCACTGTGCCATATATTTGCCAAACCTGGCAAAGATATGTTTTAAGATAACTGGGCCACATTTGCGACATTATATGTGGGCCACTTTTGGCTCACATCCAGATGAGCCAGTATTCACTGAGCCATATCTTTGCCAAACCTGGCCCAGATATGTTATAAGATAACTGGGCCACATTTTCAGGATTATATGTGGGCCACTTTTGGCTCACATCAAGGTGAGCCAGTGCCACTGTGCCATATCTTTGCCAAACCTGGCCCAGATGTGTTATAAGATAACTGGGCCACATTTGCAACATTATATGTGGGCCACTTTTGTCTCACATCCAGGTGAGCCAGTGATCACTGAGCCATATCTTTGCCAAACCTGGCCCAGATGTGTTATAAGATAACTGGGCCACATTTGCAACATTATATGTGGGTCACTTTTGGCTCACATCCAGATGAGCCAGTATTCACTGAGCCATATCTTTGCCAAACCTGGCCCAGATGTGTTATAAGATAACTGGGCCACATTTTCAGGATTATATGTGGGCCACTTTTGGCTCACATCAAGGTGAGCCAGTGCCACTGTGCCATATCTTTGCCAAACCGGGCCCAGATATGTTTTGAGATAACTGGGCCACATTTTCAGGATTAAATGTGGGCCACTTTTGGCTCACATCCAGATGAGCCAGTGCCACTGTGCCATATCTTTGCCCAACCTGGCCCAGATATGTTTTAAGATAATTGGGCCACATTTGCTGAAACATATGTGGGCCATATTTGGTTTACATCCAGATTAGTCATTGTCAATTGTGCCACGTTTTTGCCATAGGTGGCCCACATTTGGTTTGTCATATTTGGGCCATGTTTATTATCTATCATATGGGCCACTTTAGGCTCAGATTCAGATTACACATTGTCATGAGTGCCGCATCTTTGCCTAAAATGGCCCAGATGTGATTTACATTTTTTGGGCCATATTTGCCATTTTACATGTGGGCCACTTCAGGCTCAGACACATTTGGTGCGGGCCATAAGAAGGCCACCAGTGCCGCATCAATGCCTGAAGTGGCCCACATCCGTCTGCTATCTGGGTCAGGCTCAAATTGTGAAAGAGTGTTTCAGGGCGCATGAGACATAATTTTCACACATGGATTGACCACCACAGAGTCCAGAGTCAGATCTTAATCCCACTGAGAATCTTTGGGATGTGCTGGAGAAGACTTTGCGCAGCGGTCCGACTCTCCAATCCTCAATACAAGATCTTGGTGAAAAATTAATGCAACTCTGGATGGGAATAAATGTTGTGACACTGCAGAAGCTTATCGAAATGATGCCACGGCGAATGTGTGCCGTAATCAAAGCTAAAGGCGGTCCAACAAAATATTAGAGTGTGTGACTTTTTTTTTTGGACGGGCAGTGTAATACAGCCAATAATTATTGCATATATGTTGGGGTGTGATTTTTCAATGTAAACAGTCACAACAGTTTTATTTATATTACACTATTTACACATTTATGAGCACGTAACCCAACCACTGCCCCTAAACCTATAGAACCGTTTGTCAATAAAACACAAGATATAACAGACAGATGCATTTACAGTCATAATTTATTCAAAAAGTATTAATATTCCAAGTCATCCAAGGAAAAACATCTCGGTTACGTATGTAACCCTCATACCCTGAAGGAGGGAATAGAGACGTCACGTCGGATGACTGACGAAATTGGGATCTCACCAGAGAGACCAATCCACTTTGAGTGAAACTAAACGAGCCAATGGACATTGGCATGTGGTAATTCGCATCCAACTGCCGCTGAGCACAGCGTGAGTATAAGAGGCAGCAGGTGCACCGCATTAATTCATGCTTTCGCTGAGAAGCCGAGCCGGTGACCCGGCAGCTCAGCAGTGGTACAGCGACTGTGGTGATGTGACGTCTCCATTCCCTCCTTCAGGGAACGAGGGTTACATATGTAACCGAGATGTTCCCTTTCAGTCAAAATTGGGATCCCTGCCAATGCGCCAGAGGAGCTGCCCCTTCCAGTGCCCTGTGTAGGCCTCCTGATCCTTCCTATAAGGCAGACGATAGGGCCGGGCTCTACACAGAGAAGGTCATCTACTGTTGTTCCTTGAGCAACCCAAACAGTAGGACATGGATAACACTGGGAAGCGTGCCCTTCCGCTTGGAAGAGGCATGCTGTGGAGTCACCTCCCCCCAGAGGGGGTTAAGTGACATTTAGACATGTGAAGTAACCCTGTAGGTCCCTATTGCACATGGAAGTCTCTGAGATGGCTTAGGCTGCATCATTAGAGATGGCAGAACGTGGTCTGCCAGGGGAAACATGGCTCTAATAAGCATACTGTGGAATACACATATGGGACCCCAGCAGGGTCTCTCATATGGGCACTAGCCTCACACTAAATTTCAAGAATTCATTGGCTGAAAGGCCTGGCACCGGATGCTCCACCACATCCGGATGCCGGAGTGCTGGAGGACTCGACAGGATTTGCCTGGTTAAGGAACTCTCTGGAGAATTAGGCGTAAGGACGCCGCAAGCCGACTCTGAGCCTGGCCTCTCAGTGCCACTACCCGTTTGAGATAAGAACACAAGAGGAAACCAGTTTGAGACGTAGGCTATAAAACTCCCAGGACGATGCGACACCCCTAGTGGAGTGAGCACACAACCTGAGCGGGCAGGGCACACCTTGTGCTTCATAGGCCAAGGTGATGGCATCCACTATCCAGTGGGCCATCCTCTGCTTGGAGACAGCCTTCCCCTTCTGCTGTCCTCCGTAACAGACAAAGAGATGTTCTGAGGTCCTGAAGCTCTATCCATGTACTATCGCAGTGCACGTACAGGACAGAGCAAAGCTAGGGCTGGGTCTGCCTCCTCCAGAGGTAGCACTTGCAGGTTCACTACCTGGTCCCTGAAGGGAGTGGTAGGAACCTTGGGCACATAGCCGGGCCGGGGCCTCAGTGTTGCACTGGAGTCAGCCGGCCAAAACTCAAGGCACGATTCATCGACCGAAAATGCCTGCATGTCCCCCACCCTCTTGATCGAAGCCAATGCAGTCAGGAGTATTCATAGAAAGAAACTTCAACTCGACTGACTGCAAAGGTTCAAAGGGGGCAATTTGTAGGGCTCTTAGCACCAATGCCAAATCCCAAGAGAGTAGGGAGAGAGGTCTAGAAGGATTTAAGCTCCTGGCCCCCCTAAGAAACCTGACAAGCAGATTGTGCTTCACCACCGACTTCCCCTCTACGGGGTCATGGTGACCGGAAATAGCAGCAACATAAACCTTAAGGGTGGAGGGGGACAGCCTACGCTCCAACCCTTGTTGCAAAAAGGAAAGCACGGTTCTGATTGAACATCTCCAGGGGTCCTCATGGTGAGAGGGACACCATTCGACGAACAGGTCCCACTTCAGAGCATAGGCCCTTCTTGTGGACGGTGCATGTGCTGAAGAGATAGTGAGTGCTACCTCCTGGGGTAGGTCACCTAGAACCTCCGCGTCCCATCCAGGGACCACACGTGGAGTTTCCACAGGTCTGGACGTGGGTGCCAGAGGGTGCCCCGTCTCTGAGAAAGCAGATCCTTCCTCAGAGGAATCGGCCAGGGAGGGGCTGTCGCGAGGAGCATGAGTTCCGGGAACCAGGTCCTGTTGGGCCAATATGGAGCCACTAACAGGACCTGATCCTCGTCCTCCCTGATCTTGCACAGTGTCTGTGCTAGTAGGCTCACTGGGGGGACGCATATTTGCGCAGGCCCCGGGGCCAGCTGTGTGCCAGTGCATCCGTGCCGAGCGTTGCCTTGGTTAGGGAGTAGAACCACTGGCAATGGGTGGTTTCTGGAGATGCAAACAGGTCCACCTCAGCAACTCCGAACCGTCCCCAAACCAGCTGATCCGCCTGGGGATGGAGTCTCCACTCCCCAGGAAGTGCTGCTCGAGACAGCTCGTCGGCTGCCCGATTGAACACTCCCAGGATGTGGATGGCACGAAGGAACCTCAGATGCTTCTGACTCCAGAGGAGGAGGTGGCAGGCGAGTTGCGACATGCAACGAGAGCGTAAACCGCCTTGCCGGTTGATATACGCAACGGTCGCAGTGTTGTCCGTACGGACCAGGAAGTCCTTGCCCTGCAGGCACCCTCTGAGGCGGCTCAAGGCAAGGCGTACTGCCAGTAGCTCAAGGCAATTGATATGCCAATGCAGTTGGGGACCCATCCATTACCCTTGACACTGCGTGGCCGAGGCATTCGTGAATACCACAGCATGCCTGGATACCTGCTCCAGGGGCACACCTGCCTGAAGGAACGAGGGATCTGACCACGGGCTGAAGGTCTTGCGGCAGGCCGGTGTAATCTGAACCTGGTGAGTACTGTGTTTCCACGCCCACCTCGGGATTCGGCCATGGAGCCAGTGCTGAAGCGGTCTCATTTGGAGCAGACCGAGCGGAACTATCGCCGCAGCTGCAGCCATATGCCCCAGGAGCCTCTGAAAGAGTTTCAGTGGGACCGCCGTCCTGCCTGATAAAGTCTTGAGGCAGTTCAGCACCGACTGAGCACATTCCTGGGTGAGGCGTGCTGTCTGGTTGACCGAATCCAACTCCACGCCAAGAAAATAGATCCTCTTCGTTGGCATGAGTTTGCTCTTTTCCCAGTTGACCCGAAGGCCCAACTGGCTGAGGTGCCTGAGCACCAGGTCCCTGTGTGCGCACAACTACTCTCGAGACTATGCAAGTATGAGCTAGTCGTCGAGGTAGTTGAGGATGTGGACACCCCGTTCTCTCAGGGGATCAAGGGCCGCCTCCACGACTTTGGTGAAGATGCGAGGCGACAGGGACAGCCCGAAGGGCAGGACCTTGTACTGATATGCCCATTTTGTCACATTCCTGCTCGGCTCATCTGTGAGGTAGAGAGACTCACATCATGGTGCCAGGACAACTGTCTCTCTCTGAATGTGAGCAAAACTAAAGAGCTGATCATGGACTTTAGGAAGAGACAGCAGCGGACCTACACTCCTCTTATGATCAGTGGGACCCCTGTGGAGAGGGTGAGTAGCTTCAAGTACCTTGGTGTAAACATCTCCGAGAACCTGACTTGGACTACACACATCCAAACACAGGTTAAGAAAGCCAGGCAAAGACTGTACCACCTGCGACAGCTGAGGAAATTCGGGGTCTCACCAGCAATCCTGAAAACTTTCTATTCAGGGACCATAGAAAGTTTATTGACTCAGTGCATCTCAGTGTGGTATGGAAACAAGACTGCAAGGCCAGAGAGTTGTGCGCTTAGCTGAGCGCATCTCAGGGTCTGCTCTCCCCTCTCTGCAGGACATCTACCTCAAACGTTGCAAAAATAGAGCTGTCAAAATCATCAAGGACTCTAATCACCCTGGTAACCGTCTATTCACTTTGCTTCCATCTGGTAAGCGCTTCCGTAGCCTGATGGCAAAAACTGAGAGACATAGGAGGAGCTTCTTCCCCCAGGCCATCAGTCTCTAACTCTGTGCCATAACATCACTTGACTCCATGTAAATATCACTATATCAATAAGCTATTCATAATTTTTCTCCACCTCATATTGCTGCTATTTAAATACCCTGTACAACTTTTTTGCACATTATTTTGCACATTACTCTTTATTACTATTTAAGTCAACAACATACTGACCTGCACATTTTTATTTATACTTTTTATCTTTTATTTTATTATTTTATTTTTTCTACTTTTCTTTTTCTTAATATTTGTATTCTATATAATTGCACTGTCCTTGGAGCGGACCTGACTTACATTTCACTGCTGGTTATACTCTGTATAATTGTGTATGTGACAAATAAAAATCTTGAATCTTGAATTTTGAATCTTGAGCCTCGAATGCGATTCTCAGGAATGGCCTGTGTCGCGGGAGGATCGAGACATGAAAGTACGTGTCCTTCAGGTCGATCACTGCGAACCAATCTAGGGGACGGACGCACCCGAAAATGCGTTTCTGCATCAACATCTTGAACGGCAGCTTGTGAAGTGCACGGTTCAAAACTCGCAGATCCAAGATCGGTCGTAACCCACCGCTTTTCTTGGGCACAATGAAGTAAGGGCTGTAAAACCCGACCTCATATCGGCTGGAGGGACCGGCTTTATCGTGTCCTTCGCCAGCAGGACTGCGATCGCCGCATGTAAGACAGGGGCATCGATGGCCTTGACTAAAGTGAACCAGATGCCCCTGAACTTGGAGGGACGCTGGGCGAACTTAATCGTGTAGCCGAGTCTGATGGTCCACAGGAGCCACCGAGACGGGCTAGGGAGTGCTAGCTAGGCTCCAAGAGATTGTGGCAGCGGGACCAACGGGACCACTGACGTAGCCGTGGTGGGGCAGCGAGGTGGAACACAGGGACCCACAGGCCCAGGGCCTCTGGCGAGAGCCCAATTTCATCGGTCATCCAACGTGACGCAGAGTGACCGACTGAAAGGGAACGATGGATTTGTGAGAGCAATAGATGTTATCGCCATCTCCGTCCGCTGTAAAACTCAGATGCTTTGTGCAGTCTATGCGCATGAGCAAATTTAAAAAATCCTGCCTAAAGAAGCCTAACGTCAGCTTTGGTTGTGAGATGCTATTGGCTCTTGTGTATCTCGTGACCAATTGCGTCATGCTATGGGAGTATCTTTTTGAATGAGATGTGAGCGCGTTAACGGAGCGGGATCATTTTCAGAGAATTAAAACTTTATTTTTTATTCTCTTCTTTGCATAAAGATAGTGCATGGCTTCAGAAGACTTGGAATGCAACATGACTTGTTTGTAATGCTTTTATAGGGCTTTTTATGGTCAGTTTTTGCAATAAATACCTGTGATTGTACTTATATTTATATTATTTGTTATATGGTTCAGAATTGGGCAGGTTTAGGGTAGGGGTGGGGTTAGGTGCTCCAATGAAAGTATAAATTTATATTTCACCATTATTTATATAGCGCTTTTTACAATGCAAATTGTTTCAAAGCAGCTTTACAGTTTTAATGGCGAAATAGTGTGTCAAAATAGTGTCTTCTCCTCTGGCCAGATAAAACCAGCCATTTAAATCTAGGCTGCAGCAAAGTCAGATTGTGCAGAGGACTCATCTGGTTCCCGTGGTCTTGTCCCAATGGCTGTCTAGGGGACAAGGTCTTCACTAGGGATCTGTCTCTGGGGCTCATCTAGTTGTCCTGGTCTCCGTTGACAATTCAGGGCAGTCGAGGTCGTCTCTAGGTGCTGATACACCATCTGATCTGGATGATTATATATTTATATACATTTTTTTCTATTTTTGCAAATGCATGCAAACCATTAAATTAAGACAAACAACTGAAAACAGTGGAGGACCCTGCATGTCGAAAAATGACACTAAAGGGGTACCTTGAGCATCATAAAGCAACACCAAGGGGTCCTGACCAAATGTCAGTATGTAATGAGTTGGGAGTGAGAACATGTTGGATTTTGAGGCAATTCTCAGAAACAAAATCACAAGTTGTTACTCAAAGTCTCGCTGTCAAAGGCACATTACGATCAACAAAGTGGTTTTTCCCAACTGACTATGTTCCATTAAAAATGCGCTAGCTCAATAAATAAGAATCAGCAATGCCCAATTTGCAAACTGAATCACGCTTTTGAATTTTGAATGCCGAGTTTACGCTGCATGATTTTCAAAGTCATCAGATCATCTGGGATAGCATTCAGTTGCTGCTGTATTTACATTGCACGATGGATCGTCGACAGGAGGTTACACACTACATGACATTACAATAGGAAGAATCGCCAACAACTCTGTCTGGTTTGAAACTACGTTTCATATAACTCCTCCTCGAACTTTCCGCTGCCCTGTATCTTGCTCTCTCATTGGCTGTAGGTCATTGCCGATGTATTTTTCAGTCAGGACTCATTTCATAAAGCAGGATTTAGAATTTCTGACAGGGTCATGTATTTAGCATGCCAAATACTTCAGTGCATCGGGGACGTGTCGACTTTTCTGTTAGATTGCATCTTTGATAAGTCTGATTTTAACACGCGTGAACGAGCACAGTTTTGCCTCCGATTTTGGGCATTTGTCAGCAATTTCGCAAAACCTGTCAGCAAGTGAAGATCAAGACTAAAATTGTGCAGTGTGAACTCGGCATAACCATTGATCAAACAAATCTGAAACAGTCTGATTTAATTCGGTTCAACATTTGGACAGCTCACTCACGCACATCGCTTGTTGTGGTTGATTCACAAAGCAACACAGTAAAGCGATACTTTAATCTATTTCTGTTAATATTTATGCACAGAAACGCTAAATGTGCAACACATTGTTACCATATATCAGATAATATGTAATTTTGGGAAACTTTTATGTATGCTTTGTAGACCATAGTTAATGCTGTACTCAATTATTCAAGGAAATGTAAAAATGTTTTTAAACTTACCATAACTGAACGCTTTGTTGTTTCAGTACTGATAAAAAAGGCTATGAATGCTTTATATATGGCTTCCATACAGCCTATACTGTTTTTGTTTTTGAATGTCTTTATAAAAAGTTATTTTCCTTTACAAAGTGTGTTTGTGGTTCAGCGCTGAAGTCTTTATTGCTATGTAAAGAAAAATAATGGATTTGCATGATAGTCAGAGCATATTTTTCCTGTCCTGTTTGCAAGCAATTTTGCTTGGATTGACACGCTTGGATTGCTAGTTTTCTTTAAAGCAGGCAGCCTTTGAATCTCAGTATGTGGCCGGGACACTTCTTATGGATGGGCTGTTGCTTTTAAACACAGCAAGAGAAATCAAAAACCGCATTGTGAGGTAATGGGAAAGAGATTAGCGAGCCGACTTGGTTCAATGAAATCGACATGATTTGTAAAGCTTGGTGGTTTTCCGTTGATTTCAGATGCAGAGATGCAGAAAACACTAAGTGCTTGTGGGCCCTATCAATAAAACGCTGCAGTGTTGAATGATAAGATCAGATCATTAGGACCAGCACAAGAAACCTCATTACATTTGTCAATTTACAGTGAGTCGTTAAAGCTTGTTTTCATATTAATGTGCACCTGTGTGTGTTATGTACTGCTTTGGTTGATTCGCTGGTGTGAATTTCAGTGCAAGCCCATAATGCACAGTTGGCTTGTGACAGAAGACAATGAAGAAAGACTGCAAGCGTTGTGCGCTGTAGTCTCTTGTCTAACTGAATTGAGTTAAATGAGCTGCCTATAGCAACTGTACATTGGATGCGGTGACAAAAACGTACTCTCTGACTTACCATCTGACAACATTCCGTAACCCATATTTAATCTTTCTGGAAAGGGTCCATACAGGTGGGCCCCAGGGGTCAGCGTTTACTCCAGTTCTTAAGGTCTTCATGTCGTCTCAATGGAGGTGCGACACTGACGTGTAAAATATTATTTTTCTCATTCCTTTCCTACATCACAATGCACGCCTTAGAGGATGACAACACATCATTCATCAACACATAATCAGAATGACAGTGCTTTAAGTTACACCTTTTGTTCCCTGAGAGCTTTTTTTCAGCCCCTATATGTGCCATAATAAGCACTCAGGAAAATGGCGGAGACAGCCATGAAGTAATTTGTTTTGATATGGAAGATTTTTTTCTCTCTCTCTCTCATCACTTACTTCTTCGCCAGTGGCATCTTAATAACACAATCCAAATTGTGTATTTCCAAGTGACAGCAGATAGAAGAGGAAAAGCAGCCTGAATAATTGTTGCATTTTATTCCAATGAACGTCCACTGTAAAATAAGTGAATAAACCGGTCTTGGAGGACTTCTGGTGAACGATAAACTGTTTATTAAAACTACATGACATGGTAAAGCAGTGTTATCATATCTGTAGACGTATTTATTTATGTATGAGTAGACATTGAAACATACAAAATAAAATGAAAAAGTTTATGATAGAAACTTTAGTGCCACACTATGAAAATATACCAACAATTCTCAAGAAATATCACATGCACAAAAGTGGTGTTGTTCTGTATAGCAGCATAGTTATGTTTTGGCTGTAAGCACAAGACTGCTGATAATCATGTAATACTATAATATAACTATATAATCAGTATAATCATATGGTGTTTTACTCTATAATATTGTACTCCCATCCAGGCCGTCTAATTAAAAATATTCTGCAAATAGCTGTGCTGTGGGGCAAGTACTATTAACACCTGATTGTAAATAGTCCCTCTGAAACAAATACGTACTAGGTAAAATAGTTTTTAGATGCACATTTGTTAATATCAGGGACAATAAATTTTATAATTATTTTCACATTTGTAATGTTAAATGCCCTGCTTAATCAGGGCTTGTGGTATCTGTAACCCCCAACGTTTCATAGGGCCCTATGAACATACATTTAATATTAATAACATTAACCCATGCTGATAGGTCACATGAAAACATGGTGGATGTAGTTTGTCCAAATTACCTTCATACTACCCATATTAATACTATATAAAACTATATATAGCCTACTTTTTAATGGTTGCAAAGTAAGTTTCAAACCAAACATTTTCATTGACCGAGATGGCTCTGTTTTGAGTCTGAACGAGGGAGAGATGTCCCGTTCGTGAACGAATTGAACGAACTGGTAGCTATACCCAGTTCGTTGACCGGGTAGGTCGGCCATTCTGTCAATCTAGTTCATCAATCAGCAGAAAGCGGATGCAAAGCACAGGTATCCGTACTGTGCACGCTTGTTTAGATTCATATTTTACATACAGAATAACTCCTCGTTTAACATAATCTCAGATTTGAACGTGTAAATCTCTGCCTAAACAATTAAATGTTAACTAGCCTAGTAGCCTAGAAGGCAGTGTAATGAAGTGGTCTTTAAGAGAAGCAGTCTATCAGCGGAAGTTTAAAATCAGCTCGTAAGTGTATTTACTTGTCTCAGTGTTTAGCGCATTTGCCGTTGCTAGGAAACGCTTATTTTGTTTACTAGGATGAGAGTTGCTGAAATCGCGTTTGGTCTCGTACTGTATCGTGTATCTTGTCAGTGTGTGCACTTGCTTGGCCATTTGTAGTTGATAAACAGGAAAGTGGGTTCAAGCGCCAGCAGAAGGCAGTGTAATGAAGTGGTCTTTAAGAGAAGCAGTCTATCAGCGGAAGTTTAAAATCAGCTCGTAAGTGTATTTACTTGTCTCAGTGTTTAGCGCATTTGCCGTTGCTAGGAAACGCTTATTTTGTTTACTAGGATGAGAGTTGCTGAAATCGCGTTTGGTCTCGTACTGTATCGTGTATCTTGTCAGTGTGTGCACTTGCTTGGCCATTTGTAGTTGATAAACAGGAAAGTGGGTCCAGCTGAATTGAAATGATCATTTGTTGGTTTGGTATAATAAAGGTTATTATACCGCGGCAGCGGTCGCGGCAGTCGTCGTGTGAAGCCCTCTTAGTGTGAAGACCAAAGAGTGTAAAGACCATCGACTCTACCGTGCGACTCCACCGGGCAGGGACACCGGCAAGGGATAGTAGTAGCTTTTTATTTAATTTCTTTATTTTCTTAAATATGTGGGTAGATAGTATTTATAGAGTTGTAACTTTTTAGTTTTAGTTACTTTTTCTTATTTGTAAGTCGCTTTGGACAAAAGCGTCTGCTAAATGACAAAAGTAAAAAAGTAAAGAGTGTAAAGACCATCGACTCTACCGTGCGACTCCACCGGGCAGGGACACCGGCAAGGGATAGTAGTAGCTTTTTATTTAATTTCTTTATTTTCTTAAATATGTGGGTAGATAGTATTTATAGAGTTGTAACTTTTTAGTTTTAGTTACTTTTTCTTATTTGTAAGTCGCTTTGGACAAAAGCGTCTGCTAAATGACAAAAGTAAAAAAGTAAAGAGTGTAAAGACCATCGACTCTACCGTGCGACTCCACCGGGCAGGGACACCGGCAAGGGATAGTAGTAGCTTTTTATTTAATTTCTTTATTTTCTTAAATATGTGGGTAGATAGTATTTATAGAGTTGTAACTTTTTAGTTTTAGTTACTTTTTCTTATTTGTAAGTCGCTTTGGACAAAAGCGTCTGCTAAATGACAAAAGTAAAGTAAAGTAAAGTAATATTAATCATCAACAAGCATACCTAATCAATTGAATTCATACAAGTTTAACAATTAAATAATTATTTAATTAATTAAATTCAATTCCCAGGACACACACATATTGATAAAAAATGTATAGCCTGAATGCAATGTAAGCCGCTTTGGATAAAAGCGTCTGCTAAATACATAAATGTAAATTAATTACGGTTTTAACAGCAACAACAACAACGATAATGATAATAATAATAATAACAACAACAATAAGGTTTACCCCTAATAATAGGCCTAATATTAATCATAATAATCATAATATTAAGAAGAAATCTGTTTAATTCACCCACATTCATTTTAATGTCTTTCTTTCTTTCTTTCTTTCTTTCTTTCTTTCTTTCTTTCTTTCTTTCTTTCTTTCTTTCTTTCTTTCTGTCTGTCTGTTTATGCAGTTTAATAATTGCATATGTACAAGTCCACCATATGAATTTGATTAATTGTTCTGCCCTACTTTTGATCTGTTCATCCAAAACATGTCAAAATGTGTGCTATTCTGTGTTATATTGTATGCTCCATTTTAATGACAGGATTTCCAATTCCATCAACTTTTTTCTGTAACACGTAAATCATAAGACCCTCGGTTCTGGGCCAGCCTTTTGGGATTGCACCTCTGCCAGGGTATCCCCATGAAGGAATAAATGTGGAGCTAGTTGGAAAACAAAAATTAAATGATCATTAGAGGTTTGGGGATGGGGGATGTTGCTACAGCTGTCAGCTGAAATCTTCAAGGACATTGCTTAGACTAATTTTAGAATTTCTCATTTTATAAATGCTAGTGGCGTAATAAATAATATGATTTGAATTGATGCAAAAAAGTGCAATCCATCACCAAAATAACCAGTGTTCTGTTTTGTCTGCCCACCCCTCTATGCAGTAAATTAGTTTCTCACAGCACCAGTGTGTATGGAAGGAGCAATCTCTTTACCTCACGCTGTGTGTGTTCTCAGGTTCATTCTCACCTAGCACACACTCTGGAGGCTTATCGGATGTGAGGACTGCATGGTTGAGCAGCAGTAACAAGTGCAGACTTCCCATTCTAACACACTACACAGAGCTGCTGAATAGAAGCAGATGTGATTGACCACTGCGCATCCAATTAGTTTACGGTTGGATCTCTGTCACCTGTTAGGATGAGATACTGAGTAAATCTGCTTCAGTATATTTGAGAATGCGCTGATTTGACATCAGAGAAATTAATTTGATCTTTCGCATCAGCGGAATGGAAAGATAGTTTTGATGCAGGCCAAGGTTAATGAATAATTTATGATTTACACTGGTAATGTGTTAAAATGTTTGGCTCTAATAAAATCTTTCTTGGTATAATATGCAGATAAAGATAAAAAATAAAAATAAAAATGTGTGGATGTACATACTGTAAGACATGAGAAGTGCATCAAAAGGCTTTCTGTCTTTAAACATGCCTGAACAAGATTTTGGGAGCCAGTTGCAATCAAAAGTTAAATGGAACAAAATGAAGGGACAACATTTGTGCTTCAGTTGCAAAAAAAAAAAAAGAAGAAGAAAAAAAAAAAAAACACGCTTCCAGACTACCAGTGAAGTCTTGTGGATTAGGGCCAACGTCAAAGTGATGCATGAAATTTATTCTGACAATTGTGTAAACAAATTAAAACAGTATTTCTTAAACCATAAACAAACATGTCATTTCAATATGCTGAAATTTGGAGGATAAATAGTAAGAGGAGTCAATGAACTAATCATAATTTGAACTGTAAATATGATTACTGTGCAGTAAGCTGTTTAATATTTTTTACAGTAGATATGCTGCATGCGTTTGAATAGATGTCTAGCTTTAGTGTCTGGATAAGCCTTTTTAAAGCAATGCACTGATTAAAAATACAATAAAAGCTGTTCCCGCTGTCTCATACAAATGGAGAGGTATAAAGCACAAAGTGCAAGCATAAAGACAAAGGTGATTTTAATAACTTGCATTGCAAATATGTGCAGTAACATTATCAAGTATATGACATGAGGAGGATTTCAAGTGTTCTGCAATGTGCTGACACAAGCACTGATGTGTAATTAAACTTTGAAGCAACTAATGAAGACAGATGTGGCCAGCAGAAGCTTGCAGTGGGTTTTATTTAGGGCTTGGTTGTAACCCAAGCTTCATATTAAGCGGATATTAAGGCTGGAAAGATAATTTTTATTCATTTCAGAACATTTCACAAAAAGATGTAAACATATTTTATATTTCCTGCCTGCCTGCTTATTTAATTAGCTGATATAATGTTAATATTTCAGCCTACTTGATAATACTAAAAAGTGCTTTGTAACCAACACAATAATGCAGGTGTCAAGGTAGCTAAAGTTAATCTAAACTGCTAATGAACCACTGCTAATAAGCACGTAGACAAAGCAGAAAATGTAACCTCACTACAAAATAAATACATTTGACATAAGCAATGCTTTAAAAATGGGGCTGCATGGTTAATCAAAATCACAATACGGATTAGTATGATTATCAAATTGCATAGGCTGTAGTTTAATAAAATAAATATATAATTTACTTGTTTTCAGTGCTTCAGAATGGCTCCATTCACATTAAATGCTTTTCCAAAATCTCAGCATGTGCTCTGTGTTTGAGGCGCATGTGACGTGCATTTGGGACCGCAATGTGCAATAAATGAGCATTCTCACAAACTTGTAATGATAAGTGCTTATAAATTGTCTGTTGTCAACAAAAGAGAAACTTTAAGGGCTCCCTGCAGTTTCCTGACAAAATAACAGCTTGACTGTTTAATGTTTGAAAATGAAGAAAGTAAGACAGCTGTCAATACTAATATTGGAATTTTACTTATTGGATTTTTATTTTTTTTTGTAAATGCAGTATTGCAATTTTAGTTACACTGTAAAATTGGCAGAATAGATCTGCTATGCTGCAAGTACCGAGACTACAGACATACTGCTGAGTGCATGTAAGAAATACTGTTTCCTCACATAAAACAGTTAACCCCTGTATATAACATACATGAAATCACCTGGTAGTAGATCTATACAGGTGGAGCTGGGGAAGGTGGAGGGTTTCAGAAGCGTGCTGCAGCCAAGTATTTGAATGTTGTGCTTCAGCTCATTGATGCTCTATTTTAGATCAGGTGCGCCTCATCACACGCCGCCAGCCCTGGATGTGTCAGCGCCCCTCCTCTCTCACACACCCACTCCCGTCGGGAGCCTGGTGAAGAGCGGCGAATACGGGACGGGGTGGTGATGATAATAAGGGGGGAGGCAGCCGACTCGTCACAATAGATAGATAGACAGACAGACAGACGACAGACAGACAGTTAGACAGATAGATAGATCTGTTTACAGTTTTTCTCAGTTGCTTTGGTGCATTTCTCAGAACAGAAATTAAATTTTCAAAACTACTTGTTCAACCTCCACATCATCTAGTCACTTGTGCACATCATAAAAGCAGTTTCTCATTCTTTTGAACAAGTTGTGATTGCTTTGGTACATTCAAGCAAATGATTATGTACATTTGTCTGCTGTTTCCTACATTATCAGTTGCTATTGTCATGTTGCTCAAAATGTATTATATAGTTCTCTGTGCTACTGCCTTACCCCTCAAAACATATAGTCAGAAGTTCATCGTATAAGTCATTAAATGCAAAATGGTTGATCTAGTTGTCATAAACAAATCACCAGCAGGGTGGATTACTGTAATGGTCTCCTCACCGGCCTTCCCAAGAAGACCATTAGACAACTGCAGCTCATCCAGAACGCTGCTGCCAGGATTCTGACTAGAACCAGAAAATCTGAGCATATCACACCAGTCCTCAGGTCCTTACACTGGCTTCCAGTTACATTTAGGATTGATTTTAAAGTACTTTTACTCGTTTATAAGTCACTCAATGGCCTAGGACCTAAATATATTGCTGATATGCTCACTGAATATAAACCGAACAGACCACTCAGATCATTAGGATCGAGTCAGTTAGAAATACCAAGGGTTCACACAAAACAAGGGGAGTCTGCATTTAGCTATTATGCGGCCCGCAGTTGGAACCAGCTTCCAGAAGAGATCAGATGTGCTAAAACATTAGCCACATTTAAATCAAGACTCAAAACTCATCTGTTTAACTGTGCATTTGTTGAATGAGCACTGTGCTATATGTCCGAACAGACTGCAATATATTTTATGTATAATCATTTTCTTTAAATTTATTTTAAATCATTTTCTATATCATTTTAAAATTCCTTGTTTTTATTATTCTTATTTCCATGTTTTTATTGATTTTAATGTCTATTTCACTTTCTTTTATGTAAAGCACTTTGAATTACCACTGTGTATGAAATGTGCTATATAAATAAACTTGCCTTGCCTTGCCTTGCCTAAACTGTCAAGCATATTTTCTACACATCTCTATTAGAATTTTTGTAAATTTGCTATGAATTGTGCAAGTAAATCTTGACTCTCACTAAAGAAGAGAATATAGACCAACCAATTATAAACAAATTCTCTGAAATAGCTCAAAGGTGCATTTCATGACCCTTCATTTGGAAAGCATATACAGACAGAGGACAACACAAAAGTTACACATTTTGACGATGGATGAACATCCAGAAAACGATCAGGGACAACAGCCGAGAGGAAGAAGTGGAGTAAGGATGCATGGAAGTGTACAGAGGCAAAACAGAGGAAGAGGAAGAAGAGGCCAAGCACAGAGGTGCATATCAAATTAAATGGATTGCCTGAGGGAATAAACTGTTTCTGTGTCTGGTCGTTCTGGTGCACAGAGCTCTGTAGCGTCAACCAGACGGTAACAGTTCAAACAGGGAGTGTGCTGGATGTGAGGGGTCCAGAGTGATTTTACCAGCCCTTTTGCTCACTCTGGATAAGTACAGTTCTTGGAGAGTGGGGAGGGTTGTACTAATGATTCGTTCAGCAGTCCGGACTACTCTCCGTATTCTTCTGAGGTGAGATTTGGTAGCTGAGCTGAACCAGACAGTTATTGAGGTGCAGAGGATGGATTCGATGATTGCAGAGTAGAACTGTTTCAGCAGCTCCTGTGGCAAGTTGAACTTCCTCAGCTGGCGAAGAAAGTACAACCTCTGCTGGGCCTTCCTGACAATGGAGTCAATGTGAATATCCCACTTCAGGTCCTGAGAGATGGTGGTGCCCAGGAATCTGAATGACTCCACTGCAGTCACAGTACTGTTCATGATGGTGAGTGGGGGGAGAGAAGGGGGGTTTCTCTTGAAGTCCATGATCATCTCCACAGTTTTGAGCGTGTTAAGCTCCAGGTTGTTAAGATTGCACCATACAGCCAGCTCCTTAACCTCCCATCTGTAAGCAGACTCATCACCATCCTGGATGTGTGATGTCAGTGTGGTGTCGTCTGCAAACTTAAGGAGCTTGACAGAGGGGTCTTTATATGTGCAGTCGTTGGTGTAAACTAGAGGGAGAAGAGTAGTGGGGAGAGAACGCAGCTCTGATGAGCTCCAGTGCTGATAGTGTGGGTATTGGATGTGAATTTACCAAGCTTTACTAACTGGAAGCTGTTGATCCACTGACAGACAGAGGTGGGGACGGAGAGCTGTGTCAGTTTATTCTGAAGGGTGTTCGGGATGATGGTGTTAAAAGCGGAGCTGAAGTCTACAAACAGGATCCTCACACAAGTCTCTTGTCTGTCCAGATGCTGCAGGGTGAAGCGCAGTCCCATATTGACAGCATTATCCACAGACCTGTTTGTTCTGTAGGCAAGCAGGGGGTCCAGTAAGGGTCCAATGATGTCCTTCAGATAAGCCAAAACCAGTCTTTCAAATGATGCCGTTAGAGCCACAGGTCTGTAGCCATTAAGTCCAGTAATTTTGGGTTTCTTTGGGACGATGTTGGAGCATTTGAAGCATGAGGGGACTTCGCACAGCTCCAGTGATCTGTTGAAGATCTGTGTGAAGATGGGGGCCAGCTGGTCAGCACAGATTTTTAGGCAGGCTGGGCCTTGTGCTTTCCTTCTTTTGTTCTTTCTGAAGACCTGGCGCACTTTAACTTCACTTACAGTTTTTCTCAGTCGCTTTGGTGCATTTCTCACATCACTATTTACATTTGCACAACAGTTAGTTCAACCTCCACAACATTTAGTAATTTGTGCACATCATAGTAGCAGTTTCTCATTCCTTACAACAAATTGCAAATGCTTTTGGACATGCATCAATTGCTTTCATACAACTCTCTGCTGTTTTATAACATTATCATGTGCTTATGTCATGTCAGTCAAAATTAACTATACTTGTGAATGCTGAATAGTCAATCCATATAAAACTAATAGTCCTCATTTCATTGCTTGAGTCATTACATACACAAATGTTGAACTAGTTGTCAAAATCTGTCAAGCAAATTTTATAAAAAAAAGTTTTTTTTCCAGAAAATGTCTCCTAAATTGAACAATTTCTCTCAGGTGAACCTCAGCTTTCACTGATGAGAAGGGGTGTGTGAAGCATTAGTTGCAACCAATGATAAGCCACTTCTCTACAATCACTCAGAGCTGAATCACATAAACCCCCACTTCACAAGCATATATGAACCAAGCAGGACATAGTGCGTACCATTTCTACAATACTGATCTGCTCTGATCAGCTGGAAGTTAGCCAGATTTAGCACGCTGTCCGGAATGTCGCCATTCAGCCAGGTTTCCATGAAATGCAGAGTTAGAAAAATCCTTGATTGTCCGGGAGAGCAGAAGGAGTTTGTCCATTTGGTTGGGTAGAGAGCGGAGATTCGCCAGATGGATGCTAGGCAACGCTGTTCGAATCCGTGCTGACGAAGCTTCACAAGCGTCCTGAAACGTTTGACCAGAGCTACGGCTCCGCCAACTACAATGTCCAGCAAAACATCCGAATAGTCAAAATCCGGTAAAAGATTTTGTGGTGTGTTCTGCCGAATGTTCAGCAGGTCATCCCTGGTAAAACTGATCGTATTTGAGAAACAAAAAACAGAAAAACAAAAACAGTACAAACACTGAAGAGCAAAGACTGTAGCTGCCATCTGCGGCGCCATCTGAAGTATAGATAGATAGATGGATGGATGGATGGATGGATGGATGGATAGATGATTTATATTCAAAAGTTAGTTTTTTTTCAAAATGCATGCAACAACAGTGCAAGAAATAACACTTTTTTTTTTTTTTTTTTTTTTTTTTTTTTTTTGTTGAATAACTGTCAAATAAATCAGTACAAATGTAAGAAAATTATCTTAACAAAATCCCACTTAGACTAATCAGTAACAGAAAGACTGAAATGCTCTTCATGGAAACCGTACCAGTAACAACAAGCTGTTCAATGAAAAGAGTGAAGCACTAAGGCAAGTTAAATAAGCGTGCACAAAGCATAATCTTCAATTATGAATGTGTAGAAATGACTGATGACTATACACAATTGAAATAATGTTAACTGTGATTAGTCTATTTGAAATGCACTGCTTTTGTGCACGGTGTAAAATTGAAATCGTTAACAAAGCAATTGTTTCCCAACACAGTTTAAAGATGTTACTAAAACACAGTCATTTATTTAGGCTACTGTTTTATGGTTTGATAGATATCACACCCTTCAAAGAAACAAATAAATAAAAAAGTCTTAATTTTAATTTGTAGACAAAATGTTAATTATGCTTAATGGCTGCTTCTGAAATCACATTCCTTACTTTATGGTAGAAGAATAACAGTATGTGAACAGAGTATTACTTTTACGTTCTGAGTATTACTTTTACAAACTATTTTCTGGCTCTGTACAACTTTTCTTACTTTTTTTTCTCTCTCTCTTTTTAGTGCTTGTCAACATTTAATTTTTTTATAAAAGGTATAATTTACAAGAGGGTAGGTAGGTAGGTAGGTAATTTACATTTTTGTATAGCATATCTATTTAATTTTTAAGGCATACATCCAGTCCATTGCCCATTTGTGAGTGATTCTATTCTATATTCGTCCATAGAAGTCACTCCTGACTGAGCAGATGTTTTTATTAACTGCACGTCACCCCAAACAGACTCGCTGTGTTTTGTTATGTTGCAATATGCCCCTTGGCAGTCACACAATAACCATTCATGTTATGACCAGAAGCCAGTCCATGTCCAAAAGTGCCATTGCCCAAAGTAAGCAGATGTCAAGACCTTTGGGCACCATGTTGCACATAAACCTTCCCATCAGGCCGCTCTCATCACTTGTAATTGTTCCTCTGGCCACATGGCACCTCATTAGTCAAATACAACCTCTATGAGGTATGAATATTAATGACAGACTCCACAGCAACCTGGCTCCCCATCCAGCATTAATGTTTCACATCTGCTTCAGTCGAAAAAAAAAATATACATCGCTTTGCAGTAGCGGAAAGCTCTCAATGAGCACTAACTTGTTCTATGGGGAAAAAATCGTTATTCCCTTGTCATGATTTAGAAATAGTTTTAATGGGATCAAACAAGCATTTGTAAGATCCCACAGGATACAATGAAATTAATACAGTATTGTTTGATTCGTTTTGGATGTTTTTTATCAAAACTATATCTGTGTCGCGTATGACTTACAGTACACTTCAGTTCCTCAAGGAGCTATAGTTTTAAAAGATTTCCATAGAACTTTTGATATCCTACAGTGACACTTATCCTACTGGGAATCACAGCAGTCTTGTTGGGAACTGGGTGTTCTTTATTTTATTTTTATTTTTTATGGAATCCTATTTGAAAATTCCCATTCCCATAGGCTCCACTGGCTTCAGATTATAATAGATATTCCAGTAGGAATCCTTTAGCATTTTTGACTAGGATTTAAAGAATTTGAAGAATCCTTTTAGGGATGATCTGTGGTTGAACAACATAAAATTGCGGTGTCAAAAAATTATTTGTTTAAAGCTCTGTGCAGTTAAATGCTGTTTTTACCCCAGGTCTAGTCGCAATCTGCTGATGTTTCTGCATTTTCCGAGCCGCTTTTGGGGGAAAGTCTGTGGAATTCTGCTGAATGGATTTAAATGTTAAAGCGTGTTAAACGGAGCTGAAAGAATTGCACGCTGATTGGTAGCTGAAAGCAAAATGAAATTAGCCAAACTATTTCATAAACAAACTTGCAATGTAATGAACAATATTGGGTAGAACTTTGTAAGCAGTGGGCGTTTCACTTCTATGGAGACCTGCAGAGCTTTATGCAGACACATCACCTTTGCATCTCCACAGCAGATGTGCTTAGTAGTCTATTTACTGGTAAGTAATACTATTTACAGAAAACTATTTATAAGACTATTAAAAATAAATACATTTTTTTGGCATCAGTATTTGTGTGAAGAACCTTTGGAAACATCCGTGGAAACAAAATATTTTTTTGACTATTTTTGAGGTTCTTCAGAATTTTTGAACATTAAAATTATTCACACTAGGAAAAATGGGTAATTTAAGAACTGAAATGTTCTTTGGGGAATCCAGAATAGTACTTCTAATTGTTTTACAAATAAAAGTTTCAATAAAGCTTTTCAAAGCAATGTCATAGAAAAAAAACATTTTGTGTTCTCCAAAGGACCTTTCAGTGAACCGTTGCTACTAAAAAAAAAAAAAAAAATTATAAATAATAATAAAAAAAAACAAATAGCAATAATAATAAAATAAAATGTAAAACATTTTAATAATCTTCCACTCTAAAGAACCGTTTGTGAAATGGAAGGTTTCCATGGATGTTAAAATAATCATCACTTCCAAAAAAGGAACCTTTCTTTTTTAAGACTTGCTCTATGTAACATTTTTAAACCTAAACTAATTTGAATTGGGTGGCATTAATATAAACAGTAATACAGTCATTTGTAAGTATATAGTACAATGAGAAGGGGAACAAATATTGAAAGAATATTCACTCAGAATAAGTTCCACAATTACAAAAAAAATGTCACCCTAAATTGTGGATGTACAAAAACTGAAATAGATGTTTCTTGAAAATGGTCATCATTATTAAAACTGTAGCAGCATAGGCCTCTTCAAGTTTATTGTTGCTGTATATACCATGTTTTGTTTGATTGCTTGATTTAAGTCTGTGTATGGATCCTTAGTCTCAAAATGGCTCTCAAACTGTTTGTGTGTCAGCGACATGTGTGTGTTTACAATTACTAAAGCAACTAAATGATTTACAAGTGTAACGGTACGGCAAATCTATAGTGCAATGCAAACCAGCGTGCCTTGATCTAAGTTGTGTGATGTTTTTGAACATTGTGTAGCAAGGGTAATTTTCTGAATGCAGAGATGATCTCTTGGTCCTCTCATCAGGGACTTTTCTCTAGTTCTCCTCTCTCTCTTTATCTACCTCACGCAAACACACACATGCAGAATCACTCATGAACACACCACCACCATCTGCTGTTCTACCAGCTAAAATGGTTACTTAGCAACTGCCATTTTTCCTCTAAATCTTTCCATTCTTGCACAGTGTGACAAAACGCGATGGATATGTTTACTCTGCTCTGCAGTAAAGAACCGCATTTTGAATCAACAGAAAACACCTTAACACCTTTCATGGGCTTTTCTGTATAATGCTGAGAAGAACCAGAAGATGCATGTGACTGGTTGACTAATGTTCCTGTGGGAATGAGGGTGTCTATTCTTAACTCAGTGGAACAGTAACGTGTCCAGACAGTTATCCGTAAAAAAAAAAAAACTATACTGAAAACCCTTTATAAATAAAGCATTGATATTGGGAATGCCTATTTAAATAACAATTCTGTAACTTTCAGTGTCTGTGTTCTATGCATTATAAAGTAATTGACATTGAATTATTGAAAATTGAATGTGTGCCCGAGGTGATATTGTCCCTCAGCTGAGATACTAAAGTTAAAATTCAACCATCATTAATATTCTGCTTACACAGTTACCAAATATAGGGTACAACCGAGCTAAAGGTCCCCTGGGACCTTTAATTTTATTTTTTCCTACAGCATTAAATAGCAACAAATAACACCACAGCACTTTTCTGAACACCTGTTTGACGCCAGGCAATGCAGAAAGTGTCAGTAGCCCTTCAATGCAGAACAAAGATCCAGGGGGTGGGCTTGGATCCACATCTAGGGGTGGAGATCGGAGATGGGTGGGTTTAGGGATCAGGGGGTGGAGATGGGGAGATTTAGGTGTATGTAAGGTAGGAGGAGTTGGATCTGGATCCAACCTCACCCCCTGGATCTTGTGTTCAGCAGTGAGGACCATCTCGAAAGTGTCTGATTTTGTGAGCACTTCTAGTAGTTTTTAAAATGTTGCTGAATTAATGAGAAACACTGTGACTATGAGACATGTACAAAAGATGATTTTGAATTTTGTTGAAGGTGATTAAATCAGAAGATTTTCAGCAACTGTGGGAAAAGTGAAAATATAGCATTTGAGGTAAAAATAAATAAATAAATAAATAAATATGCTAATATCAGTGGTGAATCTTTTTTTTTTTTTTGTGTGTGTGTGTGTGTGTGTATGTGCAAAGAAATTATGCTACCTTTTATATGTGCATTTTTAATTATTAATGTTAAATGTATTTGTCATCATATAGTTTAAAACAAGTAAAACTGACATATTATTTAACAAGCTTTTTGGCTTTTAGCCCTGATGTACTACCCTGTTGACCAGAAATTTTTAAACTATAGAGAAATTTATCTAAAATTAAAATGGCTTATTTATAGGGGACTCTGTCTATAAAAAAATACATATCACCTGTGTTTTCATACAGTGGTGAAGATAAGCTATGAACTGTCCAAAAAAAATAAAACCTTACGATTAGTGTCATAAAACCCCCCAAAATAGTAAGGTCTATCAGTGTCTATTTTAGTTATGCTGTTCATGCATAATCAAGGGCTTTGCCAAAACCCTCAGCAATCCCTCATGGTGACAAGTGCTAAATCATAGTAAGAGAAAGAGAGTTCAGTGTGCAGAGAGTGACTATGTGTGAATGCGTGTGCTTGTGTGTATGTGTGTGTGTGTGTGTGTGTGTGTGTGTGTGAATGTGTGAGAAAGAACTCCTGCATTGCAGCTAATAATGCTCACATCCACTAAAAGAATTCTTCCATAAATGTGACCCTGGACCACAAAGCCAGTCTTAAGTCACTGGGGGTATATTTGTAGCAATAGCCAAAAATACATTGTATGGGTCAAAATTATTGATTTTTTTCTATTATGCCAAAAATGATTAGGATGTTAAGTAAAGATCATGTTCCATGAATATATTTTGTAAATTTCCTACTGTAAATATATCAAAACTTAATTTTTGGCTAGTAATATGCATTGCTAATAACTTTATTTGGACAACTTTAAAGGCGATTTCTCAATATTTAGATTTTTTTTTTTTTTGCACCCTCAGATTCCAGATTGTCAAATAGTTATATCTCGGCCAAATGATGTCCTATCATTACAAACCATACATCAACGGAATTTTTATTTTTTTTTGTCAGCTTTCAGATGATGTATAAATCTCAATTTCGGATAATTTACCCTTATGACTGCTTTTGTGGTCCAGGGTCACAAATGCCCTCTATATTACTTTAAAACTTCGAAAGAACAGGATTAATTTGACATGAAAATCTTTTGAAACTTCTTCACTGCACTTATGATCAATTTAATTTGAAAAAAAAAAAAAAAAAACTTAACTGTAGTCTATATCTGTAAAAATGGGACTATAGAATGTATGTATGTGGGAAACTGACAACGTGATTGCAGGTTTAAAGGTGCAGTAGTGTAGTGACTTAGCAGGAGTTTGCTCGGTTGTTAATTGATGCTTCTGAAGTGAGTCTTTTGAATATCATGTTTCAAAGAAGTTGTGACCAGTTGTGAGAGACTGCCAATGATCCTGACTGCCCACATGTTGGACCCTGACTCGTAGAGGTCATGAAAGAAAAGCAGGCTAATGACTCTCTTTGCTGAGCAGGTGACACATAACAGGCTAACGTGTTCTTGTGCCCTAACTGACCCATTATGAACACATACTCAGGAAGAATTAGACTATCAAAGAAGGCCTGCAGAACACAGATTTGTATTTATAAAGACAGCATATTGACAGTTTCTAAAATTTAAACCCTTTCAAATAATGAAGAGCTTACATTTAAACACACCAAAATCTTTACTAGGCCTGTAAAGACGGGTTGGAACTGCTGGAAACTTTGCGAATGTGCAGGTGATCGAGATCAATATTCATACACAAACAATGAATTCCATTCAATATATATATATATATATATATAGATAAACCTCTCTCATGTTTTTGTAACTCTCTCTCTCTCTCTCTCAATTCAATTATATTAAATTCAATATGTGCTTTATTGGCATGACAATTGTTACAATGTATTGCCAAAGCATAATGTTTACATTAAATGTAGAACACATACGTATTAACAAAAAATAAATAAATAAATACATGCATGTATATATAATTAAACAAAATAGAACAAATCAATTCTTTAGAGTGGAAGATTATTAAAATGTTTTACATTTTATTTTATTATTACTGCTATTTGTTTTTTTTATTATTTATCAACAAATCAAATTATAGAATTCTATGAACAATTTAAAATTGAGTGTGGTGTTTGTGTGTTTGTGTGTGTGTGTGTGTGTTTGTGGGCACATCACTGATTTGTTGACTCCTCCCTCTTTTTGTGACAGGCGTCATTGTATCTTGCTGCTAGTAAAATACAATCTTGTTTTTCTCCTAATAAATACTGAAGTTGTGTTTTCTTGTTGAACATTTTGAAGTCAGGCCAAAGTGTTTCAAATTTGGGATAAAATGTCTTTCTAATGTCTTTATAGTTAGTGCAGGAAGTGAGGAAGTGTTGCTCTGTCTCCACTTCCCCATGGGTACAGTGTGGGCAGATGCGGCTCTCTTTGGGCAGTCAGTGCTGTCGATATCTGCCCGTAGTTGCTCAGTCTGTACCTCGTCATTTGTCTTCTTAGTTTACAGTCTTTCACTGTACTCAGATATTCTGCAGTTGCGTAATCTCTATTTAGGGCCAAGTAACATTCAAGTTTACTTTGTTTTTCTGTTGTTTTTTCCAATAGGTTAGATAATTTTCTTTTTGTGCTTTTATAATTTGGTTGGGCCGAATTTTGTGAATGGATGTTTCAGTGTCCTAATGCTGGGTGTTGTTAGTCATGTTAGTTTGTGTTTGCAGCTTCAGCACCATCTGAATCAGGGGACTTTTTTCAGGGTTCACTTCATGGTTTTTAAAGGCTTTAAAATGATAAGAGTTGGGGTCACTCATTTTTAAGTGTTTCCAAAATTTGATGGCTTGTTTCTCAATGTGCATTAGAAGAGGGTATTGGCCTAATTCTGCCCTGCATGCATTGTTCGGTGTGTTCCTCTGTACTCTGAGGATGCTCTTACAGAACTCAGCATGCAGGGCTTCAATTTCGTCCGATTTTTCAAATTTGTGATTTAGGAGAGGTGCCCACACTTCACTGCCATATAATGCAATAGGTTCTATGACTGATTGGAATATTTTGAACCAGATTCCAATTGGTACTTCAATTTGGATAGATATTTTGATGGCATAAAAGGCCCTTCTTGCTTTCTCTTTCAGTTCATTCACAGCCAAATTTAGCTTACCAGTTGCACTTATTTTCAGCCCGTGGTATGTGTAGTTTGTGGCATATTCAATTTTGGTCGTACCAAGGGTGAAATTGTTTCTCTTTCCCTGAAATCTGGGTCTTTTCTGGAATGTTAGTACTTTAGTTTTGTTAGGATTAATAGTCAGGGACCAGGTCTGACAGAACTTGTGCAGAACTAGGCTCTGCTGTAGACCCTGTTCTGTTCGAGACAGCAGATCAGATCATCTGCAGACAGCAAGAACTTTATGCTGGAGTCATGTAGTGTGAGGCCAGGTGCTGCAAGCAAATATTTTGGTTTTGTTTTGGTTAATATATTTGTCGATCAGGGTGTGTAGGGTAAAGATGTGGTCTGTTGTTCTATAATTTGGTAAGAATCTAATTTGACTTTTGCTGAGGACATTGTGCTCTGTAAAGAAGTGTATAAGTCTTATGTTGATGATATGGCAGAACAGCTTCCCCAGATAACTGCTTGCACAGATGCCTCCGTAATTGTTTGGTCTGATTTGTCTCCACTCTTGAATATGGGCTTTATGAGTCCTCGGTTCCAGGTTTCACGGAAATGACCAACACTCAGAACTAAGTTGAACAGTTTTAGTAGAGCCAATCTTAATTTCTGCTCTGTGTTCTTGAGAATTTCGTTGAGGATGCCATCTGGGCCACTTGCTTCTTTTTTTTTTTTTTAGGGCCTGGATTTTATCAATCAGTTCATTTTCTGTAATGGTTGAAATCTAATGGGTTTTGATATTTACCAATTGTATGTTCCGTATTAATTTTTTTTTTCATATTTTTGGGTTTGTTCTGGGTTCATTTTAATTTCACTATACAGTAAAGCTGTTCAAAGTGATTTTTCCAGGTGTCTCCATTTTCTATGGCTGCTTGTTCATGATTTTTTTTTTTTTTATGCTGGTAATTCCAGTTGTCCCAGAAATTGTTAGAATTTATGGATTCTTCAATAGTTTTTAGTTGATTTTGGATATACTGTTCTCTCTTTTTTCTGAGTGTACTGTTTAAGTTCTTCACGATATTGATGGCGTAAATCTGCATTGTTTGGTTGTCTATGTTTTTGATTTGATAATTGTCTTAATTTGTTCCTTATGGTTTTACAGCCTAAATCAAACCATTTTTCATTTTTCTTGTGTGCTTCTATGGATTTTCTTAGAGGATGTGAGGTTAGATAAATTTGCAAAATATTCAAATATATAATTTATGTTCTCTACAGCTAGATTGACACCATCTCCATTGTGAGGATACATTCTGTCTATAAAGTTGTCTATAAGTAAGCATACTTTTGGATGGCCAATTGCTGTCACATATTTTTCTGTGTTGTTTTGTGCCCATCTGTAATTCTCTCTAATGTTTTACAGCTTACTGGGCTGTGCGTGTATGTTCGTATTTATTGTCCTTTTTAGGTAAACAGTAATTTGACTGCGGTCTGATAGGGGTGTTAGAGGTTTGACTGTGAATGCTCTGAAATAGAATGGATCTAGATCTGTGATCATGTTATCAATCTTTGAGTAACCATGAAATTAACTATAGGTGTACCTTCCAAGAGAGTCCCTTCTCACCCTGTCATTGATGAGGTACGGACCGAGGCTTCGACAGAGCTCCATCAGAAGCTTCCCGTTTTCCCGTTCCCCAGAGTTATTTCTTGGGAAGTTTACATTGTTTTGTGGGAAGCTCTGTCTAAAAATATAGTTATTCCCGTTATCTCTGTGGTGTAGATGGGAAGAGATCCTGTCCTGGCATTTAGATCTCCACAGATCAACACACTTCCCTGGGCCTGGAAGTGGTTAATTTCACTGTGGAGAGATTCAAAGATGTCCTCATTATATTATGGAGATTCAGAGGGATGAGTATAGAGGGAACATAAGAAAACATCTTTAGTGGTTTGGGTAAGGTGCTTGTTGATTTTGAGCCAGATATGTGATTCTTATTTTTTAATTGTTTGGATATACGTATTTGTCAATTTCTTGTTTGTGCCAAATTATGATGCCCCCTGAATCTCTTCCACGTGTGATTTTTTTTTTTTTTATGTTTTCTAGAGGATAAAAATATTTCATAGTATCCTAGGGGACAAAGAGTGACTTCATCAGTTTTGCACCATGTTTCCTGTAGTATTATTATGTCCATATCTGATATGTTTTTTTTTTTTTTCTGAAATCTGAGGTTTGGCTTTTGTTACCAAAACTGGATGAATACCTTGTATGTTCCACATTGTAATAATTAATGATTTAATTTTGTCAATAAATGTAAAAATTAATCTTAATATCGCTCTAGAGCAATACAAACCCAAGTTCAAAACAGTATCAAGGATCAAAGAGTACATGTATAAACATAGCTCTACATGTGTTTTTTTTTTTAGAGACATATACATATTGTGTGTATGTCTTTTACTCACTACTACTGTTCCAGCCGTGTGCATATAAGTCTGAGAAGTTCCTTAATCTCTACTAGGTTGGTGTGGTTTGGCCCTTTTAGGGCTGCGGCATAATTCCTCTGCTCCTGAGGCTCGGGGCAGTGGGGTTGTGGATGTGGACCAGTCTGCTGCTCTGTTGAGATTCTGTTGATCCTCGCTGGAGCTGCTCTGGGTCTTTTGTGGTAGGCTGATGGTAGTAGAGAGCAGGCTGTGGAGGTTGAGACCGAAGTACAGGTCCAGGTCCAGGCTGAGGTCGAAATACAGGTCCAGGTCGAGGTACAGGTTCAGGGTGGTGGGGTGGGTGCATAGTGGCTTGGCCATAGGGTGCAGGCCTGTGGGTAGGGTTTGTAGAGTACTGCTCAGCTGAGCTTGGTTGAAGACTAGTGGCTGCTCTAGCATTCTTTGGGGTGCTGCTAGGGGTTCGGCCCAGGGCCACATCTATAAGAGTTTTGACTAACATACGAACACTGTCTTTACGGAGATGGACATGGTCGTAGAGATGGCAGAGGTCCAGTGTGGGATGATGTGCCAGGTGAACATTTGGCATTTCAGCACATCTGCGTGAGATGTCTGCATTTACTCTTTGAATGGTGCGAGGATGGAAGTATGATCTGGGCAGGATGGTGGAGATAACTATTTTTGAAGTCGGGAAGGTTTGTGTTGCTTTTATGGCCACCCGTGGCACTGAATCTGCCACTCGTTCCTGCTGTGACCACAGGTCATTCGTGCGCACATGGATGATGATGTGGTTGGGTTCACCCAGATTCTCCCTGTACAGTTGTTGTCGGGTAATATCTGTTTTTGGGCACCGAAGTTTTAATGTTTTGTGGCCAGGAAAGAGCAGTTTTTCATTGATGAATTTGCCATTTGAATCTATTAAGATGATGACTTCTGCATTCTGTGGGTCACTTCCTTGCTCTCGGGGGCCATCGGGGGCCTCTGTCTGTGGTGTCAGTGGCGCTGCTGCTGTGGTGCTGGACTCAGGTGATGGACTGTGGGCTGCTGTTGTCTTGTTAGTGGGAGAGCTGGGTCGCTGCTTACAGGTGTATGGGAGGCTCTCTGTATGTTCTCTCAGGTTTTGTATTTCTCCTTATCTGAGCAGCAGCTCCTGCCTGACTGTTTTCAGCTCTTTATTCAGGGTCTCCCTATCTTGCTGTAGCTTGCATATCTCTCCTTTTAGCTCCTCGCCACTAGCTTCAAAGTCTTGTGTGAGGTGACTGAGTTTATTTTCCAGCTGTTGTAGGCGTTCACTGGATATTGCATGGTAGAGTGTTAGTTTCCTGAGCTCCACCAGCTCTACTTCTTGTAGGGAAAGGCTGTTTCTGATCTGATTGACAGACTGTTCAAGCTGTGGGTCGTGTTCAGTAGGGTTGAGCTCCATCACCTCTATCCTCTCCCTTGAGCTCTGGGGGTCACAGCCTCCTGCAGTATCACGGTTTGCTCCTTGTGTTTGTTTCTCTGCCTCCGCCAGAGCTTTTAGGCTGGTGAAGTTTGCCTGGACAGAGCTGAGACATGCTTCAGTCCCCTGGAACATTATGGTTCCATTATAGTAGATATTTACAGTTAGAAATGCCTTGTATCATTTTCTTCATACATTTGAATTTGTCTGCATTTGCAGATGCCTAGTTTTCTATAGCTTTTGTAGTATTTATAGATGACCATATGCTAAAGATTGCAGTCTGTTGTGTAGAGGAGCAGATTAGTGACTCTGTCCCGTTTTTGTGAAACGTCTGCCATTAGGGTCTCTGGGTTGTTCTTCAGCAGGCTGTGTTTATAGGCTTTCTTGTCTTTTGCGCTCTTGACAGTCTGTGATGGAGTGGGGGAGGGGCTCTCCTGCAATGGCTTCCATTGTTGTTGTTTTTTGATATTTCTGTAACTGTCACTTTTTAACTGTCACTCTCAGATTGCTAGTTTTCTATACTTTACTATATTTAAACTTAACTAAAATAACTTTTTTTTAGTTATGTCTCATTAATTTGAAATAGTCATTTAAAAATACAGTGTAGATGGAGATCCAGATTCAGTCTTGCCTTTTATTTGGATGTGAAATTATTCCAGTATCTTCTGCTTTATCCAGTTTTCCTCCTGATTGTTCTGAGTGTTTCAGTGCTCTTTAGTTGCCTTGTTAAAGAAGCAGCAAAGAAATCCACAGCTATCACGGTCACCTTAATATTCCTCTCACTCATTTAATTTTTTCTTCGGTTTTATATATGTTTTGTTAGGTCCGTTTCACTCTAGAGATCAAAGATTGCAAAAAATGTAGGCGCTCAAGTGGATCATGACTTTCCAGTTCATGGAACTACTCTCTCACTCTCTGTCTCTTTTTTGTTTATCCGTAATGGCTAAATTCACTACAAGAGCATTTGATACAGTTGATTTTAGTTTGTAATTTGTTTAAAAAAAATTGCATTTATACAGTAATTATAGAAATAATCATTGTCTTATCTGTATCAAATTGTAATATTGTGAATCCCTAATTAATGAACATATGCACGTCTCTGGAGATGTTCATATTCAAAGTGGTTTATGCATTAAAAGAAGTCCATTCATTGTATGTTTTAGTGACAAAAACGTGTGCTGGAGCCACAGTATATGAATGCTATCTGATCCTGTTCAAGATATTGGTTAAAGTAGAGCAGGTGATTGAGTCTGCTCCACAAGTCCACAATCATCTCTGTTTTCTTGAAAAAAAAATCTGGGGTTTCACTCTAACTCCAGCCATTAAACCTCCCATCTGTAGGCAGATGCATGGCTCCTGTTTATGAAGCTAATTAGAGGTGTGTCATCTGTGAGCGTGAGGAGGTTTGAAGAGGGATCCATGAAGATGCAGTTACACCAGTGCAACTCATCTGAACCTGAAAAACAATCAATACTATCACTGACTGGAGTTAAGCTTGTTATAAGTTGACTGTCTCTATCATTTTTAGAAATATACCACTGATAGATAATCTAGATGATAGCTATTGTGGAGAGATAGATACTGTGGATTAGGGGTGGGCAATATGACCAGAATCTTACTTCATGATATAACAAATTGTGTTTCACAATAGCTCACAATGTTTTGATTTATTATTATATTTTCTATTAAAAATATTAGATATATGGATAAATACTATAGATAGATACTCTGCATAGATAGAGAGATGGATAGACGGACGGACGGACAGACAGACAGATAGATTGATTGGGGGTTGATGAGGTGAGGTATGCTATTACTTTTGTAAGAGATCTGACTGGTATGCTATAAAATAGGTGAAAAATTGTGCTGGCTTCCACAGGGCAGCAGCTAAATTTCACATTGTTTGGGCAGGAAAAGAGAAGTATAAAACAATTATTTTATGATGGGATTCACTGTCCTTTCGATTGCATCATTGCATTCCGTCAGCACCTCAGCTTATGTGAGGAATCACCCTGCTGAGCTGTATCTCTGCTCCATTCCGACAGGATCCTCCATCTAAAAAACGATTCAGTCTGCAAGAATGAGAAATCCTGTCTTATTCAAGACCCTTAGCTATGGGGATTTGGAGATGTGAGGGTTAGAAAGGATGAGGTGAGAGAGAGACAAGATCCTGCTCAGTGTCAGCTTGGTAGTGTGTACCACTGTTGACGTATACTCAGTGGACCGGAGTGTTTCACTTCTGATAGCATATCAAACAGCACATGACAAACATTCACAAGGGACAACAGAACTTTGAACTGTATGTTACAGAGCTCAACAATGACTGCCCGCTTCTTCAGTGACCTGGGTCCCAGAAGCACTTGTCTCCATAGGAATTTCATTAAAAAAATCTTAAGTATTAAGATCTAGCCGTAGGCCAATTATTGTTACACTATTACAGTCTATTGTGACTTTATTTTAAAGAGATGATTGCATACATTGTGTACAGTTTATGTCGGTTAGCAATCATCCCTATTGAAAAAAAAACTGCATATGCTGGTTAGTTATGTTTTGAAGCATGGCTGCTGGTCATGTGCTGGTTTAAGCTGGTTAAGTGCTGGTCCTATAAGCTGGTCCTAAGCAACTATCTCCTGCTCAGGACCGGCACATGACCACTACTTGACCAGCTTAAACCAGCACACAACCAGCTTCTTAAAAACATACCTACCAGCATATGCTGGTTGTTTAAACAGGGATGGCAGCAGTACTTCATAAAATTAAAATGTCACAGGCCTACTAGGTACTCGCAATTGCACAGTTAATCAACATACAAGTGCATGCTCTCGCAGGATTCAAACAGTCATCAGCAGCCATTATTTCTGTAAAATTAGGGATCAAAATTATTAGGGAAAATGAGAAAATAAGGAAAGTGCCAATCAAGGAACACATGCAAACAAAAAGAGTTGAAGTACCAGCAGTGAAGGTATAGAAGATTGTGGAAGAATCAATTTGCTATCACTGAGCGAGATGGGCAGCTGTTCTGTTTGTTCTATATTTCAATTTGAAAAACTGGGCGTATGCAAAAGCTACAATGTCAAAAGACATTTCAATACCACCCATTAAGTATTTGAGAAGAAAACCCACCTGGATCTCAGGACAGAGCTCTTAAGATAACTTAAAAAAAAAAAGTGTTTGCTGAACTGAATGCAATGCGAGCTAGTGTCCTAGGCTATCCCAAGTGTCCCATTAGCAAAAAAAAAAAAAAAATCTGTGGCTTCTTGTCAAACACAGCTAACCATTCAGTGATGGGGAACTAGTTAAAAACTGTTTTCTGGAAAGTTGTTTTCAACTATTGTTGCTCAGTTCAAGTGTGCAAAAATAACATTAAATGCTATTTTCAGTAAGTGAAAACTGCATATTTTCTTAGCGATATACAGGTATATCTCAATAAATAGAATATCCTGTAAAAAGTTCATTTTTTGTAACATTTCAAAAAGTTAAACTTTCATATTTGATAATTAGAGCTTACAGCTCAGGAAAGTCAAAAATCCAGTATTTCAAAATATTAATATTTGTATTTGAGTTTCATTTAAATGACCATCCCTACAGTATAAATTTTGGGTATCTCTTGTTCTTTGAAACAACAATAATGGGGAAGACTGCTGACTTGCCAAAGGTCCAGAAGACAATCATTGACAGCCTCCACAAAGAGGGCATGTTACAGGTCATTACTGAAAGGGGTGGCTGTTTACAGAGTACTGTATCAAAGCATTTAAATGATGTTTCATTAACAAAGTTACGGAGGAGCACGTCAGATACTTAGCCTAATTAGACACAAGGGGTACGCAATCACAGATATAAATACAGCTGACATACCTCCATTCATTTGATGGTCAATCAGCATTCGGTCTGCACCTTTTGCCATCACATCACAGACTCAACTTTTCCCGTCCAAACAAAGAGACCTATGCTGGGGATCTTTTCGAATCCTCCAGCCAATCTGCTGGCCCCAGAATCGGTCTTTCTCCGCCAGACACGGCCACCGAGCTCCAGGCTTCGTCGCGGCCGCTGCTCTCTGCTCAACCAGCCACACGCTCTCCTCCACCGGCATCACTTCCATCCTCTTGTCATTCGGATGCCCGTTTTTATCCGTGCCAACAATTCCTCCGATCGGGAAGTAGATCGTATTTAAGCCTAAGGCAAACGCTGATTAATTCTGATGCACCGTCTTCGCGGAGGGTAAACAAAGCGGATTTGCACGATCTTTCGTCACCCTGCAAACCAGCAAACCTCACTCCTAATTCCATTCCAGCAGCTAATAGATCGAACTCGCCTCGCCTCGCTCGGTACCACCATTGTCCCGCACAACACCTGCGAGCGTCAAGTCGCAGCAGCAGGCCTTCAACAAGCCTGGGCCACGCCCCAGTTCTCACAGCAGCAAAGCCTCACTCGCTTCCCACTTCAGCTCAGCCTTCATCGCGGCTCTTCCGGCCGCAGTGCCGTATGCAGTCGGGCCTCTAGCTTCTGTTTCCAGATGCTAGTGCGAGGCGTTCTCCACTAGCGGCACAACCATCAGTGTTGCCAAATAATTCTCAGGTAAAATCGCTAAAGGCAGGTAATTGTTGATAAGTTCTTAAAGGACGTTGCGACATCATTGGATGTTAATGTTACTATTTAAACATGACGCAGTGCCTAGAATACACACTGGGATTATTTAACTTTCCATATTTTTCAGCAGCATTTTTCATACCAGTATTTAATTTACACATGGCATTCCTTAAATTATAGGTGAGGGGAGTGAATGTACAGCGCTATCTTCACCCTCAATACCACGACTGAGGTGCTCTTGAGCAAGGCACTGAACCCCCAACTGCTCCGCGGGCGTCGCAGCATAAATGCTGCCCACTGCTCCGGGTGTGTGTTCACGGTGTGTGTGTTCACTGCTGTGTGTGTGTGCACTTTGGATGGGTTAAATGCAGAGCACGAATTCCAAGTATGGGTCACCATACTTGGCCGTATGTCACGTCACTTTCACTTAAACGGACAGATAAAATGGATAAGATTAATTTGTTTCATGGATTATTTCAGCTCTATTATAGGTGTTTATAAGAAAAATCTCTCTCTCTCTCTCTCTATATATATATATATATATATATATATATATACATTTTTAGAAGAGCGCAGCATTTGTTGCTAATTGCTGAAAGTTGCTATGCTAGTGCGAGAATGGCTAATCTAGCAACAAATGGCTAAATCGGCAACACTGCAGGCTACCTGGACATTCCAGCATGCCCCGCTAAATGTCACAAACCATTTTTCCGTGGCTTACAGCTACAGCAGCAAGAGCAAGCACAAGGCTGCCTCCGCTTGTAACACAGGCCCACACATCTCAGTCTTTTTCCTTCCGCTACGAATAACCCTCTTTTTCCTTTTCCAGTGGCCTCCAGCTCCCGTGGCAGACACTAGCGTGAGGCTACCTCCGTTAGAGCAGGCTACGATAGCTCTTCAGGACTCCCTTCCTGTGGCCTACAGCTACAACAGGCGAAACAAATACGACGCTGCCTCCGCTCACAACAAAGACCCACACATCTTTCTTTTACTGCTTTTTCTCTTACGCTTCTATCAGTTTCCCACCTCAAGCCCCAGAGGCCATTGTTCAGCGTGAGGCTACCTCCGCTAGAAATTGTGGCCCGTGCTCCTCTCCCTCACAGCTCTCTACTTAATTTAATGTCATAATGTCCTCTTTTACAGCAACATCACTGCTCGTCCCACCAAATTATGTTGCCTCTGTGCCACCGCTAGTGGCTTACAACATCGGGGCGCGGATCCTGGCAGGTGCAGACATAGACCCCATACCCAAGGCTGTCACCAACGAACAATTGGGTAACAGATGCATTGCAGGCCACATAGGCCATAATAATAGTTTTGAATAATGTATTATACAAAATCATGTACATACACATTACATCAAAGCCTACAGAGAGCTCCAATGGCTCGACAATCGTCTGTATCAGTGTTTCCCGGGGGCCCTCGGCCGCTTCGCGTTTTGTGTGTCTCCCCCATGCGCTTGCTGTGGTTGGGGGACCCTGGGACGGGTTTGGGAACCACTGTTCTATATGCCGATCTAATCCTCGTTTGGCTAAACATCCAATTCAAATGTCCACTTAATCTCTAACATTTGGCCATTTCTTTACGACAGAAACATAATAATGGACATCAAAAGTTGCCATTTTTCCAAATTCTTCATTACGTTCAGCCTGTAACGGAAAAACAAACTACAGAACCCATAATGCATTGCAACAAGTGGGAGGAGTCGGTAGCCAGAAGGAAATGGAGGAAATTAGGTTAAATTAGATGCAGGTGTGTGTGCATAAGGGTGAATGTTTCTTTCCACTACACTAAGAACCAAAGTTGAAGCAGTTTGAATGGCCTGGAGTCTTTAGACGTTTAACATGTGCCAGAATTAAGTAAGATTTGAGATGCCGGTGTTTTAAAAGCTTTGTTTGCTGCACTGCGGAAGAGTGTTTCGACTACCCAAATTCCAGCAAGATGCTCCTTTCCATAGCAGTGTTTGGGCTATACAAGTGCTTAATCAACAGACAGTAAGCACTGCGGTGAAGTATGATGCCGACCAGGAACCAACGAGACTGAAGGTTTTTGTGTCACAAACTTTACGCCAGCTACACAGTGGACGAGTGTTCAGATGATCGCGATGCCATTCGTTTATCAGCTGTGTTTGAACTGTGTGGGGTTGGAATGCTGTGATCGCGAGTGAGTTCCGTCTAGTCTCGGACAGGCCGCAAATATTCTGATTGTACGTTGGACTTCAGGTAGGCCTTGAACAGTTTATTCTCGCTCCAAATTGAAACCGTAAATCACCATTGACTCTTATTCCATACACACGGACTTTTATCCCATACTACACACAGCACATTCACACACATCTACACAAGCCTACAACCATTAAACATTCTCCTCTTGAACCTTGTTTAGGAACACAAACTTTCAATTGCATTATGTCTGGTTTGTTTCCGTTATGGACTTGGATTGAAACGATACCTTCACAAGCATATTGTGTCTGAACATTGACAAACATTGTTTGATCTCTCGTCATTTACCTTTGAAGACTTGTAAATTCCTCTGCCTGGGTTGAAAGATGTGATCTAATGATTGCTCCTATGATGATTATGTCATGAGATGTTTTTTTTTTTGTTATTTTTGTAATTGGTTTTGTACTTTGATATGCTTCGAATAAGCAAGATATAGGGAAAAAGAAACAAGTCCTTATTTTGAGTTAAATTAAAAAAGAACGTTTTTCAATTGTAAACTTGTGCTTATTTTGTATTTGTATTGTTCTGTGAAGTGTGATTGGGGTTACGGGCCTATTTAGAATCACTACGTCACAGAAAATGGCGCCCGAACAGGGACTTGAAACTGGAAAAATGTGTAAACTTGTGACCTTGTAGTATTTGAAGCAAAGTATAGGATTATCCTCATTTTGTTAAATGATTTTTTTTTTTTTGCTTTAGAAAATGAACTAAATTGAAGTGCAATTGTAAAAAAAAAATTAAAAAAAAAATGTTTTTTGAAACCCTGAAGTTTATTCATTGTACACTATTCATTTTTATTTTGCATTTACCTGCTTGAGTATAATAGTGATGAACTAAGTTGTAGAATGTAACTGAAACTTACTTAAGTGCAGTTGCTAGATGTGAATTGTGTAGAAACTAACTCAAGTCTTTGAATTTGTGGTGTTAAACTTGTAATCACTAACCAAATAGGGTGTAATTTCACTTGTGAACTGTTGTTTATCCCAAGTGTTTATATGTGATTAGTATTATTGGGAAGTGATCAATTGTTTATTTGTTTTGCACTTCACATACTGACAACATATATACGATATCCTATCTTTCATACACAATACATAATGGCAGATGCTTTTCACCCATCATCAACCTTTGTGGATATTGATGTTCCAGATGTTGCCACACCAGTCTGGACGCCTGGCCAGCAAACTCAGGTGTCTAATTATTCCTATATCCCCATTCAATCCACTGCATTACAATCAAGAACCCATGTACAGTTTGCTCCCTCGACCCTTTCCCCTAACACGCCTGTGCAACCTCTTGTATGGGATGGAAACCAGGACCAAATGCAACTGTGTACTCCTTCTCCAGCAGGGACAGTAGCGGATGGTTCTCAAGTGTCTTCAAGGGCCCAGTATGAGTTGCCTAGGACGTTTCCCACACCTGCAAGGGAGATTGGACATTTTACTACCCAGGTCCAGGGTAACTGGGATAAACTGTTTGATCTCCTGGAGAAACAAGAGGCAGCTGTAAGTGTACTTACTAGCGAATTGAAACAGAGTTCTTCACAACATGGAAGTCAGTTAAAAAGTCTTGCTGATAAAGTGGACAACCACACTCAGCAAATTTCAAAGATTTTGTCAGATAACAAACCACAGACTGAAACTGAGACTGACCAAATGGTGAAGACAATGAAGTTATTAATAACAGATGAACTTCAGACAAATGAAAAGTCACTAGTATCCAATATTCGATTCATGGTAGAGCAACTTCAAAAAGAAGTCCAAGAAGACATCAAAACTGTCCAAACAAACTTTCAAAAAAGTCACAATGAAATTGTTAAAGATTTTTCACATTGGACCTTTCAGCTTGACCGCCTTAGTGATAAAGTAAATGAACTGTCAGTGAGTACTGAACACAAAACTACTCTGGACCCACAGGAAGAAGCTGAATTGCCACAACCTTCCATTGCTGTATCACCTCCGCTAAATGCTGTTGCTATCAAGAGTGACCATCTCAAGTTGACCTTTCCCACTTTTGGAAGACCGTCAGATGACTCTGATCCTTTGTTGTATATAACCAAATGTAAGGATTTTCTTGCTTTACATTCTCTGTCTGATCCAGAAATTCTAGCTACTTTCAGAACAGTCCTATATGGTACGGCCCGAGATTGGTGGGAGGTAGCCAGAACTACGGTAACTACCTGGGGTGAGTTTGAGTCTGCATTCCTTACTGCTTTTCTTTCTGAAGACTACGAGGATGAACTCGCTGAACGTGTACGAAGAAGAACTCAAGGTGAGAGAGAGTCTGTAAGGGACTTTGCCTTTACCTACAGAGCACTTTGTAAAAGGTGGAAACCTACTTTAACAGAGCCTGAATTAGTCAAGATGATTCTAAAAAACATAAAACCCTACTTGGCCAGCCAGCTGCGTGGTCGTGTGTCGACTGTGGAAGAAATGGTACGGCTTGGACAACAATTGGAGAAGGATTATCTTCAACAGTCACAGTATGACTACCGTTTGATTTCCAAACACAGTCAAGCTGGGTCTAGAGGTCCAAATGTCAACTGTCCTGCAGATAAACCACAAGTGCAGTGCTGGAGATGCAAAGGTCATCATGCTCCTGGTAATTGCCCACAGTTTACCTTGTCCTCACAGTCTGCTCCACCGTCTACCCAACATGCTATTAATACACAACCAACCTTTCCTTCAAAATTCAGAGGCAGACTTGGTAACAATTCTGTGGCTACTGAAAATGCTTCACCTACAAAGTCAGTTCCACACGTGGACAAAAATCTGTTGTTGTACCGCAACAATTAATTGTACCTGTCAGTATTGGTACTTGGATAGGTAAAGCCATCGTAGACACGGGGGCAAGCTATACTCTAATCCATGAAAGCTTATGGAAAGATCTAGATCCCACAGAACAAAGCCTGAGTCCATGGACTCTTGGACCTTTATATTTGGCAAATGGAAAGGCTGAAGTGCCTTTGGGATGGTTGAATGTTTCACTTAAATTACATGATCAAATTTGGCCCTTACCTGTTGCTGTGCTGACAACCAATGCTTTTGCTTATTGTATTGTTTTAGGATTAGACTTTATCTTCTTTAGTGGAATGCAGATAAAGGTCTCTCAGGGACAGTATTCATTTATCTCTGATCCAGGCGTGGACTACTTTTTTCAGCCTGGTCATGCCAGTGTGCCTTCACCATTGGGGTCCCCATATCTGCCAGGTGGAAATACAGCTCATCATTTTATACCACGTATTTCATTAAGTTCTGTTCCACCCTTAATGTTACCCTTACCCTTGAATGATAGTGGCAGTGAGGATGACATAGTGCTCATCAATCAAGCCGTGGATGCAGTTCACTTACCACCTGATCATAAGCAACAGTTAAGTCACATCCTACAAACAAATCCTCAGGTGTGCACCCTTCGCTTGGGACGGACGGATGTACTTCAACATCAAATCTACACACATCATCAAATACCCATAAAGCAACGACCTTATCGAATGTCCCCTTTCAAACAAGCCATCGTGAACCAGCAGCTCCAGGAAATGTTGGTAGCCGGCATTGTGGAACCTTCCCAATCGGGATGGTCTTCCCCAGTAGTCCTAGTGCCGAAAAAAAATGGACAGTTTCGATTCTGCGTTGATTATCGCAGATTAAATGCTATAACTGACAGTGATGCATACCCACTACCAAACCTTACTGAAATCTTGGAATCACTTTCAGGATCTGTTATCTTCTCCACTCTAGACCTTAATAGTGGTTACTGGCAAGTTACTATGAATGCTTCCAGTAAAGCAAAGACTGCCTTTACCACCTCGGCTGGGCTATTTCACTTCAATGTAATGCCCTTTGGGCTTAAAAACGCCCCAGCCACCTTCCAACGTCTTATGGAGACTGTTTTGGGAGAGCTACGGGGAAGTATTTGTTTTGTGTATATCGACGATATTATCGTCTATTCTTCATCTGTTACTCAGCATTTCTTTGACCTCCAAGCTGTTTTCCATAAATTGCAAGAAGCTGGCTTAACCATCAATCTTCGGAAAAGTAAATTTTGCTTGCCTGAAGTGACATTCCTAGGTCATGTCATTAACATCCATGGCATTACAGCTGACCCGAGTAAAGTGGAAGATATTCGAAACTACCCAGTTCCAAAAAATCTGAAGGAAGTCCAACGATTTCTTGGACTAGCCGGGTGGTACCACCGGTTTGTGGGAAACTTTTCCAGAATTGCTGAACCACTTAATTCCTTAAAGAAAAAAGGCAGATCTTTTCAATGGACACCACAGTGCCAACAGGCCTTCGAAGAACTGAAAACCTGCTTGATGACTCCACCTATCCTCGGACATCCCAATTTTGAGCATCCCTTTATTGTGTATACAGATGCCAGTGAGACGGGACTGGGTGCGGTCTTGACCCAAAAGAGAGGACAAGGTATGGAGGAGGTAATCGCCTATGCCAGCCGAAATCTTCATCCTGCTGAGTCAAGCTACTCTGCAACAGAAAAAGAATGCTTAGCCGTAATATGGGCATTAGAGAAGTGGCAGCACTACCTTGAACATAGAATGTTCACTGTCGTTACCGATCACTCTGCTCTGCAGTGGGTGACGAATTCTCCAAAGACCACCAGCCGTCTCATTCGATGGGCTCTGCAGTTGCAGAAGTATGATTTCATTGTTGAATATCGGAAAGGAAAATTAAATGCAGCACCGGATGCCCTTTCACGAATTACCCCCCCATCAAGTTGTAATTTGTATTCAAATCAAAAGGATTTGAATACTCTTCCAGTTACAGATGAAATAATATGGGAGAAACAGCACAGTGATCCAGTGATTGTGAAAATATTCCAAACTCTGGCTGCAGATAAAGGAGGTCAGCAGACAAAATATGAAATTATCGAAGACAAGCTATATCTCAAAACGCTGTCCGACAATCATTCACACTACCGTATCTTCCTCCCCAGGGATCTTATTTCACCTATACTGGAACACTATCACTCTGACCCCACGAGTGGACATGCAGGAATCTTTAAAACGTACAAGAGAATTCAGGAAGTGGCGTTTTGGCCTGGGATGTGGTCCGATATAAAACAGTTTGTAAAGAGATGTGTAAAGTGCCAAACCCTAAAAACAGATCAACGGAAACCTGCTGGGAAACTGCAGAAGATTAACAGCACACGACCAAATCAACTCATGGGTGTAGACATCATGGGACCACTACCCCGTAGCACCAATCAAAATGAATACCTTTTAGTGTTCGTTGACTACTTTACCCGTTGGATCGAACTGTTTCCTATCCGTACAGCTACAGCCAAGGCTGTTGCAACTGTATTCAGAAAAGAGATACTAACCAGATGGGGAGTCCCAGACTTTCTTATATCTGACAGAGGTACCCAATTCGTATCTGCAATATTTAAAGAACTGTGTGAGAATTGGAATGTCACGCCAAAATTGACTACCGCCTATCATCCGCAGACAAACATGACCGAACGGGTAAATCGAACTCTTAAAAGTATGATTGCAGCGTATGTAGAGGACAGTCATAAACGATGGGACCAGTACCTGCCAGAAATCAGGTTTGCTATAAATTCTGCAGTACAGGAAACCACAGGAATGTCACCTGCAGAACTTCACATAGGAAGGAAGCTACAGGGGCCAATGGATAAGATTCTGAAAGGTAGAAGCCATGATCTGTCACCAAATGCACCCCACTATGACACTGTATATCACTTAAAGCAATTGCAGGCAAGAGCACAAGAGAACTGTAAGAAAGCCCATCTAAGACAGCTTCGAAATTACAACAAGAATCGACGGGACACCCTATTCAACGAAAGAGACAGGGTATGGATGAGGCATTTCCCACAGTCCAGTGCAAAGGATAATTTCACAGCTAAACTTGCACCAAAATGGAAAGGACCCTACAGGGTAATCCAACAATTGGGGCCAGTAAATTACCGAATAGCACTGGAGGCTACAGGTGAAGATGTCCGTGTTGTTCATGTTTGTAATTTAAAACCCTGTTATCCAACAGCCACTGAATTAGAAGCACAAAACAGACAAAAGCTTGTCGACCTCTTTCAAGAATCCTCTGATGAGGACGAAGAATTCTTAGGATTTTAATGTTTCAACATCTCATAAGGAACCATGAGATGTTTGGTTCAATGGAGGGGGAGTGTAACGGAAAAACAAACTACAGAACCCATAATGCATTGCAACAAGTGGGAGGAGTCGGTAGCCAGAAGGAAATGGAGGAAATTAGGTTAAATTAGATGCAGGTGTGTGTGCATAAGGGTGAATGTTTCTTTCCACTACACTAAGAACCAAAGTTGAAGCAGTTTGAATGGCCTGGAGTCTTTAGACGTTTAACATGTGCCAGAATTAATTAAGATTTGAGATGCCGGTGTTTTAAAAGCTTTGTTTGCTGCACTGCGGAAGAGTGTTTCGACTACCCAAATTCCAGCAAGATGCTCCTTTCCATAGCAGTGTTTGGGCTATACAAGTGCTTAATCAACAGACAGTAAGCACTGCGGTGAAGTATGATGCCGACCAGGAACCAACGAGACTGAAGGTTTTTGTGTCACAAACTTTACGCCAGCTACACAGTGGACGAGTGTTCAGATGATCGCGATGCCATTCGTTTATCAGCTGTGTTTGAACTGTGTGGGGTTGGAATGCTGTGATCGCGAGTGAGTTCCGTCTAGTCTCGGACAGGCCGCAAATATTCTGATTGTACGTTGGACTTCAGGTAGGCCTTGAACAGTTTATTCTCGCTCCAAATTGAAACCGTAAATCACCATTGACTCTTATTCCATACACACGGACTTTTATCCCATACTACACACAGCACATTCACACACATCTACACAAGCCTACAACCATTAAACATTCTCCTCTTGAACCTTGTTTAGGAACACAAACTTTCAATTGCATTATGTCTGGTTTGTTTCCGTTATGGACTTGGATTGAAACGATACCTTCACAAGCATATTGTGTCTGAACATTGACAAACATTGTTTGATCTCTCGTCATTTACCTTTGAAGACTTGTAAATTCCTCTGCCTGGGTTGAAAGATGTGATCTAATGATTGCTCCTATGATGATTATGTCATGAGATGTTTTTTTTTTTGTTATTTTTGTAATTGGTTTTGTACTTTGATATGCTTCGAATAAGCAAGATATAGGGAAAAAGAAACAAGTCCTTATTTTGAGTTAAATTAAAAAAGAACGTTTTTCAATTGTAAACTTGTGCTTATTTTGTATTTGTATTGTTCTGTGAAGTGTGATTGGGGTTACGGGCCTATTTAGAATCACTACGTCACAAGCCGTTCCACTGAAACAATCTGTTCAGCTTTCCCCTATAGGTGGTGCAAATTTAACGACGGTTCGTGATCAGATCTTTCGTTGACCGCCGTCTCAGCATTAGCCCATTGCAGTGTCTGCTGGGAAATTCTGGGCTAAGAAACACCTTCTAATCGACTTGTCAGCTTCGCATAACTACCTGTTTCAAGCATAAACACCTTGATTCCCCTCAACGAATTCAATTTCCAAAGAAAGTAGGACATTGATCATGCAATCCATATGATAAAATCATGGGTCTTAGAACCTGGCTGGCAAACGTCGACATCACCTCAGCCTCCAAGCCATGCCTATCCATCCAGATAATGATATTAATTTGGGATACGCTAGCACAGGGAATTATATTTCGTTGTACGCTTAACCTTTGGAATCAAGCAGCATCTAGATTTTCGGATGCATTATGAGAAACTGCTATTGGATTTGTCTTGCAATCACGCTAGCAATCCTCATAGCATCTACCCTATTAGATGACTATTATTCTGAGTATTGAACTCCCTGTCAGATGCTGCAAGAATGCTCCCGGTGGAGCAAATATGTTTCCCTGTTGACTACCAACGAGGCTCACTCATCTGACGCTGCGGGTAGTGAACTCACGTCGGATGCGCGAGAGCTTCCCGGTCGAGCAAACCTTGCGCTTCCGTCTGACTATTGGCAAACCTTACACGTCCGATGCCGCAAGTGCAGAACCCCCGTCAGATGCTGCGCGAGCCTTCCCGGTTGAGTGAATATGTTTCCTTTCAACTACCGGCGAGGCTTACCCGTCTGATGCTGTGAGTATCGAACTGCTGTCAGACGCCGCAAAGCCTTCCAGCCCAGCAATCTTACCCTTTTGTCCTACGGTCTTCCCATCCCTTACTCTCTCTTTTCCTCCCGGCCACCTAACTTTACCTTTCTGTCTCACTTGTCCGACTCATTGAGCCCCGATCTCCTGACGGACGCCGGCGAGAGCACTCCCACGCAGGCAACCTTACCATTTCAAGTCCCACGCTTGGCAAGGCTTACCCATCTGACAAAGTGAGCCTTGATCTCCCGTCGGACGTCGGCAAGAGCCTCCCAGCCAGACAAACCTACCTTTTCCATCCGCTCGCGCAACAATATCAAACCCTCGTCGAACGCTACATACCCGGTTGGTCAAGCAATCTTAGCTTTCAGTCCACCACCAGCGAGGCTTAAGCATCCGACTCACGAGTATTGATCTCTCGTCGGATGTCGCGAGAGCCTCCCGGCCGGACAACCTCGCCTTTTCCTCCTACGTCAGCGCCACTAGCCCATCAAACAGGTGAGCATGCCACCAGTAGGATGACGGCTAAGCATCCCGACCAAACTTTACCTTTTCGTCTTTACCTGTCCGACACAGTGAGTATTGATCTCCCGTCGGACGCCGGCGAGAGCCTCCCACCATTTTCAAGTCCCACGCTAGTGACGCTTACCGGTCCAACTCATTGGATATTGTGCTCCTGTCGGGCATCGGCGAGAGCCTCACAGTTAGACAACTTACCGCTTCATCCTACGGTCGGCGAGACTGACCCATTCGACTCAGTGAGTATTGGCCTCCCATAGAGCGTCGGTGTTGGTCTTGGCTACCAACCTAATTTTCCGTGCGATGGGTGGCGAGGCCTAGCCGTCAGTCGCTACGGGTCTCGACCGCCCGCCGAACACCGTCCATCTGTCTATTAGAAATGATGTTCCATTAACAAAGTTCAGGAGGAGCACGTCACATCCTTAGCCTAATTATACACAAGTGGTACGCAATCAAGCTAATAGGGTAGATTTGCTGACTATGATATTACCGTGTTTGATTGGCCAGCAAACATGCCTGACCTGAACCCCATATGGAATCTATGGGATATTTTCAAGAGTAAGATGAGAAACAGTCGATCCAACAATACAGACGAGCTGAAGGATCAATAGTGCATCAGCAATACCAAAGGCTGAACACTTCCATGCCAAACCTCACTGATGCTATAATTTGTCCTAAAGGAGCCCTGACCAAGTATTGAGTGCATAAATTAACATACTTTAAAGAACTTTAACTTTTCTGTCTTGCAAATCCTTTATTGATTGATCTTAGGAAATATTCTAATATTTTGAGATACTGGAGTTTTGACTTTCCTGAGCTGTAAGCTCTAATCATGAAAAAAATAAAATAAAATTACATTTAATTTATTACATTTAATTAATCTAGAATATATGAAAGTTTCACTTTTTGAAATACGTTACAAAAATATCACTTTTTCATGGTTTTTTATTTATTTATTTTTTTTTTTAGCTGCACCTGTATACTATTTACACTAAGTGCAAATAGCATTAGTGATTCAACCGTAATTTTCAGAAGCTACGAGAATACTTTTTGTGTGCAAAGAAAATAACTTGTATTCCGAAGATAAACGAAGGTCTAACGGGTTTGGAACGACATGAGGTTACAGAATTTTCATTTTTGGCTGAACTATCCCTTTACATAACCATAAGGCGCTTTATTTACACTTTGCAAATATATATATATATATATTATTTTTATTTTATTTTTTTATTGAAAATAAACACTTTTCCGATCTGATGTGTGATGGGAAAATGCAGATTCAATCTTGGGTCGATCGCGGTAAAAGTTATTGCCATGTGCTTTACTCCAATACGCCGCTTGTTTTATAGGCATCTTTTTTTTAAATGTTGACTAGTTCAACCACATTGGTGGGTGGAGTTAGTGTAAATACCATCTGCCAACAAGGTGGTCTATTTGTGTAAGTAGATACTCCGTAAAAGGTTTACAACTCAGTAATGAAAGTAAAGAACTTGCACTTCGAATTTCAGAAACTGACAAAACATCAAAATCTAGGCTACCCACTGCTTCAGCATTCAGTTTGGCAGCAGATGAATCAACAGACATTGCTCAGCTTTGTATTTGGGTGAGATTCAGAAACTTTTGAGGTTACAAAAGATTTGTTGGCAATGAAATTGCTTGCTTCACTAAGTACTCTATGGACATCTTAGTGAAGCAAAGACATGAACATGCTGTCTCCACCACTTCTGATGGTATATCCTCAATGACAGGAAAACACAAGGTTCTTGTTTCTGAAATGTGAAAATCTCCCAACTTTCTGACATTTCACTGTATATTGCACCATCAAGAACTATGCAGCAATTTATCTGATATACCTCATGAAGGTTATGGACACAGTGGTCAACTTTATTTAAATGCTAATGAACCAAATTTTGTTGCACTTTTAGACAAATTGGAGGGTGCCTACGAAGACCTTGTCCTGCATAGTGAAGCGAGATGGCTAAGTTGGGGAAAAGTCAATTTCTGGCTTTACTCCGCTGAGTTGCTTTCTGGATATACTCCCCAAGATAGCTCAATTCCTTGATGGCATTGGCACGGGAGAGAGAGTGTTCCAGTCTTAAAAGACAGGAGTGGAAAACCAATATTGCTTTTTTTGCAGACATCACAGTTCATGCACAGTGAACAAGCTGAACCAGCAAATTTTAAAGTGACGGAAAACGTGTTGATGACCTGTTGGTCTGTATTGAGCGTTTGAGGGTGTATTGGACATACAACAAAGATAAATATATGTTCCAATTTCTAAGTGCTAAATGCAAGAAAAAAATATTATTATTGTTTTTTTTTTTTTATTATTATTTATTTTATTTTATTTTTTTCAGATTTTGCTGGACATACCATCAGACAGCCATTCACTTTCCCTGTGGAAAAATCATGCACTAGCCTGCAGCATTCGGTTTGCCCTGCCACTCACTCTTCTTATTTGGATACATTTGCAAATGCACACATTTTCTACAGTGACATACATCAAGTCATGCTTACGTGTGCGTCTTACTGACTACAACTTACAGCTACAACTTAATTGGCTGTTACTGCTTTCGAGCCAAATTTTACCAAATTAGTCTGTTCCTGACAACATCAATTGGTCCCATTAATGGTGAATAACCTTATACTCTATTCAAAAGAAAAGTAATAATCTAGCTATCATAATAATCAAAACATAAACTGTTAATACATTGATATTCTGGTTGGTTTGCATTGGTTACATCATATGTAAATGATAGGTGGCCCATGAGACTTGCACTTACACCTGTTTTCACTTGTCATATATTGAGCACACTTTTGGCTTTCAAAAATTGTATTAATGTGCCTGGATCACAGTGGTTGAATGATGCTGCACTGTATAAATATGCTGGATTGTGTAGTAGGCTGCATCTTCCAAACCTCATAAATGACCTGCTAAATGAGGAATTGCTATAAACAGTGCTATTCACAGATCAAATGAATTCCTCTTTTGTACTTATTGTTTTTTTTTTTTTTTTAATGAAGTGTTGAATTAATTACTCATCAAATTAAAAGTGTTTTCAGTAGTTTGGTGCTAATTTAAAACGTTCTACACATTAAGAAATACGTATTTTTGTGAAGAGTCTGAGTCAAATCTCAGATGAAGACTGTTCTCATTATAGTTCTATAAAATGTGTTTAATTATGTATGCTTTGTTTAGTTTCACTAAAAGTCAGAGATAATCTTGATCATCACTGGCTACTGCCTCTGTAAATGGCTGTCCCCTCAAATAGTGCACTATTTGAGGGTATAGGGGGCGATTTTGGATACAGACATTGTGTTGTATGCTGATGCCAAGAGTGAAAATTAAACAATAAGACACACTTATTATCATGCTTTACCAGCAATGACAATGGTAGAATCCATACCTGTACAGTTGGAGAAGCAGAAAAACCGACAAAGACAAATAACAAGTGTTAACATTGGTACACCTGGATGGATAGCTGCTAAAAGGCTGAAACAAACTAGCTCCAGAACTCAATAAGCTACAATGTGCAAAGATGGCAGATTTCAAATTGCATGCATCTGAGGGATCGTGCACCAGCCAAACAATTGCTATTAAGATTAATGAGTGTGTTAACAGATAGATTCCTCTAGTTTGTAGACCTTCTTGGTTTGTACTCACAAAGCATGCTGGTGCTGTGAAAGTTTGTTTAGAGTGTTCACATACCAGCCAGATTCTTGCAAAACTGCCCTGAAACTAATCAAATGTCGCCCAGAGGCTGACAGAAACTATAAGTGAATAGGACATGACTGTTTTTTGCACTATTTATGACAATGCAAGCAGCAAAAACATGTCAATGGAGATATGATATGCTTTTGTTTCTCAGCCGCATCATCTCATCTGCCTGGACATTGTCTCTACTCACATAGTCTCTGTCAAAGCAGTGCTGGACTTGCCAGAAATAGCAAAGACTGCTGACGTTACATGTTACACAGTGAGTCATTTGCATAAAGTAGACACAACTAGTCAACTTAATTTTCAGTATGAGTAGTTGACCATTAAAATTTCAGTTGTTTTCAAATCTGGCATGATTACTTAGCAAGCTTGAAAAGTGCCTTGAAAAGTTTTATTTTTTTTCTTTGATGTTGCTCAAATCAGTTTTCCTACAATCGAAGTGATTCAAGATTGTACCATTTTCATTCTTTTGCAAGTGTGAAGTCAGTGCAGTCCCGTCATCAGGCATCAAACATCAGGGCAAGAGACTCTACTTGCCTGGACAATGGTCCCATTGAACTATGCCATCATCCAAATGAGAAGTGGCATTATCCACCATGACCCATTAAGGGCAATGCCTCTACAATAGTTATCTGGTAGTCTAAAGGTTCCCATGAGTGTTAAGGTTCATTTATTTAGTTAGTAGGTATTTTAAAGCTTTAGTCGATATTTCAGTCAATCATTTTATATTCATTCATTTTAAGTAAGTGTAATATTTCCGTATATCTGTAAATGTTAGTAATTTGCATAAATGTTACATGCATTTTTAATCGGTTAAAATAACATTTGTATAGACAATGTATACAAATGAGCATGTTCAATGCATGTTAGTCTAAAACAATATCAAATAAACAAAACTGAAGTAATAGCATATCAGTATACTGAAGTATTAGTTACTGTTTAGAAGGTACTGATTCTTCATGCTTTTATTAATTCATGTATAGAGGCTTTATAAAATGCATTATGTGTAGTTCTAATTAATTTATTTTAGCTTGAGCAAGTCAATCCTTAACACACTAGTATTATTTCAATGTTAATCAATTATTTTAACTGAATAAAATAGGATTATTTTCCCTGCCTTTTTCTACCAAACACCGCATTTTTAATAACTTGCAGTGTTTCTTTTCTCATATTTTTGTCAACAGTGTGCTTTAAATTAAAACTGTTTAATTTTCATAATGTTGCATCTTGTCTTTATTATTGTTGACAAAATAAATAATAAAAAGGCCTTCATCAAGTAACATTTTCGTCAGCACTTTCATTAACAAGATTAACACCGGTTCCCCCAAACTGAGCAGAAAACAATGCCAGCGTCTGGAGGGGTGATAATTAGTGTCTCGAAAATGTTTCTCTCATTTGCAGAAGAGGAGAAACCTCCAAATACAACTCCATAAAAAAACACAGGACATGTTTCTGCCTTTGGCAAGAGGACAGTGTCATCGGATAATGATCTTGTAGGAATCCCCTGGAAAGGAGGAAAGCTATCAGCACTTAAGTCTGCTGTTGCAAAGCAGAGAGCGGTAATGTTCAACTTTTGCTCAAGTAATTAAAGCGCAAGGACACAATAAAGGTTAGTTTAAGATCATAACTCAATTATCCAAGCCCTTTTCTGCTCTTCTCATGAACCAGTGGCTTTTATTTGCAGCTTTCCGAGTCCGTTCCGACTAATAACATGCAAAGGTGCTTCGAGGCACGTCACAACTGGTGACGTTGGCAAGCTTTACGGCAAATAGCAATGGCAAATCCACGGACAGAGCTGTTACTAATGATCTGCACATTGCCAGCCTTCTGACAGCTGCCCTTGTCATATGGAGGATGTAATTAAAACAAACAGTGAATAGGCCCTGTGGTCAGCACCATTGCTGTGACTGCAATAACTTCTGACAGGTACACTGTAAGGGGCCCACATGATTTCACGCCGTTTTTAGATTGCCAAGGTAATCCTCTAATGTTTTGAGCCTCTGAGCTCTTCATTCATGAGTTATGTTTGAGGAGATTTCATTGATTATCTGCTCAACCATCGGATAAATTATCTATTTAGTCATTATCTATTCAGTAGAGCACAAGCTTGTTTCTCTGTAAATTAGCTTGGGTTTACCATTTGCAGAAGTGTTCAAAAAAACGTTCAGGCTCCCTTGTAGTCTAGGAGACTGTAGCTGCATCATGACTACTGCAAAGCTTAAAAAAAGTTTGAACAGCTGAGATCAGGGAAATTCGCAAGTACTCTCAGGTGTTGTGAAAGCAGGCCACAGTGATGCACATCACCGCAGTGCCTGAATTACATGTTCAGTCGCACACACGCACACGCCAACACCCTTTTGAGGACATTACTCATGCTTTGTGTGAATTAATCATCATAATTAGCAGACCTTGTAGTATGCAACTTTCAAAATAGAAATAGCCTCACAGTGATGTAGCACTTTCTATTAAAATCGAAGGGGAACATGCTCGTGTGTGTGTGTGTGTGTGTGTGAGTGTGCTGTCCTCTCTGCTGTACCTTATCGAGTTGAGACGGCGTGTGTTGACCTTGTATCCCGTTTGTGCTTATTTAGCGGTAAATTGGCACAAACGGTATTTTCCTGCTCTCACGTCCCGCTGTGGTTCTGCGGTTTATTCGTATCACATGTTAACCCCCAATCCTGCAGTGCTGAGACTGAACCACTCTGCAGCACGCTTAATGTGATTTAGTCAACTAGGACATGCTCCTGAATCCGCATCCTTGTTGGACCTCGGACAACATTCCTAGCAGGCAGTTCGGCTAAGGGTTGAGGGTCCAACAACATTGTTGTATTTTCTTTTTTTTTTTGAGTTTTAGCTTGGGTAGATCCTATGATTGTTTGGTAAGAATGTTGTTCCAGGGGACTAAACGAGGAATGTGTCCTACTTAGGTCTATCCTAAGTGCATTAGAGCCCTGCGCGGGACTGTTTTCTTCATCCCGCTCCCGCCCGCGCCCGCCGAATTTCTGACCATTACCGCCCGCTCCCGCAACGTGTGTGTTACACTCCCACCCGCTCCCGCAATATGTATGTTCACTCCCGCCCGCACCCGCAAAACTCAGAGAATTTATTCCCGCACGATAATAGAGATGCATTGATTTTGTGTCTTCTCCCGTCCCGCAGAAAAAAAAAAAACGTATTGTATTGCTATTATTAAAGAGATTCATGTTTGTTTCTTTTCCTGACCTGCATGTATTCTGACGCACTGGTAGGGAAGATGAATCCCTACCAGTGGGCTATCGGGGACAACTAAAACGCTTAGGCTACCGCGCGTTTCTTTAGACTTCAAGTACTTTGATTTTGTTGACAATGACATCATGTCGCTAGGCTACCTCCCGATCCCGCAGTGGGTTTTTTTAGCCGCCCATTCCCGCCCGCAGCAAAGTTCAAACCGCCCGCTCCCGCGAGATTTGCGTTGGGTCCCGCGGGACCCGGCGGGTCCCAGTCCCAATGCAGCCCTCTAAAGTGCATTTGGGCTTACCTCAGGTCAAATTTTATGTTATATTGTGGGATTTCAGCTGCCCACTGCTCTGGGTGTGTGTTCACGGTGTGTGTGTTCAATGCTGTGTATGTGCACTTTGGATGGGTTAAATGCAGAGCACAATTTCTGAGTATGGGTAACCATACTTGGCCTCTTGTCATGTCACTTTCACTTTTTTCACTTTCACTTTCATGTAACCAGCTCTATGCCTTTTCTGGTGGAGTAAACCTGCTCAGTAGCTCACCTGATGCATCATTGCACTTGCGATGCAATGAAACATTTTAGTAACGATAAAAATGGCTCAAAGACGTGTAGAAACTAAAATGGAATCTGAAATCTAAAATGGAATGGCTTCTTTAGTAAATGTGTTTTTATTGTATTGTTTGCTTTTTTTGTTTGTTTTTTTACATTTGCTATCAGTTAGGTTTAAGGTCAGGTTTAGTGTAGGTGGTACGTTACTTACAAATGCGATAACCTTTTAGTGCCACTCGTTGGACATTTTATTTCTGAACAGCTGTCATATACTGTACAACATCCAATGTAATAAAATGTTGGCAAATTCATGTTTATATTTTTAAGATAAAATTGGATGGCTTTTAGCTCCACTCACAGTACATTTAATTTTAAAAGTGTTATGCAGGATGTAACTTGATATAATTTTGCAGAAATGTCACCTCAGGCACGTTTTGCCAATGAGCCTGGGTTCCGGGAAGTCGTGGCCTAATGTTAGAGAGTCGGACTCGTAATCCAAAGGTTGCGGGTTCGAGTCTCGGGCCGGCAGGGATTGTAGGTGGGGGGAGTGAATGTCCAGCGCTCTCTCCACCCTCAATACCACGACTGAGGTGCCCTTGAGCAAGGCACCGAACCCCCAACTGCTCCACGGGCGGTGCAGCATAAATGGCTGCCCACTGCTCCGGGTGTGTGTTCATTGCTGTGTGTGTGTTCACTGCTGTGTGTGTGCACTTTGGATGGGTTAAATGCAGAGCACGAATTCCGAGTATGGGTCACCATACTTGGCAGTATGTCACTTCACTTCACTTCACTTCACTTCACTTCACTTCACTTATTGCCCATAAGCAACTCAGTACTTGTATCACTGGAACAATCCTCCGGAATAATCTGGTGTTTAGTGTATTGCTCAAGATCACAGTGCTCTCTGTTCATGAACTGCACCTTGCAGGGTTTGAACCGACAACCTGTCAGTGAACAGCACATATCTTACACCAGATCTAAACCCTATGGCAACCCCTTGTGCCTTGACATGGTTAAAGTAAAGCTTGCAAGAGAAGAGCACAGCATCTTGTTGAGTAAAATATATTGCCACTTGGTAAATGTAAGAAGCAGAAGCTTGTATGTTTGTGGTAAAACCTTTTCTCCCCAAGTTTGTTATTTCAGCTGTAATGTTGTCTAATCATTGGAGGAATTCTAGTTATGTAATTCATCTGGCTGAAATATGTTCCAGCTCTACAATGATTTATGAATAGTTCAGCCTCATCCCAACCCATTCATGTCCCATCCCTCCTATGTGCCTTCCTGGTATCTTTGCAGAGAGACAAAAGAAGCACAATTTTTTTTTTTTTTTTTTTTTTAGCATAGTTAAATGATGCATGCTAATTTACATATTCCACTATCCTATTTAGTGTGCAAGATTACTAATAATGTGTCACCAGATGGTATACTGTTTCACATGGATTTTGAACTTGTATATTTGTGCTTTCTTTTTATATGCTAATGTTTCCCACAATTTCTTCTCTAATAAAAAAAGATATAGACTCTGGTACTATTCTTTTGACTTTTTAAAATTTTTAACATTTTTGGTTGATTTAGAGCCTTGCATAGTCTGGACTTTGAGAAAACGGTGATTAAACATGTTGCATAACAAACTTTGTGCATCAAAGTAACTTTAATGAGAAAATCTCCTCTGTCTCTTGATTTCATCAGTCTATTTCATAAGCTAAGAAAAAAAAAAAAAGTTAGCATTTTTCTTTTAAATAAGTACATTTAAAAAAGATTAATTTAACTTTCACTCAAGATTGTTTTGGCTTCTTTAGATTTAGATTCTTAGACCTTGAATTACAAATTTGATAAACTACTAGAACTTTTAACTATAATACATTAAAGGGATAGTTCACTCCAAATTTAAGATTCTGTCATCATTTACTCGCCCCTGAATTTGTTCCAAATCATTATGAGGTTCTTTCTTCTGTTGAACACAAAAGAAGGTATTTTGAAGAATGTATGTAACCAAACAGTTGACTTGCATTGTTGTATTGTTTTGTTCATACTATGGAAGTCAATAAAAAGTGTGCAATGTTTGTATGTATGTATTACAACAAAACAAAAAAGAAACAAACAAAAAAAAAAAACGGGTGAACTATGCCTTTAGCACAATACTTATTTACACACCCCTGTTATGTTTTTTTTTTTTTCTTTTTTTTTTTTTCGTTTTAAATTCAAATGTCACTTTAATGAATTAAATAAAATAATAAACGTGAAGGGCTTTGTAAAGATCACCACTGAGATCAAATGGAACTACTGTGGACTGTGCATTCTTATCTTTGATAAATGTATTCCATCCAATCAATCAATCAATCAATAAAATGCATAAATTTACACTTTAAAATGCAAATTGACCATCCGTAAATTATATCTTAATTAAACTGCTGTTAGCATAGTCAGTTTGCCATAAAGGACAACAACAAAATTAACAGTCATTTGTTGTAAATGAGTAAAATTAGATAAAAAGGTCACAGATGGTCCTGCAATATACATTTTAACTGATGGAAAATATAATTGCTTTGATTTTGCAGTGTCTTCAGCATGTGGTGAATATGGCACATGTGTTTGTTTCATTTGCTTTGTATATGCTCATGCACACAATAAAAAGAGATTAAAAAAGAACAATGCAAATTATTGTTTAAATGCTTAAAACAGAAATAGAACAATTATGTATGGTGTCCTTACATAAAGAATCACCAATCATGAGTTGCAGATATTGTCTCATCGTTTTATTGGCTGCAAGCAGGTGTCAATCAATCACTGGGTGACGGTGCAGTGGTGGAGGTGGATTGATGGGAGTGTGCCACTGCTCTTTGCCATACCTCCTCTTGTGCATCAAATATCCTGGCTCGCAGAAGACTGCGTGCCAAAGGACAAGGCATCAGTCAGGCGGGTGTCATTGCTAATTACCCAACAGTTCCCAAAAATTGGGTTTTAATTCAAAGAAAAATAGGACACCCAGCATCCCCTTCAAAAACCAATTTGGAGAGCGGCATGCCGTATTGCTCAGTCATGATCGAGTTAATGCCTTTGGAGTCAGTTATCATTAATCAGATTTGGTGGGAATGAATTAACTCACAGCTACTGGATATCATCCAACCCTGTGGACTGTTTGTTTGTGAAGGGAGGTAAATTAAGTATTAAAGCCCGCTCTAATGTGAGATGAACGTGCGTCAGTCACACTCTGCTCTGTGACACAGAGATGATACTGGAACTGTTCGATTGGCTGTGAGATGATATGTTAATGTGATGCCATTGCCAGAACTGCTCAAACCAACTTTAAGGAAACGCCTAATGTAGAGGATGTCATAGCTGACCTACCAAACAGAACAGTAGCTTTATCCAATATAGCCAGTAATCAGACTGCAATTTTACAATTTCAGAAGAAATGGTCCCCAGAGAAATACAAGAAAAAGATTAAGCCACACGTTATTTAAACAATGTGCAAAAAGTTATTCTATTTACACTCTGATATGCGATGGGGAAAAAGCACACGAATGGGAGTATAACGAGTTTAGCAAATGGTTGATTTGAACTTGGATTGATCGCATCAAAAGTTTTTATCATGCATCTTACTCCCTATGCCACTGCTACTGTTCCTAAACATGCGTCATCCGTAATAATATCTATTCCAACCAGACATTGGCGTGTAAAGCTACTCTAAATATCCTCTGCCAACAAGACGGGCTATTCGCACTTAGTGTAAATAGACACTCCTTATTTGGAACTATATTTGTTGGCTATATAGAGCAAATCGGATAATAATGCTCTTTAATGTAAGTGATTTAATATTATCTTCTTGTTTTTGAATTGCATAAAATCAGTATCACATTTGCAATTGTGTTAATATTTAGGAAAAGAGCACTCTTCTTCCTCGATTGATATCGCTTAACTATACCATGTTAGAAATATAGAATAATAATAAATGGAGACATAAATAGAGACAAGAATAAATAGAGACAAACCTCACTGTGAGAAAGTGTATGTGTGGTGTGAGAACAGTGTTTTCAAAAGATCGAGAACAACTTTCTTTAAGAATCCTTTGCAAGGCTTGATGCTCCTTGAAGCCGAGAGAAGTTTTGTTGCTGTAACAGAACTGTTTGTTTAGTTTCCTTTTTGTCCTTATTTGGTTCTTCCTGTTTTAGTTTCTGACCTAGTTCTGTTAATTAGTTATATTCATCACCTGTGTTTGATTCAATTATCTTGTTTTCTCGTTTGTTCCAGCCCCTTTATAAGTCCTCAGTTCTGGCTTTGTGTTTGTCTGATCTTGAGTTTACTTAATGTCTTAAGTGCGTTGAAGCTGTTAATTAAAAGATTCCTTTTGTTTATACTTTTCGTCGTGCGCCTTTTTGCCACAACCACCAGACCGTAACAGAAGATCAGACCGTAACCGAAAATGAGGAGGCGGTTGGTTTTGGTTCCCCGCAACGGAGGGTTGGTGCCGATCCACCTGCTTCCTCCGCCCGCGGCGAGGATGTTTCCACCACCCACGGCGAAGTATGTTCCGTCAGCGGCGATGAGGAATCCGCCGCAACCGGCGATGAACGTTGCGCCGTATGAGATGGGGATATTTCCACTGCCCACTCACACTCAGGCTCCTCCAACGCAGAACGAGGGGCTAATGGATGAGGCTCTTCCCCCGGAGTTCTCGGCTCCCGTTCTTTCTCCAATGTCTTCTCATCAGTGCCTACCAGTGCCTGCTCCTCGCAAGCGCCCTCCAGTGCCCGCTCCTCGCCAGCGCCTTCCATTGCCTGCTCCTCGTCTGCGCCCACCAATTCCTGCACCTCGCAAGTGCTCACCTGAGTTCCCGCTGGTCCCGTCCAGCCCACCTGAGTTCCCGCTGGTCCCGTCCAGCCCACCTGAGCCGTCCAGCCCACCTGAGTTCCCGCTGGTCCCGTCCAGCCCACCTGAGTTCCCGCTGGTCCCGTCCAGCCCACCTGAGTTCCCGCTGGTCCCGTCCAGCCCACCTGAAGTCTCGTTGGTCCCGTCCAGCCCACCTGAGTTCCCGCTGGTCCCATCCAGCCCACCTGAAGTCTCGTTGGTCCCGTCCAGCCCCGCGCCTCCCGTGCGCCCTCTAATGTCCGCGCTGCAAGAGCTCCCTCTGAAGTCCGCGCTGCAAGAGCTCCCTCTGAAGTCCGCGCTGCAAGAGCTCCCTCTGAAGTCCGCGCTGCAAGAGTGCCCTCTGAAGTCCGCGCTGCAAGAGCGCCCTCTAATGTCCGCGCTGCAAGAGCGCCCTCTAATGTCCGCGCTGCAAGAGCGCCCCTTTGAATCCGCGCTGCCAGAGCGCCCCCAAGTGTCCGCGCTGCAAGAGCGCTCTCCTTCGTCTCCGCTGGTTCTATCCAGCTTCGCGCCTCCCGTGCGCCCTCAAATGTCCGCGCCGCAAGAACGCCTTCAAGTGCCCGCTCCTCCAGAGCGTCCTCAAGTGCCCGCTCCTCCAGAGCGGCCCCAAGAACCCGCTCCTCCAATGTGGGCCCAAGAGGGGAACTTTCCCAAAGAAATTTTTTTGGGGGGGGGGCATATAGCCGCAGTTTGTGTGGCCAGGCCAAAGGCCAAGGCCACAAAGGACCCAGATCCATCATGGCCTCCCGAGGACCCCGACCCGCCAAGGCCGCCCGAGGACCCCGACCCGCCAAGGCCGCCCGAGGACCCCGACCCGCCATGGCCGCCCGAGGATCCAGATCCGCCATGGTCGCCTGAGGACCCTGATACGCCATGGTCATCCAAGGACCCAGATCCATCATGGCCTTCCAAGGCCCCAGATCCGCCATGGTCTCCCGAATCTCCAGTCCTGCCATGGCCTCCTAAGGCTCCGGATCCACCAAGGATTCCCAAGTCTCCAGTTCCGCCATGGCCTCCTAAGGATCCGGATCCACCAAGGATTCCCAAGTCTCCAGTTCCGCCATGGCCTCCCGAATCTCCAGTCCTGACATGGTCTCCCAAGGCTCCTGATCCGTCCTGGAGGCTTCACTGTCCTAGCCTGGTTCTGCTCCAGCCTCCAGGACCCCCGCCCCCCCTCCCCGATGTTACTGTTACGGTGCGGGACGCACCTTCCGGGAGGGGGGCGATATCTGTAACAGAACTGTTTGTTTAGTTTCCTTTTTGTCCTTATTTGGTTCTTCCTGTTTTAGTTTCTGACCTAGTTCTGTTAATTAGTTATATTCATCACCTGTGTTTGATTCAATTATCTTGTTTTCTCGTTTGTTCCAGCCCCTTTATAAGTCCTCAGTTCTGCCTTTGTGTTTGTCTGATCTTGAGTTTACTTAATGTCTTAAGTGCGTTGAAGCTGTTAATTAAAAGATTCCTTTTGTTTATACTTTTCATCGTGCGCCTTTTTGCCACAACCACCAGACCGTAACAGTTGCAGGTAAACACAAATTTAATTTCACTATGATGTTACGTTCTTTTTCACATTTGTAGGTAAAATTGTCCTTCCATTTGCTATTTCTGTATTTCCATGACAAAAATGCATTATGAACTTGGCTTTTTGAACAAACGGCTCATTCGGACTGTAAAAAGTGCTTCTTCCAGATAGTGTCACATCACAAAGCCACTTATTAAAATAAATCTTGCCCATGGAATACACAAAAAAGGGGCAATGCCTGGTTGAAAGGCTCTAGAGGAGACAAAGAAGAACATTAGATGTGTGAAGAAGAAATTTATTAGTGTGTTGGTGCCATGTCATGGTTATGGTGAGGGGCGTGGCATTTCCGGAACGCTCGCCAATCACAAAGTACTGGTTCAGCTAAACAATCAAAGCACATTTTGGAAGGAAGGGTTTCATCGAAATAGGAGTTAAGCAGCACGTTCAAGACAGACTGGGAAAGAGAGGAGCTGCAATAATGTAAAATGTGAAAATTAATGTGCTTTTGGAACAATCCAGTATTAAAACCTACACCCCAAACTAAATCAAAACTTAATAAAAGTGCATAATAGGACCCCTTTAATAAACAGTGTTGGATTTATTTTACTTATTAGTATAAGCACAACATCTTGTACTCATGCTCTACACAGAATATTTTCATGCCAGTTTTGGCCTTTATAAATCCCAATTTGTTCGTCACTTGTGACGTATGATGAAATCCATGGAATTTAGGATCAAATCCAAACGTCTGTTCATTTTATAAATGAGGCCCCTGATTTGTGTTTGCTTGATTTGTGATTACATGATTGCAGCTACAGCAGTAGCACCACATGAAAGCGGCGAAGGGAAGGAACATGTGATTGATTAGTAATGGGCCTTACAGCCAGTGAAGAACAGGCCTCCGGTTTCTCCAGCTGCTTCTGTGACACAATGGTGCTCGGTTGCTTTTGATCAACTCCACAGCGTGACACTCATTTGAGCAATCCATGTCCGCAGGCTTCCACTAAAGGCCAAGGTGTCTCATATGATAAGAGCCCTCTGATCAGGCTGATGGTGAATTCAATCAGAGGCTACATCGCCTACAGCACACACTAACACAGAGCGTACGCAAGGGTGAAACATGGATGCTAGTACAAGCCACTGCCTTCTGAAAGACAGACCCAGAAAATATTCAGATGAGGGCGATCTGCCCGGACCATATCCATAGCTGATCCATGAATGCTGGAAATTTTGAAAACACAACAGATGAAAGTGCACACTGCAGCCAAAATCTGTTTGTCCAACACAGTCTCATCATTATTCATAGATATTCACAACTAAGGGGAGTAAAAAAACAAAAACAAGCATGCATTAACTGATAAAAGATGAGGGTACAGACTTTTATAAAGTTAAGTCACTTGTTTTTCCATCAAAGAACCTGGAAGATAGTTTACAATAAAAATAAATCAATCAATCAGTAATCCACAAAATAAATAAATTAATAAATATATAAATAAGAAAGAAATAAAGAAAGAAAGAAAGAAAGAAAGAAAGAAAGAAAGAAAGAAATAACATTGCTAATTATTAACTTGTAAATTAATCTGTTTATAAGTTGAAATGTTTCTTGTGTAATGGCTACTAAAGATTCAGCATACAACAAACAAACAAACAATAAATAAATAAATATTCATTCAGCATTGATAAATGTTGACTGGCTACTGAAAATGCACCTTTGCAACCACAGAAATAAATTACATTGACAAATAGAAAATGTATTTAGATTGTAGTAATCTTTTATGACTCTTATACTCTTTTTACAGTAATTATGATCACATAAATCAGCGAAGAAGATGTGTGCCAGGTCTTCAGGAAAAATAAAAGAAGGAAAGCACCAGGCCCAGACGATGTGTCACCAGCCTGTCTAAAAATCTGTGCTGATCAGCTGGCCCCCATCTTCACACAGATCTTCAATAGATCACCGCAGCTGTGTGAAGTCCCCTCATGCTTCAAACGCTTCACCATCATCCCCGTCCCAAAGAAACACAAAATTACTGGACTTAATGACTACAGACCTGTGACTCTAAGGTCTGTAGACATTAAATTATTTAAAAGACTTTAGGTTTTGGCTTATCTGAAGGACATCACTGGAACCTTACTGGACCCCCTGCAGTTTGCCTACAGAGCAAACAGGTCTGTGGATGATGCAGTCAACATGGGACTGCACTTTATCCTGAAGCATCTGGACAGACCAGGGACTTATGTGAGGATCCTGTTTGTGGACTTCAGCTCCGCTTTTAACACCATCATCACGGAAACCCTTCAGAATAAACTAACCCAGCTCTCTGTCCCCACCTCCGTCTGTCAGTGGATCAACAGCTTCCTGACAGACAGACAGCAGTTAGTAAAGCTTGGTAAATTCTCATCCAGCACCCGCACCATCAGCACTGGAGCTCCTCGGGGCTGCGTTCTCTTCCCATTGCTCTTCTCCCTCTACACCAACGACTGCACATATAAAGACCCCTCTGTCAAGCTCCTGAAGTTTGCAGACGACACCACACTGATCGGCCTCATCCAGGACGGTGACGAGTCTGCTTACAGACAGGAGGTTAAGGAGCTGGCTGTCTGGTGCAGTCTTAACAACCTGGAGCTTAACACGCTCAAAACTTTGGAGATGATAGTGGACTTCAGGAGAAACCCCCCTGCACTACCCCCACTCACCATCATGAACAGCACTGTGACTGCAGTGGAGTCATTTCGATTCGTGGGGACCACCATCTCTCAGGACCTGAAGTGGGACATTCACATTGACTCCATTGTCAGGAAGGCCCAGCAGAGGTTGTACTTTCTTCACCAGCTGAGGAAGTTCAACCTGCCACAGGACTTGCTGAAACAGTTCTACTCTGCCATCATTGAATCCATCCTCTGCACTTCAGTAACTGTCTGGTTCAGCTCAGCTACCAAATCTGACCTCAGAAGACTACGGAGGGTAGTCCGGACTGCTGAGCGAATCATTGGTACAACCCTCCCCACTCTCCAAGAGCTGTACCTATCCAGAGTGATCAAAAGGGCTGGTAAAATCACTCTGGACCCCTCACATCCAGCACACTTTGAAGTGTTACCGTCTGGTCGACGCTACAGAGCTCTGAGCACCAGAACGACCAGACACAGGAACAGGTTCTTCCCTCAGGCAATCCATCTCATGAACACTCAACAATAAACGTGGAACACACAACTATAATACACTATCCTTTCACTACACTCACTTATTTTATCTTTATTTTCTCATTTCTAATTTGCACATACTTGACCTGTACATACATAGTTGTTTATATTGCTTTGTACATTGCCTTTTGGTTAATTGTTGTTATTCTTTTATTATCTGTGTCCTGTCCTGTTGCTGTCTTTCTGTTGCACTGTGGAGCTTCTGTCACTACAACAAATTCCTTGTATGTGTAAACATACTTGGCCAATAAAGCTCATTCTGATTCTGATTCTAAATTCAGCCTTGGTGACCTTAAGAGACTTAAAAAAAAAAATAAAAAGAAAATCTTGCCAATCACAAAGTTTCAATGGGAATGTATTTCTGCTGTTGTAATGTTTCATAATTGAGCTTTGATTAGAATATAATACAGTCATTTAAGAAGTTGAAAATGACCATCAAATGACTATCGGTACTGATAAATGAGAGTCCTGACGTGAAATTGTGATATTAATTTATATTAAAATAACAATCCCACATCAGTTTGCCAGCTTGCTGTGTCATTGTAGAGTATGTTTCAGTGTCTAGTATATCTGGTAATATCTGGTGCAGAGCACTCTGTTTCTCATGCAAGATTGACATAGAGTTAAGTGGAAGTTGCTGGGAAATATGCATTACACATGCCACTGAAAAAATAATATGCATGTTATTGTTTAAAGTGGTACACGGAGGAGCTTGTCTTTAGACCAGTGGAGTAGCAGAGGTAGGAAAAGCAATATAAAGGTACATCCATCATGTCTACTCTTCTCAGTTACAGATAGGACAAACACACAAATGAAAGTTTGGGTGGCTAATCCACCCAGCCTTCATTCAATTTACTGCATCAGCTTGATAATTCTTCAGATTTATTACAGTAAGCCATCCTCATAGTCAAGCAGTGTGTTTTTTATTTACTTATGATCTACATAGGAAAACCTCAACTGAGCCACTCGTTACTGAGGTTAAAGTTGGGGTATGTCATTTTTCAAAAACACGCTTTGGAAAACTGAGTCGGGGCCGAGTACCAAAACAAACTTGTAGCCAATCAGCAGTAAGCTGTGTGTCTACTCATGATATGGAGGAGAGAGCGTTCAGTGAACAGCCAAGCCGAGTGACAGAAAGATAGAGATGGCGGATAAAAAACAAAAGAGGAAAACACATGGAACGATAAGGCAAGAAGTAGGACCCTTGTAAATATCGGATCAGCTTTCCAGCGGAAGGCCTGCGATCGGACGCCGAGGTTGGTTTGGTTCTTCTCGATAGGTGAGTAACACCGTGTTTACACCAGCTAATGTCTGCCTACACTGGACGCGATAAAGCGAATGTTGAAAATTATTTGAAATTTGTGTCAGCACATCATAAATAGAATGCGGCAGCAGCTTTCTGTCAAGGATTTGTTGTGTTGCGGCGCAACATCCAGTGTAGACAGCATCACTGATTACAATGACTTCTATAGTATTTTTTTTCGTGACGCTCACGTCCGGTGTAACATTGGTTTGGCTTTGTTTTACAGAACCAATTGTTGCCTGGATTGCGTAGGCTACATATTTGTGGGGCGGAGCTATGAAAATAGGGGTGAGACCGTTTTTGGGGTAGGGCGTGTTTGTTTTGGTGATTTCAAATATCAACATTGGCTTCCAGAAATCGCTTACCCCACCTTTAATGTAACAAGTTTGTCAGAAGAACAGTTAAATGAGGCTTTGTGTGCTTCTTTTTTTTATTTATCTGATTATTTATTTTTTAATTTGTTGCAAATATACTGCAAATGGATATAGAAAGAATAGTCTACCTTCAGTTGAAAGTGAAAAACTAGAGCCATTTTCAAATGCCACCCCAAAGGTCCTCACAATACATAATATATGGGCAACAGTAATGAATTTCATTTAGTGGTACCTAGCTATATTGTACCTTGTTTTTGTGTGAACTGCAAAAAGAAATCCACAAACCATATCAGAGTTTTCTGAGCAATTCTCAGCCTTTGCCGAACGAGCACATAAGGTGAATACGATTCATGCGGCGTCATTATTCATATCTCTGTTTTGTGCAAACCCAGTTTACATCTTCGGGCATGACAACAAAATAAAACAGAATGTGTAACGGGTGGGTCTGGAAAGATTTATTTTGTGTACACAATATAAGGTGACCCTTCCGTGAGGGAGGCCAAATGCAGAAAGTACTACTGAGCTGTAATGAAATATCTAACCAGATTTTCCCTTTTCTCATTGTGAGACAGGAGTAGAGAGAGTAGGAGTGGAGCGTCGACATTTCTGACCTAGATAGAGCTGAGTGGAGGCAGAATGGAAGGGCTTTGATTAAAAAGGCCGCTGCAAGGCAATGTTGAGCCCGAGATTAGTCAAGACACTTGAGCGGCAGTTGATGTCTATTCCGAGTCTCCCTTATTCTCTTGCTCTCATTCTCCCTCGCTCTTTCTGTCTGAGGCCTTTCATTCACCCTAAGTACAAATGTCATCTCATATGCAAAAAGCATTACGTGCTCGGAGAATGTTTTGCAGGCTGTTGTCTATATTACTGGCAAAGAATGTTTTTTGAAAGAAACTTCAAATCACTTTAATTATGTTGGTGTGCGCAGCTGTTAAAATGATGGCTCACCCAAAAATAAAAACGGTCTTCATTTACTAACTCTCATAGTACTCCAGAGCCGTAAGACTTGCTTTCTTCCGCCGGAACATGAAAGGAGAAAATTGGAAGATGGTTTCCTTTCTTTTTATGCAATTATATTGAATGGGAACTGAAACTTTTGGGCTTCAGAAAACAGGCACAGATTCACCATAAAAGCATCATAAAAGTGGTCAATATGATACATTTCTGTAAAAATGGGTAAACTGTGATTGTTACCTTGGAGAGTTATTTCTGTTTGATTTAAGCCAAAAAAATTTATTATGTTGGTATAAATGAATGTATGAGTGGTTGATTCAGCAGTATTAAACAATAAAGATGTTTTGACATCCGTTCAGCCGTTCATTCATTCATTCACTCATTTATTCATTCAGTGTAAGGCAAAAACTGAAGTCAAGTTAAGACTTAAGACATAACTTAAGACCTTTGTTGTCCTACTCATGAGAGCTCATGATAAAAGTATAACAAAGACAGACTCAGGAACATAATGTTCTTCTGAGTCAGAACTTTTCAAGAAATTAGTTGATCCAGTTCACAAAACCAGTGTGAATTATTCATTTCCAAATCAGACTGATCCTGTTCAGCTCACAGTGATTAATGGCTCACAAAAGTGGAAGAGTATTGCTGATTACCATATTTTAGTTGGAATATAAAATACATTATCTGGACTATTTTTTTTATTTTATTTTTTCATTGGGACAGATAATGTTCTCATTTCCTGTCCTGAAAGAAAGAAATGCCAGTGAGAAAAAAAAAAATATATAGATTTTTTAAACGTTCCCTTTTAAGCAATGCATTTTAATACTGTAAGGTACCTAACCTTTGAGCTTTGTAGTCTTGTAGTTATATTTTACGTACTAAGTACCAGGCAGAGTAGAGATAGAAATAATTATTACATTTCAGTTAGTGACCTTGTTTGAAATCTTGTGCTTGACACGGCCGTGCATATTTCAGGAGGCATGATTAAAAGATTGCAACATCGCAAAAGAACATGTCAAATTGCTTCAACTTCAAGGTGTAACCCTGGGACTTGAGCGCTGTTTACTGTGAGTATAATAATAAGTGCAGAGCAACTTCAATAGTGCTCTCGTGAGATTACAAATATACATGTCCAAGCTTAAAATAGTTGTATAGTATATAATAAATACGTAATAATATAGTTATTATAAAAAGTGTCTCTGCAACCTAAAGCATTCTACAAATACATGCTTTTATTTAGCCAATGTGTTAAGTGACTTAAACTGTGTGTCGATATTTATAGCTTCCATTCAAGATTGGTTTACCCTATCAGTATATTGTGCTTTTTTTTTTTTTTTTTACTGAATGAATAACAGGGTTGATAATTTAGGGTGGCATCATTAATTACACTCAATTAGATAAGCAGATGGTCGATTCAGTGGTGGGGATGTGATACTTTATCATTAACTCTTCTGGTGACTTTTAAGGTGGATTGTGCTTGAATTAAAGCTTCTGATGTGACGAGCCACGGCAGCTAAATAGTGTTAAATAAACTTTACACTCCAGTCTGCTTTCAGATAAATACAGTTAATTGCCTGACTAACTGCTAAACTCTCGTTCACATCTTCTAAATTTGCTGTGAAATAAAAACAACCCATCGGCAAGATATGTTTCTTTGCAGTGCTGTGAATCTAACCATCTTTAGAACAGGACTTTTGTTTTGGTTTTGGTTTTGGTTTTAGATAGATAGATAGATAGATAGATAGATAGATAGATAGATAGATAGATAGATAGATAGATAGATAGATAGATAGATAGATAGATAGATAGATAGATAGATAGATCGATCTTTCTCTGTGTCTTCAACATGATACTCATTCACTGACAAAGCTCTAGTGTTAAAATTTGCCCAGTAGGAAAGATATGAATGTGCTGTTGATTGTCTTATGCATCCCTTCTTATTGATTCATGTCACACTAGAGATGAAGAGGCTATGGTATCCACCACGAGATGACTGGAGAGACGTGCCAACCGACGGATACCAGTCTTTGAGGCATACCTCCATTAAAAACACAATCAATGCAGGTGCTGCTCTTTATCGACTAAGCTAAAAACATTACAGCAGTCTCCAAAGTGCAAACCTACATTTAAACAGTGTTCATACACACAGACATTGCTTTGCTTTTGATTTCAAATCTAAGCAAATGTGTTTCAGATCAGTCTGATGCAACAGACTGCTGGATTTGAAGGTGCTACAGAAGCAGCATAGCGTAACGAAGAAAGATCTGTCTCTTCTATGGAGTTATTTATACTGTGATTTATGTGACTGTGATTTATGTTGAGTGGAGTATGTGGGGAAGTGGCTCCGCCTTGAGACTGGAAGGAACCTGTGACATCCACCCTTTGAATTAATAATTATTTGCCGTGTTTTGAATTATCCATGTTAGACGTCTTGTCATACATCAGGGTACGTCATTCTTGTTTAATGATGTGAGTATGAGAGTATAGGAGAGGATATCCCTTACATTATTGCATGTTTAATGACTTGAAGAATATAGGATAATTTTAAAATAATATCTGGGATATTTGATGATCCTTCTTGATGAATACATGTATAGAAATGTAAGAGACTGATTTCAATATAGAAATAAGTCTCTAATACTCACTAAGGTGGCATTTATTTTATAAAAAAAAAGAAAAAAAAAAAAAAAACGATAATATTGTGAAATGTTATTGCAGAATATATTTTAAAATGTAATTTATTAATTTGATGCAAAGCTACATTTCAGCATCCAATACTCCAGTCTTTAGTGGCACATGACACATGAAAAGAGTTTAGCTTTTTTCTTTTTTGGAACCTGCGTTTTGTATTTTACATATTATATTTAAAATATAATGCTTTTGGGTTTACACTTTATTTCAATAGTGCACTTTAGACATTTTACTACCTGTAAGTAACTTTGCAACTACGTCAAGTCAAGTCACCTTTATTTATATAGCGCTTTTAACAATGTAAATTGTGCAACTGCACAATATCAAAAAAGGAAAATAGTGTGTCAATAATGTAAAATGAAAAGATTAAGGTATTTCATTATTGAATTCAGTGATGTCATCATCCAGCTCAGTTCAGTTTAAATAATATGTTTGCAATCAGGTCGACGATATTGCTGGAAATGAAGTGTCCCCAACTAAGCAAGCCAGAGGCAACAAGGAACCAAAACTCCATCGGTGACAGAATGGAGAAAAAAACCTTGGGAGAAACCAGGCTCAGTCGGGGGGGCCAGTTCTCCTCTGGCCAAACGAACCAGCAGTTCAATTCCAACTGCAGCAAAGTCAGATTGTAAGGGCTCAACTGGTTCCAGTGGTCTTTCCCGATGGCTGTCTAAGTGGCGGGGTCCTCACTGGGGATCTGTCTCTGGCGCTCATCTCGGTGTCCTGGTCTCCGCTGACGTTCAGGGCTGTAGAGATCGTCTCTGGGTGCTGATCCACCATCTGATCTGGTGACTGCAGTGACCATCTGGGCTGGATACGGACCGGATCGGGTGGCTACGGTGACTGGGGATATGTCCCCGGGGCTCATCCAGGTGTCCGGCCTCCGCCGACGATCAGGGCCACATACATCATCTCCCGGCGCCGATCCACCATCTGATCCGGACACGGACTGAGAAACAGAATAAAAACAGACAAATATTAGCGTAGATTCCATTCTTCTTATGATGTAACGAGTACATCGTGTGTTATGGGGAGTGTTCCCCATGCCATGCCAACTAGCAGTCATTAGCGTATTAGTAGACTGTTTGCTTAATATCTGCTAACACTTTATTTCTACGGGTCCACAACATGCAACATACTGACTATGAGAAACTTTGCAAGTATTTGTCAACTTCTTCTAACAACCCTAAACCTACCCTAACAATCTACTCTTAGAGTTAGTAGACGTTTATTTGCAAATGAATGAGAATTAGTTGACATGTAGTTGACATGTAGTTATAAAGTTACTTATAGTTAGTAGAATGTCTAAAGTGGACTATCAAAATAAAATGTAACCAGCTTTTGTAACATTATAAAAGTCTCTACTGTGGCTTTTATCAATTTAAAAGTGATAATGTTTCTATGCTGTTTAAGCCGTGATGAATATGTTGTCTTAATATTTTAATACTTTCCATTTATCTTCTGCTAGATTCATCTTCTGGCTTTCTTCAGCAAATATTGATACAAATAAGTGTTATTAGTTTGATTAATCAGCATGTCTTTTAAATAATTTGATTAAAAAACATTTCATCATTCAACAGCCCTAACAATATGACATAGTAGTGTGTCAAACACGGCTGCGGAGCTCTTTTAATGTGTTGCTTTTGCTTTTGTTTTTGTCATCTATCTTCCCATGACAGGCTGTACTTGTGCTATTGTTAAAAAATACCCAAAATAAAGTAACAAAGCCACCTCACCGATTTCCTATTCCTTTGCAAAAGTCTTACCATGAACTGCGGAAAGTGTTTTGAGTAAATCCTTAGCCTTTGGACCTGCAGGATTGTTCTTCGAAACAGCAATATATTAGAAAGAGTTCCCATTGTACCTTTGTGAAACTGGGTTAAGTCAGGCCTTAGGTGACACACACATATGATGTTTCTAATGCAAGCTGCCTCTTTTTTTCTAGAAAAGCAAATTGCTAAATTAACCAGCATGAAACTTGAGAATCAAGTTGAATTAGTTTGCATCGAAGAGGACTTTTAATAGATGAGCTGGACAAAATGTAAATTATACACAGAGGGTATGTGATATAGAAGATATGTGGGGAAGTATAATAAAAGTACATTGTGAAACCTTTGATTTGGTATGATGTTGTGTTTCCGTCTCATGGTTTGAAACATATGAAGAGTTAATTTGCAAAAACAGATAACTTTAACAGATAGTTTTTCAAATATACCTTAATTTTGTCTGTGGATTCTATACTGTACATTTATATTACAACATTCAGTTGTATTCAGCATTTGTCCTCCAACTGCTTTGCTGCAGAACATATCCTGAGGATCCTTTGATTGCATTTATTGTAATCTGAGTAATAATCCATACTTCAGCATAATATAGTGTGACTCTTTGTTTTAGGCTATTTGTACTAATCTAACTTTAAAGGAAAGAAGAGTTTAAAGTTTAATGACATTTTGTAATTGGATAACAAATCTGAATGTAAGGAAGAAAAGCTGATTCAACAGGAAAGAGAAAAGCAATCCAATTTAGTAATAATCACTGGATTTTTTTGTTCCTTTCCTCTTTTAATTATCTCTAAAAAGCAGCGCTCTGACCAGTCTGACATTTAAAGGCATTTTAACGAATGTTTCCCTATTCATGTGGATTAAAACTGAAGAGATATAAAGCAAATGGTAATAACACACAAAGTACTCCAAGTTAAAGGAAATAAACTCACTGTGGGCTCAATGTGTATAATATTCATTCCACATTGTGCATTTATTTGATAAACAGATTAGTGCTGGAAGGATATTAAAACAAAAGCCCACCCGAGGCACAGCGCCGTACTGATTTTACCACGGTGCATTTCTTAATCTAGCAATATTAGCACATTAATTTTGAATGTATGACCAAAAGTGTTTATTGTCATTTTACAACAGCTTTAAAACATGTCTCATCCAATTAGAATTTAGATTCTGAACGTTTCCCTTTTATTGTTTTTGTTGTGTATAACGATATGGCAGTCACACATCTCCCTCTTGATTGAGAATGAAGTGTTTGTATTTATGGTTCTGCTAATTCCAGATATACAATATTTGGGTTGTTTCTTGAACTCCAAACTGCTACAATGCAGCAGCTCAGCTGAAAAAAATAAATAACTTAACATTATAAACATATAACTAAAACATCTAAATGAAAATTATTCCAAGTCTGCCTTAGATGCATAATGAGACTTATTCAACATGCATTTTTATTGTTAGTTCATATAGGAAAAAGCAGGATTATGGATAATACCGCTGAAGGAACAGAAGACCATTGTACAGTTATGCATGTGTGCCATAAAATGCCTTATATCCCAACACATTCAAACAAAAGAAGAAGAAGAAGAAGAAGAAAATCAATAGTAATATTTAAATCCTCTATTTTAATGTAGAGTTCAGATGTATAATGTAGAGCATAGAACATTTATACTTTTTGTATTGTTTTAATGTTATATTCTCTATGCAATAATTGGGAAGCTGTAAAGTAGTACCTGGACGCTTGTACTTCATTAAAATACCTACATACAATTCCACTTTTCTCAAGTACTATTGAAAATTGTACTCAATTACATTTCCAAGGAAAATGTGATGATTACAATGAATGGTAAATGGGCAAAATAGCCTGAGGTTTATGAAGCAGAAGCTTGTATTTTTGTTAAAGCCCTTTTTTCAGTTTGTAATTTCAGTTGTAATGGTGTCTAAATTAAGTAAATAAATATAAAAAGGCATTAGATGAAAACGTGACTGTGTTTGCAATTTCAGTTTGAATTGTAAACAGGAGATTAAATGCTGAAAATGGATCAACAGTGAAAACTTTACACTGAAAATACAATTAGCATTTAAAACATTCCCTTTGGACTTGAGGTGGTGGCATTTAATACCATATCAGATTAAAGAAGTTTAAAAAGTTTGAGGCCTGATGTGAAGTTCAGGTACTTCAATTGATTTATCACAACTAATGACCATCCGTTGACAAGAATATGCCAATTTCAGTTTGTTTACCCAACTATTCAAAAGGTTTATTTGCAGTTATATAAAATAGAGGTGTATCTTCAGACTGCAGTGCAGGTATTGTATCTTGTTGTGCAATGTGTTGTCTTGAGTTGAAGACATTGTTAAATCATGCAGTATACCCAAGCCAGAGATTGTCAAGTTAGGCCCGTGTTGCTGAGTTGTGAATGCCTATGGTTATAGCTGTTAGAGAACAATACCCTGTGGTTCTCTAGGGTTTAACTGTTTGGTAGGGATTTGTGACATACTTTGATTGCGCTGAAAGCCTGTCCGTTCTGTGATTAAGAAGGATCAGGGCTTAGCAAAACAAACCCAAGAGAAAAAGATCAAAATGGTTTCTTCACCAAAGGAGTCGCCCGTATACAATGGAATGGGGGAAGATGAAAACAGAGAGCTGTGGCCTGAAAGATTTTATTTTCTTTAATTGCATGATGCTGATTTCATACAGGAAAGCCACATTGTGTGCTGGCTCTCCTCTGAGCAGAAGGCAGGGAAATGCTCATTCTCCCTGCCAGCTGCTGAAACATACGCCGTAAAGCTGCTGGATATTTCTAAGATTGCCTTAGAGAAAGTTGAGGTTCTCTGAGCTGTTTTTTTTTTTTTATGAATTCTCTTGGCAGTTTTGAAGAAATAATCAGTATCCAGCTAATAGGGGTTTGGTGTGCTGCCTGACAGTTTGCAGACTAATCAGGTTCTAGTCAATATTTCCAACGATAACATTAGAGAGACGCATAGAAAGTGGGTAGGAAATGGAATCAGTTCAGAACTAGACGGACGGACGGACGGTCGGACAGACAGACAGACAGACAGACAGACAGACAGACAGATAGATAGATAGATAGATAGATAGATAGATAGATAGATAGATAGATAGATAGATAGATAGATAGATAGATAGACAGACAGACAGACAGACAGACAGACAGACAGACAGACAGATCGATAGATGGACGGACAGACGGACAGACGGACGGACAGACAGACAGGCAGGCAGAGAGACGGACGGATGGAGAAACACAGAGACAGGTAGATAGATTCCATTTGAATTATCTTTCATAAAATGCTAATTAAATTGTAATTCCATATCCTGCTACTTTCAGAGATTGTATTATAATTCACATGAATTCTGAATGGTGCACAGTACACTTCACCCTTTATTTCACTCCACAACAAAACAGGTAAACATGCTTTTAAAAATCTTGTTTTTTTTTGTTTTTTTTTTCTATTGGAAATATAATGAGAAGCCCCATGGTCAAGCATTTAAAGAAATAAACAGTCCTCTCAGTGAATTGTATTTTATGCTTCACTATTGTTCTCATCACCCTGAGCAGAGTGACCCTGAGGATGTGAGGCCTCGTTGTGCTTCCTTTGTTTCTTTCCGCCTTATTGATGCCCTGAACACCAGCACATAAGCTCTTTCAACTACATTTTCATCTCATGATGCTTTTGGGGTCAGACTCAAAATGTCTGCTAGTAAACAAGGGTCAACTACTTCCTTTGAGCTTTATTGTGTCCAAAGTGGAAATCATGGATTGATATTGAGTTGGTGTATATGTGGAGGAGGAATTATATATAGTGTGTGTGCGTGCGCATGCTCATGTTAGTCAAACATGTTTAAACATCATCAGTTTATGAGGAACATTTAAATTTTGTTCCAATGCAAAACATTATTTCTTTTGTGGAACACAACATTTTTTGAAGATTCGGAAGGAAAAAATAAAAAAATAAAAAATCATAATAATATTAATAACATGTACTGTGTGCTATGTGTAAATATGTGTGCATGGTTGCATAAGAAAATAAATCTAGTTAGCCATTAAATGCATAGTAATAATACTGATGATGAAATCCTCAGCTTTAGGACACATGGACTGCAAAGCATTGTCCATCAAATACAGACAGACATATTTCCACAATATTGACGTTTTATTTCAGGTATGCACACTCCCTCTGAAGAACACATTATAGTTTACTGGCATCTTTTTCTTGGACCTATATTAATTTATTTCCAGCATAAAGGTTTTATGACAATCCCAGGCGTTGTGTAAATATATACAATGCGAACGAAAGTGTATGAATATGAACTGGTATATTACTTTGTTGAGCCCAGAAGCCCAACATCATAGATATTTATTGAAATTTTCTACTGTTTTCTTTATTCCTGTCCTTTCAGAACACCGCATACCAAAATGAAAGGAAATGAAGGAAATAGGTTAGCGGCACTTTCTACAATATAAAGGAAGAAAGACAGGGACAAAATTAAAACCACAGTCAATGGAAAGTATATAGCTAAATATTTAGTAAGTATTAGTAAGCATTAAGCAAATATTTAAGTAATAATAATAATACATTTGATAATTATTGTACTTTTTGTTGATTTTTCCTACCACCTTGTTACACTTATGGTGTTCACGAAAAAAAAAGAAACTGTCTACAAAAAATAGCTTCTAATTAACCGATTAAATATAGTCCTCATTTCCAGAATTAATCTCAAACACTGGTGCTCCAACATGTTAAAGCTTGGCTGTTCATAATTCACATGCACTATTTTTGAAATGTCAGTGAATCGGCCTGCAGAACAGGCTATGTTAATGTGCCTGCTTGGAGGCCATTCATATTGTAACTGTGAGTAGGCTCATTTATTGTAGGTGTTAACTCTACAAATGGTTCGCACGCTGTGCTATGCATACTAAGTTCAAATGGTACATTCACGGTCATAGTTCATTCTTCAGCATATGGGTCAGAATAGCTTGTGAGTAATTACGTTGTCATATTTATTATTTAGCATGGTCTGCCTAGCCAGGCGATATACAATAGGCGATAAAATAATTTTGTCCTAAGCAGCCACCAGACTATGGCAAAGGATGCATGACATAACGTTTTATTTTTATCCAAAGACTATCAATCATTTCCTTACAACTCAACCCCATTTTGTACATTCTTCTTTGTTTTTTTTTTTTCTTCTTTTTTTCTTCTTTCCATGACCAACTTTTGATTAAATGTTGTTATATACTGTATTCAACTGAGAATCTGCTGGTAACATTAATTAAACCGTCCAGTTAGGTTGCTGCGCTCTGCACTTACCGTGTTGCAGAGAAATCATGCAAAATTCATGAACTACATGTAAATCTGACACTAGACTCCTGCCAAGGGAAAGAAAAGCTAAGTACCATCAAACATAGAGATTTTGGCAGCCATGACACAAGGCACATTGATGTGAACGGAGAGGACAGCAAATAATTGGGGACCATAAGAACAAGTTGAGACCATTACAGGGAATATGGTGAGAGGGATGTGTGTGACCCATCTGCCCTTTTAATTATGCCGAACTCCGAATTCAAACTTTTTTTTCCCTACCAGCTCCAGTGTAGTCTAATGTTCAGTGTTGCATGCATCGTTGCATATGCAACTTAACATACTGTTTCAGCCAAGCAGAAAAGACGACATTCGTTTGAGGTAAGGCTGAGTATCTAACGAGACCATAACTGAGAGAAAATGAATTGTTTTGGTGGAAAGTGAGGTGGAAAAAGTCTCTCTGCAATTCAAAGTAGACAATTTAATGAAATCCTTGGAGCAGCAAGCTTCAGTTAGCAGTTAGCATGGGGCTATTTCAGTACACCGCTCTTTTGAAGGGATAGAATCAGTGAGTCACTCTTCAGCTGGAAGTTGCTTCTTGGTTTTCCACGTAATTGAAGCCCTTCAAACTCGAGGAGGAAAGTTTTGATCTTTCCAATAACAAGAGTGGCCATATTGCTGATGAATAAGGCACTTCCAGGTGAATATGCTCAGTGAGAAGCGGCTGGGAATTGCCGCTGAATGACTCAATTGATAGTTAAATGATTCATCATGCATTAAATATGATTGGGGACCTCCTGAATCATGATCGCCATGAGTGTGGCTTCAGAAAGAGACCTAGTTTGGAACTTCATTCCATTAGAATTAATGTGCACTCATAACTACCGCATGACTCAAAGCCAGAAACGGCATCCAGTCCCTCTCAGGATTTAACGGGAGATTTATGTCATCCGTAACTAATTTTGTCTGTTTTATATGAGGCTCTGCAAATTCCCAACTAGACGAGCTTTGCCACATGCACTCGCAAAACACATAGGAAAGGAAAATCACAAATGAGATCTCCTGAATATCTCAATTCCTTCTCCTAGACAGCTAGGATATTAAAAGAGGAATACATTCCGACTTTTGTTTAACTCTCCTGCTTCAGGTTTTAACTTTAAAAAAAGACTCTAGTAATCCCACATAATGTCTATTCAAGAGTTTCAAAAGAGATCTCAACAGTCCCCGAATATGTCTACTTCTCTACTTTATGTATTTCAGTATATTAAAAAAGAGTGTCAAAATAGTAGAATGTCTGAAAATGCAGTATTCCTAATAATTAAAAATATGGATTGCATCCAGTAACACTTTACCATCCCATGAGGACATGGGAGGGCAGTATTTGAAAATGGTAAACCGTTTTTTTAAAAAAAAAAACACTGCTCCATGAAGCTTTGAAACCTTTACGAATCTTTTGTTTTGAAACATTGGATCAGAGTGCATATCAAACTGCCAAAGTCACATGATTTCTGTAAACAAGACTTTGTTAGGTCATAACTCTTTCGAAATGTTTTGAAATTTCAATGGTTCACCACTGGGAGGAATCAAACGGATTCACTGAGATCACCACCCCAGCGACAAACCATTGAACTAGTGATCTTGGATCAGTTTTATAAATTAGTAGACGTTTTAATGAGACATTTGTATAATAAAAATGAATAATAGTAGTTAATACTTAATAGACCTTTTAGCTGAGTCATGCATAGAACGAACAAAACAAACTCTGAAAATAAAAAAACGAACACGTTATACCAGCAATTAATATTTAATGGTATATGTTGATTAGTAATTAAACTTTCAATAACATACTTGCAATGGATTTTGATGTATGTTTGGCCTAAGTTTCAATTGCATGTATACTAATTTGACCATCAAGCATGTGATGTTTTGAATGCTTTGAAACAGTGAATCATTTTGTGAAGCAAATTTCAGTTGATTTGAATCTTTGAAAAGCTTAATTTCTCTCACCACTACTGTATGTTACATGACAATTCTAACATGAACAGTGCTATTCATACTGCCGTGTCTATTCTAAAAAAGTGAAAGTGACGTGACATATGGGCAAGTATGGTGACCCATACTCGGAATTCGTGCTCCGAATTTAACCCATCCAAAGTGCACATACACAGCAGTGAACACACACACACACACACACCGTGAACACACACCCGAAGCAGTGGGCAGCCATTTATGCTGCGGCGCCCGGGGAGCAGTTGGGGGTTCGGCGCCTTGCTCAAGGGTACCTCATTCATGGTATTGAGGGTGGAGAGAGCGCTGTACATTCACTCTCCCATTCACTCCCCCCACCTACAATCCCTGCCGGCCTGAGACTCGAACCCACGACCTTTGGATCACGAATCCGACTCTCTCACAATTAGGCCACGACTTCTATATTTTGTTTACGTTCATGTTTTCATGACTTTTATTTTGTAAATTGTCAAAGTCATGGTTCCTGTCTTTTTTTTATTATTATTATTGATTCAATAGGCGTGTTTGACTTCATACGGCTCTGCATAGACTGATCGGCGAGAGTTAAAGAGTTGATAAACAATATAACATAGAACTACAGTAAAAATTACTGTTCTAAAAACACAGATTTGAGAGCATTATTGGGATTGAAGATGTTAGAATAAATGTGAAACACACGTCATCGTTGTCATGTGGTGATTGTGAAACAGCTGTGTCATCATCAGTGTTTCTGCATCAGCTCTGGAGAAACAGCACCGGCTGAACCTTGGAGCACTCTCATGGTACTTTGATGCTGCAAGTGACAGTGATGTGGCGTCGGCGCCATCTCGGACATGTTTACAATGTTTAGGGTTCTAAACAGAACTTTTTTGAATCTGAAATTGGATTGCATTCCTATGGATTTATGAAAATTAGTGCATGTAAACATACTCATTATAACTGGTTCTCTTTGTTTTTTTCACATTGTGCCACTCGCTTCCAGTGAAGACAAAGTGATTTTTGCATATCAACAACTGTCTCATTTTCATTTCTCTTAATGATTTTAAGGAGAAACATCTGAGACGAAGCGTAACTGAGATCTACATTAAGTAAAGAATTTGTGGCTTTTTGTGCCACATTTGCATTTTTAGATGAATAAGATAAAGGAATGTAAAAAAGGGTCACCTCAAGCAGACCTCTGATCTCGTTCTCTGAACAAAGAGAGAGAGAGAGAAGTGCAGACATGGAAGTGAAGCGTGTAATGAAAGTGCCCAAAGAAGCTTTCGGCTCCGGAGGGACCCTGCGTGGGTGCCTCGCTGGATGGCGAACGGCTCAATTTAAGAGGGTTAATTATGAGGTGCCACCAGAAGACTCGGAAGACTTATTACAAAACCTTTGCGTTAGCACGTACTGCATTTTGCTTCATGGAATCGTTAGAATCATACGAGGTGCTGAATGGATAATTACGATTACACCGCCCCCTTAGAGTCACATCTTTAGGCCTGTCTTACTGCGTTTCCATCACTTTGCCTCATGGGCAAAGAAAAACAACAGACAAGCTTGCTGAAGCAAAGGAACATTTTTGGGTCCCATTATCATTCCTTGGGTAAACAGTGCAAAACTGCTCCAGAGCTTGTGATCTAAATATAATTATCACTGATTAAACTGGTTAGCCACCAGCTGCTACGAGAAAAACAAGAGAGGAAAGTAGCGTTTCTTTCCACCTTATTAGCAATCCTGTGCATTTCTCATGCTGAACGTGTCAAACATGGGTTCTGCCAGGGATCGAGGCTTTGAGAGCTTTGCTTCTATAAGCTATTGTCCTCTCTTGGGGCCAGTTTGTGTAGCGTATTTCACAAATTAAGAATGGGCATTCAAGATTCAACCACCTCCATCACAAATCATTATTCATAAAGTGTCGGCAAAGAAACTGCGATTACTCAAAAAAAACTTTTCATGCTTGCGTACTGTTGGCCAAACCAAGGGAGGCTGGCTGCCATCCAAATCGCAGAGGAAAGCACCTATTGACGAGGAGCGGACTCCCACTGTTACTCGCTTCCTGTGAGCATAATGCCCATAGAAGTCCTCGCCCCCAATCTCCAGGGGCGTTCGAACCGCCAAAGAGGAACTTTCCAACTTTTTCATTAAATATTTGAATTTAAAAAGAGATGTGTGGACCTGTAGGGCTTGCCGAGAGGCTTTGAATAGATCCTTACACATCTAAAGTAGACCCCAGGTCAGATACTTAATGAGTTTGGAGGCAGAAGAGTGAGTTGGGATGGGATCCAGTCAGGCAGGAGATAATAAAAAGGAATATGGGCATCACAGTATGGAGAGCTTTGTAAATGGTACCATCTGTCGGAGCACATTGTCAACGTGCTGTGAAGGTGCCAAACACAGACAGGTGAATATCTCCTGTCCTTCCTGCTGCTGTCGTATGTGCTGAAAAAAGACCAATGCTAATTAGGGAGTAAGCTGTGGAGTCGTAGGAATTCTTAATGAATGAACAAGGTCTCTGTGGACCGTTCAAGGTCAAGTGTGCAGGGCATATTCTGAGAGATGAGGAGGTTATATAATTGCTCAGCCGTATCTAAAATAATGTTTCCGCAGTTAGGCTTTAAAAAAATCACTTTTAGATTGATACTGCAATGTCCAACTTTAAGTATCCTGAATGAATGGATGGATGGATGGTAATATACTGTAGAAACTGGGCAAGTTGCATAAACTTAGCCTGGACAAGCAGTTAGCCAAGGGGTTATGAGGATTGTTTGTTTGTTTGTTTATTTATTTATTTATTTTTTCTGTAACCCATAAAAAAATAATAACAGTCTTAAAGAAATAGACAATAAAATTACTAACTTGTAAAAAAAAAAAGGTAAAGGTAAAACAAATAGTCTCCATGGTATTCAAAGTTGCTTTCTAAGCTGTTTTACTATTATTTAAAAAAAAAAAAAAAAAAAAAGTTAATTTATGCATTTGTGTTTATGTATAATATTTTTATGTAAATGTAATTGTAAAGTCAAACGGGACAAAATAAATGAAACTTCAACAAAACTTAAATTCACTGCAGTTTTCGGATATTTTCCTATTCAAAATGACTTCCAAATGAATAAATAAATAATGAATTAAAAGATTACTAATCATTCACAATAGGACCAACATTTATAATAAGATCAACTTGTATTTCATTTTCATTTGATGGTGATTTTAAGACCTTCTATCTACATTCTGCAAAGCTACAAAATAAGTAAACCTCTTGTATGAACTTTATATCCTAATTTAAGTAAAAACACACAAACAGCAACACTTCTGCTCTAGCTTTTAAACAACTTTGGTTTACTATCGAAAATCTGTATTGCAGTACTGCAAGGTCCTGCATGATAAATTGCTTGTGAGTTGTCTTGTAAATAGCTTTGGATTAAAGCATTTGTTAATTGGTTAAATGTACAACTATTACTCAACAACGTGGTTTGGAAACAAGATGTGTTGTTCTTTAAATTCGAAGCACATTCTGTGATCTATAGGGGTAACTGAGCGTGGATGTTGCTGGTGGTCTGGATGTAATGAAGACTGTACTGGATGTACTAAAGCTTGGTCATTTCTCACTTCCAGCCCAGTGCCTCAAGACTGCAGTCAGATGTCTGTGAGGGTATGATCCTGAGCTCCTGAGCAAATGTTGCAATAAGAGAAACTGACATGAGCACCAAGGTGAAAGTCTTGGAGTTGAAGTGGGGAGATTGTAGACTGAGACAAGTGCTTTTGTCCCAACTGCATTGTCACTTTTTTGTTGTAAGCAGGAGTTGAGTTTTAAAATTGATCTGAAAAGTAGCATGTTTGACAAAAATCCAAAATTATACCCATGGTTGGACAGGAAGTTATGAATTGAGATGGGGAAAATGGGACGGGTACAGAATATTGGCTAGAAATGAAAAAGCAGATGTGCATTATTATTAGGTACGTTTTGGTTTACAAATAAAATGGGCCAAAAAAGAGTGTTTTAACTCACAAATACACAATCAATCAATCAATAATAATAAAATACACATATGTATATATATCCACACGAAGGATGAAATACTTTAGAAACTGAAAAATTAAGGTGTGACCATTGGACAAGAAGTGCTCATTGGGGCATCAGGGACATAAAAACAGGTTGAGAAGAAAACATACAGTATAAACTGCAAAATACTTTAAGAATTAAGGTGAAGAATCAGGTGTTAAACCAAGAATTAAACTATCAGGAACCCTTTAGTCTCCAGTGCCACCATTTTCCAGAACTGCAAACTATCTGGAGTCTCAAGAAGTATAAGGTGTGAGGTTCTCTGAGACTTTGCTAAGGTAAAGAATCCTGAAACATGATAAGAATCACAAGCTAAAGTGTTGTGAAATTCATGTTGAATACAATGGACTTTAAGAGACTCTATGTTGTTTTGGACAGATGATTAAAGGGTTAGTTCACCAAAAAATTTAAATTGTGTCATTAATTACTCACCCTTATGTCGTTCCAAACCCGTAAGACCTTCGTTCATCTTCGCAACGCCGATTAAGATATTTTTGGTGAAATCCCAGAGCTTTCTGACCTGCATAGACAGCAACGCAACTGACATGTTAAAGGCCAAGAAAGGGGGTAAGGACATTGTTAAATAGAATCAGAATCAGAATCAGAAAGAGCTTTTATTGTCAAGTATGCTTGCACATGCAAGGAATTTGTAGTCCATGTGGCATCAGTGGTTCAACATTCATTTCAGAAAGCTACAAGAATACTTTTTGTGTGCAAATACTTTATTTTACAATTGCTTCTCTTCTGTGTCAGTCTTCGACATGCTCTCATGAGAGTACCACAACGCATGCATGTGGTGAAGAAGAAATTGTTGAATAAAGTTTTTTTTTGCACTCAAAAAGTATTCTTGTAGCTTCATAAAATTAAGGTTGAACCACTGATCTCACATGTATTATTTTAATGATGTTCTTGCTATTTTATGGGCCTTTAACATAGTAGTCAAGTCAAGTCAAGTCACCTTTACTTATATAGCGCTTTTTACAATGCAAATTGTGTCAAAGCACTGCACAATATCAAAAAAAAAAGGAAAATAATGTGTCAATAAGTTTAAATAGTGTCTGTGCAATAAGGTCGGCGATATCGCTGGAAATGAAGCGTCCCCAACTAAGCAAGCCAGAGGCGACAGCGGCAAGGAACCAAAACTCCATCGGTGACAGAATGGAGAAAACACCTTGGGAGAAACCAGGCTCAGTCGGGGGGCCAATTCTCCTCTGGCCAAACAAACCAGCAGTTCAGTTCCAAACTGCAGCAAGTCAGATTGATTGGGCTCAGCTGGTTCCAGTGGTCTTTTCCGATGGCTGTCTAAGTGGCGGGGTCCTCAATGGGGATCTGTCTCTGGCGTTCATCCAGGTGTTTGGCCTCTGCCTACGATCAGGGACACATATGTCATATCCCGGCGCTGATCCTCCATCTCAGGTGTTCGGTCATCTCAGATCATGTAATGGTTAGATCCAGACTGAAGTTCTGTAATTCCTGGCAGAAACGTAGAGACAAGCAGAGACATGATTAGCGTAGCTGCTGTTCCACCTAAGCAAAAATAAATTGTTCAACCCAAGCTAAAGAATAATAATAATGTACATTTGATCAGATATAACTGCAGTACAAGATTATAAAATGCATTATGTGTATGCTTGGCTAAAGAGATGTGTCTTTAATCTAGAACATAGTAGTTCCGTTGCTGCCTGTGGAGGGTCAGATAGCTCTCGGATTTCATCCAAAATATCCTAATTTGTGTTCTGAAGGTGAATAGTCTTACGGGTTTGGAACGACATGAGGGTGAGCAATTAATGACAGAATTTTTGGGTGAACTAACCCTTTAGCTGGCAAGATTCTGATCATTTCTACGAAACTTTAGAAAGGCCAACTTCTCCAGACTGAGCTGTTCCCGCTGTCATTTCAACACTTGACATAACAGGAAAATGACATTAAAGGACCGTTAAAGAATGCTTACAAAAGTGCTTGGTCAGTACTCATCTCAGCATTTAACCGTTTTTTGACTAAAAGTGACACAAGCACATTTCTAACAAAGTAGACGCCTCCTCCCACCACCAAATCGGCCTGATATCCGTGATTATAAGACAAACATCCAGAGCCAAAATTCACTTAGCTTTCCGCTCGGCCACCTCATGAAGTGGGTGGTTTGTTACCTTGTCTAAATGCCGCATGCATTAGTCTTGCCTGCGCCGGTGCAGAAAGCGCAAGGTGACTGTGGCTGTCTCCAAACCTCACCCTCCACTGCCCGCAATACATCAGCAGATGCTCGCCACCGCCCAACCTAAAAGACAGCTGGGGATGCTGGGGCCCAGAGACCCCCGCCCTGACCCTGCCGCCTGCTGCCCTATGATAGATGATGATGTCCAAATATTCGAAGCGCCGCAGAGGCGACAGATAACACCTCCACTGGGTGTGGGGGAGCTTATCGAGCAGAGGCGGCAAATCCCATCAGCTGTAGAAAGGCGTATTTAAATTGCTTGGCTGTGTCGTGTCGATATTGAATTGCAGCCAGCTAAAAGTGTGAGGTTTTAATGTAATCACAAGAAGCGGCGAAAATGCCAGGGGAACATTTTATTCGCAGGTGCCTCTTGAGTTATTGACAGAGAGTTGAGCTAGGAAAAATTACAGGGTAAATGTCTTATATCCGAGGAAAAATCAATTATGAAGGTATGCTATATGTATTATCTAGGGTCTGCCAACTTGATGTGCTTTAATTCTCATTTTTATTGGTAAACACCTCTCCGAGACCTTTTTTTTTTTTTTTTTTTTGTCAGATCTCCACTGTTTTTGTTCAATCAGTTGCATATTTTATTTGCATGTGCATTTTATTTTATTTAAACCTCCATTAAGTTTAAAGTTAATCCATAATCAAGATTTAAATCTGAGTTTTAAAGTTATGGTCCAAATATTACTTAAATCCAGTATCAAAATGATGGGTTAAAGTGTAAACCTGATTATTTTTAAAGGTTTAAAGTTTGGTGCAAAATAGTTATTGGATAAACCTTGATTTAAGATAGATTTAAAATGAATAATCGTTAAAAAAATGTAGCTATTATTTGAAGGGAAAAAAAGCAGCAATTGGCCTAATGATCATTTAAAATATAATTTGAAGAAGTGTTTATTTCACAAAATGATTTGTGAATTGTAGTCTATATATAACTATAAAATATACTAAATTTTTCGCCCTCTTCACCAGGCACTCATTTCACTTTTATTTCTTTCGGGATAAATATACGTATAACATTTTGTCTTTACTCTTAGTTATAAAGAATGGTAGCACTGCATTTTTGAATGACTGTCTTCATGAGTTTGTCTGCATCCATATTGCAGGTTTCCTCTCACATGTAAAGTATGGTAGCAGTTATTTCTTCTAGTTGTTTCAAAGCAGTTCTTTCTGCATTTCTGCTCACATGTATTTCTTCGAGGTTCTAAATAATGGCTCATTGGCTTACATATTGTTACGAATGCTGGCCATGCACTTCAGTTTACTCACCACCAGAGGTCACCCGCTCACCACATGGACTTTTACACTACACAACACACTGGACTCCATTTCCCACAATTCATTGCACTGACGACACGCACAGCTGTTCACCATTATCTCGCCCACACCTGATTATCAATTCACAATCACTCACTCACTATTTAAGTCTGGGACTTGCTATTGGTCACTGCCGAGTATTGTTAGCCTAGTCTGCATACAAAGCGTTTCTTTAGTAGTCTTGTCTGGTTTATCTTGCCGTGTCTGACCCTGCCCGTGTTTTTTGGATTATTCTCTCTGCCTTGCCCTGTCTGGATTTGGTACGCCGATCGTTGACCTACGCTTGCTCCACGGATTGCTCTGTCTTGCCTCTGCCATACCTGTTTGCTGTCTCTCGACCCTGCCTGTATGACCACGTCTTTTAATAAAGCTTTGCAAATGGATCCGCACGTCTCACGTCTCGTCAGTCCCGTAACACATATAACACCTAGAAGCATATATTCTTCTCATGCACACATGCAAAGTATTGCAGCTGTTATTTCTATGAAATTATGTTGTCTTTGCTATTGTTACTAATAAAATTTTCACTGCTTGTCCTATTTTGGCACAACCCCTAAATTAAGTAGTTTTACTAAGGTCACCCATCTCACATGAAATTAAACTATGTAAAACATATTCTACCCGACTTCCTGATATAAATTACTATAAACTTGATATGGTAATTAATACTGAGACACTAATTTGGGAAAAAAGCATTAATGACTTGTTTAAGACTTGAAGCTAAAAGTTGAGAACTTGCAACTCGACTTGGACTTGCCTATTTTGACTTGGGACTTGTCTGTCTTGACTCAGGACTTGACTCGAGAACTGAATGCAAAGACTCAAGACTTACTTGTGACTTGCAAAACAATCACTTGGTCCCCTCTGGTTTTTACTGTATTTTCGATCAAATAAATGCAGCCTTGTTGACCATAAGATACTTCTTATAATGTTGTAAATTATAACAACTATTAAAGGGATAGTTCTTAATTTAGTATACAATGTTAAAGAATGCATGGAGGATATGTGCATCTTTGGTATGTGCCAATGACAGCATCACTGTGACGTTGCTAGGATGCAGTTTAGGCGTGAGTGAGTTGGTTGCCATGGAAACGACACAAATGCCAGGTTTCTACACAGCATTGAGAAACTATCTTGTCTGCTTAAACCGAAGGATTCACACAGTAAAAAAAAAAAAAAAAACAAATCCACATTTTATGTATTGATTCAGTTCCCAGAAAATGGAGGATCTAAAATGGCATTCAGCTGCATCATCATTTCAAACCCATAAGAACATATAATCTCACTTTCATTGCATCTTTTTTAAATTCTTCTTCTTATGTAATAAACAGTGACTGAGGCAATCATTCCCACCGAACATCTGCTCTTTATTTAATAATAATATGTATATATATATATATATATATATATATATATATATATATATATATATATATATATATATATAATTAAGTAGCTGACTTTCTGACTTTAATGCTTTAGTACCCATACTTTCTGTAAGGGATGTAATGGATATGTAAGAACGATGTTCTTCAGCTTGTCTGTGAGAGGGAGGCCCTCAGAGAGAGATGAAGAGTGGGTGAATCTTAATGGCTTCAAAAACCAAGCCACTACGGGCCACTTCCTCTTTCATTCCATGTCCAAACCAAAAGCCAACAAGAACAGAGGGCCGCGAAGTGCTTTGATGAATAAATGCTTTTTCATCCGTGACATTGGCAGCACTGAGGGTTATGTAGGACACCATTTGACTTAAAGCCATTCTAATTATCAGTGAAATATATCAGAAAAGCAAAGCCATTCATGGCTTTGAACAACTGCACATGAACATGTGAAGGAATGTTACTTTTTAAATGTAACACAATGCAATATTGCAATAAAAAATACATAATTAATGGTTTAATGATACTATTATGCAAAAGTACCAAATTGTGATACTGTGATTTTAACCAAAGAAATATTACAGCGACCAAAGATTAGTTCAAATTTGAAGAAAGACTTATTAAAGGCAACAATTATTAAGACTCTATTGGCTTGTTGCTATAGTATGTGGCTTATTTCAAAGATTGCATGTTTGGATTTGAGTTTATACATACACGCACATACCCTGACACAGTTCCACAAAATATTAAGCAGCACGAATGTTTTCAACACTGATTATAATACAAAATGTTTCTTGAGCAGCAAATCAGCATATTTGAATGATTTCTGAAGTATAGTGGGACACTGAAGACTGGAGTAAAAAAAAATAAATACAGAAAAGAAACAAGATTTTGTTTTGATTTGGTTTCTGGGGTGTACTTGAATAGGTTTGCATGCCTGATTGTTCAGAAAATGCACTATTTTCCACATACAGTATTTTACATTTTTGCAACACCTTTCTTCCCAGTCTGATTTAAATGCGTCCCAAATGATTTACAATGTACTTATACACTGTGTACTTATGCACTGTGTACTCTAAGTGTATGAATTATATAAGGTTATGTTGTCCATTCAGCATCAGAGTGTGATAGCCCCTTCCCCTAGTTATGTATTTGAAGCTGTGACGGTTGAGTGCATGAAGTCGAATGTCCAATATTCCACACTTAGTTTTTGCAGTGCATCACCCGGGTATTTAAAGTACAGTTTTCACTGTGAATGCACTTCTCATAAATTTTTCCATACCAATTTGATCCCAATGCAGATGCTGAAAATGTTTAAGAACAAGAAGAAGTGTAAGGTGTAAGGGATGGTCAACAGTGTTATAAATGTAATTAAAGAAATTAATTACAGATGTAATTATATGCATTGTATCAAATTATTCATTTGAATGTAAATACATGGTAGTTATGGGATCCACAAGTGGGAAAACTCCCTTTAAAATTTACATAAGAGAAACAAAACACTTCTGTATTCATTCTTATGTTAATATTTTGTACAGAATGCTATGGTGATCATTGCTGTGTGGTTGCTAACGTGTTCTGAGAGCTAGTTGGTTGTTAGGGTGTTTTTGGGGGATTCTTAAGTGTGATTTATTTTAGTCAGTGATAGTTCACCAATACTTTGGGAACATATATAATGCATAATTAATCAAGGCATCCCAGCATGCTTGGCTGTTAAAGACTGTAACCCAGGCAACAGTAATCTGTTCAAGTGTTCAATGAGAGTGGGCTGTGATTTCACAAAGAGGCAGAAATGAGAGGGAGGCACAAAAGAAAGTTTCTTCAAGCTTATTTACAATTCATAGCAATATGGCCAATTTATTTCACTCTGTCTTTGACAGCTCGTTTTATGTTCCCAATAATAGAAGATAAAAACATGGCTTTGTGACAAGGTGCAGACGGCAGTGCATAAAAAAAATCAAAAGGGGATGTGATATGTTCAAGACATGTACTGTAATTAGGGTAGAATATGACATCAGGCATGTTTTATTAACCCAACAGGGATTTTGCTCTGTCATGCTACAGTAAACCAGCTCAAATGGTTTATAATCTCCCATACTTAGTTTATTTTAAAAAGAGAGAAAAAAAAAGATACTTGTTTAGTCAGCTTGTGTATGTGCCAAAATAAATCCCTTCATTCTGTCACTTTTATTCAGTCAAGTGGCAGTTATGAGTCTGATTCATCCAGGGAGTTGGTGTCTTCCTTCAGTTTTGATCACTCCTCATAATTCCACTCAGTGTTCAGCTGTTTTTTTTTGTTGTTGTTGTTTTTTTTACAGCAAGCTGTTCAAAATGAAAGCAAGCAACAGTTCGAAGGCAGCGTGGGATGGGGTTGGTGGTGAGGTCATTTTATAAGTTCATCAGACCGACCTGTCTGGGTCAAAAGTGGCATCTCTGTGCTCATAAAATCATCTATTTCAACACACATGAATGTTTTACTAAGTTTAATTAGGCCAGAGAGTCAGTGAGTTGCAGAAACTCCAGACAGCAGACTGGAATAATTATTACGAGCAAACCTTCAAAGTTTCAGAGTTTTATTCCAAACTCGTGTGTCCACTGACAGAAAAGCGAATCTTTTCCATGGGAGTCCTCATTAGCATCATGTTCACATCATTTCTCCTCAAGCTCAATTTAAAGGACAGGTTCCCAGAATTAGGTTTATTTTTTTTTTAATTGGCCAGCAGACTAGAAACCTTGGAAGGGTGGAAAAAAATAGATAAATGACAATAATTATTTTAATGGCTTGAGGCTTTGGAAATGCAGTGTTATCCTGATTTGTTTCTTCCATTTTGGCAGCTTGTCATGTTTAGACAGTGGTAGATCGATGTTGTCAGTCTCATTTGATAACAGACACATGATTCTAATTGGAACAGTCAAGCTCTCCAGGTCCAAAATAACATCAATAATTTAATTCTAAATTAAATTCAAGATGGTCAAAACAGGCCTGTGTAATAAGAAAGGTGGCACAAAGAAATCTGCAGTGTTGGGGTTAACACATTACAAGTAATGCGTAACAAGTTACAAGTAACAAGTTACGTAATCTTTTTTTTTTTTAATCAAGTAACTAGTAAAGTACCACACTACTTTCAAATTTACAAGAAAATATATTTTTCATATAAATTACGTTTTTACATTCATTCACTAACACCTCTCCTGTCCCCAAAGAAATTGGGAGTGAGGTGCAAAGGCAGAGGCTTCCTTCCAGCTCCATCTCACAGCAATTTGTATATATTTTACAAGGTGGCTAATTTGTATGTCCTCATTCGTACAATTTTGTATGATTTTTGACAAACTGTAAGTATTTTAGAAGTTGCACAATTCGTATGAACTTGTACGAATGACCTACACCTAACCCCGCCCCTAAACCTACCCGTCACTAGGGTTTAGACTAATCCTACAAAATCGTAAGAGTGAGGTTGTATGAATTCATACAAATTAGCCACCTGTAAAATACATACGAATTGGTCGTGAGATAGCTGTCAGCAGATAGACACGGGACACAGAGGTAAGTGCAATACAAACAACAGGCTTACTGAAAAGAAGCAGAGGGGAATGAGATGAGCAGTAAGTCCAGGTAAGCAGACGGGGAATGGGAAAGTCTCTTGGGGCTTATCTGAGTGTTAATGTCCTAGTTTCTTTATCCAGGGGATCCAGAGGGAAGAGCGGAGCGTGGAGACGGTGGAGCACAGGAGCAATGGAGAACGGGGATAGGAACACGGGAGCAACTAGTAGGTAGACAAAAGGTAAGTGGGTCAGGTTAGTCAACATGTAGAATGCTTGATACCAGACAGTGAGTGAACGGGAGGAGTGCAGGGATATAGTGCTGCTGATTAGTGCTGACAGGTGGCGGTGATCAGAAATCAGGGGATTGGGATCTGGTAAGTGTCGTTGGTGGAGACTGCTGTGACTCTCTGACAGTACCCCCTCCTCCAAGGGTGGCTACTGATGTCCTATTACGGTGACGGGGCCGGCCACGGCCTCTGGGTGCGGGACGGGCAGGGTGGTTCTGGTGAAACTCGGCCAGGAGAGAGGGATCCAGCATATCGTCCTGGGCCACCCAGGATCTTTCTTCCGGCCCGTATCCCTCCCAGTCAATAAGATATTCCAGGCGACCACCCCGTCACCAAGAGTCCAAGATGTCCTGCACCCTGTAGACTAGGGGCTCCTCGATGATCTCGGGAGGAGGAGGTACTGCAGGCTCGTTGGGTTCTGTGAGAAAGGGAGAGACAGGCTTGAGGTGTGAGACATGGAATGCTGGATGGATATAATACCGTGCAGGGAGTTGGAGACGGAAGGTGACCTCTTTGATCTGCCTCTTGATGGTAAAGGGACCGATATAGCAGGGACTCAGCTTTCAGCAGGGCAGGCAGAGACCTCCTCGAGGATAGTGTTGTTTTTGGCAGCCTGTTTTAATTTTAGTTTTAGTCTAGTCTTTGTGTGAAGCTGCCATTTTAGTTTTTATTAGTTTTAGTCACGTTCATACTCTTTTTAGTCTAGTCTAGTTTTAGTTGACGAAAACTGATGACATTTTAGACTAGTTTTAGTCAGAATTATCCATGACTATTTTCGTCTAGTTTTAGTCGACGAAAACTGATGACATTTAGTGTAGTTTTCGTCAATGAAAATGGTATTTTAGTTTCTTTTTAGTAATACAATTCTATTTAACCCAGTCAATATAGTATAAGTATAAGCCAAACCCATTTCAAACAAGGTTATCTTATTATATTATTGTTACCTTATAGACTCAAAAATACATCCATTCCAGACACGGAAGACACTCTGATTTGAATTTACAACATTTATTTTAGCAACCAAACATGTTAGAAGTACACACACATCTCCCAAAGACGAACCCCGGCTGGCCGGCCATCGGTCCCTTTCTCTGTGTCAGACTTAACTTTGTTGTCGTCTTCTAAATAATGCCGCGAGTGGGCATTGAGGAAGTGACGTCGCCTGCGTCTGCACAGTGCGACCTGAAGTGAGACTCCGGAAACAGAAATACTGCAAAATAATAATAATAACGCGACTAAACGAGACGAAATAACGTTATAACATTTTGTTTCATCTCGTTGTAGTCAACGAAAATGAAGAGACATTTTAGCATAGTTTTTATTTTGTATACCACATTTAATCTCGTTTTTATTCGTCAACAATATTGCATTATACATTTAATTATTGACATCGTCACATGACCAGCATTTACGTTGCGTCTCGTCTCATTTTCGTCACGTGATAAAGGTTCGTTGATGACGATATTTAGTCATAATTTTCGTTGACGAAAGCAACACTACTCGAGGACTTCCCTTCTGCGCTCCCTGCAGGTCTGGAGAGCCAGACCTTATCTCCTGGACGTTAGACGGGGGTGGCAGACCGATGGGCATCTGCATAGATCTTGTGTCTCTGCACTGCCTGCTGGAGTTGGTCATGAGCTGAGTCCCAAACTATCTCGCTCGCTCAGAACCAGTGGTCGACAGCTGGAACGTCAGAGGGCTCTTCTGTCCAGGGAAATGCACTGGAAAGGGGTGAGGCCGGTGGTGGTTTGCTTGAGGGAATTTTGTGCATACTCGGCCCATGGAAGGAAGCGGTTCCAGCTGTGCTAGTTGTCATGACAGTAGGCCCGGAGATATCTCCCAATCTCCTGAATCTTCCGCTCAGTCTGGCCGTTAGTTTGGGGGTGATACCCTGAGGAGAGACTGACGGGGAAATTGAGGAGTTTGAAGAATGCCTTCCAGACACGTGAAACAAACTTTGGCCCACGGTCGGAAACGACATCTTCCGGGATGCCGAAGGTGCGGAAGAGGGCCTCCGCTGTTTCGAGGGCTGTGGGTAAACCCCGGAGAGGAATTGACTTGCAGGCTTTGGAGAATCGGTCAACTGCAACGAGTATGCAGGTATAACCTTCTGACTCGGGGAGATCTGTGACGAAGTCGACTCCAACGTGGGAGCAGGGGTGACGTGGAATGGGTAATGGGACTAATTTTCCGGCGGGTAAGTGATGTGGAGTCTTGGAGATGGCGCAGACTGAGCATCCACGAACGTACTGGGAAACAAGCTGGGCCATACTGGGCCACCAGTACTACGCTTGGAGGAGCGAGAGAGAACGCTGGCTGCCTGGGTGTCCAGAGCCCGGGAAAGCATGCAGGGAGCCCAGAAGGGAAGTCCTCAAGGAGGGGGTAAGGTAGGCTTTGCCCTCTGGGCCTCCCAGCGGAGCGGGTTCAGTGATGGAGGTGATGCGGATCAGTTCATCCAAGGCCCACCGGATGGGGCTTACAAGGACGGTGGAGGGAGTATGGGTTCAGGTGTGGAGGGTTCGTCGGGGGCATGGATACTTGAGGGAATCTGCCTTGACATTCTTATCTCTGGGTCGCTACGTGATGGAAAACTGGAACTGGGTGAAGAAGAGGGCCCAGCGAGCCTACCGGGGGATTAACCTCTTAGCACCTCTTAGCACTAGATATTCCAGGTTTTTGTGGTCAGTGAAGACCGTGAAATGGTGTTGAGCTCCCTCCAGCAAGTGTCTCCATTCCTCCAGCGCCAATCTCTATTCCTCCATGGCGAGCAGCTCCCGGTTTTCAATATCGTAGTTCTGCTCCGCTGCAGAAAGCTTCCTGGAGAAGTAAGCACAAGGATGGAGTCGGGGAGGCTCTCCGTGGTATTGAGACAGCACTGCTCCCACGCCGGTGGTGGAGGCATCCACTTCCACTATGAATGGGAGTTGGGGTTCAGGATGTGAGAGGATGGGACCAGTGTAGAAGGCCTCCTGGAGCTTCTTGTAGGTGGCTCGAGCTTCAGAGTTCCAGGACAGAGACTTGGGTTTCTGATGGAGCGTGGAAGTGAGGGGGGCTGAGAGGAGACTGAAGTTCAGTCCTCCGGTAGAAATTTGCAAAGCCGAGGAATTGTTGAAGTTCCTTTACTGACTGAGGCTGGGGCCGGTCCCAGATGGCTTGGACCTTCCCCTGGTCCATCTGGATTCCATCCGCACTGAGACTGTAGCCAAGGAACTGCACCGTGGGGCGGTGGAACTCCCACTTCTCGAGCTTCAGGTAGAGGTGGTGTTTCCTGAGTTGGCATAGGACCTGCGTCACATGATGGCGATGTTCGGCCAGGTTCCGGGATTATCGTCTATGTACACTATGACAAACCCGGAACTCCCGGAACACCTCGTTCATAAACCCCTTTCCTGAGGATCCCGAGTCCACGAGGGCAGGTACTGAAATGACGTGGGGTAAGCAGTTGTACCGTTAGCAGTGGTAGGGTAGAGATAGCAGGCTCCAATTGGAGGGTACTCACCGCGTGGCGTGGGGGGCGAGAGGGGCACACCCAAATGAAGTGCCTCGGAACTCCGCAGTAGAGGCACAGCCCCATGGAGAGACGTCGAGCACGCTCAGTGCGTCAGAGGCAATTAGTATCCATTTGCATAGGTTCTGGTACCGGAGAACAGGCAGCTGGTGAGGACAGAGAATGAGCGGTTATGTCCAGCTGACAAGCTGGTAGGTAGACAAAAGGTAAGTGGGTCAGGTTAGTCAACATAAAATATTTGACACCAGACAGTGAGTGAACGGAAGGAGTGCAGGGATATATTGCTGCTGATTAGTGCTGACAGGTGGTGGTGATCAGAAATCAGGGGATTGGGATCTGGTGAGTGTCGTTGGTGGAGACTGCGGTGACTGTGGTGACTCTCTGAAAATAGCGCTGTTCCTTCAGCCTGAGGCTTATTAATTTCACTTTTGGTGTAAAAGAGCCTGTAACTTTAGGGATTTTTGTTATTAAAAATAAGTATGAATCATTTGCATGAAAAGTAACTAAGTAAAACAATTGTATGGAGTAACACTATTGAGTATGGAGTAACACTACACTACAATGCAGTACTTTTAAAAGTAACTTTCCCCAAAACTTTAAGTATGTGTACTCCTTTTTTTTTTTTTTTTTGAAGTTAGCAATAGTAGTATGTAGTTGTGTTTAATAATAACATTGTTTTGGTAAACTTGTATGTCAAGAGTAAGCCTGCCACTGAATGAATGAATGAATGAATCACATTACTCAACATTTTTATATTTTACAGTATGTACTAAATGAAGATATTTAACTCACAAATAAAGTAAAACATTAAAAAGCCTCTGAAAACAGACATCAAAACACAAGGTTGTTGCCTGATAGTCTAAACATGTTTGGAAGTTTAAAATTTACTTTTTTATTATTTGCTGTCACTCACAGCTGCACTGCTATCCAAAAGGTGAAAGATTTATTCACAGTTCACATGAGAAACATCCGTCTCTCAGTGTGCTGGTAACATAATGTCCTCTCTGTCTGTTCTCTGTTACAGCCTTCTTCCATTTCCCTCCTCGGATCAAAACCATCCATATAAAAAGACATTCTTCACACCTGCATTGTAGGCTACTATGCCCCCTTGATCATGGCATTTATGTTCTGAATACCTTTATCTTAATTTACCTTTATCCACAAAATTAACAAAGCAACCTAAAGATCTCACACTTTTTTGTGTGTGTATATAAGAATGCAGCATCATAACTACAGTATACAGATTCTAGTAGCTAATCAATTCTGCTTATTAGTTAAAATCCGCTAGCTGCTGGACATTGTCGGGACAAAATTTTGGTCTCCATATGGAAAACAGAATAGGTAACACTTTAGTTTAGGGACTAGTTCTCACTATTAACTAGTAGAAATGTAGAAACACAGAATGTTTTCTGTAATTAGGGTTAGAGGATAGAATATAAAGCAGTATTCTGGTCATTTCTGGTAAATTCTGGTAATTTCTCAGCCCAAACTGGTGTGTGATTAATTTGCAACTGATTTGATTATTTATAATTAGTTTAAAATGTTTAATTTTATGACAGCCTTAATATATGTATTATCACAAGAAAATGAGACGGTGCATCTCAAGGGTTTTATCCTATTAAATAAATTGAATTCAGTATATATTCTATATTTATTAGTGGTGTCAAAATTAGCGCGTTAACGCATGCTATTAATTATTTTCAGATTAACGCGTTAAAAATATTAACGCAAAATAACGCAGGGGCGGGGCTAGGGTTGGCCACCTCATTCGCAACTGCTGCCTCTGTCTCTTTTTTCTTGCAAAGGATTGCGTTTATTTAGATGCAGAATGTCTTTATGACCACATCAAACGGGAGAAGTTTCAGACACGTGCTCTATACGTCGCCTCCACGCCAGACGCGAGTCAAACAAGCGCGTAAAAGATACTGTGCTCGTAGCGCGCACTCTTCAAATACACGGTGCGCGCTGTAGCCTATATCATTTCATATCATAAAGCGAAAGAAACTACGTGCATGCAATGTCGTAGTTATGCCGTCAGTTAAGGCATGAAGTTACCAAAAAGGCGATTAAAGCTGCCTTAAACTGTGTGCATGCATGCAATATGTTATATATGCGTCACATTTAAGTACATGTCTCTGAAATGGTTTTAAAAACTGTCCTGAGGCACCCCAGTACTGTCTCCCTCATCTAAAATACCCAATTCAACTCATCCGCTCATTAGTTGAGACTTTCAGACCTGAAGTGAGTCAGAAAATGTAAAGAGATTTGTGAGAAAATAAGATGCATGTCAGATCCCCATCACCTTCAGCAGCAGCAGCTTTTAAAGCAATAGCAGGCAAATAAGTTAATAACCAGCTGCTGTGATGTCTATTAATCCAAGAACAAAAGAAAAAAGAGGAAATCAATAACTTTTATAGTTTTAAGGGGTTCATCTATATTTAATTTAGAATTTAGTGTTTGGTAAGTATTCATTTTCTGTATATTTCTGCTGAAGGGCACAGGTAGCTAAATATGTCATTTATTATAATGGGTTCATGTGAAGATTGTTTTAAGTTCACTTAAATTAGACGTTAAGTCTAATAAATGTTAAAATTGATAGCTCTCAATTATACTGTAATGCTGAATGGCTACAGTCAATGGTTAAATATTCAGGGGGCCAAAATTCTTTTTTTATAGAGACATCAGTAGTATTGATATCAGTGATGCTGGCCTTCAATCATAAAAAAGATATCATTAAAGAAATATAAAAAATATACTGTCTTTATGTTGTTTGTACATTGTACATTTGAAGATTGTTTATTTAAAAACATGAATGTTAGGTGGGGTTAAGCGTGATTAATCACGATTAATTTTAGAAAAATGTGTGATTAATTAGTTAATTTTTTTAATCGATTGACAGCACTAATATTTATAGAATGATAATTTTTGGTTTGGCATAGAGTTTTCTTTTGAACATTCACCTGCTAATTAAATAAAAAAATATAAAAAAATGAATGTTTTTATTTATATTTACTTATTTTTTATAATAAACCGAAAGACTCAGGTTCTTTCTGAGGGAAACCGATGGGCACGAGTGCTTCATGTGCAAGCGACAGGCACGATTTCAACTGAAAAAATAAAAAATGGTGGGCACGAGTGCTTCCTGCAGAAAATAGATGGGCATGAGTGATTCCTGTAGGAAACCACTGGGCACGGGTGCTTCTTGTTGAAAAAAAAAATATGGTGGATGCGAATGCTTCCTGTTGAAAAGAGACAGGCACCACTCGTGTGGGAAGTCAGTTGGCATGGGTGTTTCCAGTAAAAAAAAAAAAAAGGACAAACGTTTTTTTTCCCTATGGAAAAGAGACAGACATGAGTGATTCCTGGTGAAACAAATGATGGGCACGAGTGATTCCTGTAGGAAACCAGTGGGTATAGGGTTCTTCCTGCTGAAAAAATGGTAGGCATGAGTGCTTCTTGTGGGAAAGAGATGGACACAAATTCTACATGTTGGAATAACAGCAGGTACTGGTGCTTCTAATCAAAAAGAGGTGGGCACTGGTTCTTCATGTGGGTAACTGGCAAACATGAATGCTTCCTGTGGGAAACAAATCTGTGTGTGTAACACCATATCTGTGGAATAGTCTAAAGAAAAAGAAAGGGAAAGAAATTCACGAGTTAAGTTTTCTAAAATGCATATGTCAACTTGAAGAAACAAAGCAAAAAAATGAAGAAGAGTGTGCCATGGGAGTTCAGACCGTGCGTGATCCCATTTTCATACGACAATATTTGTATTAAAACATTTAAATTACTGATCATGTTTTAGATGGTCATCTTTGACAGCAAACATTCACTGGAGGAACTCGGCTTGACTCCTAACTGAACTGCAAGAATCTTGTGGAGAAATCGAAACAAACACAACTGCACACAGAAGAAACATATTTTTATTTATAACTTATAACATACCAAGAGAGTGCAGTTTTCCCTGAAAGCTGTGCTCTATACAACAGTTTAAACTTTATACAAGAGTTTAAATGAGTAGTTAAATAATAAGTGATTTACATTTTAGACACAATATTGCCAATGTTGCCTGTTTTTTTGCTCGATTTTGTTAATGAAAATAGTTCCAAACAAAGATCACAGAAGAACAGTCGCGTATCTCGCTTAAGGCTAGATGGTATACACATTTGTCTACTGGGCATGCGCACATCAATATAGCATAACTTTTGTCACACTGCACAACAATAATTACTGTTTTTGCATTACTGTAAAGGGTAGGATTAGGGTTGGAGTAGGTGTAGATGTTAACAAAACACAATCTAATAGACAGAAAATTAAATTTATTGTTAACCTCTGGTTTTAGCTGTATCCTTTCTAGCCACAACTGAGCAACACACAGCTGTGCTTCGCTACGGAATGATTCAGTGTTTTTGAAAGAATTGGGAGAGTCAATGATTTAATAAACTATTCATACACACAGGCACGAACAAATCATTTGAATAAATGACCCAGTTACTTGTTAAGACAGTAACTTGCTGCCACCTACTGGCAGTTTAATTTAATGTTTAAAAGGGTCTACCATTGCATTTTCCTAACATTTCATATTAGTATTTCAAATTCTGAATTAAAACCCTAAGCTCATAACATTGTTATTTATGCAACAAAATGACCTAAGAAAAATTTAAGTAACTTGTAATATGCAGTAGTCAGTTTTAATCATATAAAACGTCATTTCACAAAAACAAATTGTGCCCAGTACAAATGCTGAGTGGCTAGTAATTTTGAAAAACCAGCCACAGTGTCTGGTGAGCAAAAAAGGTTGGTACTGAGCCCTTATATTGAGATATTACATGTGCTCACTATATATTGTGATGGCGCAGTGGATAAGACACATGCCTTTGGTGTGAGAGACCCGGGTTCGAATCCACTGTGAGACACCAATGTGTCCCTGAGCAAGACACTTAACCCCCTAGTTGCTCCAGAGGCGTGCAACCTCTGACATATATAGCAATTGTAAGTCGCTTTGGATAAAAGCGTCAGCTAAATGAATAAATGTGTATAAATGTGTATATATTGAAGACATACTCCTACACACCAAAATGCTGATGTGTTTAGGAGACAACGTTTCAGTGATATGGGCCAATAATATTTTGCACTTTCTTTCAAATGTTAGAAAATTTATGAACATTGGTGAATTATTGTTGACTTAAATAGATGTTTCATTGAATGCCCATTTCTATCTTTTGTAGTTCATTCATTAATGTGAAGAAAAAAAATCAATAACTTTCTCACTAAAATGTGCTGACCTACTTAAAAATCTATTGGTGACTGATTGTTTTTAGTTGTAAATATACATACAAACTTGTTCTCACTAGGTATAAATGATAAAGTTATCCAAGCTCATGAATATTTATAATGATTTGATAATGACAATGTTGTAAAACTTAATTTTATAAAGCATAATTATTACTTACTTTATGTTCCCTCTTTTGAAATATGAGTGTATCTCATGTACATGAATGTAGGCTACCGCAGGCATCAATTGACAAGCCCAAAGCGGGTACTCTTGTTTTGGTGTATCCACCCCATCGCAACTAAATACATAATTTTCTAGATCTGCCACTAGACTGAATTCACAAATGCGACATTGCGTATACACACAGCTTCAGATTTCATATTGAGAGGCATTTGCAGCAAAATGCCACATAATTATAAAATCAATGGGGTGCCGCGCAGGTGCGCTAATCAGTCAGCAGAGAATTTTGTCATAAGCTAATTCACACTGTCTCTGAATCTGGACAGAAATCTTAGACATGTAAATCTCTAAAGCTCCAATAGGCTGCTATAATAACCAGTGCTGTTCAAGGTGTCATTTTGAAAATCTAATTGAAATTCTCTCAAATATGAACAGTTTGGCTTTCAAGCAGAGTTTTGTTTGTATCCTAAAAAATAAATAACATTAAAACCATACTGGAGCTCATTTTCCATCTGTTCAGACGCCAAAAATTGTTACTGGATGTATTTACACTCGTACAGTGTTCATACCTTTATCGGTAAGTGCATTGAAACTGTCTTAACTTGGTAACTTCAAATGGAGATTTTAATGTGCATTCATCATCTCTCCAGCCGACGTAAGGAAGACCCTGTCCCGGATTAACCCACGAAAGGCTGCGGGCCCTGACAACATACCTTGACGTGTACTGAAAGACTGTGCTGCACATCTGACGAATCTCCTAACAGACATCTTCAACAACTCGCTGAGCCAGGCAGTCGTCCCGACGTGTCTCAAATCCACCTCCATAATTCCAGTACCAAAGAAGTCACCCGTGTCCTGTCTGAATGATTATCGTCCCATAGCACTGACCCCAATCATGATGAAGTGCTTTGAGAGATTAGTCATGCATCACATCAAGTCCAGTCTCCCAAACACACTGGACCCATTCCAGTTTGCATACCGTCCAAACCGTTCCACGGACGATGCAATATCCACCACTCTCCAACTAGCTTTTACTCACCTGGAACAGAAAGACTCTTATGTAAGAATGCTGTTCATCGACTTCAGCTCAACATTCAACACTATAATCCCACAACAGCTCATCCACAAACTAAACTTGCTGGGCCTTTACACCCCCCTATGTAATTGGATCCTGGACTTTTTAACTGCAAGACCTTAGTCAGTCGGCCGCAACTCCTCCAGCACTACCACACTGAGCACAGGTGCCCCACAAGGCTGTGTGCTCAGCCCGCTGCTCTTCACGCTGCTGACTCACGACTGTACTGCCAAGTCCAGCTCCAACCACATCATCAAGTTTGCCGATGACACAACTGTGGTGGGCCTCATCAGCAACAACGATGAAACGCTCTACATAGAGGAAGTGGCACAGCTGGCTGAATGGTGTGGTGCTAACAACCTGTCCCTCAATGTGGGTAAGACAAAAGAGGTTGTGATGGACTTCAGGAGAAACTCTGTTGACCACCCCCCACTGACCATCGACGGCTCAACTGTGGAGAGAGTCCGCAGCACTAAATTCCTGGGGGTGCACATCTCAGAGGATCTCACCTGGACCACCAACATCACGTCACTCAACAAGAAGGGACAATAGCGCCTCCACTTTCTCCTGAAGAGGGCAAGTCTCCCGCCACCCATCCTCACCACTTTCTACAGGGGCACCATTGAGAGTGTGCTGACCACCTGCATCACTGTCTGGTATGTGAACTGCAGTGCTGCTGACCGCAAGACCATACAACGGACAGTGAACACTGCCGCAAAGATCATCAGTGCCCCTCTCCCCTCCATCCTGTACATTTTCCTTGCACGATGCTCCAGCAAGGCCTCCAGCATCGTGAAAGACCCCACCCACCCCTCTCACAACCTCTTCCAGCTCCTACCATCAGATAGAAGGTACCGGAGCATCAAAGCTCACTCTGTCAAATTGCTCAACAGCTTTTTTCCCCAGGCTGTGAGAGCTCTTAACTCCAATCTCCCTGTCCCCCTGTGACCCCCCACCCACCCAACTCATTAATACAGTTGACAACTTTTCCTAAATGCAATTCTGAGTGTGCTACACACAGATGAGTAGGCTATACAAACCACCTGTAGTAACGCACTCATCCCACTATATGCACACTAGACACTTTCTATGAACACTGCCTGCTACAAAGACTCAATAAAAAAATGTTTACTTGAGCATTGCACTACAAAATAATGTTTACTTGAGCATTGCACTACAAATCTTTTTGCACTATGCGCTGCGTCCCACAAAATCTCTCTTTAATCTGCACAACAATTTAATGTACGAAATATATATACAATTTTTATTTTTATTTCTATCTTTTTGCACAATTTCATGTACAGTATATACAGTGGGTACGGAGAGTATTCAGACCCCCTTAAATTTTTCACTCTTTGTTATATTGCAGCCATTTGCTAAAATCATTTAAGTTTTTTTCCTCATTAATTTACACACAGCACCCCATCTTGACAGAAAAACACAGAATTGTTGACATTTTTGCAGATTTATTAAAAAAGAAAAACTGAAATATCACATGGTCTTTTCTCACATGGGCACTTTTTAGCAAGACCATTTTTACGTACCTTACTGCATGTTTTGCCGCAGTTTCACAGAAAAATATCCACTGAGTGGCGCTAAAACAAGGGTTCAATACGTAAACCCTGGTACGTTTTTAATTACGTTGGTATAGGTACTTATTGCTGTGTTTTTATTACGTTGCTTCAGGCACATATTGCAGCGGTTCAGAATTCAAATATCCGGGGACCATCACTAAAAATGAATGCTCTATCGTGTTGAAAATATGCCCTATACCAAACCCAACCCTAAACCCGATAGTGTTGACTAATGCAAAACTGATATAAAAATGCATGATGCAACCATGCTATTTGACTTTCCTTATATTATGCAGATTTGAACTGTTTTGTCAAACCGTAGTTACACGGTTCACTTTACACTTTGTAAAGATAAGAGGCATATGCTTATACTGTAGGTGTCATAAATATTAAAATACTTAAGTCCAACTTAAAGTTATAATAAATGATTATAACTGACAGACTGCAATCTTTTATGTGTAAATTGTAGTCATCTGAACCAATGAATGGCTATTATTCATGAGACCATATTAGCCTATAAAGGTCTGATCCTGTACCAGCCTAACCATTCACTGCAGTCATAGGCTTCCTGCTTGTTTATGATTAATGTTATAATAAAAAAAAAACTCTGAAGTGTGCTTTTAATGTCACATCTAATTAATGAAGACAGAGGAAGACATTTATCTATTTGCATTTAATCACTCAAGACCTGACACCTTCAAATGCTGATGAATGTAATGGGGATCCTCTTTTTCCACTGCATTTTCAAGGAACTAATTAAAAGTAGTTTGAACCGCACTCAGGCCCTGTGAGAATAGCACAAACATCCTCTGGCTGAAGACACTAATGGGACGCAGTTCTAACTACCGGGTCAAATGGTTCAGATTGTTTTTTCTTCTAGTTTTGAGAGATGCTAAATTTACTTGCAGTTTGCAGGAAAATCTATCATCTGAAAAAGACCACATTAAAATGGAGCAGTGTTTCCTTCTATTATACCTGTCTAATTAATGTATTCCTTTTTGTTATTGTTAGGAATTATGGTGGTGCACACATTAGATATTTGCTTTTATTTCAAAGTATAAAATAGACAATTAAAAAAAAAAAAAAGATTCATCATAATGCTCACGCACTTCTAGGAAACTGAATTACTTTAAGATGGAGCATGTCTTTTTTGCATTTTTGGGAGCACCAACAAACAGTATTCCAAAAAAAATGCCATTGGTTGGCAAACAGACAGCCCCGCCCCAAACTCATGCCATTGGCTAAATCAATGTTGCTGGTAGGGATAACAAACACAAAGCTATTTGAAAAAAGTTGATATAATTCTGACAAAACCAAAACAAATCCAACCCAGTTTGGACGCTATAAACATTTTCTATAAACCTGAGTTTATAAAGTGACTTTATTGCATCAGATGCCCTTTGCTCAGAGCTGATTGGTCCAGTTTTGGTTTGTGATCTCTTACACAGAATGAAACCTGCTTTGGATCAGTTTAGCCATGTTGCTTAAAGCTAGGCTAACTCTAAAGGAGTTTTTTTCTTTTTTTCAGCTAATGTTTACATATGTGACCCTGGACCACAAAGCCAGTCTTAAGTCGCACTGATATATTTGTAGCAATAGACAACAATACATTGAATGGATCAAAATTATCAATTTTTCTTTTATGCCAAAAATCCTTAGGATATTAAGTAAAGATCATGTTCCGTAAAGATTTTTTTATAAATTTCCTACCGTAAATATATCAAAACTTATTTTTTGATTAGCAATGTGGACTAAGGACTTAATTTGGACAACTTTAAAGGCGATTTTCGGGTCAATATCACTGTAGAGTGCCTTTTGGTGTCCTGTACATAAATAACTAATTTGCCATGATAACTTAATATAAAAATGACTATGAAAGGGTGTGTTATATTAGGATAAGTTTTTATATTCATAACAAAAGCATAACTTGGCTCTTTAGAAACATTTTCTAGATTTTAGTTTTTTTGTTTAGTTTTTTGTAAGAGGATCCGTGTTATTTTGCTATGTCCCATGCACTGCTCATTCAATTTGAATAATAGTAGAATATTGTCAAATCATAAAATGTATATATATACATTTTATGATTTGACAATATTCTACATATATATACAGGGCTCGAATTGAGGGGGGATGACATCCGGTCGAAAGAAATGACAAAAAGCATCCCCTCTGTAAAACCACCATCCCCCCTTACCATTCCCTTTGGATTATTAATTGTGTGTATTACGTAAAACTTATAATGCACATGAAATATTCAAATTCTCTACTTATGATGGGCCAATCAGAACTCGGTACTGTAACAAGCTGCGCCCAACCGGAAGCAATTTCGTCATTTTTCACGCAAAATGGTTCAAGCTCAACTTTTGAAGTTCTTTAAAAAGAAGATTACAGGTATGACTTTTCCTTGATTAGAATTTAAAGACATTCTCCTGACATAATGTATGTGTGACTGTGAGGGACTGAGAGATGATAGGAGAGCTGACATTATCCAACTTTGAGAAAAAAAAAAGAGAGTCTTCTACAGTTCTACAGTTAGAATGCCCTTATAATTCCAGCAATGAAACAAAATACCCATGTATGAGTTTTTACGTTGTTATATTAATTGCACAAGCAATGTACTTTTCTGTATATCAGCACATGTGTGCGAGGCCACAAGCACAAAAATGTGCTATTAGTTTCAACAGTGCATAACAACACAGTGTTTCATTCTGTGAACGAATCAGTTTTTGAACGAATCGAGTGAGCCAGTGATTCAAAGGTCCATTCAGATGGTCTCACTTGTTTTGTTTCTATTGAATCAGCGGTTTTGAACAAATAATTTGATATGAATGATTCAATAAGTAATTTATTAAAACAGGGACTTGCTGCCACCTAAATAACATTTTTTTTTTCATATTTATTTATCGATGACAGCAGGGCCGGCCCAAGCCTTTATGGGGCCCTAAGCAGAATTTTATTTGGGGGCCCCTCGGTGCCGCCAATATGACTGTTTATTGTCAAAGCTTGATTATTCACACACCATCCCCCGGTTTCACAGACAAGGCTTAAGACTAGTCCCAGACTAAAATGTAATTCTGAGCTGTTTCAATTGAAATAAACTTGCACTGATTGATCTTAAAACATGTCAGTGCCTTTGTTTTGTCTCAAGATGCATACCAGTAATGTTTTTTATAAGGCAAGTTAATAAAAATTACTTAAATGTCTTAATTGAACTATAGCCTAATCCTGGCTTAGTCTAAGCCCTGTCTGTGAAACCGGGCCTATAAGTCTAACACACCCATTATCAGTTTTGTTTGTTGTAGTTGTTGCTTACATCATACCATTGTCTGCCTGCATGTTTTTACCTTTCTGTGGTTTTGAACAACAGTTGCAAATTTACAACAGTGGTCAGGTGTTCATTTTCACTTTAACATTCAAAGTCTTAGGCTCGGTTTCACAGACAGGGCTTAGACTAAACCAGGATTAAGCCATAGTTCAATTAGGACATTCAAGTGATTTTTATAAACATGCCTTAGAAAAAAAGCATTACAGGTGTTCTTCATAAGACAAAACAAAAGCACTGGCATGTTTTAAGTTCAGTCAGTGCAAGTTTCTTTCAGCTGAAATAGCTCAGATTTACATTTTAGTCTAAGACTAGGTTTAAGCCTTGTCTGTGAAACAAGAAACCGGGGGTTAAAGTATTAAGTAGCATACTTAATGTGCTGAAAAGTAGCTAAATAAACCAGCAGACAATGCATTTACAGAACAGAATGTTATTTTAACAACATAAATATTAATCGAAGTTGTACTTTTATTGCAAGTCATACTTTTTTTATAATAAATATTAAACACAACAGTGAGCATCTATATAAAACAACAACTCTTAATTTATATCTAGTTAATTGAGGCATAATGATATTGGAATATAATAGCAAAGACGCAAAATGTAGGCTGAGGAGAAGCTTATTTTTATTATAAAAATATATACCCAGGAAAGTTATGGCAATTTTTACTGATCTGACCAGGGGTGCATTTCCAAAAAGCAACTATGGTCGCAAGTTCTGTCGTTACAAATAGAGTTCAGTGGAAATAACGACCATAGTTAGCTAACAATGGTTTTGAGAAACGCACCTCTGATTTGTGCCACAAAACCCCCATGTTGAATTTGTCCCCCTCCACCCGCAAAACACCATTGATTTGAACCCTTTGAGCCAGAGAAAGACGAGCTCCGAAAAAAATAAAAAGAAAGACGCGCTCTGTGCTTTTCATATTTCATAACTGTTCAGTGTTTTCAACTAAATACAGTTTATTTTAGGTTTCAGACATTTAAATACACTTCAGTTAAGTAAAAAAAAAAAAGACATTTAGTTTGTTATAGGCTATAGGCAACACAATGATTTCTATGGAAAGCGGCAATAATAATCCTTTCAATTAATGGACGACATGGTTTATTCCTATCAAATAGGCTACACATTTACCATAAAGTTTACTCTGTTTTTCTCCCAGCTGACTGACCACTTACTTTCATGTATTTCGGGAGAAATAGGTGAATTTACGTGATGTTAATCCGACAGATCCAGACGGCAGCGTCCGGCGCATATTATCAAATGCTCATTATTGTGCCTGCATGACACGTCGCTATGGAAATAATCAAATGATATGCATAGATTATTTAATTATTTAATATTTCACTTTTGTATAATTACCACTGTCCATTGACATATCACGAATATAAGATAAAATAATCGGTACTTTTTAATGTAGACTACTCTTGGAGGCCCTCTGGTGGCCACGGGGCCCTAAGCAGCCGCTTAGTTCGCTTATGCCTTGGGCCGGCTCTGGATGACAGACCTAAACCAGCCAAGGTGCCAGCACAATAAAACACATTCAGCAAAATATTGTTTAATTGTAAATATTTACTAAAATTCATATTTCAGGCCCTAGAATATAAATAACAGTTAATTTAATAAGGCTAATTTTTCATTAAATAGAAACCTTTTTAAAAATGAGACCAATTTTATAAACATTGTGTAAAATTAGCCACCCCCCCCCCCCCCCATGCCATACCCCCTGAATTTTTTTAACAATTCGACCACTGTATATATATATATATATATCATATTAATATTTTGTTAAATAAGAGATTACTCAATTTGAGTGTATTGATCATTTGGTAATAAAGCTATATTTTTATTTAACCCTTTCAGTGGTCAAGTCAAGTCACCTTTATTTATATAGCGCTTTACAAAACTTTCTAATATCAAAATAGGAAAATAGTGTGTCAATAATGTAAAATGACCAGATTAAACACTCAATTTTCAGTTAAAGGCAGTTCATTATTGAATTCAATGATGTCACTGTCTAGCTCAGTTCAGTATAAATAGTATCTGTGCAATCAAGTCGACGATATCGCTGGAAATTACATACAAAATAACAAAACTGATTATGTAAACACTCAAATCTTAAGTAACAACATCGATACATTAACAAATTATATTTGTATTTAGGTTATATATATAATTAATTTTTCAGACATCAGGGGCCGGATTCACGAACATCTTCTTAAGAAATAAATTAAGACATTTCTTGAGATAAATTCCACGAAGGTGGACATATCTTATGGTTTATGCTTTGAATAATGGCCCATAATTATCTAAAAAGAATCACATGAGACAATATTTTATTCACAATATAACATAGATGAAATAACAAATGTTTAAACTGAGAAATTATACAATGTTATGCACAAAATGAGCTCATTTCAAATTTGATGCCTGCTACAGGTCTCAAAATATTTGGGACAAATGATTTGAGGAAATCTGCTTACCAGTGGATTATTTACAGTTGTAGCCGCTGCATGCTCTTTAACATAAAAAAAGTAGTTAAATGATGGATGCTAATGTCTGACTTGTCTTTGAAGTACTTAGAAATGAGTATGACAGCACAACCAAAATTAATTGTCCAAGTTTGTAAACAAGCTTGGGGTCAAACTCAGATGTCAGTGGCCACTTTTTTTGACGGACAGACTGAGAGTACCACGAGTGTCAGCTCATTTATCAACATTAACATGCAGCCAGACCATTCAAGGGCGCAAAGACCCACAATGCATCCCTCAACTTCATGTTTTCAGGCTTTCAACAGTTCTACAAAGGCCAAACTGAACCACAGTGCATCCATCAACTGGACATCATGATGATGTCCATCTTCAGTCTGAAGGCACGCTCTGCAAATAAGTTACTGGAGGGCTAAGAGACAGCAGTCAGTGACTAAATGGACGGTCCTCAGAGAATGCAATGTGACTTTTGAAATGCTAAACACATGTCATGTGAAGGTGGCTGCATCTTCTAAGACTACATTTGTGTGATTCTTTGGTGTTTCAAATCCTAGTGAGCTGACGTGATAATCATAAACTGTTGAGAGTTTGAGGACCTAACCCATTCCCACAACAGTCAACTATGGATTTTTTGAAAGCATCAGTTTCCAAAGACATGGTCAAGCCTAACACAGTGCCAAATAAAAATAAAAAGACTCAAGGATAAGCGTATCAAAGAAGGCAAGAAATCGCTGTGGCTATCTGCCCATCATCAACCCAGACTCGCTGGAAAAATATACATTTCTGCAAAATGATATTATGTTGTTTCCTGCATGTTTCGCTAAATAATATAAAAAAATCACTGTGAGAAGTGAATGTGATTCTGACAACATTTTATTGCGTTGGCAATTGTACGTATAACACAAAAGTTCAGAAATTAAATGTCCAGTGAGTGGTGCAAAAAGGTTAATATTCTATTTTGTTTGAAATTAAATTAAAGTATCACCTACACCAAACCCTACTGTAAATCTAACTGATATATAGATGATGATAGTGTTAATAAAAGCAAATGTCAGATAAAAAAATAAAATAAAAACATATTTACTGAATGAATCATGCTATTCTAGCTTGCGTCTAAAAGTCTTGGAGCTCTTTTTATCTTTTATGTTTCACGACTCGTCCCCGAGCACTCCACATAGAAAGTGTAATGCTGTACCAGGTGAGCTACTATGCAAGTTTACTACATCAAAAAAGTCATACACATCAATCAAGTTATGTGATGCAAACATGGAAATGTATTAGTTTTCAAATTATGCACTATGGTAAAAGTGTTATGAGGTTACAACATGGCAAGGAACTGCATGAAAATAAGTCTGCCCATAAAGTTATAATTTCTGTGAACAGGAATCAAAGTATTGGTGTTTCACTGCCCCTAGTGTTCATGTCAACTGAAAACTGGATGGTAGATCAACCACCAGCCAGTGTCAATTTTCAACAAATATCTCATATGGAACACATTTAAAAAGTTATGTGAACAACCTTTACCAAGGATTTGAGCCAAAATTGGTCATTTTGGCTTTGAGTCTGACCATAGCCTTTGACTATAAGTAATTTGATCTATTAGTAGATAAGTAAAAAGGTAGGAAGGTTTGTGAAAGGGAGATGCTCTGCTGGTTGTTAAGGTTATAGACAGCACCACAGCCTGTCACGAACCCTTCTGACTCTCACCGAATGACTAACCAGCTGATTTGTACAGCAGATGAAACCTGAGCTGTGGAAGGTCTTTATCCTTTAAGGGTTTATCCTTCATAATTGCTGCGATGTGCATCTGCTGCCCATCTCTCTTGGTGACCTCTAAATATTGCTAACATACCACTGAGGCGAACACACCGGAAATTGCACACAAAGATTAACAATAGCCAACAGGTGCCGGACAAATCGAATGCCAGGTCAAACCATTAGAAAAGACACCTTGGGAATTCTTCCGACAAATGTCCACCCACTAGATTAGACGTGGACATAGAAACAGCTTGTGTAGACAGAGACTCGAGCAACAGCAATGCATTTCCTTAGGTTACATCAGCTTACCATACTGTGTATCAGTTTCAGGGCTATGTGATGGGCCTGGGGCAGAACATATTGGATGTTTCGGACTCCCGCTATCGCTGGTTTCTGACTTCTACATTTTTTAATCTTACTGCCTGTATGTCTTTTTAATTAACCATCCAACAGTTTAGAACATGCTTATCTGGGCTCTTGGATGCATGTGCAGAACTACTTGACTCTAGTTCATTTCTTGAGGAGAGGAGATGATTAGACAATATAAGGAAGAGGTGGAAAGGGTAACAGAATGCCCGAGTTTGTATGATAAAGAGCACCAGGTTTCTTGTGGATTAAGTCTACTCATCGCACTGTAATACAGTGTAAAGCAGGGTTAAATACAAATAAATGACCACAATTTAATATGCAAATAAATGCGAGAAAGAAGACCAATCACAATTTAGTATGCAAATACTACAATGTTGATACTGTTGTTGGTTCCATTTGGAGTGGCAAACATTCAAACAGTGTAGGCAGGATGCATAGAAGATATATATGAAAGCTTATTTTCTACCATGAAAAATAATTGAGACTTTTTTTTAATTTTTTTATTTTACATTAATTTTTTTTATTTCACAATTCTGATGTTTCCTCCCCATTCTGTGCGTGTATATATATATATATACAGTATAAAATAAGTCTAAATTGCCAGATTGCAAGAGAAGATGGACTGTATAATAAAAGTCCAAATTGTCAGAAATAAACTCGCAATAGTGAGGAAAAAAAAAATCTAAGTTGTAAGATGTAAATATGAGATATGGGAGATATTTTATTTGTTCATGGTGGAGAAAAAAATAATTGCAAGAGTAAACTCTGAGAAAAAAATGTAAACTCATTTCTGAGAGAGAGAGACAAAAAAAATTGTCAGAATTGTATATTGTTAGATAAATTGCAATTACCATTTCAGGACCCCTGGTGGAAATAAGCTTCCATAGATTTCTAAATTATCAACTGATAATCCTTCAAAAGTATAAGATTTAAAAAAAAAAAAAAAAAAAAAATACAAATGAAATCCATAATGATGTCCATCTTCGGTCTGAAGGCATGCTCTGCAAATAAGTTGCCATTGCTGGAGGGCAAAAAGACAGCAGTCAGCGACAAAATGGAGGCTCTTCTGGAGAATGGCAATGTGACATTTGAAACACTAAACATTTGCACCTTTAAGAAGACTATGTTTGAGTGATTGTTTGGCGTTTGCCAAAAAAAGTCACAATTATGAGATGTAAACACATCACAATTACCGTTTTCAGTTTCAGACAGTACACCTAAGGCTGAAATTACCTACAAAAGACAGTTTGAATGAAGTTGTACAGAAGTTGAATATCGTTCTCCCCTGCAAGTAATTATAATGGGTGCTGGGGTTGTCTGATTGAGTAGTTAGTGTCTGGTGAGACCATATTTTTATGCTATTGATATGTAATATATATCAACAAGAGACTATAGTAAAAAACAGCTTAGGATAATGTTGGCTTCCGAAACAAGCTTCATGTTATTTAATGATTAATGAACACATCATGAATGATATTATGTGTCTAATACAAGTTTATAATAAGACCTTTAGGCACTCATTAAAATGAAACATGGCTAAGAGCACAATAATTAACTTTTTTTCTGCCAAATTGTATTTACTCATATGATTTTGTTCATCTTTTGTAAGATAACAAATTAAATTCCTCAACTAAACAGGAGAGCATTTAAATTAGATGTTCGCCATTATTTGAAGGAAAATCCTCTGGAGTTCGTGAGGTACCACGAGATTCAAAGTTTATTAAAACATCTAATCTGACAAAATGATCGGTAGAAGCTTTATCATCTTTTAATTAAAGTTCCAGCCGACTGCTACAAAGCTTTGCAGGGACAAATAAAGACCCTGATCAGTTATAGTGATGGCTTCACTCATCTAAAATTAAACTAATACTCTCTAATGAAATGAGATTATGAAATAAAATTAACTTCATTTCAAGAGTGCTTCCTTTTCACAATGCACAGCTACACTTTAAGAAACAGCTAAGCCAAACATGTTAGTTTGTAGTGACCATGATTGTTAAGCTCCCAATAAACCAACCAATAAATAAATAAATGCATGCATACAGACAGACAGAGTAAAAAAGAAAAAATACATTTTAGAATAATGTATCATACTGGTATGATTTCATGGCAGATGTGAATATTATAGGATGATAATGCACTGTCAAAAGATTTGAAATAAGGGTGTATATATAGAAGCTGTGAAGGGACAGAAACCAGGAGCAGGACAGTCAGTGCTGACTGACAATGTGAGGACACCACATGCATGCAGATAAGAAGTGCATATGTGATTTCTTACAAAGTTTCTTGCATATTGTCTTCTTCTTTCTTTTTAATGTAACCTCGCTCATCTGGGGTGAAATTATATATGCATTAGCACTGCACCAAAAATGACATAAAATGTCATTTCTGTCTTTGACTTCAATTGAAACTGCAACAGATTGGACAAGAGCCTATTCTGACATGGAGAAAAACACTTTGCATATCAACAATCCAGGTGAAATCATATTTAATAAAATGCTAGTCGGCAATGCAGCATGTAACACCATTGCGACATCAGTACTTAAAATCGAAAAAACCAGATGCAAATGCTAGAAAAAAAAAAAAAAATTCTACTGAAAGCCCCTTTAATAGATTGTTATTCCAAACATAAATCATTGAAAATGACAACTTTCAGCATCAGCCAATAATTTCCGTGAGTGCATCAGTAATATGTATCTTAATATTCTATCTAACATTGTCCTCTGAAGCACCTTTGCGGTCTATGTTTTATTCAGCACAGATTACACAAATTGATGGCATCCAATTATTAAGAGCTTATGCATAAGATATCAGGCCATTTGAAATAGTTTGGAAAGGAAGCACGGTGTCCCAGCGGAAGTCTGAAGTCATTGTGAAATCATCAAATCGATCATCAGTAAAGCCGGCACAAACAGAGAAATACACACATGAATCAAAATCAGCCCGGTAAGGTCACACGTACATTCCCTCTGAGAGCAAACGACACAGAGAAAAAGGCAGAAATTCCCAAGGCATGGAAAATAGCAGTAGACAAGCGAAGAAAAGGGCATTTCTGTGTTTGCAGGGTGTGAGGTAGAAAAAGAGAGGGCCGCAACGATCTGCTGCTTCAGTCATATGTAGTTGACTGCCGTGTCCCCGCCGTGTCAACATAATCCGCCCGAGTCTTCCAGCAGCAGGCTAGGTGACAGCCCAGAAAGGACTTAGTGCCCTTGTATCTGTCAGCGTCTCTGTGGACTGGCACCTAGCAAGGGCTTATCCAACTCATGGGTTTGTCAGGCCTCAGCAGAACCCAGAGCGTCATCGCTCTAACGCTGCACAAACAGCTTAACGCCGCTCATATCCAATGCATGAGGGAAATCCTTTTACTATTGCTTCTGTGAGTACAACGTGCCGTTTTGTGAGCAAATGCTGAATAAGACAGATCATTATTCAAAAATGTTATTCAAAAAATGCTTACCTTGTACTTACAAGAACAAGAACAATGACTTTGTTCAGAAAGGAATGCTACTACTTATTGTATATTGTACAGTACAGGTTTATGATATACTGTGGTGGCGTATACTATTTTTTTTTTAAAGCAATAAATTAAATCGGTAGTCAGTATACCACTAATACATTTCCAGTAATACGCTAGAAAGGCATCACATGTTGTGATATTTTAAATAGTTATGTAATTATTATAAAATCTGATATACAATTATTTAGTCAGAAGAATACACAACTAATTTTAAATGAGAAAGATGCTTTTTGAGTCCAAAAAGTGTTGTTACTACAGCAGGAGCTAATGGGGTCGTGCTAGCCAAACCTTGACGCCTTGATCAGAGTGGAAATAGGAGATCAAGTTTACACTGCATTGTGAGATACCGTATTTAACACAGTATGCTCTGTTATTTGGTGCTTTTTTTTAGCAATTACATAGTAGGTAATCTGGGTATTACAGTATATACTGAAAATGTGTACTGTACTGCAGAGTATACATTGTACTGTAGTTTGCATTTCTTCTCTGAGCTCAGAAACAGAAACTGAACATCTGACAAGACAGCATCATCTTGGCAATAGCTGCTGCCTTTTGGTTTGAAGATTCTCAGGCTAACGGTCACTCCCAGAACACATCATCATGATGGCACTTTCCATGCAGTCTGGGGTCTGGGATATGGCCATCTCTTTCTCCTCCAGTAGACTAATGTTCATGATGACAGCCTCACACCTTCAATGAATGCTGGGCTCCAGGAGCTTCAGTGTGTGTGGTGCGCTTGTTTTTTTTTTTGTCTTTTACAGTGTGACCTCAGTAGCCCTGCCGCAGTAAGTAGAGTGCTGTGTGCATAAGGTATGTCCAGAAATTCAACTGAATTTGCATTAAATCTGGTTGTGTAAACACTTTATTTTAAGAACCAATTCTCACTAACTAATTGCGTATTAACATGTGCATTACTAGCATATTATTTGTTTTTATAAAGCACATATTATTGGCTTATTCTGCATGACCAAAATTGATATGCCCTACTCAAGCAATATTGTAAGTGTGATGAAACTATTCAGTTCATAGCTGGAAGGCCACGACCCACAGAGTTTAGTTCTACCCCTAATCAAGCACACCTGCTTGGAATAATTAACCAATCCTGAAGACCTTGATTAGCTAGTTCTGATGTGTTTAATTAGGAGTGGAGCTGAACTCTTTAGGTCGTGGCCCTCAAGGACTGGAATAGAATAGCCCTGTATCCTTTCACTTCACACATGTGAGCACTTCTTTAAACTTACTTAATTTAAAACACAAGCTTTAGGTATTGACCTTTGTGCAAACATTGCAAATGCTTGTGTGCTGTGAAATTAATGTAAACACAGTCAAAAGGGATTGCAAACAGACAAAACAGAACATCTAATATGCTGAAATAAATATCTTGGAGCATACATTCAGGTTAAAAAGACTTGCTGCAGACTACGGTGTTATTATTAATAATAATTAAACGGCATTGAAAAAAAAAGTAGCTTAAGCCTCACCGTTACATTTTGAAAGAACACGTTGTTTGTGTTTCTTTGGTTTTTACTATTTGTATTTTAAAAAAATGTTAAGCTGAAAAAAAATAATTAAACAGTGCTGTTTTAATTTATTAGTTATATATTTAATTGTATTCATAATATTTAAAATTGGTGAACAGAAAACAATATCCTGGACATTAAAGGCAGGGTATATAATTTTTCAAAAATGTTTTAGAAAACTGAGTCGGGGCTGAGGACCAAAACAAACTTGTAGCCAATCAGCAGTGTCTACTCATGATATGCAGGAGAGAACGTTCAGTGAACAGCCGAGCCGAGTGACAGAAAGATAGAGATGGTGGATAAAAAACAAAAAAAAGGAAAACTATAACTTCTTTCCAATAATAAGGAAAGAAGTAGGACCCGTGTAAATATCGGATCAGCTTTCCAGTGCTGGAGATATCTCAAGGAGCGGACGGCCTGTGATCGGACGCCGAGGTTGCTTAGTTTCTTCTCTATAGGTGAGCAACTGTGTCTACACCGGACGTGCCGCGACGCAACAGCTAAAGTCTGCCTACACTGGATGGTATTTCAGCCGAGAATGCAGTTTTTTAAAACTCAAATCTGTGGTTTATTTATAAAACAGTGCCTATTTGAAAATATGCTTCGCCAATTTCGGAGCCATGAGCTCCAGACGATCACCGGGCGCTCAGTGCTCATGTATACCGAAGAGAGCAGCATAACCTCGGCTAGACCTTCTGACACCTGCCGCTGGCTCTGATGTCTCTGTAGTGGATAAACATAAGATATCATTCGTTTTGGGTAAATCTAACCAGTAATCTTTGGTCTTTATTCTATTTAAAAGAAAACGAAAAGAGGAAGTGGTTTTTGATATATTTCGTCAGTAAATTGCAGCATTGAGGAAGAAAATTGAGGAGGATTGGAGCAGCCAAGGCGAGCTGACTGACGTTATCAAGTATGCTGCTCTTTGCAGAATTACCGGACTTGCGTTGTTCCGTCCGCGGGAGCTCAGACTGTGAAGCTGGTGAAGTCCGAACTACTGAGGATGCAAGTCTGAAATTTGCGTACTTGGTATTAAGAAACGCGTGCAGACCTAACGTTACGTAATTTTTTACTATTTGCCTAATCTTCTCGGTACTTTAGACCGCGATGGAAACGCAGACAGCAACAGGTCTGGGAGAAAAAAAGTTCCTGGGACATATTGTTCCAGGTAGCCTAATTTCGGTGGAAAAGCGGCTTATGTTTCACAGAACTGATCGTTGCCTGGGTTGCGTAGGCTACATACTGTATATGTGGGGCGGATCTATCAAAATATGGGCGAGACCCTTTTGGGGTAGTGGCGTGTTTGTTTTGGTGATTTCAAATATCAACATTGGCTTCCAGAAATTGCTTACCCTGCCTTTAAGTGGCAAAATGCTCAATTAATTTAAAAAGCACAATACATGTTGAATTAGCAACTAAATATAATTGGAATATTGAATCTTGAATAGATCTGGTAATTCCCAGCCTTTAAATGTAATGAAATTTTATGACAACAGTGTACTGTTGGTAATATTTGTTGTTGCATGCAGCATACGCTTTACACATTTTTTTTTTTATGTTTCGAAAGTATTGGGAGTGCTGCATTCCAATAGTAGACCAGCACTAAACCAGAAACATAATCAGAATCTTTTGACAACATAGTGCTGTCATTCAGCCGGACAGCTGAGGAATGAAGCGCAGGTTTTACCCAGATTTCCTATGGATTTCCTTGCACCTATTGATCAGTTCCCTGTATATAATGACACACAGCTCTTGAGTTACAGTGCGACCAGGGGCTCTCTGGCCTAAAGGACACCTGCAGGCTCTGGAGTAAACAGCAATTTACTTCTGGCTCAGCTAGCGTAGGCTGGTGGCTTACCTCACTGATTTACAGGCTGGCAAATACACTGAGGGAGCGTTCTATCTCAATAGGTCTGTTATCAATCTCTTCGTTATCCGACTGGATCAAGCACTGGCCAGGATTGCAGAAGAGTGGGGATCAGACCAATAGGTGAATCATGGTCAGGCCAGCAACCTGTGGGCCTGCAATTTCAGGGAAACAAGAGTTAGTGACCAAAGCAAAATAAACAGTTGTACTTAAACTGGAACAGCCTGTAGTAAATTGTAACAAAAGTAAATAGATTTGGCAAAGAGGAGGTGTTTTTGTGCTGACAGTGGCAGGTTTGGCAAGTAATAATAAATTTGCTTGTGTGTGTGTGTAATATATGTATATTAGGGGTGGCACGGTACACAGATGTCACGTTCGATACAATTTCGGTACAACAGGAAAAAAAAAAAGAAATCTACTATGCTCAGTTTCTTTTCATTTATTTTGAACAGACAGTAGTGCAAATTATTTTTTTTCCACCTAGATGTAAAAATACTAAATACATGTCATATATATAAAATCTGTTTTGTTTTCATTGTGAGTGTACACAAATAAAAGCAAACCTTTATACAGTGATTATTAATAAGACAATAAGTGTTTAAAGTTGATTCTGCTGGTATAAGGAACTGTTGAAGTGATCGAGCCGGGGTGAGCGCACACACACACACACACACACATGTTGGTTTTTGTGGTTTATGGGGACTCTCCGGCGTAATGGTTTTTATACTGAACAAACTGTGTGTGCTATTGCCCTACACCAACCCTACACCTAAACTTAGCCCTCACAGGAGACTTTGTGCATTTTTAGATTTTCAAAAAAAACACCATTTAGTATGTTTTTTAAGCCTTTTGAATTACGGGGACATAGGCAGTGTCCTCATAAACCACCTTCATATTGTAATACCTCTGTCATACCCATGTCATTATACAAATTTGTGTCCTCATAAACCACATAAACATGCACACACACACACACGCTCCAAAAACAAAAACAAAAAAAATACACACATCCGTTCCAGCATTGCTAACTAGACAGCGCGGTTGGTACTTTATCAAAATAAAATACAGTGAGCCAAACATCAGCGCACCTGCCTCTGTGTCACCGTTGGAATGCAACTGAAGTACAAAAACTATAATTTACATAAATAATGGTTTAGCATTCATATACTTAACATCGCAAATATGGAAATATTTTGGAATATTTGGATTTGTGCCGAATGAGAGAGGTAGGATACAGTACCTATGGTGTAGAATACAGTATGGTGAATGACGTCAAAAATATCATTCCAAGATGGCAGCCGCATCTACGTGCCTGCATAGACTGTAAAAAAAAATGTACGGAGTGTCCGTGACGTCAGTCCTGGGTTTCTGAAGAGCATTTTTGGAGTCTAAAGTGGGCGGAGCCGACCACCGCCATCTTGGTAGCGCGTCACTCCCGGATAATCGGAAATGGGCAAAAAGGCGGGACGTGGGTGAAGCTGAGCTGAAACCACACCCGTCTATAGTGACAGCAGTGCTGCCGTGCAAAGACAAAACACCATAACTTCGTTTTTGGTCATAAATGAGTTATACACATGATAAACGAGCTATTATCAATAAGTATAACGGAGAAAAGCCCCGGGGAAACCAAGGCAAAACACAGTATAACATTAGTTACCGCTCTATGACTTCTAAAGCGATCTAACAAACTGCTCCATTTGTTTCTTTTTATAATGCAGATTATTCACTCAGTGCCAGCTGTCAGTCTGGGGCTGCACACTTTTGTCCATGAGGACTCATCAAATGCGGTGACAGGGTATAACACATAACATCAATAACTGTTCGTAATTAAATCCGTTTCCTTCCTTTTTTTGTAAGTCCATAAAATCCATTGCTATGAACGCCATCGGAGATGTTTAATTCACAATCATTCGGAGCATTATCCTTGCAGGCGTTACATCAATCCACAAGTCATTCTAAGGCTATTTTAATTCAGTTCGATGTAAAAACAATAGGCTAAGTATATCTTGCATCCTTTAATATTAGCGAACATTGCAAATAAATTGGTTGCAAAACGGTGTCCACTCATGTTTAACTTTTTGTCTGGTTGTTACGGTCAGAAAAAGAAAAAAAATGAATCAGAATCAGAATCAGAATGAGCTTTATTGGCCAAGTATGTTTACACATACAAGGAATTTGTTGTAGTGACAGAAGCTCAACAGTGCAACAGAAAGACAGTAACAGGACAGGACACAGGTAATAAAAACAAAATAACAAGAAATAGCCAATAACCAATGTACAAAGCAGCAAAAAAAAAAAACACAATATATAATATATAATATAGACAACTATGTACAGGTCAAGTATGTGCAAATTAGAAATGAGGAAAATAAAAATAAAATAAGTGAGTGTGGTGAATGGATAATGTATTAGTTGTGTGTTCCACGTTTATTGTTGAGTGTTCATGAGATGTATTGACTGAGGGAAGAAACTGTTTCTGTGTCTGGTCCTTCTGGTGCACAGAGCTCTGTAGCGTCGACCAGAGTGTAACAGTTCAGAGAGGTTGTGTGCTGGATGTGAGGGGTCCAGAGTGATTTTGCCAGCCCTTTTGCTCACTCTGGATAAGTACAGTTCTTGGAGGGTGGGGAGGGTTGTACCAATGATTCGCTCAGCAGTCCGGACTACCCTCCGTAGTCTTCTGAGGTCAGATTTGGTAGCTGAGCTGAACCAGACAGTTATTGAGGTGCAGAGGATGGATCCGATGATGGCGGAGTAGAACTGTTTCAGTAAGTCCTGTGGCAAGTTGAACTTCCTCAGCTGGCGAAGAAAGTACAACCTCTGCTGGGCCTTCCTGACAATGGAGTCAATGTGAATGTCCCACTTCAGGTCCTGAGAGATGGTGGTGCCCAGGAATCTGAATGACTCCACTGCAGTCACAGTGCTGTTCATGATGGTGAGTGGGGGGAGTGCAAGGGGGTTTCTCCTGAAGTCCACAATCATCTCCACAGTTTTGAGCGTGTTAAGCTCCAGGTTGTTGAGACTGCACCAGAGAGCCAGCTCCTTAACCTCCTGTCTGTAAGCAGACTCGTCACCGTCCTGGATGAGGCCGATCAGTGTGGTGTCGTCTGCAAACTTCAGGAGCTTGACAGAGGGGTTTTTAGAGGTGCAGTCGTTGGTGGAGAGGGAGAAGAGCAGTGGGGAGAGAACGCAGCCCTGAGGAGCTCCAGTGCTGATGGTTCGAGTGCTGGATGTGAATTTACCAAGCTTTACTAACTGCTGTCTGTCTGTCAGGAAGCTGTTGATCCACTGGCAGACGGAGGTGGGGACGGAGAGCTGGGTTAGTTTATTTTGAAGGGTTTCCGTGACAATGGTGTTAAAGGCGGAGCTGAAGTCCACAAACAGGATCCTCACATAAGCCCCTGGTCTGTCCAGATGCTGCAAGATGAAGTGCAGTCCCATGTTGACTGCATCATCCACAGACCTGTTTGCTCTGTAGGCAAACTGCAGGGGGTTCAGTAAGGGTCCAGTGATGTCCTTCAGATAAGCCAAAACCAGTATTTCAAATGATTTCATGGCTACAGACGTTAGGGCCACAGGTCTGTAGTCATTAAGTCCAGTAATTTTGGGTTTCTTTGGGACGGGGATGATGGTGGAGCGTTTGAAGCATGAGGGGACTTCACACAGCTCTAGTGATCTATTGAAGATCTGTGTGAAGATGGGGGCCAGCTGATCAGCACAGATTTTTAGGCAGGCTGGTGACACACCGTCTGGGCCTGGTGCTTTCCTTCTTTTGTTCTTCCTGAAGACCTGGCACACATCAGCTTCACTGATTTGAATTGTAGGTGTGGGGGAGAGAGGGGTTGCTGGAGGTGTGAAAGGTTGTGTGAAGAGGTGTTCTGGGCGGGTGTGGGGTGATCGTTCAAAACGACAAAATAACTTGTTTAAGTCGTCTGCCAGGTGTTAATTCTCCAGAGTGCTGGGGGATGGTGTCTTGTAGCTGGTGATATCCTTCATTCCTATCCACACTGAAGCAGGATCACTGGAAGAGAATTTGTTCCTGAGCTTGTCAGAATAATTCCTCTTTGCCACTCTGATCTCCTTTTCCAGTGTGTATTTGGCCTGTTTGTACAAGACTGTATCCCCCTTTGTGTGAGCATCTTCTTTGGCCTGACGGAGCTGTCTGAGTTTGGCAGTGAACCATGGCTTGTCGTTGTTGTAGATTAGATGAGTCCTGGTAGGAATGCACATGTCCTCACAGAAACTGATATAAGATGTTACAGTCTCTCTGAGCTCGTCCAGATCATTTGCAGCAGCTTCAAAAACAGTCCAATCAGTGAGGTCGAAACAGGCTTGTAGATCCCACTCTGTTTCGTTAGTCCATCTTTTAACAGATCTTAATACAGGCTTTGCAGACTTAAGTTTCTGCCTGTAGGACGAAATAAGATGAACCAAACAGTCATCAGAGAGTCCTAAAGCTGCTTGTGGAACCGAGTGATATGAGTCCTTTATTGTTGTGTAACAGTGATCCAATATATTACTGTCTCTGGTGGGACATGTGATGTGCTGTCTGTATTTTGGCAGTTCACGGGAGAGATTTGCTTTATTAAAGACCCCGAGAATGATTAAAACAGAGTCTGGGTGTTTGTTCTGTGTCTGTGATCAGATCAGCGAGTTTCTGTAAAGCTGTGCTCACGTGCGCTTGCGGTGGAATGTAGACACTCACGAGAATGAACGAGCAGAACTCCCGTGACGAATAGAACGGCTTGCAGTTAATGAAGAGCGTTTCTAGATTTGAACAGCACATCTTCTTTAACACAGTTACATCTGTACACCACCTCTCATTGATGTAAAAGCACATCCCGCCGCCACACGATTTCCCCGTTGATTCCGTGTCCCGATCTGCTCTGATCAGCTGGTAATTAGGCAGATGAATCGCGCTGACCGGTATGTTGCCATTCAGCCAGGTTTCCGTGAAACACAGAGCAGCAGAGTTAGAAAAGTCCTTGTTTGTCCGGGAGAGCAGAAGGAGTTTGTCCGTTTTGTTGGGTAGAGAGCGGAGATTCGCCAGATGGATGCTAGGCAACGCCGTTCGAAATCCGCGCTGACGAAGTTTCACGAGCGCGCCGGCTCGCTTTCCCCATCTGCGCGTCCTCCTGAAGCGTTTGATCAGGGCTACGGCTCCGCCAACTACAATGTCCAGCAAAATGTCAGAAAAATCAAAAACCGGTAGAAGATTTTGTGGTGTGTTCTGCCGAATGTTCAGTAGATCATCCCTGGTAAAACTGATCTTATTTGAAAAACAAAAAACAGGAAAAACAAACAAAAACAATACGAACACTGAAGAGCAACGCACATTAGCTGCCATCATCGGCGCCATCTTGGATTACTTGAATCACATTACTAGATGTTATATCCTAGCCAATGATCACTAGATTTTATGCAGATGTTGCTATAATGATTCTGTAAATGGTGATCAGCACCCTATATAATGTGGAAGTTACTGCCTTTTGTCTTGGCGTGAGATCTCACTTTTTACAGACAAAAGCAGAGTACAATATCAATATAGCGGTGAAAATCAAGTTTGAGATCATTTTCATTAAAACATCCAATTGACAGATTTCCAGTGTCCTACCTATAATTATTTTTTTCTGTACAAATACAAATCTTTAAAGCCATTTTTCTAAGTTTTACACTCTAGCGAGTTTCTGGAGCAGAGCGGCAATCCACCTGTCATCTCAATTTTTATTTTATCTTTGTTATTAAAAACAAGGACAAAGATCCAAATAAACAGTATTTAATCAAGAGCAGGGAGTGATTCCGTCTTTTCTTTTAATGTAACATTGAGACAGAGCTATATTAAGACTTACTGTAATGCATGGATCAAATATAATGTTACACATCAGATTTTCCCCCCAACTATTAACTAAACGTTCATGTCAGTCATAACAGATTATGATGTAAATCTCGCCAATACATATTTCGTAATAATGCACTTTATAAGGGAGATCGGGCGCTCGCGCTCTTATGCACTTATGCTTTGAAAATGTCAGTCAGCACGATAGTCATCAGCATGGGTTTGAAAATCATATTTCACTGGTTTGGACTCATGTCATCGAGAATTTGATATGAATATTCACAAAGCTGGAATGCTGCGCTTTGCAACAATAGACTTACAACTTGTGGTGAGAAGCAGTAGCTGTCGCCCAGAAGTGCGCAGAGAAAAAAGTACTCCTCTTAGAAAACCTACAAATAAAGATAATTTTAGATGTTTTAATTAATATTTCGAGCATTGGTATTGCTAGAAGAGGGCTTAATAAACTCATTTTTGTGATAACCTCAAATTCAACCATTGACATGTTTCAATTATTTTGCCTGTAGCTCAAAATTAGCCCGTGCAACCTCCGACTCATTTACAACCCGAATTCCGGAAATGTTGGGACATTTTCTTTTTGTTTTGTTTTTTATAAAATGAAAACTAAAAGGCTTTTAAATCACATGAGCCAATATTTTATTCACAATAGAACATAGAGAACATTACAAATGATTAAACGGATAAATTTTGTAACACTTTTAAACACTTTTTAACACTTTTTTAAAAACACTTTTATCCACTAAATGAGCTCATTTCAAATTTGATGCCTGCTACAGGTCTCAAAGTTGGCACGGGGAAAACAAAAGGCTGAAAAGGCAATACATTTTGAAAAACCTGACCTGGGAGAACATCTAGCTACTAAATAACTTAATTGACATCAGGTCTGTAACATGATTGGCTATAAAAGGGATGTCTTAGAGAGGCAGAGTCTCTCAGAAGTAAAGATGGGCAGAGGCTCTCCAATCTGTGAAAGAGTACGTAAAAAGATTGTGGAATACTTTAAAAACAATGTTCCTCAACTTCAAATTGCAAAGGCTTTGCAAATCTCACCGTCTACAGTGCATACCATCATCAAAAGATCCAGAAAATCTGGAGAAATCTCTTTGTGTAAGGGACAAGGCCGAAGACCTTTGTTGGATGCCCGTGGTCTTCAGGTCTTCAAATGACACTACATCACTCATCAGCATGATTCTGTCATTCGCATTACTAAAAGGGCCCAGGAATACTTCCAGAAACCACTCTTGGTAAACACAATCCGCCGTGCCATCTGCAGATGCCAATTAAAGCTTAAAGCTATCATGCAAAAAAGAAGCCAATGTGAACATGGTATAGAAGCGCTGTCGTGTCCTGTGGGCTAAGGCTCATTTAAAATGGACTGTTTCAAAGTGGTCAGACGAGTCCAAATTTGACATTCTTGTTGGAAATCATGGACGCCGTGTCCTCCGGGCTAAAGAGGAGAGAGACCTTCCAGCGTGTTTTCAGCGTTCAGTTCAAAAGCCAGCATCTCTGATGTATGGGGGTTCACAAGTGCATACGATATGGGCAGCTTGCATGTTTTGGAAGGCACTATAAATGCTGAAAGGTATATAAAAGTTTTAGAGCAACATATGCTCCCCTCCAGACGATGTCTATTTCACGGAAGGCCTTGTGTATTTCAGCAGTACAATGCAAAACCACATACTGCAGCTATTACAACAGCATGGTTTGGTAGCAGAAGAATTCGGGTGCTGAATTGGCCTGGCTGTAGTCCAGATCCTTCATAATTAGAGAACATTTGGCGCATCATTAAACAAAAAATACATCAAAGTCGACCATGAACTCTTCAGCAGCTGGAAACCTAGAGGAAGAGGAAGAGGAGCTGCTACACCATGGTAAACATCAGAGGTGTAAAGAGTACCTGAAAACCATACTTGAGTAAAAGTACAGATACTTTACAGTGAAAATTATTCCACTACAAGTTACAAGTCACAAGTCACCAATTCCAAAACAACTTGAGTAAAAGTCTTAGAGTATCTGATTTTAACAGTATTTAAGTATTTTACTTATACTAAATATAGGCTCAAAGATGCACTAGTCAAAGAGACATGCCAGTCAAAAACTGTAACGCTGTGGAGAAGGTGGGGAAAACAGGCAAGGATCTATGTGCAGGCATTTCATGGAAAAACTAGAACAAACAATAAGACAATAATCAAAGGGAACAAAGAACAGAATGACGGGCAAACAGACAACCATTAAATTCAACAACTCACAAAGAACTAAAGAAACACTAGGGCTATATATATATATATATATATATATATATATATATATACACAGGAGGCTAACAAGCTTAACAAGGAAAGATACAAACTGACTACAAACACCACAGGAGACAGGAAGTAGCTTAAAAGTCTAAGACAAGGCATAGAGAACATGTAACAAAAACAAGAAAGAGCTGATTTATGAGGAGAGCCATCTTATTTTCTAAAACAATAAAACTGAACACCTCAAAATTGCAAATAAATAAATTAAAATTTAAAAATTTAATTAAAAAGTCAAAGTCATCTTGCACTGAGTGTGCTGGTTTTGGACTCATTGCCAGCTGCAGTCATGTCCTTATATTTAAAACACCTGTGATTCACAACTAGCTGCTAAGGAACTTGCATTCATGCAAAGTAGCCTTGTTGACAAGTTTGAGTGAGTAAGGGCAAAACGCACAAGATATAGTACTTTCAGTGCCCTGTAGTTGGTGATATCACATCTTTTGTAAGAGAAATAAACTGCTGGAGAAAAGCTAGATACCATGCAAAATGTAATGTGTTACTGCAACACTCATTTCAAATGTAGTGGACTAAAGAGTACAGATACTCACTCAAAAATGTAGTAAAGTAGAGAGTAAAAGTTATTAATATCTTTGATACTCAGTACAACTACACAGTATCCGAAAAGATACTCAAGTACAGTAATTAGTTACATTTACTCCAATACTTTACATCTCTGGTAAACATGGCCCTGTCCCAACTATTTTGAGACCTGTAGCAGGCATCAAATTTGAAATGAGCTCATTTTGTGCAAAACATTTGTAAAATTTCTCAGTTTAAACATGTGTGATGTTATCTTTGATCTACTGTGAATAAAATATTGGCTCATGTGATTTGAAATTATTTTAATTTTCATTGTATTTAAATAAAAAAAAAACGTTCCAACATTTCTGGAATTCGGGTTGTATATGTACTGTATGTATGTGTGTGTGTGTGTGTGTGTGTGTGTGTGTGTGTGTGTGTGTATATATAATGTGACGAGTCGGCTGCCTCCCCCCTGTCCATCATCACCACCCCGTCCCATATTCGCCGCCCTTCACCAGGCTCCCGACAGGAGTGGGTGTGTGAGAGAGGAGGGGCGCTGAAACAGCCAGGGCTGGCGGCGTGTGATGAGGCGCACCTGACGTGAATAGAGCCTCATCACCGCCGCCGTTAAATGCCGAACGCGCCTCTCCTCGGGAGACCGGTCTCTCCCCCGTGCATGCACGCTGGTGTCCTCGTGGGTCCAGGAAGGGAGCGTCGAGCAGGACTGCCGCACCCGTGAGACGGCTGACGGGCCAGGATGCCGGGCCGTCGAATCCCCCAGAAGCGCCGGGAACCGAAGAGATGGACGAAGCCGCGCAAGAGACGCCGCCGCCACTCGCTCCCGGCCCCGAGAGGGGAGCGCGTGCGGCCACCGGACTCCGCCCCTTCCCTGGACCCTTCCCTCCTGAACACTGCCCTCCTACACAGCCCCGCAGCACGACGAGGACACCAGATCCCTGTTTATTTTGGACACTTTTTCCCCTTTGGACACTTTATTTTGATATATTGGTTAATAAAAACCTCTCCGAGGCTTGACGCCACGCCCACTGTGTCTGTCGTTGGCTCCTCCCGCCACAATATATATATATATATATTATTGACAGATTAGTATATATGTCTAGTTAATCTTCATGGCACGCTATTTCTCCTTGATGTCTAGGGATATTTTGATCTTTGCAGTCCACTTTGTCCTCAGTCTCCAAACTTCTTGAGTCAATGGCAATTTGCTCTTCGCCTTTTTTCAGGACTTGCAATTAACCTTTCGCCAAAAATCCATTGCACCATTTTGTCAGTCCTTTGGGTAGTAGGGAAAGCACTCACACAGCCTGATGATGGACATCACGTGCTGCTGGACAGAAGCAGGAGCTCTGATGGGATTTCATAGCTTTTAACATGAACTAGGAATAAGGCAGGTAAACGAGGGATGTTTTATAAGGAGGCTTTTGAGAAACATGCTACCAGTCGTTTCCTCCAGTGGGTCCACAACCAAAAATCTCACTATTAAGTTAGGTTGTGGACAGCAGGGAAGAGCAATAGCAAATGCTAATAACAATATACAATCAACCATATTACCACATATAATTACGAGGTCAAATTAAATATAATTATATACATAAACACTATAAAAATAAGAGACAACACTTAATTTACTGTTGTTGCTAGTGTACCTAAAATGTTTTTAATGTAAGACGAAAAATGTTTTAATATAAATAAATAAATAAATAACTAGAAATATTGTACTTCCCTCATGTCTGTACAATGAGTATATTAATGTGCAAAAAGTCAATATGATAAATGGCGATTGGCTCAGCTATGCCCAGATTTACAAAAAACTTTATTTTACAGTGTCCTTGTTACATATGTTAAATGTATTTAATGTAGTAATAACAGTAAATTATGCATAATTACATGCAATAACCAAACCCTAACCTTACCCTGTAGTAAGTGCATGTTATTAATCAGTATAACTCAATAGGGGTGTAACGGTACACAGATGTTACAGTTCGGTACGTACCTCCGTTCGGGTGTCACGGTTCGATACGATTTCGGTGAACAAGAAAAAAACAACAAATTACTATGCTAGGTTTCTTTTCATTTACTTTGAACAGACAGTATAGTACAAATTACTTTTTTTCCACCTAGATGTGAAAATACTAAATATAATATTCATAATATACATGCTGATTATATACACTCACTGGCCACTTTATTAGGTAGACCTTGCTTCTACCGGGTTGGACCCCCTTTTGCCTTCAGAGCTGCCTTAATTCTTCGTGGCATAGATTCAACAAGGTTTTGGAAACATTCCTCAGAGATTTTGGTCCATATTGACATGATAGGATCACGCAGTTGCTGCAGATTTGTCTGCTGCACATCCATGATGCGAATCTCCCGATTCACCACATCCCAAAGGTGCTCTATTGGATTGAGATCTGGTGACACTGGAGGCCATTTGAGTAAAGTGAACTCATTGTCCTGTTCAAGAAACTAGTCTGAGATGATTTGAGATTTGTGACATGGTGCATTATCCTGTTGGAAGTAGCCATCAGAAGGCTTTGTACCCTGTATAAAGGGATGGATATGGTCAGCAACAGTACTCAGGTAGGCTGTGGTATTTAAACGATGCTCTTTTGGTACTAAGGGGCCCAAAGTGTGCCAAGAAAATATCCCCCACTCCATTACACCACCACCACCAGCCTGAACCGTTGAGACAAGGCAGAATGGATCCATGCTTTCATGTCCTTTACGCCAAATTCTGACCCTACCATCTGAATGTCGCAGCAGAAATCGAGACTCATCAGACCAGGCAAATTTTTTTCAATCTTCTATTGTCCAATTTTGGTGAGCCTGAGAAAATTGTAGCCTCTGTTTCCTGTTCTTAGCTGACAGGAGCGGCACCCGGTGTGGTCTTCTGCTGCTATAGCCTATCTGCTTCAGGGTTCGACGTGTTGTGCGTTCAGAGATGGTATTCTGCATACCTTGGTTGTAATGAGTGGTTATTTGAGTTACTTTTGCCTTTCTATCCTCTCTAACCAGTCTGCCCATTCTCCTCTGACCTCTGACATCAACAAGGCATTTTCATCCACACAACTACCGCTCACTGGGTATTTTCTCTTTTTCGGACCATTCTCTGTAAACCCTAGAGATGGTTGTGCGTTAAAATTCCAGTAGATCAGCAGTATTTGAAATACTCAGACCAGCCCGTCTGGCACCAGTAACCATTCCACATTCAAAGTCTCTTAAATCCCCTTCCTTCCCCATTCTGATGCTCAGTTTGAACTTCAGCAAGTCATCTTCACCACATCAACACTTCCCATAATAAGCAATGTACTTCTTTCATCGTAAGAAGATTGACAACTATGCTAATATTAGTCTGTTTCTCTCTTATTCCGAGGTCACCGTAGCCACCAGATCCAGTTTGTATCCAGATCAGATGGTGGATCAGTACCCAGAGATGACCTCTACAGCCCTGAACGTCAGCGGAGACCAATACACCTAGATGAGCCCCAGAGACAAATCCCCAGTGAGGACCCCGCCACTTAGACAGCCATCGGGAAAAGACCACTGTAACCAGTTGAGCCCTTACAATCTGACTTTGCTGCAGTTGGAATTGAACTGCTGGTTCGTTTGGCCAGAGGACAACTGGCCCCTCGACTGAGCCTGATTTCTCGTTTTTTTCTCCATTCTGTCACCGATGGAGTTTTGGTTCCTTGCCACAGTCGCCTCTGGCTTGCTTAGTTGGGGACACTTCATTTCCAGCGATATCGTCGACCTGATTGCAAAGACACAATTTAAACTTAGCTTTATAAAAATGAATATACAAATATAAAAATGACTTTAAGTGAAAATGGAGTGTTTAATCTTGTCATTTTACATTATTGACACACTATTTTCCTATTTTGATATTGTACAGTTGCTTTGACACAATTTGCATTGTTAAAAGCGCTATATAAATAAAGGTGACTTGACTTGACATCTAGATGCCTAAATGCATTGAGTTGCTGCCATGTGATTGGCTGATTAGCAATTTGTTTTACCAAGCAATTGAACAGGTGTACCTAATAAAGTGGCGTGTATATATATATGAGTGTATATATGTAAGGAATAATTGACGACGGGCCGTTGAATTATTAGAAAAATAATGCACACCCGAGGTGGTGATGCGGCCACGACGCGAAGCGGAGTGGCCGTTACACCTCGGGTGTGCATTATTTTTCTAATAATTCAACGGTCCGGAGTCAATTATTCCGCTTATACTACGGTTGCCACACCTCAAGACATCGATCAGATTATATATTTCAAGGGATTCGTCCGGTTTTTCTACTTAAATCGCTATTGTGAGTAGGATTATTTCTTCCGCATCTCATCCAACGACTCTTTTGCTAGTTCCAAAACGTCATTTTAAAGCTGGCAATGGAGGCTTGAGCCGTTGATAGCAGACTAATGCAGTTAATAATGAAGTTATTAGAAAGAGAGCGAGAGAGACAGAGACACAGAGAAAGAGAAACAGAGAGAGAGAGAGAGAGAGAGAGAGAGCTTGTATGAATTAGGCTACCTCTGTGTGTCCCTCAACAGTGTTGTGAAGCACCGTCTCTAAACTGTAAGTCTGCTTTAAGATGCAGCGCTGTTATTACCTCGCTAGTGAGAAATGTCATGTGTAGCCTTTAAGTTGCTAAACTAGGCTAACTGATAAAATCGTCAGGGCAGCGCTGACAACGATGCGAAGTGATATGGAACTGTAATGCGGTCAAGAAAGCTGCCTGGAACTACGTTCGCCGTGCGTTTCCCTGAAAATAATTGCACACCTCAGACCGTTCGTCAGCCAATCAGATTCAAGCATTCAACGGCCCCGTAGTATAAATATATATATATATATATATATATATATATATATATATATATATATATATATATATATATATATATATATATATACCTATATATATATATACATACATACCTGTATATACATTCAAGGAATAAATACTTGAAATGTAATTGATTTAGTAAACAGATAAACAAGGGGATAAAAACAGTGTGACACACAGCGTAACCTATATATGCTGAGTTTCAGATAATTTTTGTGATACGTCTAATTTCTTCACAGAAAGGAAACTCAAATGGCAGAAAGCGACATCCTATTTGTTTTCTTTATTTTACAAAAGCACAATGTTTTGTTTTCATTGTGTGTGTACACAAATAAAAGTAGACATTTTACAGTGATGCTTTATTAATAAGACAATAAATGATGGGAGTGATTTAAGTTGATTCTGCTGGTATAAGGAAACAGCTGAAGTTATCGTTCTGGCGAACACACACACATACGCAAAACATATCAGTTCCAGCATTGCTAACTTGACAGCGCAGTTGGTACTTTATCGAAATAAAATACAGTGAACAAAACATCAGCGCGCCTGCCTCTGTGTCACCGTTGGAATGCGACTGAAGCAGAAAGCCTATAATTTGCATAATAAATAATAGTTTTGCATTCAGATACATCTCAAATATGGAAATATTATGGAATATTTGGATTTGTGCCAAATGAGAGAGGTAGGATACATGAGCACAAAGCTCCATTTCACAAACAGTTGGGTGTGAAAGCATTTAGTATACTCCTTTGTCAGTGAGAGACGCGTTCAGAATCAGCACATGGTCATGTCTAGTGGGCTTTGTTTTCAAGTGCGCAACTCATGGCATTCGCTGTTCTTCTGCTGGCAGTTACCAGAGAGTGTTGCATTACTGCGGGAGCTCCCTTCTGGAATGAGGGTGAATTGGCTGTATTCGCAGTAAGGCCTCATGCACTGAACCGAGATGCCCGTACCGTGACGGTTCCTGAATACATGTATCGTTGCATGTAAGTATGTCCCAAAATTATGACCGAATTTGTATAATTTTGTTCCTTCTTGATATATTTAACTGTATGTGGCCTCCTCACATTTGCTCAACCTCAAGTCACTCTTTATCTGTATCATCTAAAATGGAAATTATGCTTCTCCAGTCACTTCCTGTATTCATATAACTTGCTGTACTGACAGCTTTGTTTCAGAATCAGAATCTGGACACTCAACAAGCCTGTTGTCTTTCATTGAAAGCTGACAGTAAACACTATTGTGCTAATTAATTATCATATGGCTCAACAGTCATGTTATCCCAACACAGGCTAATGTTACAGCTGGCATATGGACAGTATCAATATGTGCCAGCCTGAGCAGGACGGATGCCCATTTCTGAATTTTAGTTTCTCTGCACGTTTCTTCTCCCGCTAGTTTTACCTTCATCTCCAACATGCTCACCAAACAAATCAATGCTGAACTAGTGATTTTCTAGCTTCCTTCTTGGTAAATTGCAAAATATTTCCAATTTAAAACGTGATTTCATTAATCAATGTCAAATGTGGGATTTTCTTTTTTAGGGGTTCAAACGTGTAGCGCTGAAACCCTATTGTAATTGTTAAGATTTTCCAAGATCATCATTCTGACCTAAAACTAATCGGGCAGACCAAACCTTAAGGTGTAGTGATCTGAAACTTTGAGGGATGGTAGTACCCACCCCGTCTACAACATCACAAAGGTTCGCATCAATTGGCCTGACAGGGGTGCTACAGCAATCAAAAGTACGAAATCGCTCATACTGTAATTCCTAAAGAGCTTGTCGCAGACTCAAGTGTATTATATATCATGGGAATCCTTGAGTCAAGATGAATAAAAGGCATTTGACTGATTTTTTGAAGAAGCTACTTTTGCAAGCTAGTCCTGGGTTTTTGCCTGATCAGAACCAAACCAGTGCAGAAAAATTCTCTGGAGAGTGAATATAAATAATTATCATAAAATTTTGAGTTTTTGACTCACCGTCGCAAAGGGATGCCAAAAGGCTATAACTTTTTAAAATGGAATAAGATATTTACACCAATACATATATGTCGATACATATATGTAAGACCTCAATCTGAGATCACATGAGAAAAATCACAGAGTACGGTTGGTGCCGATAGCTTTGTGGGCAGCGCACTGATATATACCACTACATTGCGCTACAGGCGTCCCGAGTTCGAATCCTGGCGCGAGGACCTTTCCTGATCCTACGCACCTCTCTCTCTCCCACTTCACTTCCTGTCACTTCTACATTGTCCTACACTAAAAAAGTAAAAAAAAACGCCAACAATCAGTCTTTATTTTTCTTTATTTATTTTATAACATGGAGTCTGGCCACTGTGTAGCGCTATAATAGAACAAAAAAAAAAAAAATGGAAAATGGCATTTTCAAATAGAAATTTGATCTTCAAATTTGAAACTGTGGTTGATGTAAAAACAAGCATGGCAACATCCATGGATTTGTAGACAAAATGATAAACAATCAGCTTTATGCAGCTGGTAATACAAACCTGTTTGCGATTGCAAATGTGTAAAACACTGTAAACAAGCTCTGTGGTTTATAATTGTGCACCTGCACAACAAATGCTAGTCTGCATACTGTCATGTATCCCATTCAGTTTGGTTTCCAGGAGAATTGGTTGCCTTTGACATTTCTAATGTGAATGCCGGATTTATTTATTTATTTTAATACGTCATCGTCTGTGTGTCGTGTAATGGAATGCATTTGTGGTCGGAAGTAGGAGATATCAAACAGAAATAACCACATCAGACTTTGAATGGAACACTGCATTATCCACATACATCCTGTATATGACAAAGCTCTGGGCGCCGTGCCTCTATGCTCTATTCTCAGCAATATAATCAATACATGCCCTGCCTTCTGCTGCCTCATGCATTTCAAGATGTTGCAGAGAAGAATGATGAAACTGTTAGCTAAGCAACATATACCAGGATCCTCTAGACCATATATTAACTACAGGATACACTTTACTTGCCTTGCATTGTGACACAGCTCATTGCAACTGGTTTTGCATATTAGTATCAACCAGCTGTATATGTAAATGTATATTTTTTTGGATTTAATTCCTATAACATACAGACCATACACTGTCGGAATAAAATGTGCAAAAATGTACCTTTAGGTGTACAAAGGCTTGTACCTTCTTTATCCCTAAAGGGTGCATATCAGTACCTTAGTATGATACTAATATTACAATAGGCACCTTTTCAGGGTAAAGAAGGTACAAAGGTGTCCGTTTGAGATTACTGTCCCAGTGACAAGATTTTTTTTATTTATTATTATTATTATTAATTATTTATTTCATTTTTTCACTTTTGTTTCTAACGGTTTATTCAATTTCATGTAAATTCCATCTGCAAAAAACAGGTCACACTTTATTTCAAGGTCCAATTCTCGCAAGTAACAAACCATTAACTATGACTTTTGTCTCATTAAACACCTAATTTGCTGCATATTAACAGTTAAGTTAGTTGTTAAGTTTAGGTATTGGGTAGGATTAGGGATGTAGAATATGCACTTGCAGAAAATGTGCATTATAAGCACTATTAAACATCCAATATATCAATAATAAGCATGCTAATAAGCAACTAGTTAATAATGTGAATTATTTACCCAAGTGGGTAACACTTTATTTTAGGGTCTCTTAACTAGTTGCTTATTAGCATGCATATTACTAGAATATTAGCCATTTATTAGTACTAATTAAGCACAAATTAATGCCTTATTCTACATGACCTTATCCTATATCCCTAATCCTACCTGTCACAGAGGAAGCTCCCGTACCGCCTCCTCCGCACCACCAGAGGGATCCGTCTCCTGAATATTAGTCCTTTCCTGTTGAACTCAAACTCCCATCATGCCGCTTACCAGGGACTGATTGCACATCACACCTGCACCTCATTTGCACACACACATAAAAGCCACTCACACACACCACATCTCTTGATTTACCCTGGCTGTCATTTCTGAGCGTTATTACCCGTGTTTGCTTTGTACGCTTGTGATCTTGGACTGTTCTCTCATTTCTGATTGTTCTCTGCCTGCCCCAACCCGGATTGTTTTTGGACTCTGATTCTAGCCGCCTGCCTCGACTCACTGCCTGACTCTCGACTCTGTCTCTGCCTTGCCTCCATTGCTCTGTTTGCTGGTGTTTACTCTGCCTGTTTGACCATTCTAGTAAAAGCTGCTAATGGATCCAACTCAGTCTGATGCTTGGCAAAAGTACCCAATACCTAAACTTAACAACTACCGCCCTGAATATTAATAAGCAGCAAAAGAGGAATTTATTGAGGGAAAAGTCATAGTTGAATATGTGTTACCCTAAAGTGTTACCCAAAAACATTTAAAAAAATGTTAAAGCCTATTGTGTGTAAGTTTGTGGTGTATTTAATTTTTCAAATACAAGCATCACATGAAAAAGGTATAGCGGGTATTTATTTTATTTTATTTTTTTCTTAGTGCGTGCTGATTCAAAGCTTCAGGGAGATCCCTATTCTTCTTGCAAGTAATTTTCAGCATACTTTTCTGTCAGTTTACATTTAGTTTCTTCTCTCTCTTTCTCTCTCTCTCTCTGCACATGGGGTATGTTGTGTGTGCATAAATTGGTTTCAATCTAGAGTTCAAAGGCTGTATTACTCTTTGACTTAGTTTCATTACCATCACTTGGATCTCTGTCTTTCCCTTCTAAACTCATCCCCAATTTAAACAAATGGCCAAAGCCTCTTCCCCAATCTCTCACATCAATTGGTTATAAATGCAAAGGGTTATTTACGAATGGTGTAATGATTCTTGATTTAGTTTTCAAGTGACCTTCATAAAGCTGAGGGCATGAGTCAGTTTAATATTGAATTATGCAACAATATGTTAATTTATTCATCGCAGTGTTTTTTTCATCCTATTTTTTTTTTTTTTTTTCAACACTACCAGCAATACATTTAGATGAAAGTGGTTGTTTCGATTAGTTTTAAACTCCGATAAAGTACACAAACTGATACTGCACAAGTTAAACTGGCGGGAATACTACAATACAACTTCAAAATCTCTCTCTCTCTCACAAACACACACACATATACACACACACACAGTGCAGTCCAGTCAACTTGTGTTCATGCATCACCAAAATGCCACTGTGGTGACATTCGCACCTCAGATCAAAGGACATGTTGTGTGTCTGAATGATACAAATCAAAGAAAGGAAAAGTCACTTTTATAAATATACTAGAATAATTCTAAATGTAGCTATATGATATTTTAAATAATATAAATTGTAAATATGATGATACTAGTGTAATTGTTACAAATTTAAGTATATCATATTTAAAGTCTCCCTGCAGTCAATAATTTTATCTAATAAAACTCATTGTTCATTATGAAAATGACATATGTAAACTTTTTTTGGTTTTGTTTTTTTCCTGAAAAATGTATGCATGTCTTAAATTGGCTTGACTGTACACCCTTGTCTCATTTAGTATATGACAGATCTATGAATATACAAATTAGCCCCGCCTCCATTCAATCACAGAAGCTTGGACCTCCTCCACTTTGGCTCAGTTAGCAGAAGTAAACGCCATAGTCAATGCTATACAATGGCAGTGGCAATGAATTAATGGCTATATCTTTGTCATTCATTGCAGTTTCGAGAATGAATCCTCAAGTGAACGTATTCAAATTCTGAATAGATTATAGCCTAGAAAGCTTACAAAGAGCAGTTCCCCTGCAATCACTGCTGTCACTTGCCTTAGTTCATTGCGATCTCATGCCGTTATAAGGAATTAAGCTGCACGCTGCACAATTAATCTCATATGTACCTAGGGCCCCATGTGAAATCTGCTTTATTTTTTCCCAAATTCTGTGGGTTTTTTTGTGTTTTTTTCCTAGACTCTATTTTAATGGTTAAATCAAATTGTGTTAATCAAAAAGCATGTATAATTAATTGAAATCAGTATTAAACATTTGTATTCCTTTCAAAAATAATGTTTTAATAAAAAATGTATTAGTAGTACGATCATTACATAAATTAATATTTCTGTCAAGGTTTCTTCAAGTTAAACCTAACTTTTATTTTGACGGTTGCTGTGAAGACCTTTAGGTTTCTGTTTGTTGGATATGACAATAGTTTTTCTCAAAAGAAATGGTAAAACGCTCATGATGTAACCCTCAGAGCAGTTCTAGAAATTGTGTTCATATACTCATATTTTGAGGCAGCAGAGGCTTAAAACACAGCGATTGTCACGCACGCTTCAGTATGTGTGTAGTCCACGAAACCACGTGTCTGCGCCATTCATTCACACGCAGAACATGCATGATTCATATTTAAATGGTATTGTTGCAGCTTAATATTCACAGACACTGGTCCAAATCGTGTTTTGGTTTAAGTGTATTGACCTACTTTTGATTTATACTTCCAAAATTTGGCAAATTCCACGATATTACACAATATAATTTAATAATCAATTCCATTTTTATGACTGGATTCCTTGATTCTGTCTGCATTTTCTGCATCGTGTTAAACATATGGCCCTATACATCAAGTAAACACCTTGTTTGTTATAATGAGAGGATTCACAAGTGTGTAAAAATCAGTACTGAACAAAACTTGGGTATGCTGTAAAAGTGATTAAATGATGACATAATCTGATGACCAATTAGTCTCCAAAACATCTTGATCATGAGTTTTGTTTAACAGTGATGTGTCCTTATAAATGTGATGTGGCCAATGGTCTGATTATTTTAAAGGCAGAATGATGTGATATAAAAAATTGTAACCTTGGTGACAAGAGCATGAGTCATCCAAGTAAGAGTGGCATTATTTTGCCGTCTGAATATTTTGACAAGTGAAAGGGCTTTTTGAGTGCAGTGCACTAACATTAGGGTCATAATGTCTTTGCCCATCACTGCCTTCACTGTGTCAAATGTCACTGAGCAGTGACATAGCTTCAGGCTGCCCATGGTATTTTAAACTGAGAGAGAACCTTGGAGAGCTCCAGTAGCACTGGTTACTACCTAGTCTGAGCAACTGTTGTATGGATTGGGCTGCTGAATTGGGGGAGAGTCTGCCAGTGCTAATTAGCAGTTCATTAGCAGTCCGGGTGAAAACTGGTGAATTCACAGTTGAGTAATAGCTGCCATCAGCCTTTGGCAAAAATTCAGACAGGTTGAGTCACAAAAACAGCGGGAAGCTTGTATCCATCACTATAATGGATATAAAAATTTATTTCAATTCTGAATGTTCACTACACAAAAATATCTCCAGATTTTGAGTGTTTTAGACCAAATAGAAACTGAATATTGGATGTAGGGTTTTCACAATACCTAACACTAAGATATTGAATTTAAACATATCTTGGGGAAAATGCACTGTAGTTGTAGTAATAATAATAATATTGATAATATCTGTGACTAAAAAAGTGTAAATATTTGCATTGTTTTACATGGTACAGGGTTAAAAGTGGGATCAGAATGTTTGAGATTGGTTTAAGCACAGTGTGAAAAGCTCTATTTTGGTTGAAAATGTAATTGAAAATTTAAACAACAAATCTGTAGTTACCTTGATTAATATACTGGCCGAATCAGTCATTTTGAGTTTTATTTATTTATTTATTATGAATAGTCGAGAGAACCAAAAAATCTGAATGTATCCAGCTGCGTTGAATTTTTGTAAGGAATTTATTTATTTATGTGTGTTTGTTTGTTTGTTTGTCCGATCGTTCGTTCGCTCGCTCGCTCGCTTGTTTGTTTTTTGAGAGAACCTAAAATCTGAATGCATAAGGTTGCATTATTTTTTTTCTCAACATTACATATGTATTTATTTATTTATTTATTTATGTATTTAGTTAGTTAGTTAATTAGTGTGTGCTGATGCCTTCCTAAGTGATCAGACATATTATTTTTACCTGGCAAATGATAAAACGAAACAAAATAATAATAATAATAACAATAATAATACATTCTCAAAGACTTGAAGAGCACTGAAGGAGGATTCCAAGCCAACACCCTTGGAACTGCATAACAATGTGCTAAAAAACCTTTCAGATCACAGCAAGCGCAAAGCAACACCCTGGCAACCACGTAGCAATGTGCTAAAACCTTGCTGAATACACAGTGACTGCATAGCAATGACCTGGCAACCCTCCTCAATTCTATAGCATTATTATGGTGGTGAGTTATGCGTAGGTAAATGTCACTCACACTTCAGAAAATGTAAAAATCTAGATTGCATTAAAATCTAAAATTAAAATTTGCCTGACTAATTATTTTAGCTGTTGAAAATGTCTTTGCCACTTCGTCTGTCAATTAAAAGAGAATATTAAACCAACATTGTCGGATTAAACCAACAGGATATTTTCTACAGGTATTTAGACATGGATTCCTTCATAAGATTATGATTCATTCTATCCTCCCACTCTGAGGGTTGCCTGGGCTTTTATTTGGGTAAATGAAAGTAGGATTAATCAGAAAAGGTTTTATTTTTAGACGTGTTTTATTTCACAGCCCGAGGATGCGGTGAAAACAAAGCAAGCTATTTTTGGTCATAAGAGTCTCAGTAACTTGTTCTTTGGTTCTCATTCAGTTGCATAAGTTTTACATCATGTGCCACCCACTGATAAGAAGATACTTTGGTTAGTTTACCAGGGAGGGAAGGGCAGGTCAAGTTAGTATAAATTGACACTCCAAAGACCCTGTGTGATATACACAGCATATTGTGTGCCCACTTTAACATTACCACCTACACTGAAAGCACAGGGTTATTGAACTCGCTAACTGGGGCAATGATTGTTGAATTCACAGTGAGTTGACACTTCATAGCATGTGTAGCCTTCCGTAATTTATAAACCAGTTTCGCTTTGATTAAGGATGAAAGACATCAAGATGAAGTCCAGGGTATATGAAACTTTGATAAGTACACAGTTTACCAGTTGAGCAGTCATGCTTTCTTTTCGTAAAGTTACATTAGAGAGCACAAAAGATCATTTCAGTTGTTTGTGGCGTTGGGAGTAAAATAGCAATTTCCTCTCTTTCTAATGGTTGCAAAAATAGCCGTAACCAAATGGTCAGTGTTTCCATGTTGAACACTTTTGGGGTTTGCATTAAGATGAATTGGAATGCTAACAGTTTCAGGTATATTAGACATCCGTGGCTGGGATAATCACAGCCATTACACCATGCTTCAAAGCATGAAGAAGACAATACAAAGGTGCAGCAATAGCACGCTAATGGGTAAGTCATTGTAGGCTATTGCTTCGCCTGAAATAATTTATTTGAGACAGCACTTTATTTCTACACCGCTTTTTATGTGAGCAATCGAACAAAAGGTGCCTGTCAAAATGTACTTTTGGACGCAAAAAATGCTTTTACTGTCATTAAAGTAGACCACTTTATTATTGTATGAGAATGAACAGATAGAGCCAGATGCATTGGTCCTGATCTGAATATATAAATCATTGCGTTTATTCACACACGTGTCCCCGAGGAAACACTCAACATTGAATACATCCGCATCCATATATCACGGTGGCAGGAATAAATTGGAAAAATATGCCCAATGTCAATAAATCACTGCTTAATTTACTTTGCCCTGCCGGTTTGGAGAATTCACTGCCTTTCTACTTGGAATTGAGAATGACCGTCCCAGCAACTCTCCAAAAGTGCTAGTTCGTGTGATGAAGAATCTTGATGGATTTTGTTCCTGCCAATGTTAAACCTCAAGTGTTAACCCTAGGATCTGACATTTTTATTTGAAAAAACATACTTTACATTGAATCATAAGTCTGATATGCCATGACTTTTTGGTTAATATGCCATGACTTATGAGAAGTGGTAATAAACAAAATATCAACTTGATAATATTGATCACACAACCACATAAAACATAAATGCATAAATATTTTTTGCTTTATTGTATTTTTCTACATGTTTTTTTTGTTTGTTTTTTTTTGGAGTTTAACACACCCCAACAGAATCAAGATAACTATGTTGGATGAAGAGTTTTAGTTATTGTTATAAACTATTTTGGGAACTTTATATACATAAACCTTAAATAAAAAGTAAGCTAAAACCTATGGTTGTAATAAAGTAGTCAGCGAATTAATATTATCAGTCGCTGGTGCATTATTATTATTATTATGTTTTAGATTGTATTATTTCACATGTACACATCACAAATGAAATCACAACACAACATTAAGGGGTTAAATAATATTTTGGGTTATGGATGTTGTAGCCTTGGATAAAGCACTTTTGTAACATTCTTTAGTTGTTGCATCAACTTTTGATGATATATGTATTAAAAAATCAATATGGCATTGGACGCAGAAAATGATTGACTGAATAATGTATGACTGCTGATTTTCTTTGCTTATAAGTGAAATAATTCACCCTCTGAAGAAAAAAAAAATCTTTCTTGATTTCTTTACTTTTTTTATATATGTTGCTCACACAAAGCTACCGTAAAGCTTCAAACTTGAAATATAATCAAAAAGTTGTATTGGCTACTTGTATGATTATTTTATGGTGCTTTGGGGCCCTTTTCAAATTTTTGCTAACATCAGAACGAGTATATGGTAATAAAACATGTTTTTGGGTGAACTATTTCTTTAAATCTTTTATCAGTTCACTTTCACTCCTGCTTCTTGCCTACTCGATGAGCGACATAAGAGTATCAGGAGTGTGTTCCCAGCTGGCGAGATAAAGGACGCCTGCAATATGTGATTGCCAATGATAGGACATTTGAAAGGAGCATACTCTGGTTTTGAATTATTGAACGGCACATTCAAGTGCTGATTACCACACCTCAAAGAGCCATAATGAAGCCATCCCCGCAAGGACATGAATTGGATACATCTAAAATGTCAATATCAAACCAGAAAGACATATGGAAATAGACAACCTTATAATGTCCTTTAGTCTATAGAGACCCAGAGATCTCTCCATCTGGCAGAATGCAAATCCCATTAGAGAGAGACATTATATTTAGATATGCATTGTGTCATTGTATCCTCCCTGCTGAGTTTATACTTACCTTAAGGTGCTGTGGTAGGCTGTTCTGCAGTTAGAAACAATAATGACACCTTCAAGATGTTGTAACGCCAAGCCAGCAGAGGGAGCCCTCGCCCGAGTATACTGACTGGTACCACTCCCTCTGCTGCTTCTGTGATCACTTCCTGTATGGCAGCCATTTAAGCATGGCCAGGCCAAACAGACCTTGCGAAGTATTGTCAGTTTCACTGCCTTACCGAGCGTTTCCATTGTCTTATTTTGTTTGCTAAGAGTATGATTTATCACCTGTTTCTCTGGATTTTTGCCTTGTGGATTACCCTCTTGTTTGTTTGCCGATTGAACTGAATACTGATTTCGACTTCTTTGCCTGTGACCACGACTCTGATATTTGCCTCACAATTTGGATTGTTGAATTGTTCCTCATTAAACTTCTGCAAATGGATTCTAACACAGCCTCAGCTTCACCCTCATTACAGATGTCCGGAACATTTGCATTTAGACTAGAGAAAGGGGAAAGCCTAATGGATAGAGAGTTGGATTGGTAACCTGAAGGTCGTGGGTTCGAGTCTCAGGTCCGGCAGGGATTGTAGGTGGGGGAGTGAATAACCAACACTCTCTCCACCCTCAATACCACGACTGAGGTGAAACCCTTGAGCAAGGCACCGAACCCCCAACTGCTCCCTGGGCTGCCCACTGCTCCGGGTGTATGTACACTTGGATGGGTTACATGCAAAGCACAAATTCCGAGTATGGGTCACCATACTTGGCCAGACACCACTTCCCTTTTCCCCCTATAGTAATATTCTAATAATAAAATACTGGTAAAAAAATAAAAAAATAAACAGTATTGTCTGGCTTTCTGTGAAAACACAATATCGGAACATTCTTTTCATTTGCTGTCATGGTCTTGCTGTGAGGTTGTATTACAGAAACTATGTGCACGGTAAAAAAAAAAAAAAAAGAACCTGTTGAGGAAAAAAAAAAAAGCAATATGATGGTTTGAGATCCCCCCCCCTCCTCCTAATCATTCTTAGTCACCAGTAAAACACATTTGAATTTGATCGCCCACTAAATGCAAATTGGCTCAATCTGCAAATATATTCTAGTCAGGGTAACTAAAGATGTCTTGGTAACACTTTAGTATAGGGACCGATTCTCATATTAACTAGTTGCTTATTAGCATGCTTATTATCAACATATTGGATGTTTATTAGTGCTTGTAAAGCACATATTCTGCATGACCATTTTCTACATCCATAATCCTACCCAATACCAAAATTGAACAACTACCTTACTAACTATTAATAAGCAGCACATTATTAAATTGAGGCAAAAGTCATAGTGGTTTGTTAGTAGAGAGAATTGGGACTTAAAATAATATTTAACTTAATAATTATACTTAATCTAACATTTTAATATGAAGTGAATTTAGCCGTTTTTGTTTAGCAAAATATTATCTTCTTCAGAGGCAAAAACATTATGCAATTATTTTTAGATAGATGCATTTGGACCTCAACACAAACTTCAATAACTGTGGCAACCAACAAACATCATTAAGTAAAAATTATGAGCTCTTAATATCACCAAACAACACTGACAACAACAGCAGTATGAATAAAGTCAGTAAACAGCCAAACAATAATCCTCAATGGTAACTGTATAATTTATTCATGCATAGTGTGAACTTGCAATCCTTTGAACAAATCTGCAACATTCTCTAGTATGCCATAGTTAAAAAAATAAATAAACCTGGGACAAACATTTAGAGGAATATTGTTAGTCTAACATGCTTTTATGTGGATTCAAAGTAATTTACTTGATATGTGACTAAAAGCCCATTGATGAAGAAAATGCAATTCTTTATTTTACAGTGTAATGAGGCACTTCCTTTTCAAAAACAATCCACAGAGATTCACATGGTTTTTATTGTAAATAATGTGAAACAAATAATTTGGCTATTTTATATTTATTTTGTTACTTATTATATTTACATTTATTGTCTTCAATAAAGAACACTGGCTGAAAATAATTTTAGCTCTGAGATGCATCCTTAAGAGACTATGGACCGTGTGGCTGAGCTTTTGATGGAAGAGTTTCTTTCCTTTTCTTTGCGAAACAGCAACACACGCTGTGCTGCTTATTAATGCTGTCTGCAGAACATTTTGTATTCAAATCAGATCAAACTGAAAACAAGCACATGATGTGAAAGGACTCATGGTCGCATGGTCGATAACACCAGCAATATTACGAACATAACATTATATCAGTTCATATTCATTACTGGTAATGCATTCAGCATTGTGTGAAATTCTAATGGTTCTAAAGGTAACCCTTAAATTCCACTCCTATATTTTTATGTGGTTAGAGTAAATAAATAAATAAATCATAATTTGTTAATGGAATTCTGAAAATATTACTGGATGTAAATAGTTTAATGGATGTATAAAAATAAACTTTCATCCTCCCAATCTGGGTCATAAACAACCCAGATCTGTTTATTTGCCTGCCTTTCTGTTTTAATTGATCTATTTTTAACATTTATTGATCTATTATTTGATCATTTTTAGCATTCCTTTCTCTTTCCTCACATTTGCAGTGTTAATTAATAAAAACGTGTTCAGTTCATAATGCAATAACACTTTAGTTCATTCATGTTTAAAGTTTTTAATTAGCAGACAATCAGCTGCCATTGTGTAAAAAATATCAGTGCTGATATCCTTGCAACGTAGAATGAGACCTCAAGCAAAACGAGATATGGGCTTAAGGTAAAAGTCTAGAATCTGAAGCCTAATGTGAACTCCTAAGACTAGCTCCTCAAACAAAAAAACCCTGAATGATTTGACAACAAACTGAATTTTGCATCGCTTAGTCTCCCAAACCTAGCATACGATGACTTAATTGGGTAGAGACCCATCCAAAACACGCTGGATTTCTCCCGATGGTCATTTCACCTCTCTCATAAAGATATCGTTCACATCCAGATCTAGAAATCAATCATTTTTGACACTGCCAAACTTGGATTAAAGCAGAATAATGAATGATTCATGAGAGCAAAGTGCAAAAATTGTAAATGCAGCTCAGATTTGGGTCGTGAAAAGGTTTCAAATGTGCTCACATGCCATTATGTGTTTGAAAAGACACTTGAGGACAGACTTTGCTTTTGAATCACAGAGGACTGACTTGCCTATTAACACAAAGCCACTCTTTAATCAGCACGAAATGCCATTAGAAGGAGATTGTTAGCTCCAATTTCAAACTGGATTATCATATAACTGTCAGTATAATTGGATTTATCATTGTAGGTCTGCTTTTCATGATTGATAGATCTGCAGAAAGCACTGTGATTCAAGGTCAGAATGCAGATATGATCAGGCTCAGGGCTATTAGTGCTATAACATCAGCGGTCAGGTAGGGAAAGTGGTTTACTGTAACAATTCTGCAACCATTTAGCTTTGGACTTGACATTTTTTGTAACAGCATGCAGCCAATACAAATTTGTTTTCCCGCTTCAGTATGTCCAGTTGTAGTTATAATTGTAGTTATGCCATCAGTTAAATAAGTAGTTATTTGTTTGTTTCATTCACTTCCGAAATGTTCAAGGCATTTCTATATTTTATTGCTACCGAAAAATCATTATAACATTCTCTGTCTTTTATAGTCTTTACAGACCCCATGAAATAATAAGATTAATGGAAAAAAAAAAATCTAGACGATGAATGCTTCAGACTTTAAAATGCAAGTAGGTCTACCGTGTAAATAATTAATGTGCAAAGTTATAATTTCTGTCAATGGCTCTTGTATGTAATAGCCAGCCCCTCCTGGCTCATTTGGAATCAAACCCCTCTGGTAGTGTAATGATGCAAGGGAACTTTGTTAACTATGTACGTATTCCTGTGGAGAATCAATTGACTCCATAGACATGCAGGTGGAGGAAAGAGAGCTTTGAAGTAAAATAAAACCAGCTGAGGACTTTTTTTTCTCTCTCTCTCTCTCTTTCTCTTGCTTGATAAAAAAAAAAATTAATCAGCAAAGTTGATGATTGCATGAGTCTTTCACAGTGTAGGATTCTACTACAGTAAGCCCTCTTGTAAAATTATAGATGCTATTCAGTATTGAGTGCTGTCATCAAATCATTGAAAAATCAATGCTTTATTATTATTATTATTATTATTATTATTACTAGTATTAATATTATTTGTATAATCCCTGACAAATGCAGCTACACGACCTTGAGTCGTGTGTCTTGTGTTTCCCGCCCTCATGTTTCCATATTTGGTTTGTTTCCTGTCCTTGTAAAGTTTGATTATGATTTTGTTCAACTGTGTGTGTTTAATTAGCCTGCGTATTTAGTTCCTGCCTGTTCAGTTTCGTGTCGTCTGGTCTACTCGTTACTCCCAGAGTTTCTGTGTGTCAGCCCTGCCTTGAATTTATTAAAGACTGTTATTTTGAGTTACATCCTCGTTTCGTGTTCCTCTCCGTTGTGTGCACCGTGACAGAAGACCAGACCTAAACAGTAAACGGCGCCCACTCACCTCGTTTTGTTTTGTTCGTTTTTAGAAAGTTTTTTTATTTTTTTTATTTGTTCCTGTCTGTCTGTACCGCGGCAAGGAAGTCGCCGATCGTCATCCTGTCCTAGCCGACTATATTCGACGTTGGAGTTCGGCGGGATCGCTGCGAGTCCTCTGGCCGAGAGTCCTTCCAGCCTGCCGCCATCCGCGGCTCCCTCGAGCCCGCCGTCCGCGGGGATATCATCGCCGCTGTCCACGGCTCTCTCAAGCACGCCGCCGTCCGTGGCTCACCCAAGCCTGCCTGCAGTTCCTGTGGCAAGCCCTCCTGCAGTTTATGTGGCAAGCCCGCCGGCCGATCTGAAGTCATGCCCGCTGGCCGCTCCGACGTCAAGTCCGCCAGCTGAGGCTCACTTCAGGTCCCATGGATCCAGGTGCCCTGTTCCGGCCAGGAGTGCCATGCCATGTCTCCTGGAGACATGGTTTTTAAGTCTTGTCCAGTCCTCAGGAATAGTTTTAAAGAATCTTGTCATATCAGTCTTGTCCATGGAGAATCGTCATGCCTCTCCTGTCGTGGATATGGTAGCGGTTGCTGAGGGACCCTGTGAGGGCCCCTGACTCCTTGTCATGCCCAGAAGAAGCCTCAGCTTCCAAGCCCAGGAGGGCCTCTGTTCCTGAGGACAGCCCCGGAGGGATCCTGATACCTCATAAGCTGCCCCATGGTTTTTTTTTCGGGGGGGTAGAAGGGTTCCGGCTGGAACGAGGCCACAGACACAAGGACCACTCGCTATGGCCTCCAGAGCTCCCTGCACCTTCGTGGCCCCCAGAGCTCCCAGTTCCGCTACGGCGCGCCTTCCGGGAGGGGGGAGTTATGTCAGCCTTGAGTCGTGTGTCTTGTGTTTCCCGCCCTCATGTTTCCATATTTGGTTTGTTTCCTGTCCTTGTTAAGTTTGATTATGATTTCGTTCAGCTGTGTGTGTTTAATTAGCCTGTGTATTTAGTTCCTGCCTGTTCAGTTTCGTGTCGTCTGGTCTACTCGTTACTCCTGGTGTTTCTGTGTGTCAGCCCTGCCTTGGATTTATTAAAGACTGTTATTTTGAGTTACATCCTCGTCTTGTGTTCCTCGTTCCTCCCCGTTGTGTGCACCATGACACAATCACTACATCTTTTCAAATTCCTGACAAAGGATGTTTCGACCCAGGCTTATTAAGAAAAAAATAAGTGCCTGTGGTGGCATATCTGCATTATTATATTTAGGGCTGGGTATCGAGTTCGATACTTTTTAAGCACCGACCGAATTGCCTCGATACCACCGATTATCGAAAAACGTCTTGTCGTTCGGTACCAGATTTCGATACCTAAGGGGTTAATCTCATTAACGTCAGTGAGCCAATAAGCCTGCATCACTAGGTGTGTTTGACTAGAAGAGACGCGGTGCTGATTGATCAGTGTTTGACATCCGCGAGAGCAATTCGAAAGCGTACGGAGCAGTCTGCTCTCTATATCGCGCAGTTTCGCTTACTTGACAGACTGAAGCTCGCGTGACATTTCAGCGTCTGCCGTCTCACTAAATGAGGACATAAACACATGAACAACAGCTCTAGAACTGCTCTGAGAGTCACTTCATGCATTTTACCATTTGATTTGAGTAAAACTTGCGTCATATCATATACACACAGAACTGTAAAGGTATTCCCGGAAACCCGTCAAAATAAAAGTTCTGTTTAACTTGGAAGATACTGCGGCAGAAATAAATTAATATTGTTCAGCAGAGTGTGCATACTGCTACTACTAGGCTACTATGAAAATTATTAAAACTCTTATTTTTTAATTAACGATCACACAACATTTCTTCCATGTTTTAATTTTAATAGTAAAATTTTGTTTGCCAAAATAAATAAATAAAGTTTTATTTTCAAAAATGAAAATTAATGTTTTATGCTTTCATTTGAAAACCAGATACAGAACACAGAATTTCTGAGGAAAAAGAAAACATTTCATAAGGCTGTTTTAAGAATAAATTTGAATAAACTAAGTAGTTTTTATGCATTCAAATAATTAGACATACTACAGCATAGAATTTAATAACAATAAAACATATTGTGAAAGAAAAGAAAACATCCACTTATGAAAGTGGATAAAGATTTTAAATTTCTTGAAGTCTTTAACAACCTAGAATAAATGAATAGAAATGATGATTCTGTCTGAGCTATGCGTTTTAAAACGAGCACGCACTAGTGTAAACTGAAAACTATTTGAGCTTTATTAAAATTATTTGTACTGATTTATTGTGTTGGCTATATTTTGTTCCTTTGTGCAGTGGCTCAGGAGATGAGTCTTTGAGTCTGTATACATGTCCACGTGTATGGCTTTTATCATGTAAACTTGCTCAGTAGCTCACCTGGTACACCATTGCATGCTATCCAGAGCACTTAGGTATGAGTGTGGTGAAACACAAGTCATGATAAAAGAGCTCAAAGATTTGTATAGACAAGGCAAAATGGCGTAGTTGCTTAAAAGTACATGTGTTTTCATCTCAGTATTGGTTGGGTTTAGTGTAGGTTAATAAGTTATTTTAAAACAAAACTTTAGAACTCTAGAAATGTTACCAAAGGCAAGTTTTCCACTAACCCTGCTGTTTTTGACATATTTAGACCCACATTCTACATCCACAAAAATAGGCTTTAATTATTAGGCTTATTAATACTTGTGGAGGTATCACACCACAGGACTTTGGCAGTAACATTACATTAAACATTACATTACTGTAATTAGTTTAAGGATGTAACTCCTTCAAATTTAGAAGCTTAAAAAAATGTTTTTATACTTTCTGCTGAGATTCTGATAAGGAAAATTACCAAATATGTGATAATTGTTGCCCAGCCAAATAAAGAATACATGAGAAATTAAATATTTACTTTAATTTAAAATTACATGTGATCTGCCCATTCGAATACTGTAGATGTCACGTTATGTGTGTACAATGAGCAGTGCTGAGCAAAACCTAGCAAGAGCACAAAGAGAGGAATACGCTTGGTGACAGTGAAAGAGATGAAAAAGCAAAGAAGAGTCATCCCTTTCTTTTCTGTAGGACAGTTATGAAATATTGCTCAGGCCCTTCTGTGCCACTGCATGATGCATCCGGGCGGTTTTGCCAATTGGGCGACTCCTGGTTTTTGAGTGAGGATAAAAACAAAATGTCTGCCTCACTTTGGGCCGGTCCGTTTGTGCTGTGTGCCTGAACCACTCACCCGCTGCCAGTCAGACACATGGTGCCAGCGCGCAAGCTCCTCCAACCGATGCTCCGCTGGCGACAGCTGTTCTCTAGCTGACTGAAGTCTGGGCACATGGTGAGGCGTGGCCGTCTGCGTTCAAACACAATCGCTGCAGTGCCATGCCTCGGGGCAACGGCTTAGGCATGCGTGTCACAACGCATATCCGTCCTTCTTCTGTTCTGTTCCTTACTGTCACACAAACATTATTGCATTATGAGACACCAGTCTGGTCAGTTGCGACTTGGGCATGGAAATGGAGACTTGCATTATGGGCACAGCAGCCTTGACTGGGAGGACTGCCTCCAAACTGAGCCTGGGGTACATCAGTGACCCAGTTTGCAAGCAGGCTAAAAGTTTGGGCTCTTTCAAGTCGGTTGGGCACAAGGCCATAAGAAACCCTGTCACTCCACAAGAGTGCGATCAATCGTTTGTGGATAATCTGACTGAAACTGCGCAATTTTTGAACAAGCACATGCTCGATCGAACAAACACTTCACCAGATGTACACTTGAGGGATGCTATTATTTTAAAACGCTACTGGTGACTATAAAAAAGCACCCTCGGGGAAGCATGCTAAGAAAATACAACATCAACCGTATCACTTTTTGAAACGCCATGACAAATGAAATGTGTAAACTGAATAAACTCAACTGAAATAGCAAGGTAGGACAACAGTAGCATGTTCAATCTTGTACAAGAACATGTACAGTGTGAATTCATGAGAAAGATATAGAAACTACAGGGACTAAATGGCAAATCAATAGACCCAATCATCCCTTCTCTCATGGGGTTAAAGCAGCATTATATTGGCTTATGAAAATTAACTATTGAGAAATAGGCTCAACTGAGAAAGGTCTCTACTGGTGAAACAAATGCAGCTGGCTTACTATATTAAACTCTGCTTTCGCAGGTAAGTATGTAATTAGGGTTAATACCCAAATAGTTTCCTTCTTAACATGTAAACATCCCCATTAGCTTTGATGTTAAAACCCTCATTGAAGTAATGAGGTAAAAACTCTAGCCTGTGAGGGCATTGTTCAATACGTCCAGTAAGACAAACTTTAAACCTCTTAATTGCGTCCTGTGGTCTTGCATGAGTGTTTTGGTTGATTGTTGATTTTATCTTTGCACTTAACTAAGGGGTTTTTCATTGATGAATCTATGTTAAAGCATCGGTTCATGGTTTAATTAGTCATGTGGTATAATGAGCTCATTATAGTAAAGGAAATGGTTAATTAAAGCAATGTGTATGTGGTAAGCACAGCAAATGAAGAAATGAGATGCTAACTATACTGTAGTATGCAAACTAACTTTTGGGATTTATTCATCAACAATATGCCTAGTATAATCAAAAGTCAAGACAGCTGAGGGAAATGATGTTACTTTTCATTTATTATACCCTTTAAGGAAAAGGGATCAATCTGAACATCATCTCTCAGAATTATTTTTTTTTTTTTTATAATTAAGTTGGTTTAGCAGAAAATGGCCTAAAGTGATTGTATGTTGCCGTTTTCACTGTACTGTTAGATCATCTTGGCAAACTGACAGGAGCCCAGAGCCATTCCTTGATGCTACAGAGTTGAAATTGTTACATTAAATGCTCTACCTGAAGCAAGAAGCAAATGTGTTGAAACAGCTCATGAACAGAAAATCCTTCAGTTTCACAATATATGCTACACAATGTGATTTACCCCAGTAGGATACCAACATCCTCTGTCGGTGCAGGAACAACATTATAACCAAACAATGAAAGCCCTCACTTTAACCCTGAAATCATAGAGAAATGAACCCCGAAGCCTAACTAAAAATTAACCTAAGCTTAAAATCTGTTTGACTAATAAAAATGTTGTAAACCAACAAAGGATGTGATCCAGAAACATGTAGAACTGTAAGAGGTAAAGCAATATTTACCCAAATAGGAGATGTTACTGGATCTTTTTTGGAGTACCCCTGTGATGAAAAAGAAGTACACTTTAGAAAACTTCTAAAATAAGTAGGCTACTTATTATGGAAATAATATGCTTTTAAAAATACTTACAGTAAATGTAAACTGAACCTAATGGTTTTAGACTGTTATTTACAATTAAATGAAAATGTACTGTGTAATATGTTACTATATTAAATTTATGGTAAATTCAGTTTTACCTTAACAGTGCTTGAACAAGCTCAGCGTTGAAAACTGTACATTATATATCAAATAAAATATACTTTATTGTAAGTTCTGTTGAAACATGTATGTCAAATATTTTTAATTACAAATTTGTAATGATGACGTTCCAGTTTAGGAAATAAATCATCAGTCAATGTAATATCAAAGAACACACCACAGATACAATTATCATTTTACTATTTGAAATACACTACAAGTGCACATTCAAGAAAAGTGCAGATTGAAGATCCAAAAAGTAATATCCTAAAACTAAACTTGACCTTATGACCTTGTTGGATCTTCAACGGTTTGGTTGAATAGACATTGAGAGACAGAAAACTTACATTCATTTCAAATATTTGAATTTGAATTTGTTTTCAATGCTTTATGGGACGATGTGCCTCTTTTTTTTCTAAAACTTTTCATCTGTTTGTTGTTAAAATCCAAGCTTGAATTATTGTTATTCTTCTCAGAGCTGGTTGGCTTGATTGATGCCATATAATATTTCATTTGCTTCATGTTCTGAAGAAAATGAATGGGTAAAATGTTCAGAAGCAAGACTGCAGAAAAAGCAATATATATATATGCCCATGGAGTGGACACTTGAAACCTCATGACACTTCTGGAATTAAACATCTCATCTTGACTCAGGACTAACATGAAATTGCATCATCAAGGAGCAGTTCCACTGAGCAGTAGCACCATCGTTTGGAGCTGTTGACTCTGAAAGACACAGTCTTTGTAGCTGTCTCTGGAGAACAAACACCCCATGTACGGTCTGATTCAGCCCCTCTTCACACGCTGACGAGATCAATATTGAAGCTTCAATAGAGAAGTCCAGACTTTAAAAGAATCCCGAGCATATTTTAACCTTAAACTTGGAGTTGACAGGCTCACCTCAGCCAGCTCAGTTACCTTGGGAACCAACTTTGGAATGAGAAATATGAGAATCTGTGCTTCTAAAAATAAATAAATAAACCAGCTGACGGCCTGTTGATTTGCCCCACAGTAGTGATGCTAAAATAAAAAGACATTAAGTTGCGCATTGCATGAAATAAAGGCATTCTCATGTTTTAGTTGAGTTTTAAAAAAAAGGTTTCAAGATGCAAAAGCCCCTTGGCAATTCACCCAGTAGCACCTTATACTCAGCTCTTTTGTACAGTCCTCCTCTGCCTGAGAAGCAAAACATAGCTGAAAAATGACAGCTGTGTGACAATTAAAGAGTTCAGCCATCAGCAGCCGCCACTGGGGGGAAATTTTCTTGGCTGTCAAATGGCTTATTATATTCAACCACCTGGCAATGACTTGGATAGCAGACAGTCAGTTAAAGGCTAGTGTTGGGTAGTTTCAAACTGTTTACTCTCGTTTAGATAACCATTGTTCCTGCTTCTGCCTTTCAAACTCAAAAAAACTTCACAGGCTTTCTGGAAGAAAGGAAACCCATATTTCGAGAGTCTATTTCGAGGAAATAAACATGCATATTGTTTATACTGAGGAATGTTAAGCAAAAGTACTATGAAGGTAAATTTGGTGCAAAACAACTAAGTGTCCGTGACAGCAGGATTTGTAGTTGTAGAGAATAGCCGCACATGTGTATCAGTAAATTTGAAGCCACAGACAAAAGTCGCAAACTTGTAGATTTGTTTCTCTCTCCCACAAACACAACACAATAGTTACACCTTCTCGAATCCTTCATTGCAGATACACAAGTCCTATTCTACGAATCACAAATCAAGAAACTCGTACTCTCACATGTTTTGCTACTATTGCTGTATTGAATATGCTGCTAAACACATTCACACACCTGCATCAAAAATGTGAAGTCACGGACGAATTTTGTACATCCACAAATCAGTATTTGAATTCTTGCAATGAGATTTGCACACTTGTAGAACGTTTCCTTACATATATATATATATTTTTCCTTGGATGCTTTTTCTAGCAGAAACACAAGTACACAACGACAACGGCTTGAATCTGCTGCTACGAGTCTTAACGCTGTTTTTTACCTGCGAATGACAGGTTTTGCGCACTCACCCCTCTGCACCACATATCTGTGTGACAAATGGAGCAAAAGTGATTTGTGCATCTGGCAACGGTGAGCACTCTTCAGAGATCAGAGGATTTCGGCCAATCTGGAGAGTTATAGTTGTTTATTTTGTTATGTTCAAGTTTGTGGATCTTATCGTCTGCAATGTTGGGGGTGTGTTTTGAAACCATCATTACGGTGATTACATCAGCTGGTAAGTTATAACATCAGTTTACCAAATTAATCTGGGAAGCATAATAATTCTACACAGCCTTTTTATCGCAGGTTATGTAAAGTTATGTATGACTTTACATAACAGCAAGCTAACGTGAAAATTGTAAAGAAAAATTAGTTGACACACACCGCTGTTATATACATCTTTTGTATTTTATTTTCAGGTTTTAGTCCATTGGTAATGTCACCTGCAACGGAGGTGTATTGGAGTCTTTTCTTGTGATTGAATCATAGAGGTGGTAACAACAGGTGAGTAAGCTGCCCTATATTAGCCAAATTATACCAAGTATCAATTAGACTGGCTGCTGCTCAATAACTCACAGAACAAGGTGTATAGGAACGGATTAGCAATATATAGGAAGTTTGGCTAACAAATATTATGAATGTTGTTTATTTTATTATAACCTGTAAGTTCTGTTATTGTATGGTAGTTTTTTCTCTGATCATAAACTACAATAACACTGACAGGATTGTGACTCTGTTACAGGAGATTGCTCCGAGCACAAACAGGGATGCTGACTACGAGGGGCACAATCATCAAATGGCCAGCTGTCAATTTTATTGAAATTAGGTAACTCAAAATACATTAGATTTGATATTATATTTACATTCCTGCATTTGTCAGATGCTTTAATCCAAATCAACTTGTGCTGCATTATGTACACATTTTATTGAGTTAAGTTACCCAAACAGTATTTTCAATTACTGCTTTTTTATTATTATCATTTTCTAGTTTGTGGTCTGGATCATATCATCTGCAATACATTCCAGTTGGAGGCTTTTTTTGTGATTGCCATAATAACAGGGATAACATCAAATGGTAAGTTAGCCGAATTAAACTAGTTAAAGGTTTTTTGTTTGTTTTCGTTATCCATTCCCTGGGAATCAACCCCATTATTTCAGCATTATAACACTATGCTCTCAATGTCAAATGTAGAAACATTAATTAATGCATTCATGACCTCGAGGCTAGATTATTGTAATGCTTTATTGGGTGGTTGCTCTGCACGTTTAATAAACAAACTCCAGCTGGTTCAAAATGCAGCAGCTAGAGTTCTTACTAGAACCAGGAAGTATGATCACATTAGCCCGGTTCTGTCAACACTACACTGGCTCCCTATTAAACATTGTATACATTTTAAGATCTTGCTAATTACCTATAAAGACCTGAATGGTTTGGCACCTCAGTATTTGAGTGAGCTCTTATCGCGGTTTATCTTTTATGAATTTGTGAGTTGAATTTGTGAGTTGAAGCAGGGATGGGCAAACTTAGTACTGGAGGGCACTGTCCTGCAGTTTAGCTTTAACCCTAATCAAACACACCTCTACCAGTTAACTTAATTAGGACCAGTGTTGAAAGTGACGTGACATACAGCCAAGTATGGTGACCCATACACGGAATTCGGAATTTAACCCATCCAAAGTGCACACACACAGCAGTGAACACACACACGGAGCAGTGGGCACCTCAGTCGTGGTATTGAGGGTGGAGAGAGCGCTGGACATTCACTCCCCCCACCTACAATCCCTGCCGGCCCGAGACTCGAACCCGCGACCTTTGGATTATGAGTCTGACTCTCTGACCATTAGGTCATGACTTCCCACGACTTAGTTACTCAAAGAATGTCATATATTATTCATTACTAGTTACTCCTTTCAAAAGTAATATTGTTACTTTACTTGTTACTTTCTGGCAACAGTAATTAGTTACACTACTACATTACTGTTTTGTCAAGCCCCACAGAATTTGTAACTGTGTATCTTCCACATAAAATTCTTCTTGAATGTTATTAATAACATATTTCTACCTCATTATTTGACCAAAATCCACATTGGATCGCAGTCAGAAGTTATTACAAATACTCAAAAGTGATTAATACAACACTTATACTTGAATGTCACTATCAATCTCATGAATTGTCATGTGCAGCTTTAAGCTAATTGTAAGTTCTCCATTACATATATATTTCATTATGTATTTTATCAAATCACATAAGTTTGTAAGAAACTGTTAGATTTTTCAAAAAGATTTTTAATTATAGTAATATAATGTAGCACATGCTGATCAGAGGGATGTGGGTGGGATGTAACGCCAGAGTAAAGTAAAGCCACAACTTACACAGTGTTCAGATCATCTTTTTTTCCTGACAAAATCAATATAATGCAATATTTCCATCTGCTGAATGTAAGCTTTTCCATATTCCAAGTTTGCCTGCTGCACTGGGGACATCACATGCATGTGCGAGTCCTGACAATTACTAAGTAAGCTGTTTTATGGATAGTAACTGTAATATTATCACTGAAATCTTATTAGTAATTAGTTACACTACTAGTTACTGCAAAAAGTAATATTATTACAGTAACTAAGTTGCTAGCAACTAGTTAGTGCCCAACACTGATTAGGACTACTAGAGGGCTACAGGTAGGTGAGTTTTATCAGGGTTGGAGCTAAACTCATTTTATATAGTTCAACTATAAACAAATATACTGTACAGTGTAACGGTGATTTCAGAAAAAGAAAGAAAAAAACCTTTATAGTTTGCCGCTCTCCGCTCCGGAAGAAGTTGATTTTTTTTGCTGATAGGCGCCCAAACTAGCTCTTCTGATTGGCCGAAATCCTCTGATCTCTGAAGAGTGCTCACCGTTGCCAGATGCACAAATCACTTTTGCTCCATTTGTCACACAGATATGTGGTGCAGAAGGGAGAGTGCGTGAAACTTGTCATTTGCAAGTGAAAAACAGCATGAAGACTCGTAGCAGCAGATTCAAGATGTCGTTATGTACTTGTGTTTCTGCTAGAAAAAGCATCCAAGGAAAAAAAAAATATATATAAGAAAACATACTACAAATGTGCATATCTCATTGCAAGAATTCAAATACTGATTTGTGGATGTACAAAATTTGTCCGTGACTTCACATTTTTGATGCAGGTGTGTGAATGTGTTTAGCAGCATATTCAATGCAGCAATAGTAGCAAAACATGTGAGAATACAAGTTTCTTGATTTGTGATTTGTAGAATAGGACTTGTGTATCTGCAATGAAGGATTCGAGAAGGTGTAACTATTGTGTTGTGTTTGTGGGAGAGAGAAAAAAAAATCTACAAGTTTTTCGGACGCTCAGTTGTTTTGCACCAAATTTACCTTCATAAAGTACACTCCAAAAAAAAAAATATATGTTGTCAAATTAACTTTTCCTTGCAATTAGTTTAGGTCCTTACAAGCATAGTGTTTTGTTGAACTGAATTCATAGATTAGCGTTATTGGTATTATTATTATTATTGTTATTATTACTGTTGTTGTTGTTGATGTTGTTGTTGTTGTTTAGAGTAAAAGCATCATTAAAATAGATAAATTAGCCAAAAATAAAAGTAGAATTAGTGCAAAAGAAATAAATTGCTCAAGACAGTTGTCTTTGAGTGAGTCTCTTTGACAGTTGTCTTCATCATCGCCACCTGTTGTTTAATTAATTATCCCATTAGCCCCTAGGTTTATAAGTCCTGAGTTTTCCCCATTTCAGTTGCCAGTTATTGTCTTTGTTACACATTTGAGTGGATTTCTATTAAAGCCTGTTGTTTTGAATATTCGTGCCTGCCCTGTTCTTGTCTGCCTTCCTGGAGTAAACGTAACAATAGTAAAACTTGTTTTCAGAAAAGATATCTGAAATAAGTTTATTTCTAAAATTTTGAATAACAAAAACATCAAATATTTAACCAATAATATTTAGATAGTTTCATTGTAAAATTGATAAATAAAATCAGTTTGACTAATAAAAATAAATTACTGTATATGCAAACCCCAAAATATACATTGTCTATAAATTTTAAAATATTTTTTGTCACTTATAAATATTCAAAATTATTTGATTTGATTTTATTGAATGGAAGCTCAGTTGAGATGTACTTTTTTTTTTATTTGTATAACATAAGGTTGACAATTTTATTTTCTTCCTTTTTTATTTATTTATTTAATTGTATTATTATTATTATCATTATTATTATCATTTCAGTTCATTTCTTGTTAAACTAGTCCTTAAAAGACAGGGTTTTAAAGTATATTTTGATAGCCCATTGTCTGAGGCCATTTCGGCCTCTTTGATAGTTCATTTTGGCATCTGCATATTTGTTTCTCAGCAGGGATCTGTTTCATTTTCAAACCTTTGCGCAATGGGTTCACTGTAATGAAGCTTAACTAAAACATGATCTATACAGTATCTGAAATGCAAATTTTGTATTGAAGAAATGTCCTCTTAGAAAAGTTTCAAGGGACACATCACAAGCATGGTATGTGTGTCATCTCAACTGCTGAAAAATTTAGTAAACCCCCTTCTTTTGAATTTGACCAGCAAGTAACCAGTTAGCAATACTAGCAACATTCTAACAGCCACCCACAGCATCCTAGCATAAGAGTCACAATTCTGCAAGACATCTGTTGCTAGTTTATGAACATCCAATGACAGAAACATATAAATGTCCGCCTCTTTACATGTCTCTTCTTCCAAAGAAGCCAAAACCAGGTTAGCCGTGGAGATTTCAGTAGTATAATTAATCACTGGCTGTCAAGCACAAACAAACAGATTCAAAGTGCTGCCAGTTTTTGCTTGGGCGTTACTGCTAGGCCTTTTTTTCTTAGACAAATTCACTTTCTGACCCATGCGTGTCTCTCTCTTCCCATCTTCTTCTCTCTCTGGTATTGCAAAATGAGAAATTATTTACTGTCTCCTGCTGAAGAGCTGCATATTGTTTTATTCATCAGTGGAAGTGGCTGTACATGACTGCGGCTAATGTTAAAATGTGCCGTTACCTGACTGTCAAATTAGTGATGCAACAGAGAGGGCTTTTGCTGCAAAGTGCTTGTCTTGTTTAAATCGCTTAGGCAACAGCGGCACGGGGAAAACACAGATATTGTGGTTAGTGCTGTGACCAAAAAAACGTCCTCTGTTTTGGTTAGAAAAACAAACAGTCAGACGCAAAACATCACGGCAAGAATACCTCAACCTGGCAGAGTATGATTATGGGTGTGAAACAATGTTTTGAAAACAATTTCAAAGTTTGCGTTTATTTTAATTTTTAATTTTTTTTTTGAGAACGGTACAGTTATCATCTCTGTGTAAACTCTGAAAATGCGAATTTGTGAAAATGGTGACGTTATGCTGATGCATATTATGTGTTCAGTGTATGTTGGTACAGTTACAAAAAAACTGCCTATATATTTAGAATTATTTATATGTAAAATATTGTTTAAAATATTAGTTTTATTTGGTTTGTCAGTTTTGTTTTTTGGTTTGGTAGTACTGTGGTAATTTCTTGTCTTATGTGTGAATATATGCTATTAAAAAAAAAATAGATTTATTTTTTTAACATTGTATTGCAGTTTAAAGGTGCAGTGGGTCATATTTAGAAGGATTGACATAAATGCAATATAATATACATAACTGTGTTTTCAGAGATGTATAAAGACCTTACATAATGAACCGTTATGTTATTATTAACTTAGAAAGAGCAATGTATATATACATACACCGCGGGTCCCCTTACATGGAAGTTGCCCCCATGTTTGTACAGTAGCCCTTAAAGGACAAACATAGCGCGTTTCGTCACTATGTTGTTCTTGCGAATAAAACACTGACACAATTATGAACAAGTAGCAATAATATTCTCAATAACATATCGATTTATTGAATAACTAAGTAAATATAATTGCTTAATTCACCTTTGTAAAGAAACCTCATTGCTGGCTACTCTCTGCTGTCTCAGACTACGACATGTTAGCCCTGTATCGGCCACCATAGCTTCTCTAAAGGGAGGGGTGAGCGGGGAACTGAGCCGTTGGTTGCAATTCGCAACCTCAACTGCTAGATACCGCTACAATTTACACACTCCACCTTTAAGTAAGTATTAAAAAAAATAAAGAAATAAATAAAGAAAACATCTTGACACAATAATGAGAATGTTGGACAATTAAATCATACTGAACTGCCATAAAAATAATTGCCACAATTAAGAAAATAAAAATAGTTCCTAATTAGTAAACTGGGAAGTGGAAGGGTTAGTTCACCCAAAAAAAGGAAAATTATGTCATTAATTATCCTTGTGTTGTTTCAAACCCGTAAGACCTTCATTCATATTTGGAACAAAAATTAAGATATTTTTGATGAAATCTGAGAGCTTTCTGGTCCTCCATAGACAGCAACGCAACTACCACGTCCAAGGCCCAGAAAGGCAGTAGAGTTAGAATGATATGAGGGTGAGTATTAATGACAGGGTTTTCTTTTTTAGGTGACCTATCCCTTTAAGGCTATAGTGTATGTTCGAATCTTAGGTTGGCATAATTGTTTAAAGAAGTTATCCTTATGGCTTGCTTGCTTGTTTAGTTACTTATTTATTTATGGTTATGAGTTGAAATATCACCTGGTCATCGTTTTTGACAGATTTCATGAGATTCCCCATTAGAAAATGGATCCCACTTTATATTGTGTCCCTAGTACATGTGTACTTACATAGTAACTAGATGTATACATTGTATGTAACCACAGTGTAAGTACACATTGGTACATTGTATCTACAGCTGTAATATTTAATATTATATAATATTTTATGTAACAACCCTCAAAATGGTATGTGAACGTCCAAATATGTAACAGGACATTGGTAAAAACACTTTTTTCACTTTACTAAGTACTCGTGTAACAGGAATTATATAACTACATTTTGTAACAACGTTATGTATAAGAGTAATTGGAACAATTTGATCCAGGGGGTGGAAACGGGTAGGTTTAGGGATATTTAAAGTGGGAGGAGTTGGATCTTGAGTGCACCACTGTAACACCAGTGTACTCACATGGTAACTCCTCAGGAACTGTCCACTTAATATAAAGTGTAACATTCTGGACACCAACCACAATTTATATGTAAAGCTCCTGTGAAACATCAAAGTGATTACATGGTAAATCCATAGGAATTGTCTACTTAATATAAAGTGTAACACTTTCTTTACCAAAAAGTTATTTTAATCCTGTTACACAGTTGTACTTTCATTACCAAAAAGTGTTGTTACCAATGTCCTGTTACACATTTGTACTCGCACATACCATTCAGTGGTTTGTTACATATGTGTAGTTACAAAAACATTAGAGCTGTAGATACAATGTACCAATGTGTACTTACACTGTGGTTACATACTACGTACACATCTAGTTACTATGTAAGTACACAGGTATTAGGGACACAACATAAAGTGGGACCAAAAATTTATTACTTTCTTTTTCAAGGTATTTTCTTCTGCTGGAATGCACAATTCATTGTATGTCCTTACCATGCAATACATTTCAGACTAGATTCTTTTACGGTCTGAATTTCATAACAACACAACATGCTTTGGGCTGATTGCATTTTAGTACTACTAAAACAAAAAGTGCCTCCTGTCAAAGAATTTGCATTGTCAGACATGAATTTTAAACATGTTAAGTGTAAGACACATAACTGACACATTGTTTGGGGAAGATGATTTTTCAGCATGTTCATCTTCTCCCTGGAGATGTGGTGTTGGCCAGGCTACGTGCTGTGTTTGATGAGCGGGACTCTGTTCAGTTTCTTGCCTCTAGGGATGGGATGTGCATAGGAGAGAGGTGTAGAAAGGGAGCCTTGGGAACAAGCTTACACAGACATGAATTCACTCAGAGTCCAAATGCTTCCAGCTCAATTAGCATTCCAAAGGTAATCTGCCACATTTTAAAAGTAATGTCAACTTTTGAAGGCATGTTGTAGTCTTGACTGCTTGTAATATGACAAGAAAGGATAGTCTTTTATTAGATGGCTTGCACCTGAAACAGTCACACATTATCATATTTAATTTCTTCCAGGGTTGTTTTTTGCCACTGTACCTTTAAGACTGCATTTTGTCAGTGGTTAAGATTTGCTGACGTTAACCAGCATGCATATAAAGAAATTACAATATGTCTACACTCCAAGTCAAAATATTGTATTCGTGCACTACCCACTGGGTTGCACAGGCCGACTAAGTGTTTTAGTCTTTTAAGGAACCGGGATTATATCTGCATGAATTATGTCTATCCTCACCCACATTGTTTTAACACTACAGGTGGTGTTGTGTAGATAAAAAGCTGTCAGGCTATTAGCAAGCACACTATAGCATATTGTTCCATATTTCATGCAGCATACATAATTTTCAGGCAATAGTAAAATACTAAGATGCAGTTATACTAGATTGTGCTTACTCAGGTTATTACCACAAAATGAAAGGCTTTGTGCTCCAGCAGAATCTATAAAACAAGATTTAATGTATGGTCACAGGTTCAAACAAAACACAAAGTACCGCCTGAGATCGCAACAAAACTGCGTTAGGGTGGTAATTAAGAGCACTTTTAAAAGAGTCTTTGAACCCAATTCTTCTAGTTAATGGAACACATAATTCAAAAAGAATGTCTTTCCAAGGACAAAGGCCTGCAATAATGGCCATAAATGTTTAATTGTCTTTATAAAAGTTGGAATTGTGTTGTAATGTCTGTAACCCTGTGCTTTTTGTCTCTTTGAAATACCGGCAATTTAACTGCTACAAATGAAAGTAAAATTATTGTTATTTATTATATATCTAAATTATTGTTGTTTATTATATATTTATGTTATATATTTATATATATGACATGATTTATTGGTTGATTTTTCAGATTTTTTCCAATTGTTATGTTTTAAGAGATATAACCATACAAAAAATGGTTTTGTGTTTGGGTATGTATGTACCCGGGTATGTATGGAGTACCAAGTGTGAAAATTACTTTGTAGAAAATTATCTTTGAAGTTATGTTAGCGTCAAAAAACTTTTAAATATATTTAGCATTTAATCCCATGTCTGACACAGTTTAGGGACTGCTTTTTGTGAATAAGTACGCCTGTTAATGACCCATTGCAGCATGGAAAAGAATAAATAAATAAAATAAATATATATATATATATATATATATATATATATATATATATATGTTAGGGTTCTGTTGTGTGTGTCATGTGTTCCTGCCTCTTGTGCCCTTATTTGGTTTGTTTCCTGTTCTCGTTTCATGTCATTAGTAGTTTATCCTTGTCCAGCCGTGTCTGTTAATTTACCTGTGTATTTATAGTCCTGTCTGTGTTGTGCCATTTCGTCTGGTCTACTCGTTACTCCCTGGTGTTCCTGTCTGTGTCTTGCCCTGCCTGATGTCCAGTAAAGTATGTTATTTGAGTTTCATCCTCGTATGCGTGTTCCTTGTTCCTCCCTCGTGTGTACACCGTGACAATATATATATCAAAATTATTTTTTTCATCTGTTGGAGCCGCAGTAGGAGCCGGTGCTGTGTTGTTGCAAGAGAATGAGGAAGATATTGATCATTCAATTTGCTTCTTCTCTAAGAAGTTTAATATACATCAGTGTAATTATTTTATGTTTAAGAAGGAAGCTTTGGCTTTGTCACTAGCGTTGCAGCATTTTGAGATGTATGTTGGGTGCACCTCATATCCTGTAGTTGTGCATACTGACCACAATCCTCTCATCATCTTGTGTCGGATGTATAGGTACATCTCAAAAAATTAGAATATTATGAAAAAAGGTCAATATTTTTTGTCACTCATTTCAGAGAAAGTGAAACCCATATATTATATAGATTCATTACACAGAGTGAAATATACCAAGCCTTTATTTCTTGAAATTTTGATGATTATGGCTTACAGATAATGAAAACCCAAAATTCAGTGTCTCAGAAAATTAGAAAATTACATAAGATCAATAAAAAAGGATATTTTAAACAGAAATGTCAGGCTTCTGAAAAGTATGTTCATTTCTATGCACTCAAGACTTGGTTGGGCCTCCTTTTGCATGAATTACTGCATCAATGCAGCGTGGCATGGAGGCAATCAGCCTGTGGCACTGCTCAGGTGTAATGGAAGCCCAGGTTGCTTTGATAGCGGCCTTCAGGTCATCTGCATTGTTGGGTCTGGTGTCTCGCATCTTCCTCTTGACAATACCCCATAGATTCTCTATGGGGTTCAGGTCGGGCGAGTTTGCTGGCCAATCAAGCACAGTAACACCACGGTCATTGAACAAGCTTTTGGTACATTTGGCAGTGTGGGCAGGTGCCAAGTCCTGCTGGAAAATGAAATCAGCATCTCCATAAAGCTTGTCAGCAGAAGGAAGCATGCTCTAAAATTTCCTGGTAGATGGCTGCGTTGACTGTGGACTTCAGAAAACACAGTGGACCAGCACCAGCAGATGACATGGCAGCCCAAATCACCACTGACTGTGGAAACTTCACACTGGACTTCAAGCAACATGGATTCTGTGCCTCTCCACTGTCCTCCAGACTCTGGGACCTTGATTTCCAAATTAAATGCAAAATTTACTTTCATCTGAAAAGAGGACTTTGGACCACTGAGCAGCAGTCCAGTTCTTTTTCTATTTAGCCCAGGTAAGATGCTTCTGACGATGTTTCTGTTTCAGAATTGGCTTGGTAGCCCTTTTCCTGAAGACGTCTGAGCGTGGTGACTCTTGATGCACTAACTCCAGCTTCAATCCACTCCTTGTGAAGCTCTCACACGTGTTTGAATCAGCTTTGCTTGACAGTATTCTCAAGCTTGTTGCAACTTTTCCTACCCAAATTCTTCCTTCCAGTCAACTTTGCATTTAATATGCTTTCATACAGCACTCTGTAAACAGCCACTCCTTTCAGAAATGACCCTCTGTGACTTCAGTGTTCGTCTTCTGGATCATTGCCAAGTCAGCAGTCTTCCCCATTATTGTGGTTTCAAAGAGCAAGAGATACCCGGAATTTATACTGTAGGGATGGTCATTAATTGAAACTTAAATGTAAATATTCTAATATTTAGAGATACTGATTTTTGACTTTCATGAGCTGTAAGCTCTAATCATCAAAATTAAAACAAAACAACTTTTGAAATGTTTTACTTTACATGTAATGAATCTAAAATATAAGAAAGTTTCACTTTTTGAAATAAGGTACAAGAAAAAATTAACTTTTTCACGATATTAAATTTTTTGGAGATGTACCTGCACAATCAGAATCTAAGGCTGATGCGATGGACTTTAGTGGCTCAAAATTACAATATTGGAATCTAACATAAGAAGGGAGTAAATAACGTTGTCGCTGACACTCTTTCTAGAGCATAACTGGTTGAGGGTAAATATTGTTCTGTTTACAAACATTATTAATATGTATAATGTTTGATTTTAAGGTATGGGGTGTTACAAGCCAGGGGTTTTTGTTTTGTTGTTCCCTCCTCCTGTCCTTTGCTATTTGTTCTCTGTCCTTCTAAATGTAAGATTTGCTATTGGCTGGTTGAATTGCCGGATTTGAACCAATCATGGACCGTGACCACTGATATACGTGGGTGTTGATGGCGCAGTGGATAAGACACATGCCTTTAGTGTGAGAGACCCGGGTTCGAATCCACTGTGAGACACCAATGTGTCCCTGAGCAAGACACTTAACCCCTAGTTGCTCCAGAGGCGTGCGACCTCTGACATATATAGCAATTGTAAGTCGCTTTGGATAAAAGCGTCAGCTAAATGAATAAATGTAAATGTATACAGTAAGCTGCTCCAGTGATAGGAAGAGAAGGAGCTTGAAGACTTTGAGCTTTTGTGTTGGCGGGCTTTGCCCTTGAGTGTTGTTGACAGAGGTGTAAAGAGTACTTGAAAACCATACTTGAGTAAAAGTACAGACACCTTACAGTGAAAATTACTCCACTAAAAGTTACAACTCACCAATTCCAAAACAACTTGAGTAAAAGTCTTAGGCCCGGTTTCATAGACAGGGTTTAGCCTAAGCCAGGATTAGGCCATAGTTCAATTAGGACATTTAAGTAATTTTTATAAACTTGCCTCAGAAAACAGGCAAGGATCTATGTGCAGGCATTTCATGGAAAAACTAGAACAAAAAATAAGACAATAATCAAAGGGAACAAAGAACAGAATGATGGGCGAACAGACAACCATTAAATTCAACAACTCACAAAGAACTAAAGAAACACTAGGGATATACACTCACCTAAAAGATTATTAGGAACACCATACTAATACTGTGTTTGACCCCCTTTCGCCTTCAGAACTGCCTTAATTCTACGTGGCATTGATTCAACAAGGTGCTGAAAGCATTCTTTAGAAATGTTGGCCCATATTGATAGGATAGCATCTTGCAGTTGATTGAGATTTGTGGGATGCACATCCAGGGCACGAAGCTCCCGTTCCACCACATCCCAAAGATGCTCTATTGGGTTGAGATCTGGTGACTGTGGGGGCCATTTTAGTACAGTGAACTCATTGTCATGTTCAAGAAACCAATTTGAAATGATTCGAGCTTTGTGACATGGTGCATTATCCTGCTGGAAGTAGCCATCAGAGGATGGGTACATGGTGGTCATAAAGGGATGGACATGGTCAGAAACAATGCTCAGGTAGGCCGTGGCATTTAAACAATGCCCAATTGGCACTAAGGGGCCTAAAGTGTGCCAAGAAAACATCCCCCACACCATTACACCACCACCACCAGCCGGCACAGTGGTAACAAGGCATAATGGATCCATGTTCTCATTCTGTTTACGCCAAATTCTGACTCTACCGTCTGAATGTCTCAACAGAAATCGAGACTCATCAGACCAGGCAACATTTTTCCAGTCTTCAACCGTCCAATTTTGGTGAGCTCGTGCAAATTGTAGCCTCTTTTTCCTATTTGTAGTGGAGATGAGTGGTACCCGGTGGGGTCTTCTGCTGTTGTAGCCCATCCGCCTCAAGGTTGTGCATGTTGTGGCGTCACAAATGCTTTGCTGCATACCTCGGTTGTAACGAGTGGTTATTTCAGTCAAAGTTGCTCTTCTATCAGCTTGAATCAGTCGGCCCATTCTCCTCTGACCTCTAGCATCAACAAGGCATTTTCGCCCACAGGACTTCCGCATACTGGATGTTTTTCCCTTTTCACACCATTCTTTGTAAACCCTAGAAATGGTTGTGCAGGAAAATCCCAGTAACTGAGCAGATTGTGAAATACTCAGACCGGCCCGTCTGGCACCAACAACCATGCCACGCTCAAAATTGCTTAAATCACCTTTCTTTCCCATTCTGACATTCAGTTTGGAGTTCAGGAGATTGTCTTGACCAGGACCACACCCCTAAATGCATTGGAGCAACTGCCATGTGATTGGTTGATTAGATAATTGCATTAATGAGAAATTGAACAGGTGTTCCTAATAATCCATTAGGTGAGTGTATATATACATGAGGCTAACAAGATAACATACAAACACCACAGGAGACAGGAAGTGACATAAATGCCCAAGACAAGGCATAGAGAACATGTAACAAAAACAGGAAAGAGCTGATTTATGAGGAGAGCCATCACGCTTATTTTCTAAAACCAACATAAAACTAAACACCTCAAAATTGCAAATAAATAAATAAATTCAATTTAAAAAATACAATTTAAAAGTCAAAGTCATCTTGCACTGGGTGTGCTGGTTTTGGACTCATTGCCAGCTGCAGTCATGTTCTTATATTTAAAACACCTGTGAGTCACAACTAGTTGCTAAGGAACTCGCATTCATGCAAAGTAGCCTTGTTGACAAGTTTGAGTGAGTAAGGGCAAAACGCACAAGATATAGTACTTCCAGTGCCCTGTAGTTGGAGATATCATGTAATGTGTAACTGCAACACTCATTTCAAATGTGTACAAATGAGTACAGTTACTCACTCAAAAATGTAGTGAAGTAGAGAGTAAAAGTTATTAATATCTTTGATACTCAGTACAACTACACAGTATCCGAAAAGATACTCAAGTACAGTAATTAGTTACATTTACTCCAATACTTTACACCTCTGGTTGTTGACACCTTATACTCTTACCAGTGTGGTTTGTTTGTTTGTTTTGAGCTGCTATTGTGTTTGTACCAACCTAAGCTACACTTCAACAAACCAAGAGGGAAGTGAAAGGAGAGAATGTCATGTGACATACATATCGCACCCACGTAGGTTTGCTACTGTTAGAAACATTAGGTAAGAAGCGTGTGCTACCTGATGTATGTTTGCTTTATAGTGAGTGTGGGTTTAGTTGTGTTTCACACCGAAGACTTTTCCTTTTCCTTTTGTTTTCAGTCAGTTTAGAGGGTTGGGATCAGTTAGTGTCTGTTTTGTTTTTGGTTATTTTCATTGATTTAACACTGCATGTGTTCCTGCCCTTCTGTGGCTTGTTTCAATTTATTTTTGTATAATTTGTATATAATTATATTTATTTTTGATTGTTTTGTTTTTGATTATTTGCATAGGTACAAAATTGTAAATAAAGCGAACCACTTTTGCTACTCCAGTCGTTTGTCTTCGTGTTGCTCCGTAGCAGTTGATCTCAGGAAATTAAAGCAAATGGCTATCCTTATTATGTTTGCTCTTGTCCATACCCCGAAACACTAGGTAACAGTGAGTATTTATGCAATGAGAACAAAACTATGAATTTTGAATATGCAAAATTCTGAATTGATTTTGTTTGAAAACATATCAGAGTATATGTTGTTTAGTTCACATATGTAGACATCAAATATCTACAATTTTATATATATATATATATATGTGTGTGTGGTTTGTTTGGTGTGGTTCATGTGTACTTTGACATTTCCAAGAATTTTTATTTACAAAAGAAAAAAAGGGGGGGGGGGGATGTAGTAATAACATGGTAATATTATATGGTATTAACTGGTAATAAATGGTAATAAAACATTTAAATTTTCACATTTAGAGAAATTGCTGATCAGATATAATATGGTGTTAGTTGGAAAATATAAAGTTATGAATGTTTTATAAAATAGCAATTCATTGGGTCCAAAATACCTGTTTTGCAAATATAGTACAGTTTTATAAGGTAATATAAAAGAAACAAAATATATATATATTTTTTTTTTTTTTTTTTTTTTTTTGCAAACTGTATTTTCAGCATCATTACTCCAGTCATCAGTGTCACATGACCCTTTAGAAATCATTCTAATATGCTGATTTGCCGCTCAAGAAATATTTCTGATTATTAATGTTTTTATGATAATTATCAATATTTTTGTGGAAACCATGATACTTTTTTTCCCCCAGGACCTTTGATGGATTGAACATTCTATTTGAAATATAACGCTTATGTAACATTATAAATGTTTTACTGTCACTTTTAATCAATTTAGTGCATTATTGCTGAATAAAAGTATTACATTCTTAAAAAAATAAATAAATACAAATCTGACCCTCACACTGTTTTATGACACTCCCCCGTCTTCCCTATAGCCGAAACAGACAACATTAATGCTCTTAGCAATAAAGATCTGTAATGGTCAGTGTTTTCTCTCCAGCGTCCCGATGTTTTGATTTATGTCCCTAAAAGACACAGACACAAACAAATGATACATTAGTTTGAAATCTGTGTGAATCTCCAAGTATAAAAGAAGCCCGGAGGACACTAATTTATACAGTTCCATCAAACTTCCTGGGATATCTTTGAAGGTTATGCATCATATGAGGATTTATGACTTCCAGTTCTACCCACTAGATTTATAACTGCTGCTGGTAAGCATAAAGTATGAGAAGGTATTTTAAGTAAACCGTGACATTTGTGAAAAATCAATCAGCAAGGTTACAAAGGTGACTGCGGAGAGGGAGAATGCAGTGAGATGCCGGCAACATAATTTGGCTTGGTGTCAGAGGAGCAATGTTCAAATTAAGGATCCAGGAATTTGTGCCTAGAAAACTTTCAAGCCTTCAGTCTCATTTCTGATTATTTTTTTATTTTCTTCAGGAGTTCGTAGGAACACTATTAAGGGTGACATACAACATCAAACTTCATTTGCTGTGAGCAGGCTTCAATTAAAGAGGCAATATTGAGGGAGCAAATTGCCCAATTAGACATAAAAACACACTTAAAGCATTGTGAGCGGAACACTTAGGTGGCTCTCCTCCTGCTGAGAAACAGAGACAAAGGGTCACTGGAAATATGTGTTTTTGTAGTTATAGGTGTACTTAATGGTAACACATGGATTCTGACTTTCATTAAACATCCATAGAGAAATTAAAGATGGAGTAGTTTAACTTGCCAAACAGTAACAATGAAGCTAACCTCAAATTGGCATTGCAAAAATTCTCCCTTCTGTATTCTGCGAATGTCTCATTAAAACTGTGCATCACAGTGTCTTTTGCTTGTAGATATAAATGTTTCCCATCTCTAAACAATATGATTATTTTCGGGCACACTTTAGTCACTATTATCTAACTATTAACTATGACGTTTGCCTCAGTAAACTCTTAATTTGCTGCTGATAAATAAATGATTTCCGGCTACTGTTTTGTTGTTGCATTTAAAGTAGGGCTGTAAATCGACTAAATATTTAATAAAATTAAAAAATAAAACACATATTATGCTGGTTAATGAACTGAATATATAGATGATATGCCTATTCAGTCTTTTGAATCTTCTCAAGCTTTTGTCTTTTAATTAGATTTATTCAATTAATTAAATGTATTAATCAGCATCATTTGCAAGCAGTGTGTAATTGATTTTATAAAACTATTTGTTATATTAAAATAATATGCATCAAAATAATAATAACAATAATACTAATAATATGTTTATATTGTGCCTTTCTGAGGCTCAAGGACACTTTACAAAAGCAGTAAACCAATAGACAGTCATTTCACATAGTCACAATTGTTTATCTGAATTGACTGTAAATTGACTAAGTAGACAGTAAACATTTGCCCAGTCCAGAAACAAAAAAACAAACAAAAGATTACAGTTGTGTATCATGATACAGCAAAGACACATAGCACAGAATTGTGTAAACAACATATAAAATGAGATGAGCCCCAGAGACAGATCCCATCTGAAGACCTTTTCACCTGGAGGTCCATCAGGACAAGACCACGGCAACCAGATGAGTCCTCTGCACAATCTGACTTTTATAAATGTAAACATCCATGGACAGTGAACGATCAAGAGTAATGCCCAAATATCTAACGGTGGCAAATGGAGAAATTGTTGTAGAATCAAGGTTAAAGCTGGGAACATTAGGGCCAAGAACAGAGCCCTGAGGAACACCCTGTCTAAATAAAGCAGTGGATTGATAATTGTGCATAGCAATGTACCATTGTTTATCTGTTATATAGGAAGAGAACCTATGTTATATGTATCATATATAGTGTTCATAATTATTAGGCAAGTCAATATTCTGATCTTGCTTTCTTTTCTTTTCTAAGCACATTTTACCAATTACAAACCATAAATCTTAAGTATTATTAATTTTGTATATAATCAAATATGAGTGATATGTTAACTTGGCCTCGAGGAGATTTGTTAACAAGGGCAAATGTGCATAATTATTAAGCAGCTTTTCTTTTACAGGTAAAATGGGCCAAAAAAAAAAAGAGAGATAGAATAAAAAAAAATTCTAAAATTATTATATGCCCACAAGAAGGATGAAATACTTTTATACATTGTTTGAAATAATTGTACATTGGTTTGAAATTCCCAGATTTTATAATTATTTAAATAGTATTATTTGCAATTATAGTAAAACTAATTATTTTATAATTTGTATGATTTGTATTATTATTTTATAGTTTAATGTAAAAGTTAAAGCCTACTTAAAAGACATTTTAAAGTCAACGTTAAGGTTCAGGTCAGTGGCAATTAAGGCTCTTGGTTGCTTTTTTTCACAAATACATTGAATAACAAAACGCAAATGAGAAATAACTGATTTATCATTTAGTTGCTTAAAAATGCCTGTCCTTGCATGCTGTTAGTGAAATTTTAAATGGAATTTGAAAGTTTACATCTTTCCAGAGCTAAAAAAATTAATGAATGATATAGTATATATAAATAGAATGATAAAGTAATTTTAATTTTCAAGCAATGATGCAGTGTTAATCACGCACATTTCAACATCATATGCCCTTTTATTTTTTTATTTTTTTTCTACTGAAGACAATTTGATAGAAAAACCTTCTTTGGAATGACCTTAGAAAAGTCTATGTCCTCCATGGTGCCATTTGATAAAACACTCATTTGAAAATGGTTCCCTAGTACTGTGTTTTCTGTATATCTAAGTGAAATCACTTTTGCTTCATGTTTTTTTTTTTTGTTTATTTGTTTTTCTCCTGAATGAGGCACCCAGATTGCCCCTCTCCATTATCATACAGCTCCAATTATGCCGAGTTCCAGTGTCCTCAATTACCCATAAGCCCACTCCCCAGTGGAGGGAGAGCGGGAGGAGAGCAGGAGGGCTGGAATCTCATGCATTTACACAAGACTGAGAGAGATTAACTGCAGGAGACGGTCCTGGCTCCTGTATTGAGCGATGCCTGCTGGGAACCGCTCTTTTAGCACTGAACATTTCAGACCATTAGCGTTGCTGGGAGAGGAGGAAATTAGAGGGGAGACATCACATATTCCCCTCCCTTCTCTTCCTCTTTCTTTCTCTCATTGTCGCTCTTGTCGCAGCAAACGTCAGAGAAAGAGGGTTGAGCATCTCAGAAGCTTGAACGAGCCAAATTATTTTCTCAGGATGAGTCAAGAAAATCATTTGTTTTGATATTTAGGTTGAAGTGCATGGATTGCTATTATTCTGCATGTCTGTGCTCAAATGTATTACCTTGAGCTCTTCATTTAAACTCTGACAGAGCTGATTCAGTGCTTTGAGTCAGATAACTTTAACCAGCCATGTCAGTAAAACGCCACGCTCAGGTATTGTATTTCCATAATGTGGCATGCTTCTGAGTGAAAGACAATATATGTAAATGAGGAAAAAAAGTGAAGGACGTGACTTTATATTATTCATTGGGAACGTGACTTTATTTTATTCACTGGGATCATGAAAACTGGGCATACCAGAGTGGACCTAAAAACAAAGTCATTTACGTTTCTATCTATCTATCTTGTCCTACACAGTATATGTAGTATTTTTGTATTAAAATCAAGAATATGTTATTTGTTCATTCTCTTTAACCTTTATTTAATTCACTACAGTTTAAAAAAAAAGTGTGTTCACTGTCCGACTTAATTTAATTTTGTAAATATAAAGATATTTTGATTTTGATGGCTACAATACACTCCAAAAACGTTAGGACAAAGGTATGTTTAACACTGTTTCACATCAACCTTCCTTTTAGTTACACATTTTAATCATTTGGGAATCGAGGATACTCCATTTTTAAAGTTTAAAGTTAAATTTGGTGTACGTTTTCCCCCAAAAAGCTGAAATGTGGACTTATCTGACCACAGCACACATTGTTTTTGACTATCTGAGATGAGCTCTGGCCCCGAGAACCCTGCCGCATCACTACATAGAACTGGCGTGTAGATTTCTCCTATATACTGTATATGGGATTGTAATTCTTTATGTGATGTAATTTCTGTTTCTTTTGAAAAAGGCCCATTGATTTAAATTTGTGATATAAACTAACATCAACAGTTCTGATGTATTATGCTTTAGATCTGAATCAATTTAAAGTATGTTCGAATCAAGGACATTTCAGGACAGAACAGTGGTTGCTTTGTCTGCGCGCAAATCTGTAAAAAAACTAACAAAAAAAATAGCAATACACCACAATATTACAAGAAAACAATAGCCCACAGCCAGGTCAGCAGAAGTATACCACGGAAATATCAAAGCTATTCTGCAAAATGTTGCATGCACAGGCTCTTAAGGCCTACAAAACAGATCTGACAACATTAACTTCTCTAAAACCCAAAAGTTTTCTTGGCAAAGATGCGAATGAGAGACAAAGAGAGTATGATTGAAGTAATCATTGCAGCACAGAAGTTGTCTCTGAACGTGTTGGCCAGAGAAAGGATGAGGATGAGACTTAAAACGCATCTTGAAAAGCACCGTAGTGCTGTGTTAGCTTTAAAAAAAGATATTCCTAATGCTGAGGAGCTGACTTAGAGTATTCACAGATCTCCTAGTCATTTTCCCAGTCGCTGCTTTGCGCAGGACTCTGCAGTGCTTCTTCTTGTGGTACTTCAATGGCGAGAGCACGACACTTTGCTGCCAGCAGAATCTTAATGCGGGCTTTTCTTGTCTCATCTCTCACCCAGCACAACTTCAATTGTGTCAGTGTCCTGGCAGCCGATAAAGCATCATCACTGTCAAGTAAGGAGGAAAAGACTTATTTTCAGTAAGGAGTTAAAAGCATGTTTTCATAGCATTTCAGACAGGTTACACAGTTTATAAACTATTAGGCATTTTGTATTTAATATTTATTTATGCATATGTATCCAAGGCACGTGCTTAGACTCATATGTCCATGGGGCCCAAAATTGCTGGTGAGGGTGAGCAGTAGAAGACAGTCCTAAAGTCAGCAAAACTTTGTTTTTGTTCTCAGATTCATCTCCACTTCCACATGTTTTTTTTTATGTAGCTTGTGAAAGTTTTGAGATCAGTTTGGATGACCTCCTCTCTTCTCTCCATCATAGGGATTTTGCTAATGATGTTCTGAAAAGCACATCCACACTGGAGAGCGGCTGCAGCTACTCTACTATGTAGGCAGCAATCAATTTGTGAAGCTCCTTCGAGCTAATCATTTTACTCAGGCTGTACAGCAAATTAAAATAACATTTCTGCTGTTTAGTTCTGGTTGGGTGCAGTTTTTATCACTGTCTTAAGGCTAAGATATTTTTTTTAATACAACACTGCTGTGCTTTACTTGAAGTGTATTTTCCAATTTTGAAAAAATGTTTTGGGCAGAGAAAAAGTGTGATCTATCTATCTATCTATCTATCTATCTATCTATCTGAAAACAGGAGTTTGAGGGGTGAGAGTAAATCTCTGTTTATAAAATGGAGAAAAAAATAAAATCACACTTCGGGAACAGAGCGGAGGCTGAAAATCATGTGGAAAATTGGCTAACTATATATAGATGGAATTGAGAGTGGTTTTCTTCCTATTGTTTGAGGCTTGACCTTGCTCCCATTGTTGAAGATCTGCAATTACAGTGCAGGCCACTTGATCCAAGCAGACTCTATTTGGGTCGCACTGAATTACTGTGGATAAATAAAAACAACCTCTAAATATCCCTTGGAACAGTGTTGTGGCATGTGGCAAGGTGTCAGAGTGCACAAAGACTGCAGTTTCAACTCTCAAATATTGATATCCTGAGTGAAAAGTCATTAAAAGCTTATCTTGTCTTGAGCACTCAAAAATCACATAATAAATATTCCACTAGCTAGTGGATGCTTTTCTTTGAAAGCACAAAAGGACTTATGTTCTGTTAATGATCTAAAATGAAGCATTAATGCCAATCATATTAAATATTTTCACCCTTATTTATTTGGCTACAATAAATAAATAATAATAATAACTTTATTATTATAACTAAACGGAGAGGGAAAAAAATCCACACACTTAAGTTATTCTGAACACAACTTTTCAAGTCTTTATGTTAAATATAGCTTAGCATAGTGTGTTACGTTAACTAAGTATGGTCTTAGTATTACAACAGTATAGAAAGTAACTGTCTTTTATGAGTCATTGAATTATTAATTTAATTGATTTGAAGAAAAAAAAAAACAGATTGGTAGTGGAGGTTCTCTAAATATATTGTTGTTGAAATGTCACTATTATTTGTATAGCGCTTTTAACAATGCAAATTGTATCAAAGCAGCTTTACATTGGCTTGATATAAAGCTGGGTGGCTTTATATAAGCTTTACAGTATTTAGACGGGGAAATAATTTGTTGAAATAGTGTCATTCTCCTCTGGCCAGACAAAATCAGCAGTTTATATCTAGACTAAAGCAGAGTCAGATTGTGCAAAGGACTCATCTGGTTCCTGTGGTCTTGTCCCAAAATGTTGTGATGTCAGGATGAGATTATTGTTCTTCTATGAAAATGCTCAAATTTATCCCTGAAATATTGCATGCACCAAGTGCTGAGACCGGTGTGTGGTGTTTTATACTGTATATTCATAAGTATTCATAATAAGTATTCATGTGATGTTGTCAATACTTTAAGAGAACAAGCACTTCACTCTCCATCAAGGACACACTTAATGAAGGGCACTGAGAGTCTACATAAGTACATTTTATAGTTTGCAGATATGTGTGTGAGTGTATGTGTCTTAAATTAATTCCAATAGTAAATTAGTTTTAAAAACAATAGTTACATCAGTGATCAACATAAAAAGATCCACAGATTTTTCTTCAGATTACACTTTACATAATTTCGACAATATATTTTGGTGAATTTTCACAGTGCAAAGGTGTGAATATTTAAATAATTCACATTTAGTTTAAAGTTGTTGAAATAAAAAAATAAAAATAAATACAAAACCAAATCAATTCAATAAGTGTAACCACATTAATAAAAAGTGTATATATATATATATATATATATATATATATATATATATATATATATTATATTATTATTATTATTTTTTTTTTTTTATTATTATTTTTTTTTTTACTGGTTACGTAAAAACAACTAAACACATACACACACACACAAAGTTATTTACAATTGAAAATGTAGAAGTGCTATCACAAACACTACCCGACTATTCTTTGGTACCAAGCTTACTCTATTTTTTAATTATTTATTATTGTTTTTTTGGGGATTTTTTTTACCTGCCGGCACTGACTGAACACAGGTCCTTTGAAGCATTAACCTGAAATCCCAACAATCTCCTCTTTCCTCAACCGACCAGTCTCACTACCCTCTTTCCCGTGAAAAATGGATTGTTCCATTCTCCCAGGTGTGATTGCATAATGCTACCGCATAGCGCCATTCTGCACCCTCGACAGAGAATGAGGTCATATATGGAGAAACATGCTGGAGTTGGAAAACTTTCTGTTTTGAGCAGCTCTTACTGACCACATACATGGACTGCTATTTTCAGCCTGCACTTCATTCAGTAACTGCTGTCAACTATACAAAATATTTATAATGTATAATATATATAGTGTTGGTTTGGCCCCGATGCATATTCTAAAAATATAAGTAAACAATGCTGAAAGTGTAGTTGTTGTTGATTTTCTGTTCTTTTATTTTGTTTGTTTTGTTTGTTTGTTAAAGGAATTTAATTGATGCATCTCAATTCTGCACTTTTTTATTTTTTCAGTCAAACCAACAAGCACTGCAGGTGAGCTAGATTAATGAATTATTTTTTGCTGCTCTAATAGGGCTACACTGGGTTTATGGTTTAGTCCCACTATCCCTTTTCCCAGCATGCACTGGGTCATGAATTATTACTATGATTGTGATGTTTTGACATTTTATTTACACAGTTCTTGATTTTGTCTTATTTAACTACTCTACAGGGTCTGAAATTAATAGGAGCCCGGGGAAAGAATGCCATCAAAATGTACAAAAGTGTCCCACAAACTCTAGATAAGAGGGGTAAAAAAAAAAATCCCCCTGCACAATTATACTAAATCTTTTACAACAGTTGTGATTATAGTGAAATGTGAAAATTAATAAAAAGTGTCGATTGTGGCATTACATTTCGATATGCTCAAGCATTTTTGCAACATTATAACCAATCTATGGAACCCCAGACACGATCTGCAGAAAAAAAGAAATTAAAAACGAAAAAATTATTCATATCGTGGCCAGGAATTAACAGTCCATTCCCACGACTTACTCATTCGCCATCGTTATTATATTAAATGTTTGTTTTTTTTTCCACGTCATCACGTTTCTGTTGAGTTTATGAATGCAATCACCAATCATATCGTGCTTAATTAGATGATGAATCGCAAATTATCTCAGCACAAACAACAAATGAATAAATTGTGAGAAATTAATGTTATAGTACATACAGCTTCAGTGACTGCAATGGGAGTTTTTGCGAGAGTGCATAACTCAAGCTAAACTGAACTCATGAGCTGCTTCAGTGACGTGGAATGGTTTTTACATGCTTTATGTATGTAATTTATTCCCAGTTTGAATAACCATTTTATTTTTCATACTTCTCAATAGCCAATTATGAAGTCTTGATTTTTTTTTTTTTATGTGTAGATGTTGCGGTCCTACTCGCCCCCCTCCGAGCGGGATTCGAACCGCGGTCTCCGGCGTGGGAGGCGGGCGCTGTAACAAGGAGGCTAAAGGTCACGGCCTCTAGGGTCAATCGCTAGAGCGCAACTTGAGGACTCCCATCTGGGTCATGGCACCAATGTTGCAGTCCTACTTGCTCCGTTCCAAGCGGGATTCGAACCGCGGTCTCCGGCGTGGGAGGCGGGCTACCCACTGGCCTCTGCTACATAGAGACCAATAACTCATAAACAATAATACATAAACAGTTCCAAATGTCTGTGTAGCTAGAATATTATGTGTCGTTTCTCTAAACACAGCATTTTTTTCTGTACTTTCAATTTAATAATCAGTACTAAATAAACAAATGTCACATCAGATGTAGCTTCTGTTCTGTTCCTGATATGCTTCAAGCTAAATTGAAGAATGACATGGTGTGATATAATTTTGAACATAATCAAGCCAAAATGAAGTTCATTTGGAGTTCGTTTTGGAAGTTCAAAAGTGAACTTTACAGAAAAGTTTGCTCCAGCTGGTGAACAAACATCAGATCGCTTTGATCAGATTTTTTAACAGCTGTTTTTTTCACCATTGTCATCTTTGTTGTGAGTTTATTTTGTTATTGAGGAAATTGTATTTGATGAATATGTAAAACATATTTATAAAAGTCACTCTTACTAAGGTAAATCAGCTACGGGTGGCAAATATTGCCCCTTTAATAGAAAAATTACTTTTTCAGATCCTGTTCCTCTATAAAAATTATCAGTAATGTTTCATGTACCAACCATTGAGGTGTGTGCACGTGCGTGCGTGCGTGTTTTTATGTCTGTGTGTTTTTTCTCTCTCTCATGAGTCTTACGTTCATGTAAGGAGTATGTTCAAATTATGTTGTCAGTAGTTTAAGCCAACAAGCAATCTCTTAACAAAGGCCACTGAAATTCTACTTGAGTACATTTGTATTTTACAGTCCCAGATACAGGGCAACCTCACACTGGATCTCAGTTCAGTAATGTGTGAGGAAATGTTCCTCGAGGTGTACTCAAAGGAACTCCTCCAATTGCTCTTCTTGCTCCGTACCCCCTCCGTGCCCTTTACCAGTAAAGCGTTAGCAGGCATCTGCTGCATCCTTAATTCCATTTGTCCCCACCTTAACTTAGATGAAGCCTGCGTCTGTGTAAATCAGCAAATTTAAAGCGACAAGAAATGCTCAAGACTTCCACCGAGCCACAACGGGCTGCTTCAAGCAATTTGTTACCGGAAGTGACACGGAATGCTATCGGATTCCTCTCACATTCGGCGGCTTAGGGACTCCAGAGGAACAGCGATGGAAGCAAGCTGCTGAATATATTCAAGGCAATGCACTCCTAAAAGCTTCTTGAACCGAAAGCCCTCTCTCCCCCGAGGTTTCCCGCCGGTTTAGGCCCACGGTGACAGATGACCATCATGTGTGTCAGCGAGCGTTCCGGGGGGGCGCTCCAGGCTTTGGGTCAGAGTGGTGAGTCAGAGCATGATGATACGTTATAAAGGTGTAATAAATTCGCCAAAGGGACACGGCCTTGTGAGTCAGTGTAAAATCCAGTCCACTAGTATTAATGTCAGAAACGCTACTGTTTGTTTATGAAGCAGGCTGACTGGACAGGTATACACTGTGAAACGGATGTTGTATCAGTTGGAGAGGCGTTACACTCTTTGTGACAGAGTGCCCAGTCTCTGTTATGAAAAATAGATGAAAATCTTCTGCCAAAAGCGTTATTTCTGGAAGCAAGCCACTTTTCTGAACCTGAGGAGCTTCTGCAAAATTATCACTGCAGACAGCTCTTCAGCGAGAGGCCATGCTGTCTCGCCTCCTGTGAAATCTCCCTCCCAGCAGTCTGCAACAGTGCTTGACTGTGACCAACTCTCAATGGCTACTGAAAACACCGTAAATGAGCTTTCAACAGGTTCACAAACTTTATATAGGTGCATCCTGCAAAAACACTTGTTTAGTACTGTAATACATTTTGGCAATTACTTTGCCATATAAATGATCTTTTACATTTACATTTAGTCATTTAGCTAACAATTTTATCCAAGCGACTTACAAACGAGGACAAAGTTTGGTACAGTATCATATGTCAGTTGCCAATATGACAACCTTTAAATGCTGAGAAATCATGGACAGCGTTCAGCTCAAGTTCATCTTCTGACAGTGCTCAAACAATGCCACGTCCTTTATAATTTATATAATCTTTCATAAGACTGTGAAACCGTGCCCTTGAAATGTTTTACTTGAATCTCTTCCTGCATCGTGTGGCACAACAGTCTGATTGTTGCTGATGATCCGACACATCAGAAATGAGACTGAGACAAAACACTTGGATGGTGACCATAAAATCAATGCCAGAGCTGTGGTCTTGGGAAATGTACCAACCTACGCTTTTGTTTGTCTGTTATCTATCCCTGTTCCAGTATCATGAGCCCAAAGATGTGTACATAAACAATAAACGCAAGGTTATGCAGAGTAAAAATGATATTCAGTCCTATTGGATTGTGGCTTAATGAAAGTAAATTAAATTGAGATTTGTGGTAAATTACTTTGAGCACAGGGAAATGGAAATAATACTACTTTACTCAGTTGAGAGTAAAATTTTATTACTCAGAGGATCCTCTTTAGAGCTCGTTTCAATTATGTGTCATTTAAGTTTTAACCATGTCTCAGATGTTTCTCCTGCAGGTAAAATAAAAATAGACACGTGTGAGATAAGACAAACGTTATCTTATTCCATTTCCTATTTATTATTTATTTATGCATTTGCTTTGTTTGTTTGTTTGTTTGTGTAAAATTATTCTCAATATCAGTTCAGACAATTAAATATGAAATTCTGAAGAAGAAAAAGAAAAAAATATTTTCTTGCAAAACATTTGGAAGTTGAAACATTATTTGTTTTATTTACATTTTTTTTTCTCCTTAAAAGTCTCAATTTATTCTCCATTGCTGTCTACACTGCAAAAAGGCATAGAAGGAATTCTTAACTTCACAAAGTTTCTCAAACAAACAATAAATAAATCAATACATTAATAATAAATAAATGTCAAGTAACACTCCATCATTGCATTAAATGTGAAATATTAAAGTAGAAAGACTGAACTAGTATTTTCATGTAAAACATATTCTAACAGTATGTTTTTATTTCACAGCTTATTTATTTATTTAACGTTGTAGAAGAAATAAACAATCTTATTTGTGGATTTCATTCTCTGTGAGCGATCCTACATATTGCAAATATGCATTCATTGACTCATTCAATGTGTTTTTTTGTTGTTGTTGTTGTTGTTGTTTTAACCACAGATGCATCATATGTATGAATGGCATCAGGTCTGTTCAGGATAAGTATCTCATATTTCTTTAGTGTGGTATAACCTTGCCAGTATTCATGTTATTGAATAGGCTTGCATAATGCTCTACGAAGCCACAATATATAACATCTTGGGGCAGTCAGCTGATGGCAGAGCTGACAACACCAGCTCACTACAGAAATGAATTTACAAAATCCTCTCGCAGCCTACCTATGTGATACCAAACAACTCTCTACTGCATATCAGCGTCTCGTAGGGCTCAAGGCTGGTTCAAGGGCTGGATTTACGCTGAATTTCTTTAAATTTTCATTTATTTTTTTAACCATTATTTTTTTTATTATTTACTTTGTAAGACTTCATCACATTTCATGGTGTGCATTCTCTATCTGGTTTGCTTCAATCACAGTACTTGATATATTCTGGCCTGCTCTGTTTGCTTTTGACAGTCATGGGCAAAGTAAATGAAGCCTTAATGGATGTCAAGTTGAGCTGTAATACAAATATTAAATGTCACTGACAGCTGTCTGTTCAGTGTATTTCTGAATGTACTCAAGGGGCTGATCAGAATTTGACTTTGATTCATTCACTCTACAGTTGTGTGGTATGGTTTTCCTTGATTTAACCAAATCAGAGAACCAGTTACTGGAAAATACTGACATAAAATGACAGATATTGGTTTAACAATAAAAGCTATTTGTTCCAGGCTTCCATAGGGAGACGAGTGCATTCACGAGATCCTTTAGCCCTATATTCAAACAGTAGCAGTAATGTTAAAGACATACAGGCCTGTCCTGTCGCTGTCATTCTGTCGCACTGTGGAGCTACTGTCACTAAAACAAATTCCTCGTATGTGCAAACATACCTGGCAATAAATCTCATTCTGATTCTGATTCTGATACACTATAAAACTTTTTTTTTAAAGGGTATTATTGCTAAATTATTACTTCATGCTTTTTTCGGCATGATCATATTTAATATCCCTTCATCCTACCCTATACCTAAGCTTGACAGCTTAGCTATTAATACGCAGCAAATTAGGAGTTTATTGAGAGCAAAAGTCAAAAGAATTGGTCGCTAAAGTGTAACCAAAATTGTATGATCGTTCAATGTTTTACTTGCCAATAAATTATGAATTTCACAGAGGATCTCTGTAAGATTTACAAGATTTACTTACAAAGCACATCACAGAGGATCTCACCTGGACCACCAACACCATGTCACTCTCCAAAAAGGCACAACTGTCACGGTTTATGAATCCATTGTGTTCTTCATGTCACGTGTACTTGTGTAGGTCTGTGTGTTACATGTTTCTGGTGTTTGTCATTGTTCTGATTTGGTTTCTCCCATTGTCTCCCCCCATCGATCTGTCTGATTTGGTTTAGCCCTCATTATTTTGTATCCCCGTCACCTGTTCTCATTACCCTCTCCAGCTGCTGCTCATCTTCTCTTGGCTACTTTAACTCACTGCAATCTCTCCTGTTTGTCAGATCGTTGTTTGATGTCAGTGGATTGTTTCATCGTGTGTTCGTCCTTGGAAACTCTGGTTTGTCTTGTCTTGATTATCGTGTCTTTGGATGTTCTACGTTGGATCACTCTTCACCATTCATCACCACGCTGACCATCAAAGTCCCTGCACCACCTACCCATCCGAGAGACTTCATTCATCCTTTCTGTTCATTTCTGCCATTTCACCGTCTGTCAATAAACTGGTAACTTGCATCTTTGTTTCCATCATCCTTGTGTTTCATAACAGAACGATCTGACCAACATGGAAGCAGCAAGTTCCAACCCTTCCATGTTGGAGGAGTTCATTCGGGCCAGCATCTCTCGGATGGACGCTCAGGAGAAGAGCATGAATGAGTGAGTCAGGACAGACCATTCGTGCTCTTGTGGTGCAGGTGTCCAAGCTCACCCAACGAGTTCAACAGCTACAGGTTCCCGCTGCGCCGCCCACACCGCCCACTCCCCTCGCACCATCCAGCGCCGCCTACCAGTCTGAGCCCCGATTACCAACTCCGGAGCTCTACAGTGGTGAGCCGAACTTTTGCCGAGCTTTCCTCACTCGTTGCTCCATGCACTTTTCATTACAGCCGAGGACCTTTGCCACCGAGGAGAGCAAGGTGGCATTCGTGCTCACCCTGTTGACTGGGAAGGCAGCATTATGGGGAACAGCGGTGTGGGAGAACCAGGATCCATGCTGCGCCTCGTTCCAAACACTCTCCGCCGAGATGATTACCCGTTCGGCTTCCCCCTGCGGAGACACCTACAGCTCGAGCCAGCGGCGGGGACGTGGTCAGCCCCGTCTACGATCACGAGCCCATGCAGGTCGGGCGAGCTCGGCTTTCTCGGGAGGAGAAGGAGAGGCGGAGATCCCAGGGCCTGTGTCTGTACTGTGGGGCGGCGGGGCACTTCGCCTACAGCTGCCCGGTAAAAGGGCCAGCCCGGCAGTAAGTTTGAGGCTACTGTCGGGTGGGATCTCCGCTGATAAGACCTCACCCAGATCGACCTCCACACTCCTCCCGGTGAGACTTAGATGGTCAGACTGCACTCACGACTGCTCTGCACTACTGGACTCAGGGGCCGAAGGTAATTTTATGGACCATTCCTTTGCACGCCGGACTCAAGTCACACTTCAGCCCCTCACTCACACCATCGCTGTCCATGCCCTCAATGGTCAAACTTTGCCCACCATCTCATTCATCACTGAACCCATCACACTCATTGTATCTGGCAACCACACCGAAACCATTTCATTTTACATTCTGGACTCCCCCCTGGCACCCATTGTCTTAGGACACCCCTGGCTCATTGAACACAACCCCCGGATTGACTGGCAGCTTAAGACCATATCAGAATGGAGCAATAAATGTCATGAGTCTTGTCTTGTGTCTGCTTGTCCGTCTGTCTCTGTTTCTGTGTTTCAGGAGAAGGCAGTGGATTTGTCTAACGTGCCCACGGAGTATCTAGACCTGAAGGAGGTGTTCAGTAAGTCTCGTGCTGCTTCTCTCCCTCCTCATCGTCCCTATGACTGTGCAATAGAGTTACTGCCAGGTACGTCTCCGCCCAAGAGCAAGTTATATTCACTTTCAGTTCCAGAAAGGGAGGCCATGGAGAAATATATTTCTGATTCTCTAGCAGCGGGGTTCATTCGACCCTCCTCTTCTCCAGCGGGGGCGGGGTTCTTTTTTGGGGGGAAGAAGGACGGATCTCTGCGACCTTGTATTGACTACCGAGGGCTGAATAATATCACGGTAAAGAATACTTATCCTTTGCCGTTGATATCTTCAGCTTTCGAGAGGTTGCAGGGACCGTCAGTCTTCACTAAATTGGACTTAAGAAACGCTTATCATTTGGTCCGCATTAGGAGGGGAGATGAATGGAAGACTGCTTTTAACACCCCCAGGGGGCACTTTGAATACTTGGTCATGCCCTTCGGTTTGTCCAACTCCCCAGGGGTCTTCCAGGCACTCGTCAACGACGTGCTGCGAGATATGGTCGATCGATTCATATATGTCTACCTGGATGACATATTGATTTTTTCATTATCTCTCCAGGAGCATGTGCAGCATGTTCGACGAGTGCTTCAGAGGCTGCTAGAGAATGGGCTTTTTGTCAAGGCGGAGAAATGCGATTTTCATGCACAGTCTGTTCCTTTTCTAGGGTACATTGTGTCGGCTGAGGGAATGCGCATGGATCCTGACAAGGTTATGGCTGTGGTGGATTGGCCAACTCCAGATTCCCGTAAGGCCCTACAGAGGTTTCTGGGGTTTGCCAATTTCTACCGGCGTTTTATTCGCAACTTCAGCCAACTAGCCTCTCCTCTGACCGCCTTGACCTCCCCCAGAACGACGTTCAGGTGGTCAGACGCAGCCGAGGCTGCGTTTGCCAAACTTAAAAGCCGCTTTGTTTCGGCTCCCATCCTTGTTACCCCTGATCCATCACGTCAGTTCGTGGTGGAGGTTGACGCGTCAGAGGTGGGGGTAGGTGCAGTGTTATCACAACGCTCTCCGACAGACGACAGAATGCATCCCTGCGCGTTTTTTTTCTCACCGTCTATCGCCTGCCGAAAGTAACTATGATATTGGTAACCGAGAGTTGTTGGCAGTCAAGTTAGCATTGGAGGAATGGCGCCACTGGTTAGAAGGGTCGGGGGTACCTTTTATCGTATGGACCGATCATAAGAACTTGGAATATATCAGAACTGCTAAAAGATTGAACTCCAGGCAGGCTCGGTGGGCACTTTTTTTCGGACGTTTTGACTTTACTCTTTCGTATCGCCCGGGTTCCAAAAACATCAAACCCGATTCTTTATCGTGCATTTTTGACCGTTCCGATCGCCTGTCCACTCCCGAGTGCATTTTTTCGGAGACACTTATTGTCTCCACACTCACATGGGAGGTCGAATCGAAGGTTAAAACAGCCTTACAAGGGGTAACGCCTCCGGTCGGTTGCCCACCGAACCGTTTATTTGTGCCAGAGGGATTACAAGCAACGATTTTGGTGGCCTCGTATGGCTCGCGACGTTCACAATTTTGTTTTGGCTTGCTCAGTTTGTGCCACTGGTAAGACTTCTAATAGACCCCCGGATGGGCTCCTTCAACCGCTGCCGATCCCTTCGAGACCCTGGTCCCATATCGCACTAGATTTTGTCACCGCCCTCCCATCCTCCCAGGGTAACACGGTAGTTTTGACCGTGGTGGACCGGTTCTCGAAGGCGGTCCATTTTATTCCCTTGCCCAAATTACCCTCAGCCAAGGAGACAGCGGTTACAGTCGTTGACCATGTCTTTCGGTTACATGGCCTCCCGACGGATGTGGTTTCCGACAGGGGACCCCAATTCGTGTCCAAATTTTGGCTAGAATTTTGCAAATTATTGGGGGCGACTGTTAGTCTGTCATCTGGGTTTCACCCTCAGAGCAATGGTCAAACTGAGAGAGCCAACCAGGATTTGGAGAGAACGTTGCGATGTATGGTTGCCAAGAATCCTTCCTCGTGGAGCCAACAACTTTCTATGGTGGAGTACGCCCACAATTCGTTACCAGTATCATCCACGGGCTTATCCCCATTTGAATGTAGTATAGGTTACCAGCCACCAATTTTTCCTAGTCTGGAATCCGAGGTCGCGGTCCCCTCCGCTCATGCCTTTGTCCAGAGGTGTCATCGCACCTGGACTAGAGCCCGCGAGACTCTAGTCCAGGTGGGAGCGCGCACCAAGGCCAGGGCCGATCGCCACCGGTCTAGGCCTCCCGTATACGTCGTTGGTTCCAAAGTGTGGCTTTCTACTAAGAACATTCCTCTCCGATCCGTGTCTAATAAGCTTGCTCCGAAATTCATTGGCCCGTTCCCTGTCACCAAAATCATTAGTCCGGTGGCAGTCCGCCTCAGACTTCCTCCAGTGTACAGGAGAATCCATCCCGTGTTCCATGTATCCAAAATCAAACCCGTTTTTTTTTTTGCACGCATTAATCCGCCAGCCCCGGTTCCTCCACCGCCGCGACTCGTAGATGGGGAACCCACTTATTCGGTCAATCGTATTCTGGACTCAAGACGGAGGGGACGCGGATTCCAGTACTTGGTGGACTGGGAAGGTTACGGTCCGGAGGAGAGAAGTTGGGTACCTGCTAGAGACATACTGGATCACTCCCTTATTGATGATTACAATCGACAGGTAAGGGAGTCTGGGAACGCCAGGAGGCGTTCCTAGGAGAGGGGGTACTGTCACGGTTTATGAATCCATTGTGTTCTTCATGTCACGTGTACTTGTGTAGGTCTGTGTGTTACATGTTTCTGGTGTTTGTCATTGTTCTGATTTGGTTTCTCCCATTGTCTCCCCCCATCGATCTGTCTGATTTGGTTTAGCCCTCATTATTTTGTATCCCCGTCACCTGTTCTCATTACCCTCTCCAGCTGCTGCTCATCTTCTCTTGGCTACTTTAACTCACTGCAATCTCTCCTGTTTGTCAGATCGTTGTTTGATGTCAGTGGATTGTTTCATCGTGTGTTCGTCCTTGGAAACTCTGGTTTGTCTTGTCTTGATTATCGTGTCTTTGGATGTTCTACGTTGGATCACTCTTCACCATTCATCACCACGCTGACCATCAAAGTCCCTGCACCACCTACCCATCCGAGAGACTTCATTCATCCTTTCTGTTCATTTCTGCCATTTCACCGTCTGTCAATAAACTGGTAACTTGCATCTTTGTTTCCATCATCCTTGTGTTTCATAACAACAACAGCGCCTACACTTTCTCCGCCGGCTGAAAAGAGCAAGTCTCCCTCCACCCATCCTCACCACATTCTACAGAGGCACCATTGAGAGTGTGCTGACCAGCTGCATCACTGTCTGGTACGGGAACTGCAGTGCTGCTGACCGCAAGACCCTCCAGCGGACAGTGAACACAACTGCAAAGATCATCGGTGCCCCTCTCCCCTCCATCCTGGACATTTTCCTTACACGATGCTCCAGCAAAACCAACAGCATCGTGAAGGCCTCCACCCATCCCTCCCACAGTCTCTTCCAGCTCCTACCATCAGGAAGACGGTACCGGAGCATCAGAGCCCGCTCCGCCAGACTGCTCAACAGCTTTTTCCCCCAGGCTGTGAGAGCCCTGAACTCAAACCACCCCGCCCCCTCTGAAACCCCATGCAAACCCCTACCATCTGAAACATGGACCACCCCCCCCCCCCCCCCCCCCCCCCAACGTTACCACACCAAAGAAAAAACTGTATGGAACTTTTTTTTTTTGTGCAATTCGAAGTGTGCTGCACACAGGTGAGTGGGCCTGTACAAACCACCTGTAGTAACACACTCTCCTCTATGAGAACTAGACACTTTACACACACTGCTGCGTGTACACAATCCCACAAAAGACTTAGCAATATATGTATGTTTACATGCTCATGCACTACAAATCATCCTGCACTGTTCCCCAGCCAGCTGCTTGACTCAAAATGTTTCTCTTTGCACATGTACAGTATTTGTGAAGCATTCGTATAGTTTGTATTTTTTATCTTCTATTTTTTAGTTTGTATAGGGTAAATATTTATGTGAAGCATTCGTATAGTTTGTATTTTTATCCTTTATTCTTTTAGTTTGTATAGGGTAAATACTTATAGTATACTTATAGTTAAATCTGTCAGTAGGTTAGTTGTGTATAGGTTTATAGTGTTTTTTTTACTTCATTGTTGTATGTCTGTATTTATGTAACACCGTGGTCCTGCGAGGCATTTCGACAAATTTACTGGACATTTCTCAGTGAAAATTGTTTCAACCTTTTTTTTTTCAGTGTAGTAGTGGAGTGTTGTCTGTTTTCATCCACTGAAGTCATGGAGGCAGAAAAATGAGCCTTCTAAACAATTCATTATAACGGAGTGTGTCCTTTTTTAAGGATGTAAACACTGCCCAATGGTCATGTTTGGTTCTGGACACCTCATCCATCCTGCAAAGCAAGCGGAAAACAGCGTCCAGCTGACTCTGCTGGTCTGTTGACCTTGCCATGAGGCATTCACAGTGCCACAGCGATAAGCCTGGTAAAGCTCATGTGCAAATGCATTTGGGCTCAAATTTGGGCTTCTTTTCCTAAATGTATGATTATTTTTAAGATATATATTTTGCTATACCCAGATAAGACTGTCATTTAGGGTTTATTACAAATAAAATGTTATTGCACTTCCCGGCAGACAAATATTTGCTTCTTGTGTTTTAATGTTATCACTACTACCCAGATGTATGTGGCATGTAGGCCCAAACCTGAATTAATGTAATAATAGGAAAATAAATGACTCGATAAATGCAATTAATTTTGAATTTAATCACAAATTTATTGTGTATTACTTTTTCAATCACACTTTATTGCTATTAACAAACCAATAACTACGACTTGTGCCTCAATCATTTCCTAATGTGCTGCTTATTAACAGTTAGTAAGGTAGTTGTTAAGGTTAGGTATTGTAAGGGGTGTAGAATATGGTCATGCAGAATATGAGCTTTATAAGTAGTAATAAACAGCCAATATGTTAATAATATGCATGGTAATAAGCAACTAGTTAATATTAAAAAAAATACTTTTTTTCCTTTATTATCATTTTTTCTTTTATTTTATTTTGTTTATTATTTATTTATTATGGTCTATATTTATTATTAATTTACTAGTCAACCTAGTTAAACAAAACACATACTTTGCATGTTAAATGCACACATTTTGAAACATAAGTGACACTTTAAATGCAGGAGTATCATTGCTTTGTATGAGAGTAAAAAAAAAAAAAAAGTGGCTTTTACAGAAAGATTTTCAAACAAATCAAAGATGTTTGCACACATTAAAAAAAAAGTCTGCACATTTACCCAAGGATATTATATGAATAACTGGACTCGTCACCTCGTGTTGAACGATGCCTTTAAAGATGCCTGTATGTTTTAAAGGTGCCTTTAAAACATACAGAGAGAAATAATCAACCTGAGGCATTACCCTGCAGATGCATTGTTTGCATATTAAGCAAATACTGACTCATCTATACATATGCAAACATTTATTTACATATTTCAGCTATGTGGCTGCTACAAACAAGCAGAAAAAAAAATAGACTAGTCTTTACAGTGATTTATTTTTATATTTATGTTTCAAATCCTATCTGCTTGTTTATTGATCCAGCCATCAATTGGCCTTAAAACGCACCGGATCAAGAGAGAAAATACCGCTAACAGTAATTGCACGATGCACGGAACATAAAACATTGTATTCTTTCATGCAAATCTCGCCTTATCTATAGAGACACACGGTAGCCATAACCGATTATCGCCGCTATGCACAGCTGCCTTCTCTTACGCATAGCCGTGCATTAGACAAACCCTTTCAAATCATAATCTAGTAAGTGAAACAGTCTGTGATGAATGCCATGGTCTCGGGACGGTAGCGGAGACTCAAGTAATTTGTAAATTGCGCTAATCAAACAGATTGCAGCCTGTGGGTCCCTCGCAGTGCCCACATACTCCCCTGAGTTCATTACAGTAATGAGAGGTGGAGCGACACGGATATGCCGAGGACACTGGCTGTGATATACCGCCCACAGCATCCCCCCACACACCCCGATCTATCATCGGATTCTCATTTACCTCTGCACTTCCAACTGAGACCTGTAATGGAGTGGGCTTCAAGCTGAGCCTGGCCTTTTCCGCTGATCCAGGAACAGCGTCTGTGCTGTAATAGTTAGCGGAGCGATTAGAGAGGGAGGAGGCGAAGAGGTCTCGGATCAGAGTAGCTGATGGGAGCAGTGAAGGTGAGGCGAGGGTGGCCATATGGAAGCTTGTGTCGCCCGTCTGTCACCTCCCAACTTCCAGGCACTTCCAGGTGAGCAGGGACTACATCGTCATTATCTGCGAATGAGAATTTGCTGGCAAGCTTCTCTACTTTGGGTTGAAATGGTGGAAGGGGCGTAACAAATAGGGTTGGCCCATTGGTAGGGTTTATGTATTTTTGATTTTGGAATGTGCTAAACACTCATTACAGGATGCTATGCATTTTACAACAATGCCTTATTTCCCATCTGCGGCTTTTATTTCTTTCAGCAGCTGAGAGTCAGAAAATGGCAAGGTGTCATAAAGGGGAAGCTGAGGAGGCAGTCAGCTGTGATAACTGATCTATTGACACAAGGCTTTCTCCAATCAAACACACACACACACACACACTGATACCCGAGCTTTCATGTTTCACTGCGGTGTAGTGGAAAATAGCTTTGTGGTTTGGGTGGAAAGCAACTAACATCTTATTGTCAGTATTCCCATGTAAGTGTTCATAATTTTCTCTCTGTTTTTTCCCAAGCTAAATATAGTGAAGCACTAAATCTATAGGATGCAGTGAATATAAATTTTTGCACAGCAGCCAAATTAATCTCAAGGGTATTTTTGTGAGTGTTTGGTGTCACCTTGTGGTCAGTAAAAGTAGCATTTAAAGACTCAGGATGTAGATCAAAGAAAATGGATTAATCCTTGGAGGTAAACTTTAAAATAAGCCACTGTTTGTTGCTAGAATAACTGTCTTTTTGAAGAAAATTAAAAACATTGCATATAAAAGGTGGTTGTGGTTTTGTCAAGTGGGACTGTGTTTTTTGGTCTTTTGACAGCAGGCGTTTCTTGTCAAACAAACATGCTCCTAACACTAAGCAGGTGAGATCCAAAAATATTAAATTTGATTCAAAATCAATTTGATTTGATCCAAAAATATTCAAGCGTTGATAGCCAACTACAGGTATGGTTGAAAGATATTGCGTTACTAACATAGTTCAATGATTCTATCAATGATTCTGTTTCAAGAAACCATATGTGTTCATGTCCTCATGGGAGGTTTGTACTTACAAGTTGGAAAGTCATAATTACAATGTGAGGAGCATTCAAGTCACTTTGGCCTTGGCAACGTACAGTTTATACATCAAATATTTTTTGGTAACACTTTAGAATACTGTTCCATCATTAATGAATAGCTACACAAGAACAAATGATGCAATATTAACATTAAAGGGACTATAACTAACAAGAAACTATTACTTAGTTAATTGGTTATTAATTAGTAAGTAATAACACAGTAATAGCAGGTAGTTCACAATTAACTAATCAATAACCACTATTTTTGTCCTGCTTCCCAGAGGACTGATAACTACTATATAAAGTTTAATAAATCATTTAAATAATGCATAATACATAATTATAAAGTGAAAACTAATGACTCAAGTATTACTAAATCCTTCAGAAGGAATTACTGATTATTTGGATCAGTATTCTAAAGTGAAAATCATGATAACCCACTTGTAATGAGTGAAGTCTTTGTAAGCTTTTGAGGTTTTTGTAAGGTTTTGTGCAGTAATTTGTTCTGATGTATTTGGTAACACTTGAATAATTTCACACAAACACAATATTATATATATGTATATGTATATATATGTATATGTATATATCTTACTGTCACAAATCTGGTCCGTGGTCTTCCATCCACTCGGCTTCAGAGGTCGCTCTTCCATCATATTGACTCTCACACCACACAGACACTCCGGACTACAGTTCCCATGATCCATTGCACTGATTACACATACACATCTGAATGCACTGATTACACATACACAGCTGAATCCCATCAGACAGGCTTTATAAGCCTTGGACTTCCTCTCTGTCATTGCCGATTGCGTTTATCACTCTCCTAGTGTTAGCTACTTTACCTAGCCATTCCGTGTTTATTTTCTATTTAGTCTCTAGTATTGTTCTGCGTTTATCACTCACCAAGTGATAGCTGCTTTACGGAGCCTAATTTCTAGTTCTTGTTTAGTCTAGTCTTTTGCTAGATTCCTGCCTGTGTACCATGGATTAACCCTTGTCTCGCCGCTCGGACTCTGTTTGTTCCTCGTCTGGACTATTGTTCATGTTTCTGGATTAATGCTACTTGTCAAGCCCTCTGGATTCTGTTCGCCGATCGATGACCTACGCCAGCCCTATACTATTTGTCTTGCCTTAAACATATATGTTTGCTGATGCTCGACCCTGCCTGTATATGACCATGTCTATAAATAAAGCTTTGCGTATGGATCCTCAAGTCTCGTTCGCCCTGTTACACTTACTTAGTATTTTTGTCTTGTTTCTAGTCAAAATATCTAAACATTCTTAATTAAGATGCATTTACCCTAGGAAACAAGACTAAATATCTTAAACCAAGATGCATTTATAGATAAGCAAATTGACGCAATAAGTTTTTGATATTTTGACTAGACACAAGACAAAAACTATTTTTTTGCAGTGTATTTATATGTGGATACAAGCACCAGTTTTATTTTAGTTGTTTACCAAAACATGTTTAAGTTACAGTTATATAATGAATATATGCATAAAATGCACTCAGCTTTAATTTGAGGGTATTCACATCCAAATTGAAGGAAGGGTTTAGGAATTACAGCTCCTTAACATGGACCAAAAAAAATTGGACAGTTGACTCAAAAGCTATTCTCTGGACAGGTGTGGGCTATTCCTTCATTATTTCCTCATCAACTGAGCAGGTAAAAGGTCTGGAGTGTGTTATTTGCATTTAGAAGCTGTTGCTGTGAATCCACAACATGCGGTCAAAGGAGCTCTCTATGCAAGTAAAACATGACATCGTTAGGCTTCAAAAACTAATCCAACCCAACAGAGAGATAACAGGAACAGTAGGATTGATCAACAAAAAAAGAGCATACTGTTGAGCTCAGCAACATAAAAAGACCTGGATGTCAACAGACAACAGTGGTGGTGCAGAACATTCTCCATGAAGTAGGCGTGACATTGTCAAAGTCTACAGTCAAGAGAACACTTCAAAAGAGCAAATAGAGAAGGTTCACCACAAGCTGCAAACCATTCATAAGCCTCAAGAACAGAAAGGCCAGATTAGACTTTGACAAAAAACCATGTTAAAAAGTTAGAGTAGTTCTGGAAAAACATTCTTTGGAATTTGTACCATAATAACGTGAAGAATAAAGTATGGAGAAGGCTTGGAACAGCTCATGATTTAAGCATGCAACATCATCTGTAAAACATGGTGGCGTGCATGGCTTCCAGTGGCACTGGTTCATTGGTGTTTACTGCTGATGTGAAAAAAGAAGAAGCCGGATGTATTCTGAAGTGTATAGGGATATACTGTCTGCCCATTCAACCAAATGCTGAAGTTAATTTGACAGCACATCACAGTACAGATGGCAATGACCCAAAAACATACTGCAGAAGCAACTCATGAGTTTTTGTAGGTAAAAGTTAAATGTTCTGCAATGGCCTGATCTCAATTGCCTGATCTTAAATGCATTTCAGGCAAAACTAAGTGCAGAAAGACCCACAAACAAACAACAACTGAAGACAGCTGCAGGAAGGACCTGACAAAGCATCAGAAAGGAGAGACCCAGTCTTTGGTTGTCCATGAGTTTACAGACAGCGTCACTCGTAGTAGTGCTGTCATTAGAAAAACTGTTGGCTTCCCCTGAAATCCCTGCAAAGTGGACTGCATATGGTATGCATAAGTGAGGTTCCAAACTATGTTCAGTTTGAATGAATGTGCCAGTTTAAAAGGCACAGTGAATGGCATAGAGAATAAGGGAATACCAAAAGTAGAGAGGGAAAGGTGTGTAAGCAGCCATTGAGCATCACCAAAGTACTGAATAAAGTTTGACTAAAATAAACACAGAATTTGATAAGTTAAATCAGTCCCAGGTATGATTTGTATGTGTTTGCAGGCATAAAGTGCAAATATCTTCCGCATTTGATTCAAAACATCTCGCTGTCTGGGTCATGATTCCAGTGCTTGATTTGAGGGGTAAGCAAGGAGATGAAAAAAAAAATCCCCTTACCATTCCATTTAGATAATGTTGTATATTGTGCAAAAAGTATCGCTAACACTTTAATTTAGGGTCTCTTAGCTAGTTGTTTATTAGCATGCATATTGCTACAATATTAGCCATTTATTAGTACCAATTAAGCACATATCAATGCCTTATTCTACACGACCTTATTCAACATCTCTAATCCTACCCAATACCTAAACTTTACAACTACCTTACTTACTATTATCAAGCAGCGAATTAGGAATTTTTTGAGGGAAAAGTCGTAGTTAGTGAATAAGTGTTCCCTATTCTAAAGTGTTACCAAAGTATCAAACAAATACAATACAATTATCTATGATAATTTACAAACTGTAAGTAATGGTGTTTGGCCAGTACACCAAAATATTCCACTGAGCTGCACAGAAGGTCACTCAAGTTTACCTCAGTTTCGTGCTATTCAAAAATGGCCAAGAGAATGATGCAAGAACATCTTTTAACATTCTCTAAAAGAGAAGATAGTTAACATAACATAAGAAAGAATATTGAACATTGTAGTACAAGTTTATTGATTCAATAGTGAATTTAACAACTAGCTCACAAGAAGCTTGCAATACAAGTCTTCTGTATGCTGATTTGCAAAGAAAAAGGAAAAGAAATTCAGAAGAATTAAGGCTGAAGCCATTATTGATGTTGTTTTGTTGCAGGTCTATTATGACCCCCTCCCACTGAACTTTCCCTTACCTTGTATTGTGCTCTCATTGGCTGTAGGTCTTTGCCGATGTCATTTCCAATCAAAACACATTTCACATTGCCGGATTCTGAGTCGCAGACAGGTCCAGATATTTAGCATGCTAAACATCTCACGGGTATTTGATAACACACACTACATGGTCATCGCTAACGTGAACGAGCATCGATTTTTGCCTCAGATTTTAGCCATTTGTCACCGATTTCCACAAGTGAAATTGGGGGCTAAAATTGTGCAGTGTGCACCCAGCATATGGGATTGTTGAAAGCATGCAATCTGTTGTGAAATGACAGAGAGGTTGAGATCCATTTGCAGCTTTTATTAAGAGTAGTCAGGCAGTACAGGGTCAAACACCAGCTAATCGAACAGTAGAGGGTGGTGATGGCGCAGTGGATAAGACACATGCCTTTGGTGTGAGAGACCAGGGTTCAAATCCACTGTGAGACACCAATGTGTCCCTGAGCAAGACACTTAACCCCTAGTTGCTCCAGAGGCGTGCGACCTCTGACATATATAGCAATTGTAAGTCGCTTTGGATAAAAGCGTCAGCTAAATGAATAAATGTAAATGTAAATGTAGAGACAGAGTCGAATAACAGGCAGGGAATCAGGGCAGGCGGCAAACAATCACAGTCCAATATAAACAATCCGGGTCGGGGCAGGCGGCAAACAATCAGAATAACGGCAGGACAGTCCAAGATCAAAACCAAGAAAACAAATACGGGTAGAACGCTCAGAAATGATGGCCGGGGCAAATCAAGACTTCGCAAAGAGTCTGAGTGATCGTGTGGCTTATACGTATACTTATACCTCCCCCTGCGAGCGGCTCCTGACGCGAGGAAGCAAGCGACGCCGAGGTCTCCCCCGTGGTCGAGGGGCCGGTTTCTCCGGACGCATCCTGTGAAAGTCCTCAGTGAGAGTGGGGTCTAGGATATCTCCTGCGTTGACCCAGGAACGCTCCTCCGGACCGAACCCCTCCCAGTCGTCCAGATACTGAAGGGTACCGCCCCGGCATCTGGAGTCAAGCAGCTCGTGCACTCTGTAAGTCTCCTCGCCGTCAACCAGAAACGGCAGGGGGGTCTGCGGCTGGGCTCCCTCCTCCGGCTCCCCTCTCGGACCACCAGCGGGTGTCAGGAGTGATACATGGAAAGTAGGAGAGATACGATAATTAGAGGGCAGTTCCAAACGAAATGATACTGGGGTTATCTGTCTAGATATTTTGAAGGGACCAACATACCTGGGACTGAGCTTTCTACATGGAAGTCGGAGACGTAGATCTTTTGTTGAAAGCCATACCCATTGGCCTGGAGCGTACTCGGGACCAGGACGTCGATGTCTGTTGGCTTGTTGCACTTGTCTTCTTACGGCATGTTGGAGATGGATGTGTGCTTGATCCCAGATCTCCTCGCTGTGTTGCAGCCAGTCAGTAATGAACAGTAGGTCGGTGGGTTCGTCTGACCAGGGGAACAATGGAGGTTGGAAGCCCAGAATGCATTTGAACGGGGTCATCCCTGTGGCGGGTTTTGTGCGTACTCCGCCCAGAATAAGTACTTGCTCCAGTCAGATTGTTGTTGGTGACAGTATGACCTGAGGAACCTTATTACCGCCTGATTAAGGCGTTCTTTTTGACCGTTAGATTGGGGATGGTAACCGGAAGGAAGGCTGATGTTGACGTTGAGATGTTGGAAGAAAGCGGACCACACCCTTGATGTGAACTGGGGACCACGGTCCGACACGATGTCGTCAGGTAGGCCGTAAAGGCGGAATACATGATTGCAAAGCAGTTCAGCGGTTTCAAGAGAAGTGGGGAGCTTGGGCAGAGGGACGAGGCGGCAGGCTTTGGAGAAATGGTCAACTATGGTGAGTATGGTGGTGTTACCTTGGGAGTTGGGCAGATCGGTAATGAAATCGATGGCAATGTGGGACCAAGGTCGACTGGGCAGTGGATTTAGTAGACCGGCCGGAAGCTGTCTAGGGGATTTAGTAGTGTTGCATGTGATGCAATTCTGGACAAATCTAGTTGTGTCAGTCAGTAAAGAAGCCCACCAGAAACGTTTTTTTTAGCAGATTGGCCGTGGCCGTGATCACGGGATGACCTGAACTGGGCGTTGTGTGAACTTGAACAAGCAGTCGTGGTCGTAGGGGTTCAGGGACATATGTGAGATTAGCTGGGCATTCTGGTGGTGGTGGATCCTGGAGGTTGAGATGTTCTATTTTGGTCATGATGTCCCATTGGACGGGGGCCACAAGAATCTTTTCGGGAATTATGTTGTCGTTGTTGATGATTTGAACTACTTTCTCAATTTGACGTGACAAGGCGTCGGCTTTGGTGTTTTTTGTGCCTGGTCGATATGTGACTGTGAATCGAAATCTTGTGAAGAACAGTGCCCACCTGGCTTGACGAGGGTTCAAATGTTTAGCTGACCTCAGATATTCCAGATTCTTGTGATCCATGAGAACAACGAAGGGGTGAGCAGCTCCCTCCAGCCAATGTCGCCACTCAAGCGCAATTTCATTGCCAGTAGTTTGCGATTGCCTACGTCATAGTTCTGTTCTGTGGCCGTGAGTTTGCGGGAGAAAAAGGCACATGGGTACATTTTGGCTGGGGAACCATGACGTTGGGACAGTATCACGCCTACCCCCGTGTTAGAGGCGTCGACCTCAACAATGAACTCTCGTTCTGGATCAGGATGTCGGAGAATGGGTGCAGAAGTGAAGCGAGTCTTACGTGACGCCTGGCGTGACTCTGAGAACCACAGTAATCGAGTGGAGTGGCGCTTAGTCATGGCTGTCAAGGGTGCGGCAATTTTGCTGAAATCTCGGATGAATCTCCTGCAGACGTTTGCAAAACCTAGGAAACGTTGCAATTCTTTGACTGTCTGGGGATGTGGCCATTCGATAACTGCCTTGACTTTTTTCTCGTCCATTGCTACCCCCTCCTGGCTGATAATGTACCCGAGGAATGAGATGCTGGTTTGATGGAACTCGCACTTCTCTGCTTTAGCGTACAGTTGGTACTGTATGAGACGTTCCAAGACTGACCTGAAGTGTTGAATGTGTTCCTCCCATGTGTTGGAATATATCAGAATGTCGTCGATATAGACAATTACTCATCTGTCGAGCATGTCACAGAAGATGTCATTCATGAAAGACTGAAAGACTGATGGACTGTTGGCAAGGCCGAATGGCATAACCCGGTATTCATAGTGCCCACTAGTGGTGGAGAATGCAGTCTTCCATTCGTCACCCTCTCAGATGCGAATCAGGTTGTAGGCGTTACGTAGATCGAGCTTTGTGTAATACTTGGCCTAACGGAGCTGTTCTAATGCGGCTGGGACTAGTGGTAATGGGTAGCGAAATTTGACAGTGATTTCGTTGAGGCCTCGGTAATCGATGCATGGTCGAAGTCCTCCGTCCATCTTCGCGAAGAAGAACCCTGCTGAGGCTGGACAGTCCAAGATCAAAACCAAGAAAACAAACACGGGTAGAACGCTCAGTAATGATGGCCGGTGCAAATCAAGACTTCGCAAGGAGTCTGAGTGATTGGGTGGCTTATATGTGTGTGTGTTAATGCGGTGCAGGTGTGTGCCGTGATCAGTTCCAGGTATGAGGAATGATGGGAAATTGAGTCCGAATAGCAACTGACTAATACTCAGGTGAAGGTTCCCTCTGGTGGACCGGAGGAGGCGGTACGGGAGCCTCCTCTGTAACACAATCACTGAGATGGCAATGCACAAATGTTATCATTTTAAATGAACAGATTTAATTTGGTACATTATGCTCTCTAGAACAAACCTCATTGGTTATCAAGCACACGTTTGTGCTTCTGTGTTCACCATTTGATGAGCTCTATGTATAAGTGTCAATTATTGTTTAGATGTAAAGGCCTAAATTTATTCTGTTCATCATTTAAAGTAATCATAACTCTTCACAAGACGTGGATTAAACTGTGTGATTCATTTGGATCCCTTTTATGATCTCTTCATGAACTTTTTGAAGCATCAAAATGTTGGTTACCCAGACTTTCAATGGAGGGACAGAAACCTTTCAGGTTTCTTTAAAAATATCTTCATTTGTGCTTCGGAGATTAACCTTCTCATGGGTCTGGAACGACATGAGTGTGATTAAATAATGACAATTTTTATTTTGGGGCAAAATTATCCCTTTAAAAGAATAGTTCATGCAAAAAGAGACAGTATCACACAAGTCTTGGACTACAACATACAGAATAACTCACTTAAAACTCTTGTTGTTTGGAGGGAGCTTGTACATTCGTTAAGCTTCCTTCTTTTATAACAGCTTATTAACTATTCCTTTAACTTGAACCAAAAATCTCACTGACTCGGAAGGTTGTTTCAGGGCGAACTAGGATGTTGTCCCAGGAATATGTCTTACTTGGCAAAATCACAGTCACCAATATAGATATTTATATGTGCTACTCACATCTCCAAATTGCATACTGTATTTTGAGGTCCTGCTTGTCTCTCATTTCTTATTCATAAACCTCTTCTTCACTGATTTCCCTATAGTGTCTCTCCTGCTCGCTGTCTGCGTGTACATTTAGGATTTGCTACAACAAGAAGTCGCACAAGTCATATGCCAGCTCGTGGGACCACAGCCCTCGGCTTTCCTTCCACCCGTATTTCATCATTCCACTCTCGTCCACTACTAAAGGCCATGACAGAATGAGCCCATCATAGATATTACACATGCCATTCCTCCCGTACAAGACAGAAAGCATTTAGGAATTTTTTGTAAGTGAGGCCAGTAATAACAGTAATGCAGCATTGTAAGTGGATGAAAATGAAAACATAATAAACGACAAAAAGAAAAGATCGATGAAACAACAAGCCCAACAAACCTTTACAGTAATTTTTAGAAAAGTAAAATGCTTCCAGATGGACTGCAACAGTTTCGAGATCGTAAATTCAGATCTGATAAATAAAAACATCAATTTCAGCCACTCCACCTATTAATCTTAAAGTGCATTAATGTAGTTTGTATTGTAGGATGACTGTGCTTCCCAAAAAAAGGAAAAAGGATCTCTTTTTAACGATTTTTTTATTTTATTTGCATAGGCAAGTGTTTTGGCCTTTGTTTTAGCCCATCTCACATTTATATGGTAAGTCACAGTAAGTGAATTACTGGGTTTGTGAACAAATCTATGTTTATAATGAGCACTGGGAGTAAATCACTCTCTATTGTTTTTCCTTTTCTTTCTTTCCTTCTTTCTTTATGGTGGATGTTCTGTTTTGATGGCAGCCAAGAGAGCTGATTTGGTCTTTCATCGCTGGGCTGACAGTTTTGAGGAAACTGAATCCCAAAGACAAAAACACACAAAAAAACATATTATGCGCTGGTGTATCAAGAGATTGCAGGGGACTGAGTCCTCGTGCTTATATCGCCTCTGGTGCTTCCTGAACAAGGAAAACAATTTGGCCGCAAAATTTGCGTGCTTTCATAAATTAGCAAAACACATTTTGAATGCATGAAGACAGGAAAGGATTAGCCTCAGCACAGTTTAGATGAACAGATGAATTTGGCTCAAAGCGCCAACCGTATAATTGAGGACAAATTATATCAAAGACAAGTAGACAAGCACTTGAATGGCTTTGACTAATGAGGATTCATCAGTGACCTGAAATGAGGCATGCATGGCTCTTTAATTATATTAAAACGCAGATCCCTGGAATACTTGATTCTGATTGGTCATCGCAGTCAGATATTTCTTTTAATATCAAGAGTAAAATGTTGCAGTGTAAAATCACTATGATAATTGAAAGATATGTGTATATTTCACAGCTGTATCACTTCCCACTCAAAATGGAAAAGCGATAAACTGGTAAGATACAAAAGAACAAAAGAGAAAAACATTATTCTACACTCCAGTGAATAATAATAATAAAAATCCATTCTAAATGTAATAAAAAATTCTTATTTACTTTTTTTACTTATAGCATAATATGTGACCAAATATACTGTACACTCAGCTGTGCACAGATCATTAAAGAAAATAATCAGTCTATGAATAAATAATGTTCTCTCATGCTGTTCTATAGATTGTGGAGTCTTGACTTGCCCTTTCTCTTTTCCCTCCTTCTGTGAAGCATGGCATGGATTATAACCTCAATCATAAATTATATATGTGTGTTCAGTTGACAGTGAAACATGCATTAACCAAACATGACAGCTTTATGAAGCATTTATGCATGGCATGGCATGGCATAACAGCAGACTTTATGATTCTTGACATTACTGCCATGGTGCATGATCTACTCTTTGTTTTCAAAGGCTACATCATAACTCTGTTTCTGACTCCAACATGATATTGACTACCCAACTATACTTTCAGATTAATGAGAAAATACATGTATAACTGATCAACTTTCAACTAAATCTATAACTATACTTTAACTTTTGCAACTGGTTCAACAAAGGTGGGTCTCATAAAAAATTATTGATTTGTTTTTGTGCTGTATTTATAGCTTTGGGACTGACATATTAAGCACCTTCTCAGTTTCCTCATCAATTAATTTCCTCCTATAAGTGCATAAATAAATATATAAAACATCCTGTCTAGACAATTATTTTTCATTACCATAATTTAGTTCAATAAATACCACCATTAAGTATACTTACAATTGCACTGCAGATCTTTAACTAGGGGTTGTCAACCTTGTAACAGCCAAAGAGCACATTTTTTAAGCAAAATATAATATATTCACAGTCTCCTTGAGGGTTTACAATTTTCACCACTTTAGCTGTCTTGGGTATTTGTGGTGCATCCAAACAAGGAAACATTATAATCCAGCATTTCTTACAATTCTATATAAAAAGACGGGAAAAAAGTGTGTTAAGCATGTGGAGTGAACACAGGAATGGGATATGCAAAAATCAAACTGGTTTCTTCTAATATGCGACATGCTAAAAGCTTCCAAAAATAGACAGCATCCAATTATTTGTTACAATAGACTCATGGTACAATACACTTCATTAAGTACCTTCATTATCTGTGTTAATGCAGGTGCACGATGACTCATGGGTCCATTTTCTTAATTGACATTTAGGGCTGCAGTGCTCAGGTCACATAGTTTGCTGAGGTTCAACTTGAATATAAACACTCAGTGTGAATGAAAAGATTGGAGAGAAAAAAATCTATGTCTTCCCTCCATCAAGGCTAAGGAGGTCATCAGATTCAATGAGATTAAGACGCCAGCGACTGTTAAGACATTTAGACATAACAGAGGAACAGGCCATGAGGGAGACACGTGGCATCAGCATAGGAATTTAATTATCTATTTAAAGAGCTTTTTTCTTTGACATACTGTGTGCAAACCTAAATAATTTAAGACAGGTGTTAGGAGAATAAGTGCTTTCTTTAAGCGTTGCACATATTGATATGCATAGGAAAAATCACAGTCATGCTTTGGCTCCCTCGCCTTTACAGTAAAACCAATATTCCCTCTGGACACCAAATGAGCCATATAAGTTGAAAGAGCAGTTTGTTGTTTTTTTCGGCACAATTTTTTGTGATGCCTATAAGTCTAACCCTGAAACAAACACTCATTTAAACCAGTCAATTTGCCTGCAGAGAAAGAAAGAAAGAAAGAAAGAAAGAAAGAAAGAAAGAAAGAAAGAAAGACATTCTGCATATAGGTAGCTATAGTTCGAAATATGTGTGTTCTATCTCCTACAATTTATATCGATTATAGTAGTGTGATATTGAAAAATGCATATACTGTAGTTCACTCTGAAAAGCATTTTTTTTTTCTTTTAGTAAGGGCTTATTGTGTGTGATGGGTGTTCATGTAACTATATTTGATGGTGTGCCATCTGAAAGCAAAGTCTGAATTCAATTGCATATATTTTGGAAAAAGGTCTGAGGTTTGCATGGCATAATTTGTGGTTTATAGGTTTTCAGTAAATGTGTCTTTGGGCTGTTGGAAAGAAAAGACAATTCTCTCTTTTAAACATACTGTGAAATCTTGTGGTGTTTTGAGCATAACAACAGACAGAGCAGGCCTTATTATTCACAGAAAAATGTCGATTTTAGAAATTCTTGCCTGAAATGATATCCTATTGTATCATGCCTCTACATTGTGTCACCATTTTCACTATGTAACATATCAGAAAAATTATAGGTTCACAGATGGATAGATAAAGTTTTGCGTAGCCAGACCTTCAGACAGGGAACCTTGGCCGCTTTGAATGGCCAAGGCCCGCGCAAGAGCCCATATGACTGAAAGGTAAAGAAACCAATCATGTTTCATTTTGTGCCATGTCATATTTAAGGCCGTGGAAATGTTCCCACAATAACAGACCAGTGTGTAAAACCGGTGTACGAACAAGTGTGGTTTTGGGACATGGTCCGACACTGCGGTCAAAAGCATTTTTCAGAAATTGCTTAGTGCACCCTTAAATACTTAACATACTTTTGAAAATCCAGCATTTAGCTGATCCTGATAAACACTTATTGTCACGGTAGTAAACTTGGCACAACTTTTATCATTTTTAACACAGGAGAAGATTTTAATTAATACTGTTCCTCACCTCCCTCCCTCCAGTAGCACCTTGTACAATACTATATGACCTTAAGATTCTAATACCATAGTACATAATTGGTAAAATAATTAGGGCTGGTTATTTAACGCATCAATTAGATTAATTAATTACAGTGAAAAATAACACGTTAAAATTATTATTATTGCACCGCCCCAGACCTATGTGGGTCACCTAACATTTCATACAGTTGATTGATGACAATTATGAGGCAGGGCAACAACTCACTGCCTGATGGAGAGAACGTTGTTAGAATGTCCCTAAAATTCAAGATATGCGGCAAAAATGCCCCGTTTGAGTTTTTGTCCCACATTTACATCATATAGTTAAGCAATATCACCCGAGTGCAAATGTGATGATCTTATACAACAGTTCAGTAAGTAAGAAGTTAATATTGTGTTATTTTAGAAGCAATTTTGTCTGTTTTGCTAAATTTTGCTAACAAAAATATAAAGACAAAGCAGAACTGTTCGTCTCCGAGCAACACACAGTGGCGTTTCATTTTTTAATGCACTTTTTGAATGAACTGGATGAACCATTTGGCACGTTGAACCACTGGCCTTCGGCCTGATGGTGATGATTCGCTTCCAGTCAGACAAGCCTATATGGACCATTCATAAAGAACCATTTACTTCACTCCTGAATGAATCAGCCATTTGAATGAATCAAATGAATGAATAAATAACATTTACTACCACCTACGGGCAGTTTTAGTTTATTATTTAGAGTATCATTTCATTAAAGAAATAATTTCATATTTTCATAGTAATAATAATAATAAAAGTAATTATTGACGGTATAGTTCACTCACCCAAAAATGACGATTGTGTCATCATTTACTCACCCTCATGGTCCAAAAGAGTATATGTAATAAATTTGATCAAGCAAAATATTTATTGCTGAAGATACTTTTTGTAATGGCTTTACACAATAATGACTTTAAATTATATTTTGGGAGTAATTTATCAGCCAAATTTGATTTGTGATTAGTTTGCAATTCATTTGTTATCAACATTTTTTTTTTTTCATACATAACACAACATAAAAAAACAATATATTAAAAAAATAAAATAAAATAATAAAATAAAACAACAGACACATACTCAACATCTCAAAGTCCAGTCAAAAGGAGGGAGAAAAGGAAGGACAGAAAAAAGAAACCCACAGAAGTCACTCCTCCATACAGTCACGTATTTCAAAGAGAAAGCACTGCCAAGCATCGATGGTAGAAGGCTTGGCTCCATTGATTCGTGCTGTTGTACATTCACAAGACACTATTTGCAAGAGGCTACGGATCCAATATGTTTTCCCACACATATGCGGTGTAAACCAGTTCTGTATTATTGTCTTCTTCGCAACTGTAAAACCAGCAAACAACATTCTCTTTTGCATCGAACTTATACAAAGACCAGAATCATCATTAAGAAGACACAAACTTGGGTTAACTGAACAATCAATTTTCAGTAAGGATGATAAAACCAGGTTTACATGTGTCCATAGACTGCTAGTGATAGGACATTCCCAAAACATATGCAGAAAAGTACCTGATGATGTAGTATTACATATATGGCAGTTGAAATTTGATTGTAGTTTAATTTTGAATCTTTTGTAAGGAGTTATGTATGCTCTATGAATGACTTTGAAGTGAATAAGACGATGCGCCAGATTTTTAGATGTTAAACTGAGATTAGACCACACCCTCTCCCAGTCGACAGATAAATTAAGGTCAGATAATTCCCTATTCCAAATAGTTTTAATAGAAAGAGGTTTTATAATGCAATCAAGGATCTTATTATATATTAAGGAAGCAGATGGCCGACCAGCAGATGGTGCAATCCAGTCCTGCATAGGATGAGAGGAAACGGGAGAAGACCAAGGAACGCCATACGCTTTGAGAGCGGAACGTAATTGAAGAAAGACAAAATACGCAGATGCTGGAAGACAAAATTTAGTTCTTAACGTCTGAAATGAACATAGGCCCTGGTTATCATATATATCACCGCACGTGTTTACACCTAAAGAAGACCAAGAGGGTTGGACAAATGGGCGATTTCCGCATACAAAATTAAAATTGTGCCATAAAGGTGTACTATTACAAAATTTGAAGGGTCCTCCTATCCGACGTTCAACCGTTTTCCAGATTTTAATAGAATTGGCCACAACCGGACCAAATTTATAATTATCCCCTTTTTTCCCTGTGCCAGTAAATAAAATGTCCTGGAGTCTATTTGGTTTAACCTTGACAGCTTCAATCACTCTCCAAGAAACTGTGGATTGAGGATCAACCCAAGTATGAAGAGCCTTAAGCTGGAACGACCAATAATACAGTTCAAAATTTGCTACAGCCAGTCCTCCTGCGCTATTAGGATGTTGTAATGTGGTAAGTTTAATTCTGGGGCATTTATCATTCCAGATAAATTTTGTGATTATGGAGTTAATCTCCTTAAAGTAACCTGGAGGGGGAGAAAGCGGTAGCATAGAGAAAAAAAAATTAAATCGAGGTAGCAAATTCATCTTAACAGTGGAGATTCTTCCTTGGAGGGAAACGTTAAGATTCTTCCATCTTTGAATGTCATTCTTGACCTTAACTAAAATATTATTAAAATTGTCCCTGGCAATCTTATGAATGTTTTTATATATGGTAACGCCCAGATAGGTGAAAGAGTCCTTAATAGGGATGAATGAGGGAATAGAACAATTAACTTTAATATTGTTAATTGGCATTAAAGCAGATTTGCTCCAATTTACATATTTTATATCCTGATAAGCTACTAAAATGATCAAATTCCTTAATTATATTAGGGACTGAAACATCAAAGTGGTCTAAATATAGAATAATATCATCAGCGTATAACGAAATACTATGATTATGATCATGAATCTTAATCGATACTTCAGACTTCCTGATGGCTTGTGCTAAGGGTTCAAGAGATAGACAAAACAATAAGGGGGAAAGCGGACAGCCCTGCCTCGTTCCCCGCTGTAAAGGGAATGGGGGGGAAATAACATTACCAGTTATGACTGATGCTGCAGGTGAGTGGTATAATGTCTTAATCATAGAAATGAAGTGTTCACCGAAGCCAAAACATTGCAAAACTGCCCACATATAATTCCACTCTAGCCTGTCAAAGGCTTTTTCTGCATCAAGTGAAAAGACTGCACAAGGGGTTTGGTGGGAGTCTGCAAAGTCAAGAATATGAAGGAGTCGACGCATATTATCAGATGCATTACGCCCCTTGATGAAACCAGTTTGGTCCTCCTTGATCAGACTATGAATTACCTTCTCCATACGGGAAGCAAAAACTTTAGCATAAATTTTTAGATCACATGAGATAAGCGAAATTGGTCTGTAGTTGGAACAATCTAATGGATCTTTCCCTTTTTTAAGAAGTAATGAAATCAGTGATGTTTTTTGATCTCTATGAAATACCCCATGTTCAATTGCAAAATTAAATGAATTAAGCATAAGTGTCCCTACCAAATCCCAAATTTCTAAATATAATTCCGGGGGGAGACCATCTAGGCCCGGTGATTTGCCCTTCTGAAGGCTTTTTAAAGAGACATGGAGTTCCTCCAAACTTAACGGAGCCTCCAAAGATTCTTTATCCATCTGTGAGATCCGAGGCAGTTCCAATTTATCTAAATACTGCTTACAGATTGATTCGTCAAAACCTGTTTCGGCTTTATATAGATTTTAGTGCTGGGCAAGTTAACGCGTTTTTATCGCGTTAACGCATTAATTAATTAACGCCGACAATTAGTTTATCGCGCGTTAACTTACTGGGTCACAGCTGGGGTGGGATGTTTATCAGTATGCTACTGGCTGCTTGGGATGAGCGTCATCACGCGTCTCAACCAATGAAATCATTTGTTGTGTGCCTAAGAGAGCTACAGCGCGAAACAGAAAATATCAGGTGCGGACAGAAAAATGGAAAAAGGTACCGAAATCTTAAATGGACATTTTTATTTTAAACCTCTAACACACGGTGGAGTTGATAGAACTAAAGCTATTTGTAACCACTGCAAAGCTGAATTTTCTTATCATCGGAGTACTTCGAGTCTGAAGTATCACTTAAATGCAATGCACACCGTTGATGCCAGCAAATCACCCACCCAAACAAACACTGAAGGAAGGCTTCGGCAGACTACATTGGATGCAGCATGTGGGAGAACTATAGATAAACAAAAGAAAGACAAGCTAACCAGTGCCATTGCGAAGTGGGTAGCTACAAACTGCAGGCCGATTAGTATTGTGGAAGATGTCGGTCTGAAGAATGTTATTAGGATCGCAACGAATGACTGCACGTATGAGCCTCCGCCAAGACGCACCATCGCAAGAAAAATACATGAATTGTATGAAAATGAGAGGACTATAAAGGCGACGGCGTTACAACGTGCACCAACTGTTGCACTCACCGGAGACTACTGGACATCGCTGGGTAACCATAATTACCTCGGAGTTACAGTGCATTACATCGATGAACAATGGGAACTGCATTCACATGCTCTGACTGTAATGAAGACACAAGAGAGACATTTTGCTGAAACGTGCGCTGAACATTTTATTCATGTTGCACAGCAGTGGGACATTTCAAATAAAGTCAGCACACTTAGCACAGATAGTGCAAGAAATATGATCGCTGCTGCGAGACATCTGCCTTTTGAACACGTCCCCTGCGTCGCACACAGTCTCCAGCGTTCTGTCACAGTATCTCTGCACAACAGCGCGTTTGACAACGTCCTGGCCAAATGCAGAAAGGTGGTGGGCCATTTTAAGCACAGTCCAGCGAGTGCTGCAGAATTAGAACAAAAACAAATTGAACTTGGACAAAAGAAGGAGTCGCTTATACAAGACATTACAACCAGATGGAATTCGACTCTGGACATGATAAAAAGTGTCCGCAGAAACGAACAGCCACTGAGGGATGTCCTCACCACACACAATACGAAGATTGCCATGCCAACAACAGCTGAAATGGACAAACTGCAGAGGTTGGAAATGCTACTGGAGCCCTGCAGGTATATTTTACGTCATATATTTCTCACTGTCTTGTCTGAGTGAGTGCATGTGAGAGAGAATTAATGTGTCTATATGTGTGTAAGCATGAATATGAGGAAATTTTTAGTGTGTATAAGTGAATGCAAAACATTTCAGTGAAATGGGTTTGATTTTTTTTTTTGCAGGTATGTGACTGAACTTCTGGGTGGAGAAAAATATGTTTCATGCTCTGTGGTTCTGCCTGCTTTTTGCCATCTCTCTCGGGTGATGGAGAGCTCAGATGATGACCCTGCTTATGTGGTCAAATTCAAGTCTACATTCAGAGCAGACCTGGAGACACGCAAGGAAAATGCCAACATTGCATATCTGAAGATTGCAACCGCATTGGACCCGAGATTCAAGGACCTCAAGTGTATACCCAGAGCTGAGAGAGGTGAGGTGTGGGCCTCAGTCACCAACTTACTCAAGGAACAGAGGGTTGTTGCAGAGGAACCTGTGGAAGCAACAACATCAAAGCCATCAAAGAGAAAGTTTGCCCTGTTGGCTGCTTCATCAGAGTCTGATTCTGAACACGAGGAAGACTCAATTGAGAACTGTGTGCGTCGATACAGAGCAGAGCCCACCATCAGTACAGAGGCCTGTCCATTACAGTGGTGGTCCAAACATGCAGGCTCACACAGCAGGCTGGCCTCAATTGCACAGAAGTACTTGGCCACACCTGCAACATCTGTACCCTGTGAAAGGTTGTTTTCTCTTGCTGGTCATATTGTACAGAAGAAGAGAGTTTCTTTATCATCTGAAAATGTGAATGACCTTGTGTGTCTCAGCAACTGGCTTGGTGCAGATGAGTAAGTAAATGTAAAGTTGGAAGAATGGATAAATGCAGTTAATTTTGTCCACTCAACCTGCAGCACTGAAAGATTTTTTTTTTTTTTTGGACTGAGATTCTCAGTCTCTTAAAGGAGATTGATGTTGTTGCTCGGAAGGGGCCAGTTATAATGTTATGGTCAAGGTTCTGGACAACTATTATTTTATTTTTTTACAAACTAAAAACTTTGTTTTAATGTTTTATTTATACGTTAATGTTATATTTAATTTGATTACATTAATGTTAAAGTTAAGATTTACAAGAAATGTTAACTGTTAACTTTTGACTGGTGTAAAAAAGCCCTTTATCTGTTTAAAGTTTTGACAAACCAAATGTTATTGCACTTTTGTTCATACAGCAGAACTTTGAAAGAATAAAGTTACACAATACTCTACTTTTGATTTCATTATTGAATTTGGCGCATGCTGCGATTAATCGTGATTAATCGCAGAAGATCATGCGATTAATCGCGATTAAAATATTTAATCGTTGCCCAGCACTAATAGATTTGTGTAGAAACCTTTAAATATTTCATTAATTGCCACAGGGTTTGTGGTGACCTGATCCTACGATGATTTTATTGCGCTAATATATGCCTTAGACTCGCATTCTTTCAACCTAAGAGCCAATAAATGACTAGGTCTCTCCGATTCAAAATAATATTTTTGCCTAGTCCTATGTAAAATAAATTCCGCCTTTGATTGTGAAAGCAAATCATATTCTTCTTTTAAAGAGGACAACTGTGTAGCCTGTTGCTCCGTAAAATTTTGTTTTTGTAGGTTTTGTAATGATTGGATTTTATTTTCTAATTGTGCAAACTGGCGGGTTTTCGCTTTGGCAAGAGTAGAAGAGAAAGATATACAGAAACCTCGTATAGCGCACTTAGTCGTCTCCCACAGTTTTTGAGGATCCACACCAGAGGGCATATTAATTTCAAGAAACTCCTTAATATATTCTTTTAAAGAAGTAATGAAAGTCTGATTACTTAATAATGATACATTAAAGTGCCATCTAGGGGACTTGGGGATTTATCTAAAGCAGGATTTATGACAGCATTAAAATCCCCACCCACCACTAGAGGGCAATCAATCTGCTCAAGCAGAGTTTTGGAGATCTGTGAAAGGAATGCACTGTCTGTCTCATTTGGACCATAAATAGAGAACAAGGCTAACCTATTATTATATATTTTGCATCGGATAAAAACAAATCTACCCTTCTCATCACTACCAAGGTGTTCAATTGTTAAATTTAACTTCCGGTTAACAAGAATAAGCACCCCCTTAGTTTTATTTTGAGCGCAGGAAAAAGCTGCTAATTTGTAATACTTATTCTGAAAACGTGCCACGTCGGATTGCTTTAAATGTGTCTCTTGAATTAGGGCACAGGAAATAGATTTACGATGTAAATATTCTAACACACGAGTTCGTTTAACAGCAGAATTTAACCCATTCACATTTAGTGATAAAATATTTAGAGTATGCATTGAATATATAGCGTGTAAACGTTGACGTGTATTTTAGATACCAAACCTCCTAGATGAAAAATCCCTTTAGAAATAAGATAAAATAAATTAAAGTATAAATGTCTGTTGTAAAAAGTAAAAAACACATAAAAACATGAACAACCGACAACCTTAAACAAGGAACAACTCAGACCGCACATTACCGAGAACATAGGTCTGACTGAGCAACAAAAATTAGTGATGGTTCGTGACCGATCCACTCCAACGCAGGACATGTCTCCCAAAAAGCTCGTACTGCCAGAAAAAAATATTTTAAATTAAACCAACTCTCCATTAGTCCCCTCCAAAAAGAAAAAAGGGGTGTCAGTCTTGCCAGCAATGAGATCGTTGTACCGGATATATAGGAAGTTAGGAACAATATCTCAGTAGTAGAGTGGAGAGAAGAAAAAAGCAAAAACCAAATTTAGTCAGCGTCCATGTCCGTTCTGCCATCATCCGCTCCTGAGCCGCTGGGACCATGTTCATCCCGACCATCAAACTCCTCCCGCCGGGCTGGAGAAACAGCGGCTGCCGTTCCCCCGCGCAGAGCCACGGCATACGTCTTCTGCTGGGACAGGGAGCTAATAAAATCCTCCGCTTTCTGAGGGGAATCGAAGCTTTTCTGTTCCCCCTTGTGCCGTAGTTTGATTACGGCCGGATAGATGAGGAAGGGCTGGAGACCAAGCGCTGTCATCTTCTTCAAAACCGGACCAAATGCCTTTCTCCTGATCACTGTAGCTGGACTAAAGTCGGGAAAAAATAGCAGTGTGACATTGTTCTGTGCGCATTTCACCAGATAAGCCTTTCGAGCACCCTTCAGGATATCTGATCTGTCATGCCATCTCAGTACACGGAAGATGAGGGTGCGCGGCCGATCGGAGCCCCTCCCTCCGTCATACATACTCTGGCATACGTTGCCCGGTCGATCTCAATGTCACGGCCCTTCAAGGAAGGAATCCACTTAGAAATATTATCTCTGAGGAAACCAGCCGCGTCGGATCCCTCAGCCCCCTCTGGCAGCCCCACCAGTCGTACGTTGTTCCTCCTGCAACTGTCCTCCATATCCGTCACCTTCTCGGTGAGTCGCTCCAGCTGATTTCTTAAGCCCGTGACTGTCCTCCTATCCTCACGTGCAGCTGCTTGAACAGAATCTACGTGGTCACGTGTCTGCTTCGCCGCGGTAGTTATGGTCTCAAACTCCTCTCTTAGCTCTTTAACAGACTTGTTGGTCGCTTGTATGTCTTCACGCAGTTCGCGTAATGCTGGAATCAGCACAGAGTCCATCGCCTCTCTTACTGCCAAATTCACAACCGAATTCAACGTGTTTTGTTGCTCTTTAAATGCTAGTTCGATGCGGCTAGCAATAGCCTCGTCGAGGTCTTCTCTGGAGATGGCGGAATCTCTGAATTTTTGCTTCATTGGCGATTGCTCAATCTCTCTTTTCCGATCCCCTTTGTCTGCCTTAGCACTCATGACAGGTCCAATGCAGAGTGGTTCAAATTTTACTGACAGGATCATACAAAATATGGCAAAGTGAGCAGAGCGAAAGATTCAAGCCTGCATCGCCGTCGAAGGGTCACGTGATCCTCAGTTTGCAATTAATTTGATTAATTAATTGCCACATCATGTAAATAATTATATTAAAAGTTTTAATCGCTTACCAGCCCTAAAAATAATACAATTTCACATTTGAATAAAATTTTTGGAGATAATAATATTGGTAGCTCACCTGGTAAAGCTTTGTACCTGCGATGCGTAGTGCTGGATTCAAGTCATGTGAAACAAGAGTTACAATGAAAGAAGCAAAAAAAAAAAAAAACAAGCTAAAATGGCCTGGTTGCATTTTTATCTTATGTTTGCATTTGTTTTGCTATCAGACAGTTTTAGGGCCGGGTTTAGTGGCTGGATAGTACATGCCTTTTAAATGCAACAGAGCAAGCTTTTCACACCACTGATCGGACATCTCGTTTCCAAAGTGTTGTACACTTGTATAGATAGATGCTGTATGGCATGTTTCAATTAGGAACCTTCTGTACCCTCTGAACCTTCAGAACAGAACAGAAAAGAAAAGAAAAGAAAAGAAAAGTTTTGTCCTCAACAAACATATAATGTATTAATCTTGATGTCCATGTATTTGGAGGCTCAGCTGGTGGCCCAGAATGGCTCTGCATAAAGAATGTTAATGGATTTCATATTGGAAAGAGTTGCTGAGATATTAACAGTAAATAGATTGCTGCTGTGTGAAGTATGAGCTGGGAATGCAGATGGAATTCACCTGCTAAGCACAACTCGTGACACACTGAGCAAAGCACTACCTCCTGCTACTCTCTGTACCATCAGTACATTTACAGTAGTTTTCGGTGATGGCTATAATGTGGAATGTTTTTTTCATTTTTTTATGTTTTAAAATATGTATTAAATATTAAACTGTTTGCAAGGCAGTGCTTTATTGATATTCCTCGAACATTAAGATTTGGGTTTGTTTTGAACCCTAACTCATGCAATTAAGATGCTCAAGGACAAAGCAGCTCTGAAGCAGCATTTGATTTGCACAGAGAATAAGCCTTAACAATCTTTTTTTTTTCGCTTGCAAGCATTTGTATTTCCTTCTAGAAATTCTAATTAAATGTTCTTGTAGTGTATCAACCGCTACAGGGCTTTAGATTTATGAATCTCTACTTGAGGGTAATCAATGCTTTTAGCTATCTATAAATGCTAGAATGACAGATGGAAAAATCTAGCAGTTCTTCCTATAGGGAATACAAATGAACTGGAAAAGGTGAAAAAATCAAAAGTGTGTGTGGGGGGGGGGGTTGGTTAGGGGATCTGGTTTCTGTTGTAACTATAATTTGTATACAATACAAATCTTTTTTTACAGACATACAGACAAATTACATATGTATATGTGCTTACTTTACATTGTTCTGCCTCAAAGCAACTTGACTGAGCGAAAACTAGCATTTCCTACAAGAAGAGAGAGAGAGAGAGACAGAGGAGGGAGAACGCTTTATGCAGCAGCTTTTATTGAGTCAGAGGGCTGTGTTAGATTTCCCAAGCTTCAAATCATGACCTTTAGTTTAGTGGGGGGGTGGCGTTCTGGCTCAGTAGAGCAACTGACGTTATGTCCCAAAATGTGGCCATCAATCACTCCATCCCTCTGTTTTTCACCTCCTACAACTCCACTCTTGAGGCAGCGCCTGTCCTACGCTCATGCATATTCATGATGGACATGGGTCATGTGCTCAGGAGGGGCCATCAGTCACAATTAGTACAGCAGGACTCTTACGAAGTTTTAAAAGATCCAGCCATAGTTCAAAAATTAAACAAGTACTTTCAAAACTGTGTCTTTGGGAACACCAAGACATCAGATACTGTAGTCACACGCCTCAGAGATTCCACTCACACTGTTCACGTAAGTGGGTTCAGAAATGATTCATCTTTATGCATGGCTTTGTCGTAAGAAAAAAAAATGTATCATTACATTAATTCACCTCTTAATGCTGTCAAAAAACTTTGTGAACAAAGAAAGCCCACCAGTTAATGGCATATATGATTTGCTCCAATGTGTAATAAGTATGGAATGTATGTATGGGTCATGTAGCAAGGAGCAGCATTCAGTGACTTCGAATCATGAGCAGAACACAGAGACAATCAATTGTGAATATAATATAATAAATGAAACTATAGCTAACATACAACTAAACTAAGCAATATATATATATATAGAATGAAGGAAAGTAAGGAAAAGAGAGAGAATAATGGCAGTATCTCAGATCAATTAACAGATCAAATGAGAATCATCAGAGAATCACGATTCAACTTAAAAAGGGGTTCAAACTTAAACACGCATCTAAACAGTTGTATACGGTTACTTGCATTGGTTTTGTAGCTGAATGAGAGTCTTGATGTGGTAGACAAAAGGTCATTGATGATTTATTTTTTAGTGAGCTGAAGATTTTCCTCTGGTTCGTCTGAAGATAGGACGGTCCACAGGAAGTACACAAAGTTACTTGAAGCTAAAAGCTGCCAGAAGGTTAAACTCAAGAGGAGAGTTTTTTGCGTGTCCGTCTCAAGAAGAAGAGTTTTGAGCACCGATTAGTCTGAGTTCAGAACTTTTAATAGTTTGTAGCGGCACCCACTTTTTGGGTATAGTGGCCAATCAGAGGCATGAATTTTTAGCGGGGGGAACTTTCTTTGTCTCTGATTATGGACCATTTGCATTTTTATTGCCGGTCTGGAGAGTTGGTGCAGTTTTACTTCAAAACATAGTAAAAATTGTATGATGCATTTCACGATCACATAGTGTATCTCATTGTTCGAGGAATAAAAAGAAGATAATTCTGATACCAAGAAAGTAACCTATAGAAGATATTAAAGCACTCATACACTTGAATATAGGCATTTAGAGTCTAACTAATACAAGTAAAGGGTTGTAACTAGGTTAATATTATAGGGGGATATACATATAACACATGCATATACCAGATACATTTATAACTGCCTCAATTATGGCCTAAAAGAAGCAAATGTCTTTATGTGTGTGTGTGTGTGTGTGTGTGTGTGTGTGTGTGTGTGTGTGTGTGTGTGTGTGATGTGTATTTGAAATTGTGGAGACCACTGGTCTAGTCAGGCCATTGGTGCCTGGCACGGGGGGGTCATTCATTCAGAATGTGTTTGAAGTTTGATAGGGAGACCAGAGAGGTGACCTGTTGAGCATCTTTTGATAGTGGGGAAAAACCATTGGCAATTTAGCACCCATATAAATGTAAATGGTGAGGCCAGGTCAGTAATTTACATGCAGATGTCAAAAGGCTAAAAGGGTCTCTTAAAACCAAGTGTAATCAACCATCAATGAGCTTACACAGAGGCTACAACAGGCCACCAGGGCACCATACAGACTTTATTAAAGTATTTGCTGATTTTGAGATCACTAAATATAATATTAAAGAGGTGTGTGAACTTGCAAGTACTATGTCCGACACTGTAATATGTTCTGGTCCGCTCCCTACTTACCAGGGTGATGAGATACATAGCAGACTGTCATCACTCAATGGCTGGATGTCTAAGTGGTCCCGCAGAATAACATAGGTTTCATAGACAATTGGAAGAACTTTTGGGGCAGACCTGACCTGTTGAAAAGAGATGGTCTTCATTCCTCTTGGGGTGGTGCCGCTCTTCTCTCTAGAAATATGGCACATAGTCTTAGAGTTCATACTTGACTACCTGGGGCCCTGATCAGGAAGCAGATAGACTGATTAAACCGACCGTATGCTAGCCGCCTCACGTCACAGAAGTCAGTTAATTCTCAGCACATAGAGACTCCTTCACCTAGATATCACACTATAGAGACTGTTTCTGTTCCCCAAACTAGAAAATACAGAAAACATCCAAACCAAAGTAAGAGTAACAATTGGATTGATGTTCAACAAATAAAACACAGATATAATAATGATAAACAAATGATAAAGCTTGGCGTATTGAATATTAGATCCCTTTCTACAAAAGCACTTTTTGTAAATGATGTGATGACTGACCATAAACTAGATGTGCTTTGTTTGACAGAAACCTAGCTAAAACCAGATGACTACAATACTTTAAACGAGTCTACCCCCCAAGTTTCAGGACCTACTCATTGTCGAAATCATACTCTAGATTTAATACTGTCATATGGAATTGATGTCAGTGGCGTTTAAATATTGCAGCAGAGCGATGATATCTCAGATCATTATCTAGTTTCGTGTATATTCCATATAGCTAAAGCTGTAAATTCAATTCAAGTGTATTTGTATAGTGCTTTTTACGTTACAAATCATTGCAAAGCAGTTTTACAGGAATTTAAGTTTCCACAATATATTTATATATTGCAGAACCTTAATATATTTAACTTATGGCAAAATTAGGAAATTCTGTATGTTGTCTGAGCTTTGGCATCCTCTGAGGTCCTCTGAGGGGTTGGCATTATCTTTTCTCAGGTGTTCGGTCATCTCAGATCATTTAGGGGTTGGATCCAGACTGAAGCTTCTGTAATTCCTACAACAAACAGAGAAACAAATAATTTGTAGACATAATTAGCGTAGGTGCTGTTCCATCTAAGCAAAAATGATTTGTTCAACCCAAGCTAAAGAATAATAATAATGTACATTTGATCAGATATAACTGCAGTACAAGATTATAAGATGCATTATGTGAATGCTTGGCTAAAGAGATGTGTCTTTAATCTAGATTTAAACAGAGAGCGTGTGTCTGAACCCCCGAACGTTATCAGGAAGGCTATTCCAGAGTTTGGGAGCCAAATGTGAAAAAGCTCTACCTCCTTTAGTGGACTTTGCTATGCTAGGTACTACCAAAAGTCCAGAGTTTTGCGACCTTAGGGAGCGGGTTGGATTGTAGCGTGGTAGAAGACGAGTTAGGTACGCAGGAGCTAAACCATTTAGGGCCTTATAGGCAAGTAATAATATTTTGTAAATTATATGGAACTGAATAGGTAGACAGTGCAGAGACTGTAAAATTGGAGTAATATGATCATATTTTCTTGACCTGGTAAGAACTCTAGCCACTGCATTTTGGACTATCTGTAGCTTGTTTATTGAAGATGCAGGACAACCACCTAGCAGTGCATTACAATAGTCCAGTCTAGAGGTCATGAATGCAAGAACTAGCTTTTCTGCATCAGAAACAGGTAGCATGTTTCGAAGCTGGAAGAATGCTGTTTTTGTAACATGGGAAATATGATTTTCAAAGGACTTGCTGTCTAATATAAAGTGGTAGCGATCGGACAGGTAGGATCTAAACCATCTTAAAGCCTGCCCTTGAATACCAGTATAGTTTGGTAATCGATCTATGAGTATATCATGGTCTATAGTGTCGAACGCAGCTCTAAGAACAAGTAATACTAGCAATGAGATGCAGCCTTGGTCTGAAGCAAGAAGTAAGTCATTTGTAATTTTAACAAGTGCAGTTTCTGTACTATGGTGAGGCCTGAAATCTGATTGAAATTCTTCATAGAGATCAACTTTTTCTAAAATTTCAGACATAAACAGAAGATTTGAAATGGGTCTGTAATTTGCCAGTTCAATAGAATCTAGTTGTGGTTTCTTAATAAGAGGCTTAATAACCGCCAGCTTGAATGGTTTTGGGACGTGACCTAAAGTTATCGATGAGTTAGTAATATTGAGAAGCGGTTCTTCTGCTACAGGTAACAACTCTTTCAGTAGTTTAGTGGGTATAGGATCTAATAAACACGTTGTTGGTTTAGCTGCACTGATTTAGCTCTTCCTGTCCTATAGTTGTAAAGCACTGCAGTTTTTCTTTGGGTGCGATGAATGAAGCTGAAATACTAGATGCAGTAGAATTTACATTTGTTATTGTATTTCTGATGTTATCTATTTTATCAGTAAAGAAATTCATAAATTCATTACTATTAAACTGTGAGGGAATATTTAGATCGGGCGGTGTCTGCTTATTTGTTAATCTAGCCACTGTGCTAAATAAGAACCTTGGATTGTTTTGGTTATTATCTATGAGTTTGTGGATATACTCTGCCCTGGCAGTTTTTAGAACCTGTCTATAGCTGGACATACTGTTTTTCCACGCAATTCTAAAAACTTCTAAGTTAGTTTTTCTCCATTTGTGCTCAAGATTACGAGTTTCTTTCTTGAGAGAATGGGTATAACTGTTGTACCATGGCGCAGTACGGTTTTCTCTAACCTTTTTCAATTTGAGGGGGGCAACAGCTTCTAATGTATTAGAGAAGATAGTGCCCATGTTTCTAGTCATTTCGTCTAGTTCATGTGTATTTATGGGTACACAGAGCAGTTAAGATAAATCGGGCAGGTTATTTGTGAATCTGTCTTTGGTGGCTGGAACAATAGTTCTGCCCGGACGATAACGCAGAGCCATATAACTAATATCAGTAATACGCAGCATGCACAATACAAGGAAATGATCAGTAACATCATCACTTTGAGGTACGATATCTATATCGGTAACATCAATTCCATGCGATATAATTAAATCGATTTATAAATAAATGTATGATTAAAACGATGAGTGGGCCCGGTGACGTTTTGCTTGACTCCAAAAGAGTTTATTAGGTCAGTAAACGCAAGTCCTAATGCATCATTTGTATTATCAACGTGAATGTTAAAATCTCCGACAATTAGCAGTTTATCAACATTAACCAATAGATCTGAGAGAAAATCTGCTAATTCTTTTAGGAAATCTGTATATGGCCCTGGCGGTCTATACACAGTAGCCAGAGCAAGAGATAGGAGAGATTTATTTTGCATATCTAACAGTGTAACATTAAGCAGAAGTATTTCGAATGAGTTAAATCTCCTGTATCCTGTTTTCTGAGTAACATTGATAATATCACTATATATTGTTGCAACACCGCCGCCACGACCAGTCTGACGGGGCTCATGTTTATAACAGTAGCTTGGTGGAGTACACTCATTTAGACACAAATATTCATGAAAACATTCAAATATGAAAACACTCATATTTCATTATTATCTGTGATCATTTAATTTACAATAACTGCTTTGGGTGCGAGTAATCTAATATTTAGGAGCCCAAGCTTTAAAAATAGTTTTTGTTCATTTATTTTGCGTTTTTCTGGTTTAATCACGATCAGATTTTTTCTAGATCCTGCATTAAATTTATATTTTGACCTCGCTATTCGGGGAACAGACATAGTCTGTATAGATTGGACAATGCAAGTACTTTTATTTTTTTAAGTGGGTAGAACAAAAGTCATCATAGCAGTTATTTGAGAATTGGCTTACTAGTCAGATGGAGCGTAGCATCCTAGAGATGTTGTCCGACAGGAGTTCTGCTCCGACTCTGCTGGGGTGCAGGCCATCAGCACGGAAAAGCCTAGGACGCTCCCAGAAAAGATTCCAATTATTAACAAAGAGCAGTTTCTGTTCTTTACACCATGACAATAACCATTCGTTTAAAGCAAAAAGTCTAATGAACATTTCCTCGTCGATACGTGGGAAGCGGTCCTGACACGATGATGTCGTCGCGGGTGATGTGCTGCGTACCGTCTCGATCAGGCTTCTGAAGTCCCTCTTCAGTGTCTCCGTCTGCCGCAGCTTGGTGCCGTTAACCCCCGCGTGCAGCACGACAGCACCGATGCTCTCGTCGCCCTTCAGGATCGCGGGTATCTGCGCAGAAACATTGAGAACATGAGCACCGGGGTGAGTGTGCACTTTACCTTCAGCTAACGTAGCACAGACGTGCAGGACGATGGAGTCTCCGACGATCACAGCGTCGCATTCCGTCTCGCAGAGGGGAGCGAAGCGGTTCCGGGTGGAGATCTCGAAGGGCAGAGGGGGAGAGTTCGTCGCCCGGGGCCTGGCTCGCGTCTTCTGCTGATGGCGCCGGAGTGAAGGACATCTGGGAAGATCGCATCCTGGGTGCACAGGGTCTGTGCAGAGAAACACACGGAGTAGAGGTGGTGGGAGTGTTAGCAGTGTGCTGTATACTTACCCCGGACTTGTGAGCATCAGCCCGGGATGTTTCCTGCGCGGCTCTCCGCTCTCTCAGCTGGGCCTGCTTCTCCACCAGGACGCGGATCTGCTTCTCCATGGCTTCTAGCTCCAGCTGCACCGAATGCAGCTCGAACGTGTCCTCACCTGCACTCAAAGGTAGACACAAATCCGCCATTTAAGCAAGTAACTGTGAAACAATGGTAATGTGTGTGAATAGAGTATTAGCGGCAGCCACGCTGCCGATGCTAACGGGCTATAAGCTAATAGCAGACTCGAGAAATCTAAATAAAACTAGTGATAACAAGGCGCTCCGATTGGTTTTGTTTTAGAATGCTATAGGGGATATTCACATGTTATAGAAACGAAAATTATAGTGTATACAATTTTTTTAAGATAGAAAATAGACGATAAAGAATCAACTTGACGGTAAAGCCAACTCCTTGTTACAAATATAGTAAAACCATCACTTCTACCACAAAAGACAACTTTTTAAATAATCTTCCTGACTTATCTCAATTCCTCAGCATATCCAATTGCTCAGAACAACTTGATGATGTAACAGTAACTATTGGCTCTCACTTTTCTAGCACTTTAGATACGGTTGCTCCTTTACGCTTAAGGAAGATTAAGGAAAAGAGTCCAACACCGTGATATAATGAGCACACTCGGGCCCTAAAGAGAGCAGCCCGGAAAATGGAGCGCAGCTGGAGAAAAACAAAATTAGAGGTATTTCATATTGCTTGGCGGGAAAGTACCCTATCCAACAGAAAAGCATTAAAAACTGCTAGATCTGCTTACTTTACATCTCTTTTAGAAGAAAACAAACTCAACCCCAAGTATTTATTTAATACAGTGGCTAAATTAACAAAAAAACATAATATCAGCAGGTGCAGACATTACCCAGCAGCACAGTAGTAATGACTTTATGAGCTACTTTACTTCCAAGATCGAAGCTATTAGAGATAACATTTGTAACCATGCAGCTGTCAGCCACAGTATCGCATCAGATAGTGCACTATAGATCCCCTGAGGAACAATTCCACTTCATTATCTTCGATTGGAAATGAAGAATTGTATAAACTTGTTAAATCATATAAACCAACAACCTGTATTTTAGACCCTGTTCCACCTAAGCTCCTAAACGAGGTGTTTCCAGAAGTAATAGATCCTCTTCTGAATATTATTAACTCAGCATTGTAATTAGGATATGTCCCAAAAACCTTCAAACTGCCTGTTTTTAAGCCTCTTATTAAAAAACAACAACTTGACCCCAAAGAATTAAATAATTACAGACGGATCTCGAATCTCCCTTTTCTGTCAAAGATATTATACAAGGTAGTATCATCACAACTATATTCCTTCTTAGATAAAAAATATATATGTGAGGATTTCCAGTCAGGATTTAGACCATATCGTAGTACTGAGCTTGCTCTCGTTAGATTTACAAACGACTGTAACGACTCTGTAAATTCTTGGTCATCAGCTAGGAACCTAGGCATACTTTTTGATAGCAATCTTTCCTACAAAAAACATGTTTCTAGCATTTGTAAAGCTGCATTTTTCCATCTTAAAAATATATCTAAATTACGACCTATGCTCTCAATGTAAAATGCAGAGACATTAATTCATGCATTCATGACCTCGAGGCTAGATTATTGTAATGCTTTATTGGGTGGTTGCCTTGCACGTTTAATAAACAAACTCCAGCTGGTTCAAAATGCAGCAGCTAGAGTTCTTACTAGAACCAGGAAGTATAACCACATTAGCCCGGTTCTGTCAACACTGCACTGGCTCCCTATTAAACATTGTATATGTCATATAATACAAAATAAGTGGAGCAGTGTGATTGATTGGTTAACCTTATTTCATTTTGGAAATTGTTGTAGCAATTTCTGTCTTAATCTATTATATTGTTTGCCGTGGATTAATTTATTATATTGTTTGTGGTGGATTCACTTTTATATTGTTTGCTGTGATTTTGTTGGACCATTGATGGTACTGTTTTCCCTCTTTCACAAACTGCAATAACAACAAACACTAATTGACACACCTGTGGAACCCCGTTCACCTCAGCGATCTAATTTGCCAGCTGATCAGATCACTCCCAATAAAAAGGACGCTAGATCTCTTACCGGGGAGATGCGCTCTGGACAGATGAGCGAGCCGTGTGCTGAAGCGGACTGTTGCTGATCTTCTCTTCCCTCGGTGTTGTTGCTGGCTGGATTTCCTGTGCCTGGTGGAGTCGAATCCCAGGTTCTGCTGTGTCAACGCTCGCAAAACTCCGACTAAAGGGAAGTGGTTCTTGTTTTTCCCCACGCTGATGTGGTTTTAATATCTGAGTTGAAGGAGGCGTTCTTAGATGTCCATTTCTGATAAGGTGACAGATCCAGGAGTCGACGGCAGGGCAGCAGATACGATAGCATTGTTGATGAGTCCGTTTGAAGTAGGAAAGGAAAGTTGTCATTTTAGTCATCTAAGAGCTTTTCTAAGTTGCCGGGCTACGAGCAAGCGGCCCATTGATTTCACGATCTCTCCACTGACAGACGCAGAGCGGCGCCGCGGAAATCCTGGTCCGGGATTTTTCGGGATTGGGATTGGCTGTTTGAGGTCTCGCTGAAACAGACATTCTTTGCCGGCGGCAGGGGAAACACGGAGCTAAATCCGGATTTGACTGGATTTGGGTATTGTTTCACCCTGGGACAGAATATTGGACAATTCATGTTTTATTGTCTCCCCTGGCTTTTGAGGATGAAATTGTGATTTTACTGCCCTTTTAAATTTCATTTTTACAAAACATAATAAAGTACTATTTTGGTAATTCTTGTCTTTCTCTCTGTGTTGGTGTGGCTGGGAATCTAGATTTATTTGAAATTTACAGACTTCCAATCTGTTACATTAGTGGCGTAGTCGGCAGGGTTCCCTTTCCACACCACACAGTGAAGAATGGCAGATGAAAATGAAGGGCAGCCTGAAGGCCCAAGGTGTAATGTGTCACAAGGAACTGGGGCCAGACTAGAAAATGTTCCACTTAATCAGCCTGTGATAAATGCAATGATGATGCCTTGGTTTATGGGGGTCCCATGGATCCCAAGGTTTAATGGTGACTCAAGTAAAATGAGTTTTTCTGAATGGAGTGGGCAGGTACAGGCTATGCTGAGGGCACAAGGGTTAAATGAGGAACAGAAAATTGATTTTATATATGGGGCACTTGAGGGTGAGGCAAAAAGAGAGATGAGGCTACTGAATCCAAGAAGACGCTTAACAAGTGTAGACCTGCTGAGTGAGTTAAAGAGGCTGTATGGGCGTGAAAAACCAGTAGCCCAGATCCGGGCACAATTTTTTAAATGCCATCAACAGGAAGAGGAAACTGTTTCTGCTTTCATTCTCCGTCTCCGGGAATTATTCTCCACATGGAGGGAGCAAGAACCAGCGGGCTCTGCCCAGGATGAGATGACTATTAGGGACCAGCTTGTCCTGGGTTTGAAGCCTGGTGTGGTGCAACAGGAACTCCAAAGGCAGGTACGTAGGAAACCTACATTGTCCTTCACTGAGGTGTGTAGTGAAGTGAGAGCATTAGAAGTTGAGTTGAAGATGGAGCCTGTCTGTGCCTCACGTATCTTTGTGCCACAGACAAACCAATCCATGGTTGCACCAAGCCTAGAGGAGTGGCGGGAGACAGTAAGAGCTGAACTTAGAAAAGAAATTACAGACCAACTTTCTGTTATTAAAGAAACCTTAACTGACGAGATTAAACGCCAACTTTCTCCTCAGACTTGGGTGCATAGAGATCCGCCTTTATCCCCTAGGGGGGCTGTTCAGGAGGGCCGGTATACTGCCTCCCCCAGGCGTCACCAGACTTTGGAATGGGACGACCGGGGCAAACCAATCTGTAGAGGCTGTGGGAAGGCTGGTCACATTCAGAGGTACTGTCAACAGGAGAGGAGGCAGTTAAACTAACAGCCCCAACCACTGAGAGCCAGGTGGTTGGGGAGGGGGACCAGGGAAACCAAACTGACAAACCATCTCTGGTGGGGACGTGTCCGGGAGTTGAAGTTGTTGTTGCAGGAGTGAAATTGCCCTGCTTGCTTGATACAGGCTCACAAGTTACATTGTTTAGTGAAACTTTCTTCCAGAAATGGCTGAGTGGAGAGCAGAAGCGAAGCCCACAAGATCTGCACTGGCTTTCTCTAAAAGCAGCTAATGGATTACAGATCCCCTATATTGGCTACGCCATCTTGGATTTTTCAGTGGGAGGAGTTACCGTGCCAGGTAAAGGGGTTATCATTGTAAAGGATGAGTGCCTGAGTGCTGAAAGGGGTATTTTAGGGATGAATGTAATTTCACATTGTTGGAAAGAGCTGTTTCAGGGAGTTCACCCTGGCCTGACTGTCTTCGGTGCAACTATGTCACGTGAAGCAAAGGGGGAATGGGAGCGTGCTTTTGCTGTCTGTCAAAAGGTTTCACAGGTTGAATTATCCGAGGGACAGATTGGAGTGGCCAGGTTAACCCGCCAAGACCCAGTTTATTTGCCTCCGAATAGTGAGATGGTACTGTGGACACACCTCTATGGTGCAAAAGCTGGGTCAGATCTTTGTGTTTTGGTGGAGAGCCCAGAAAGAGATGACGAGTGGCAGGTGGCCCGGACTGTTACTATTGTGGTGAAAGGACGTCTCCCTATAAGGGTACGTAACCTCAATCCTTACCCTATATTGATACCTCAACGCCGCCCCCTTGCTAATGTTTTCCAGGTTGACCCAAGGCAGATCCGAGGAGAAAAGGATCTTGTTTTGAAGACTTTAGATCCAGGCGTGGTGGAAGTGGATGTGCAGACCAACCATATCAGCACAAAGGATCAGCATCCAGTCAACCTGCTGAAAGGTGATGGCTTAACCATAGACCAACAACAGCAGATGGACTCACTGTTACAGCGATGGAGAGACATCTTTGCAGCAGGTGATGAGGACTTTGGCCAGACCAGTGCAGTCCTCCACTCCATACCTACGGGTTCTGCACCACCCAGTAGGGAGCGCTACAGGCCAGTTCCACCAAGCCTGTACCCTGAATTGAGGGAACTTCTGCAAAACATGCTGGATAATGACGTCATAAGGGAAAGCTCCAGCCCTTGGGCAGCACCAATTGTCCTTGTGAAAAAGAAGGATGGATCCTGGCGCTTTTGCGTGGACTACAGGAAGCTGAATGCCCTAACCCACAAAGATGCCTATCCCTTGCCAAGGATAGAAGAATCCCTCACCAGCCTCAAGCAAGCTGCTTGGTATTCTACCCTTGACCTGGCCAGTGGATATTGGCAAGTAGATGTGGACCCGAAGGATCGAGAGAAGACTGCATTCACCACACCCTTGGGCTTGTACGAGTTCCGGAGGATGCCCTTTGGCCTCTGTAATGCACCTGCAACATTTCAACGCCTGATGCAGCGGTGCCTGGGTGGGCAGGTCCATGACTCTCTCCTGATCTACTTGGACGACGTTGTTGTATACTCCCCAGACTTTGACACCCATATCAGTCACCTGGAGCAGGTCTTTGAGAAGCTGGCAGCCCATGGCTTAAAGTTGCAGCCCCATAAATGCAGCCTGTTCCAGAGGAAAGTCACCTACCTCGGCCATGTCATCTCTGGTGAGGGAATATCCACAGATCCCGAAAAGACCGCTGTCGTTGAGAACTGGCCTATCCCCTTTACCATTAAGCAGGTACGCTCATTCCTTGGGTTTGTGGGGTACTACAGAAGATTTGTAAAAGGGTTTTCTAAAATAGCTGCACCCCTGAATGCTCTTCTAGTAGGTTCTGCTAGTATGCGGAGAGGAAATGCTTCCATCAACTGGACCACAGATTGCCAGATGGCATTTGATTCTCTGAAGACCGCTCTGGTGAGTGCCCCAATCTTGGCATATGCAGACTTCTCAAAACCTTTCCATCTTTACACGGACGCCAGCCTGGGAGGTTTGGGGGCTGTGTTGGCACAGCTACAGGATGGTAGAGAGAGAGTTATAGCTTATGCCAGCAGGAGCCTTAACCCTACCGAGAGGAATGACCAAAACTACAGTTCTTTTAAACTGGAGTTTTTAGCCCTTAAATGGGCCGTCACCGAAAAATTTAAAGACTATTTGTGGGGCAATAAATTCCTGGCCTTTACGGATAATAACCCTCTGGTCCACCTGAATACGGCACACTTGGGTGCCACAGAACAGCGGTGGGCCGCGCAGCTGGCGAATTTTGACTTTGAGCTTAAGTATCGCCCTGGCGCTTCCAATCGTAATGCTGATGTCTTGTCCAGGTTACCACAGGAAACAGGATCCAACCGACAGACCCAAGTGGAGACAGCAGTGGTGGAGTCCGAGGCTACCACAGAAGCCAAAGACCATTGGAGGGATTGGCAGGAGAAAGATCAGACGGTGGCTCAAATTAAGGGTTGGGTAGTTGGAAATTGTTTTCCAGGAGTTGAGGAGAGGAAAGCTTGCCTACCTGCAACAAACCGCCTCTTAAGGGAATGGAGTCGATTACACATCCAGGAGGGTGTGTTGAAGCGGAGGGCCCAAGAGCGTCATACAGGGTTGAGCCTCTATCAAATCGTGGTTCCCAAAGACAAGACTTATAAGTTGTGGGAGAAGTATCACAACGCCTCAGGCCATATGGGGATAGCCAAGGTTGAGGGCTTGCTGAGAAAAGCCTTCTTTTGGCCCGGAATGGGTGCTGACTTGCAAGATTGGGCATCCAAATGTTCAATTTGCACTCAACAGAAAAGAGGACCAGAGGTAAGGGCACCCTTGGTGCCTATTCTTACATCATACCCTTTGGAAACCGTTTCAATTGATTATTTGTCGCTTGGTAGGCATGGTGACACTTATCCGTATCTGTTGGTAATAACTGACCTTTTCTCCAAGTACGGATGGGTTGTCCCCACAAAAGACCAGACAGCAGCCACTACGACACGTGCCCTTTGGCGCCATCTTATCCAGCCATGGGGGTGTCCAGAACGAATCCTCTCAGATCAAGGGGCAGCCTTTGAGTCAACCATGGTGGCACAGTTGTGCAGTCTGTATGGGTGTACCAAAGTTCGAACTACACCCTACAGGCCCCAAGGAAATGGGGCCTGCGAAAGGTTTAACAAGACTGTTTTGTCTCTTTTAGGAACACTGAGTCCAGAAGATCAAGTGCGGTGGCCAGATCATTTGCCGACTCTCTTGCAGATGTATAACAACACCCCTCATGAGACCACTGGACTGACCCCACACTTTGTCATGTTTGGCCGACATGCCCGCCTGCCAGTAGAAACGGCTGTTGGGGCGCCACCATTGACCCAAAGACAAGACTTGGAGGGTTGGGTTCACCAACATAACCAGACCCTACAGAGAGTCTACAGACAGGTGGCAGCAAAAACCAGAGAAAGCAGAATGCGGGACAAGGCCAGGTATGATCAGAAAACAAAGAAACTCCCCTTGTTGCCCGGAGAGCGGGTGCTCCTGCGCAACTTCCGCCGTAGAGAACAAGGGAAGTTGGCACCGTACTGGCAGCCCCAACTCTATGTGGTTCTTGACCAACTACGCCCAGGCCTGCCAGTTTTCCAGATAAAGCCTGAAGGAAAGGAAGGCCCCATCAGGACAATTCATCGGAATCACCTAAGGCCTTGCCTTTTCAACCCCCCTGAGGAGCTTCAACAAGCCCCAGAGACTGAACCGGTGAACCCCAATTTTTCAAATGCCTTGTATTCTGGGCCTTTGTCGCTACCTCTGACCTTTGTGCCCATAGCCTGTGCCCCTCCTGCAGTTTTAGTGGACGATGACCCAGTAGCCCCTATTGTGAGACCTGAGCCAGGAGATAGATCTCCCCTGCGTAGGTCCCAGAGACAAAATAGGGGTAGGCCTCCAGACAGGTATGGACATTAAGACTTTGTCGGGACGACAACTGTTAAGGGGGGAGGAGTGTCATATAATACAAAATAAGTGGAGCAGTGTGATTGATTGGTTAACCTTATTTCATTTTGGAAATTGTTGTAGCAATTTCTGTCTTAATCTATTATATTGTTTGCCGTGGATTAATTTATTATATTGTTTGTGGTGGATTCACTTTTATATTGTTTGCTGTGATTTTGTTGGACCATTGATGGTACTGTTTTCCCTCTTTCACAAACTGCAATAACAACAAACACTAATTGACACACCTGTGGAACCCCGTTCACCTCAGCGATCTAATTTGCCAGCTGATCAGATCACTCCCAATAAAAAGGACGCTAGATCTCTTACCGGGGAGATGCGCTCTGGACAGATGAGCGAGCCGTGTGCTGAAGCGGACTGTTGCTGATCTTCTCTTCCCTCGGTGTTGTTGCTGGCTGGATTTCCTGTGCCTGGTGGAGTCGAATCCCAGGTTCTGCTGTGTCAACGCTCGCAAAACTCCGACTAAAGGGAAGTGGTTCTTGTTTTTCCCCACGCTGATGTGGTTTTAATATCTGAGTTGAAGGAGGCGTTCTTAGATGTCCATTTCTGATAAGGTGACAGATCCAGGAGTCGACGGCAGGGCAGCAGATACGATAGCATTGTTGATGAGTCCGTTTGAAGTAGGAAAGGAAAGTTGTCATTTTAGTCATCTAAGAGCTTTTCTAAGTTGCCGGGCTACGAGCAAGCGGCCCATTGATTTCACGATCTCTCCACTGACAGACGCAGAGCGGCGCCGCGGAAATCCTGGTCCGGGATTTTTCGGGATTGGGATTGGCTGTTTGAGGTCTCGCTGAAACAGACATTCTTTGCCGGCGGCAGGGGAAACACGGAGCTAAATCCGGATTTGACTGGATTTGGGTATTGTTTCACCCTGGGACAGAATATTGGACAATTCATGTTTTATTGTCTCCCCTGGCTTTTGAGGATGAAATTGTGATTTTACTGCCCTTTTAAATTTCATTTTTACAAAACATAATAAAGTACTATTTTGGTAATTCTTGTCTTTCTCTCTGTGTTGGTGTGGCTGGGAATCTAGATTTATTTGAAATTTACAGACTTCCAATCTGTTACATATACATTTTAAGATCTTGCTAATTACCTACAAGGCCCTGAATGGTTTGGCACCTGAGTATTTGAGTGAGCTCTTATCGCATTATAGTCCTTCACGTCTGCTACGTTCTCAAAACTCTGGCCGTTTGATAATACCTAGAATATCAAAATCAACTGCGGGCGGGAGATCATTTTCCTATTTAGAGCCCAAACTCTGGAACAATCTACCTAACACTGTTCGGGAAGCAGACACACTCTGTCAGTTTAAATCTAGATTAAATACCCATCTCTTTAACCTGGTTTACACATAATACACTATCACATTTCTATAATTCAAATCCGTTAAAGGATTGTTAGGCTGCATTAATTAGATCAACCGGAACCGGGAACACTTTCCGATGTACTTGTTACATTGTTAGAAGAATGGCATCTATGCTAATATTAGTCTGTTTCTTTCTTATTCCGAGGTCACCGTAGCCACCCAGATCCAGACTGTATCCAGATCAGATGGTGGACCAGCACCTAGAGATGACCTCTACAGCCAGAACACCTAGATGAGCCCCAGAGACTGATCCCCAGTGAAGACCCTGTCTCCAAGACGGCCATCGGGACAAGACCACAGGAACCAGATGAGTCCTTTGCACAATCTGATTCTGCTTTAGCCTAGATATAAACTGCTGATTTTGTCTGGCGAGAGGAGAATGACACTATTTCGACAAACTATTTCCCCGTCTAAATACTGTAAAGCTTATATAAAGCCACCCAGCTTTATATCAAGCCGATGTAAAGCTGCTTTGACACAATTTGCATTGTTAAAAGTGCTATACAAATAATATTGACTTGACTTGAAAACATTTATGATCATTTAATTGTTAGCTATGATTTAATGTTTATTTAATTTTAATATGCACTCTAAATTCACTTTGAAGACTTTGTCAGTAGTCTTAAGAAACCATGTATGCAGGTCCATTATGCAAAATTGTGATGACTGACATTGTGGTAACTACAGCAACATTCTGGTATCGTTTAGTATCTGTTTTTTTTTTTTTAAGTAATATTACAGTGACAAAAAACTCATTATGTTTATATGCAACTTATTATATGCAATGCTTATTTAGCATCTTTTGTCTTGGCTTATAAAGCAAGTGTTTGGATTTAACTTTATTATAGGCTGGTTCTTTTTTTTTCAAGCAAGATCTGGCAACACTAGACCAGACATACATAATTCCCTGTGATTTGATACAGTACATGTTTAAGTATGTCATTAAGACCTAGTTGTTCATACTGCATAATATTTCTATATGTTGTTGTCACTGCCTGATTTTTTCAAAAGTTAATTTGGTAGAATGCAGTTGTCACTCCAATAAATGACTGAACTGTGTGTGTAATGAACAGGATTATACACTTAAAGGTGAACTGACAACTGAATTTAGCTGCAGTGTGAATGGAACCATTGAATCATTTACTTAACTGATTTGTTCAAAACACTGAATCATTCACTATTTTGTGTTGATGCATCGTTGATCTGTGACTTTGTAAAAATGCAAATTACTCAATTTGAACTTTTTTATGGTTTTCCGCACACAAAACACAAGTATTTTATTAACTGTTTCTGCTTGTTTGGTTGGTGTGAAATTCAATATTCAAGTATGCATTACAAGATTTGCTGGTGGGTTCTTAAGTCGTGTTAAAAGAGGTTGTGGCATTACATAATGTTGAGACTAGCACACAGACATTCATTGATAATTCAAGCTTGTAGAGGTGCCGACAGAGTCAGTACTTTGGCTTCCACCCTCTAGGTACAGAGCTGTTTTTCATTTCTCATGTAGTTATATGATCCAGTTGAGTAATTTAGGGCTTCAGAGATGAAGAGAGGAATTTATAAGCAGGGAGAGTTGTACTGGGATGTGAAGACAGCACAGGTTTATGTGTAAGGAATGAGAAATACTTGCAGATGCTAGCCTTTAGAGGACTGCAAGCAGGGGATGAAATCAACACCCGCCAACAGCCAAATGCAGGTACTTTTTGTGCAGTGGCTGGTAATGGTGCTCATTTGATTTGTAAGACATATCAGATATACATATAACAAGAAATGCTGTTGTTTAGATGCAAAGACACTCATTTGATTGTATTTGTAAATGTCTGATTGGCTGTTGGTGGGCTGTTTGTTCACACTTCACCGCTCATACACACAGCCTATAAGCGTTTCAGAGAAATAAAGCACAGGAGGGTTCTCAGCAGAATGCCTCAAAATAAGCAGGATATTCTACTGCATCTGACTAAAATGTTAATATCTTACATTTTGATCATTATCAGACTTTTCGGACAGAAAGTCAAATGTTAGCATTGACTCTTGACAGTGAAGTCAATTAAATGTTAGCACTGCTGTACACTAGCACATGGCTAGAGAACAGACAAAAACCCGGTCACAAACCTTAAATACTGATTTCATTTTATTTATTTAAAGACTTAAAGTTTCTTGTTTTCTGTCACGTTGACATGCACTTTGCATAACTAATTGTGAACTAGACATGACAATTATCTGGTTATCTTAAAGTTGTTTGTTAAAGAGGTGTACACACTTGAAGACAGGTCTGCTACATTCAGTTTCATTTTCAAGTTTTTCACTCTGATTGCATGTTAAAACTGACTTGAAACTTTTTGGCTTAACTCGATATTTTCATTTTAATAGAACATGTTTCAGTCAAGTAGGCAGCTCAAAATAAGTTGTACACTTCCCATCATGCTTTGCACATTACTAAATATGGTGAGAGGAAATGTTGAAATAAAGTGTTATTGTATGCATTTTTAGCAAGATGAGAAAATAAGGAGATTTATTAAAGTCTAATGCTCTATTATGTCAGTATTTCAAAAAACTTTATGTAACACTTGAGCTGGACTTGCATGGACAGTGGTTCTCCATTATGGAAACATGTTATCTCTCCTCAAATGTAGGATGAACTAAAGCACACTGAGTAATCCCATTGAGAATTAGACAAGTCCAACTAACATGATTCAATCATGTGGAATAACTGTCCATGATTGAATCATGTTCAGTCAAAGAGTTATTTATTGGTGATTGTTCATGAGGACATTGACTTATCTTTAATCCTAAAAGAAATACAATGAAATATGTCATTCAAAATATGGGAAAACAAATATATTTGGAACATTCTTTCATATTAGCATAGTACATTATGCTTTGGGGGATTGTTTTTTTTTTTTTTTTTAAGAGTGAGTGGAGTTTTACTGCACTAACAAGAGCAACAATTTTGTAGTTTACACAAAGCATAAAGTCATGTGTTTCCATTTATTTAGAGCACAGCATTGTTACTTAGTTGCCTAATGATAAGCCACTTACCACCGAACTGCATTTATGGGATTCTAGACATTAAAACTGATGTTAAAACAGCTGATGTTATTTGTGGACACTAATTAAATTTGTGAGCATTAAGTTTAAAGCACAAAAGCTGTATATATTTATAAAGAGAGAAATAATGAAAAGCTACAAATGCATTACCATCTGCAATATTTATTTATTTCTTGGGCGAATATAAATAACTATCTAAAAACAGCTAAAATATATATGCAGTATATATATATATATATATAGTGCATTCACTGGATGCAATTAAATTGCTACAACATTATCTTTTCTACATAAAATATATTTTTTTATATGTTTCCACTTTATAAACTCACTTCAACTCCCATCATTTCCACAGCTGAGCATGTTTTCTTTTTGGCGTTCCTCATGATTACGGGATTACAATTCCCTTTAGACTTATACACAACCACTTACCAGTTCTCCTCACAATTTATCACTGAAGCGTTTCAGTCTCAAAGATGAGAACTTAATTACTTCCCTGCTATTTTTCACACCCGTTTTCCCAAAGCTAGAAAGAAATAAACTAATTAACAACTTACATGAAAATATCGGTCTCATTTTGCATTCACTACAGTGTAGACCAGAAAGTTGCGTTAGTAAAGACACAAACTTTGTAAACACTCTCGTCCCTCAGGACTGCATGTGAGGGCCACAGTACACTGCGACCAGATGGAGCTCAGCACTCTATCTAATCATGCTGATATCGATTTTTGTTGTGGAACTGCTTTGACTCATACCTGCACATGTGAAGCCTTCATTTCAAAGAAAGTTATCCATATTACCCAATTATGGCTTGCAATTGGATTCTTGTTTTGAGCATCCATGGAGAGCAATTAGGCAAGATTCGGTTTGTTTTATTCAATGTCTTCTTCAGGCTCATAAAGCATTACAGCTCTGATGTCAGTGTCATAATATAATTTGGTTAGGGGACATTACAACTCTAGCTCTTTATTGATAATGGGCACAATCAATCAGCTGCAAAGCTTGACATGAGGGTAAACACAAGCATCATTGTATTACATGCATTGAAATATGCAAACACATTGAAATGTCCAAATTGTTTGGCTTAATGCGGTGCATTTTGCATTTTGTGACAACGTGATATATGTCATTAGAACATGTTTTAAATCAACTTTGACATGTTCAAAAGGATGCATCAGGTCATCATTGAAAGTCCCCTGGTGGCCCTGAGAAACTTAACACACAGTGTTCAACAAATTTAATAGATGTTAACACCTGAGCTTTATAGTTGAGTGCAACAGTCTGAAACACTGCTGAATATTAACAACTAGATGATTTTCAATCCTCTGTATCAAGCCCTGACAGTATGAGGGAGTGAGAGCTCATTGTTACTGACAGTCGCAGGGAACACAAGCAGAGAGCCAATCTCTCATTGATATTGTGGTGCAATGCACCATGCATCTACTAGTAAGATCCACTGTCAACCTCTTCCTTTGCTGGGCCCCCATGTACAATAACAACAGCAACTGACAAGAATCTTGGGCATGTCGGGCCTGCAGTGGCTGTGATATTTGAAGAAGCTGTGGAGAGGGTTCGGAAACATGCCAAACATCCATTTATTTGCTTCCCTTACTGTCAACATGAATCACATGAGTCTACAAACCAATGCTCCTAGAGATTTTGAGTGGCTAAGATCCATGAACCTATGGGCCCATGACTGAGCCAAACATCTGAGTAATAATGCCTCAGAACAAAAAGTCTTGTTACTCATTCAGGAGTTTGTAAGCTCTAGCCAAAGACAGTCACAGTGGGTGTGGCATCAGGCCTTGGAGTGACATCGGTTTTACATAAAAACGACCGAACAAAAAGGGAGATGTAAATTGTCCATGGGGAATATCATGACTTAAATCAAATGGGATCTCCTGAGGTCTCTTGGCTACTTTGTACACCAGGGCTGTCCAATCCTGCTCCAGGAGGACCATTTTCATGTAGAGATTAGCTCCTTTACACCTGCTTGGAAGATTCTAGAGTTTCTAAAGACCTTGATGAGCTGATTTAGGTGTGTTTAATTATGGATAGAGCTACACTCTGCTGGAAGGTGGCCCTCTGGGAGCAGGATTGGACAGTACTTTTGTACTTGTATACCCCTTCCTCTTCACAAGAGGTGCCAAAATCTGCTCCTGAATGGGTATTTTCTTGCAGAATCTGGTTCTAACACTATTTCAACACTCCTGCCTGTAGTTTTTAAATAGTCTTGAAGTCCTTGACTGGCTGGTTCAGGTGAGTTTAAGTAGGGTCGTAGCTAAACTCTGCCGGAAGGTGGCTCTTCAGGAGCAGGATTTGACAAACCTGCTCCACGTTCTACCCATAATAACGGCACCTGACAAGAATTGTGAGTTGCAGTGCCTGGGGTTGTTGCAGGTAGAAGCTATGTAGAGGATTCAGAAACATGCCAAACAACATTTCTTTGCTTCCTCTACTGTCAACATGAATCACAAGTCTACAGATGCAAAGAGAGACTCAGAGAGACTTTGACTGGATAAGATCCATGAGCCTATGGGCCCGTGACTGAGCCAAACATCTGAGTAATGTTGTCTCAGAACAAAAAAAAAGTCTCATTCAGTAGATTGCAAGCTTTAGTCATCATTCTAGTCATTTTTAGCAGAATCAAATGATGTTCAGAAAGCAGGAAAGGCATGCATAAACACAGATCTAAAGTGGAGAAACGCATTATTTACCCATGGGATGCAGGGACGTGTTTCATGGATTGAGGCTAGGTCATCAGTCATTGTGCACAGTCACTGATCTTTTTAAACTGAGAGGATGTTTTGGTATGCAAGCAGGAGGGCCAGAGTTGTAGCTCATTATTCAGAACACCCAAGTTGCTTCCGAGAATATCCAATGAAATTTCAAAGACTTGTTGGTTATTTGTTGTATAATTGCATTGTAACCTTGAGAATATGTCTTCTGTGAAGAGTCTCAAAGATGATGGCCTACATTTTCTTAACTTTGGTTGTGACATTAAGACCTTAGGGGTCCCATAAATCCTAACTGAGTATGACAGTGTTCCTTTTGATCCTTGCACACCTCCCAGCTCTGTATTGAATAGAAATTCAGAATGTGTAAGTAAATGCAGCTGTGGAGAATGCCTCTATGATTTTTAGAGAATGTTCTCGACCTTGAGGTTAACCACATGCTTTCTTTTAAACCCCATAGAAACTTCTTCTTTTTTTTTTTTCAATCACATACATTGTGCATCTTTATGTTTACAAACAACGAAAGAGAAAAGACCACTAATAAGCAATCCTATTTCTAGTTCCTCTGTGGAATTCCTTATTAGCCCAAACAATATACATAAAGTCATGTTTAACATTGTTGCATGATCACTAACAGGGAATACCTGCTGTTTAAATGCAACATGATGCTCCATCTGTCAGCTTGTGTGCTACACATTGCTCTTACATCGGGATCATCATGATCCAGATGCATTTTGACAGCCTCTGCCGGAGCGTACAGGTTATTCCTGTACGAGGTGTGCAGGTCACAGTACGCTGCTGATATTGAGAAGGAAGCAACACTGCTCAGATTTAACCTATTATACAGACTAAATTATTCGAAATAAGACAGTTTTCCTTCAGAAAACTATGGAACTGAACTAAAGCCCCTGCAGAAATTCAATTAAGGAAGTCTTAATTGAATAATTCAAGGGTAGTGCAATGCGCTGTCTATAAGGATTTGGGGGGCTTTGACAATACAAAGTATTTTGGATTTATTCAATTAGCGCTCGGAAATGCTTTTCCAAAGGTCAGACAGGGAAGCGAAACAAACAGTGCTCTGTTAATGTGCATTGAATGTGGGGGAAGTCGTGGCCTAATGGTTAGAGAGTCGGACTCGTAATCGAAAGGTTGCGGGTTCGAGTCCCCGGCCGGCAGGGATTGTAGGTGGGGGGAGTGAATGTACAGCGCTCTCTCCACCCTCAATACCACGACTGAGGTGCCCTTGAGCAAGGCACAGAACCCCCAATTGCTCCCCGGGCGCCGCAGCATGGCTGCCCACTGCTCTGGGTGTGTGTTCACGGTGTGTGTGTGTGTGTGTGTGTGTGCGCATTTGTTCACTACTCACTGCTGTGTGTGTGCACTTGGATGGGTTAAACGCAGAGCACCAATTTCGAGTATGGGTCACCATACTTGACAATACGTCACGACTTTTTACTTTTTTACTTTACTTATTGAGAGGGCCCTCTTCTTCACCCCCCTGACTTGCATTTAAAGCAAGTGGCATCACAATGAACAAAAGTATTGCCAGTTTTCTTGTTTTTCGCTTTGTTCCCTCTCTGCCTGCTCATCTAAAAAATATTATCTGCCTATAATGGTGTCAATAATGGAAACAGTGCAGCTGCTATATTCATCTAGCTAAACTTAGTGCTGCTGCAAAAGTGTGATTTATGTAGTTCTAGGTGATATCGGACCAGTTGGAACAGGCATGAAATTAACTCAACTTGTCGGATAGATTAGCTGTTAGTCTCCGTTGGGCACACTTGAATTAATGTTAATAAACACAGCTGGCCAGGCTGCTTGTCATGTCTAAGTTGCAGTCTGCTAAAATTCATTTTGGAACTATGACTGACGGAAATGAAACTGGACCTTTGGGAAGTTTCTCATAATTGCTTTTTAGAATAGCTTCAGTAGGAAGTAGGAAGAACTGTTCTGCCTGTAGAGGAAAAAGTATTGTGTTTATTTCATTTAAGTTTGTGTTGTTGTTGTTCTGCGCAGTTGTGTGATGGCAAATAACCAAACTTTGGGCCTTTTCAGGAATAATAATTAGTGGTTTTATTGTTTTGAGTTCAGCAGGCCTGTTGATGTTGAGTGAAAAAAGGGGAAATCTTGGTGGTTTTTGGTTCGCCCTTGCATTGCATCTTATCATGTATCATGATATATTGATTTTCAAAGACTGTCAAGCTGTTTGAGAATCATACTAACATTCTAGCCATACACTATAAAATAACTATTGCTCCTGCTCCTTAACTTGATATGTGATTGTGAAATCTTTTCCCACAATGACTTTAAAGACACGGTGGCTCCTCTTTTTAAAAACTTCCTTTATGGTCTTTATGCCTTTAAAACACTGAACAAGTAAATAAGTACATTGTACAAAAAATGAAATAAATAGACAATGTCTTTTTGTTGTGATATAGTGCAACCAGTGTAATCGACAAACAAATCTAAAAAAATAAAAATAAAATAAAAAAAATATCCTGAATAAAAAATGTAAAATATCATTTTTTTTTGTTTTTTTGTTAGCATACTTGCTCATGACCCCTTTTCACTTTATTGATTTCCATGTTATTTCCATGCACATATCTTCTTTCTAAAGCTCCACCTCTCCTCATCACTGTGTTCATCCCTCTGAATTGAATCTTTGATTTTAAAAAAGTTTCAAAAGTATAATCCTGAATAATATATAATCATCATTTAATATTTTTATGAAAGAAGGATGATTGTAAAAGTTAGCATGTTAAAGCATGTGATTAATTGAATATAATTAAGGCCATTAATTTTTAACTGCGTAGCATGTGATACTATTATGGATAATTTATTATAAAACAAACCCAGATGGGACATTAAGCTAAATACATTTGCATATATGCAATTAATTTCAACAAGTGAATTATCACCCACCAGTGAACAAATCTCAAACATACAAATGTGAATATCAGTGAAAGACTGAAAGTTTACATGTTATGGCCATAAAGTGTTGAAAATCTGCTTTATGCTTGAATTTTTGCAGCATTTGTGTATTATGCTGTTCTTGTGCGCTTTGATGTATTTTGAGGAATATAGTATATGTGCTTTGTTGCAGATGTTGGTATTATTAAGAAGATATGCATATATTTCATTATTAGTGTAATCCACACATGTCCATACATTTCTAAACTCAATCATTTAAAATATTATTAAGTTTACTTTCAACAAAAAGGAATATCACAAGGTTTGACTCCCCAAAAATTAATGATAAGTATGAATAATATATAATATTTCAACAAAAAATAGCTTTGCCTATATATTTTATAAATTGTGCACTTACAAATATTCAAGGTGTAATGAAAATGTATTACTTTTTATTTGATTGACAAGTACACCACAGTAAATTTTAGCGTTAAATTAAATTTAAACTTTATGAAAACATAAACAGTTGTCAACCCCAAATGAACACCACGTGCGTTTAAAATTAAATTTTACAAACATTTTTTCTTAGTTCTTATGTTTTTCAGTCACACACTGTCAGGTATCTCACCTCACCTGGTTGAAGACTATATTTAAAGTTTGAGACTGTGAAGTTTGTTGAGCGTTGTGAGAATGGTATGAGGTATCATCAAAGTAAAACAGAGCTTCGGAACGCCGATCTGACTATCAAGGTCTCGCTCTTGAGGTCTACAAAGGGTAAGAACTGCAGATGGGATAACAGAAACTGATGCAACCTGGTGCAAGTCTGGCAAACAGAACCATTGTTCTCTATTCAAATAATAAATAACTTAATGCTTGTCATCCTTTTTCTGGGTTAAGCTGGGGAAGCTTTTGTTTCAAAACATGAGGGGTTGGGGATCTTTGTACAATGACTAATGTATCAGAGAAAGCAGCATATGAAGTCAGGCTTCTTAAAAAAAAAATTATTCCCCTTAATCTAGCCAGAAAAGGTCTTATTGTTCTGTACTTTGTTCTGGGTGCACCAGAGATCTGCTGTGTATCTCTCTCACACACACATGAAAGCAGTCTATTTTTATGAGCAGTTATTTTTCTGTTTGCAAAGATGTGGGACAGTACATCCACCTCTGTCTCTGCTTTCGCTCCAGAGGAACTAATTATGTTCCTTTCTTTGCATAATTCAAAACAGTTTATGGTAATGGCAGCGGAAGTGATTGCCTCCTGTTTTTTTTCTGGGCCAAACAGACACTTTTTTTGTGCTAACAACACAGCATTTATTCTGATAAACCTAATTAAGTCTACCATATTCAGTGGACCCCAATATCTCATTTCTCACAGAGCCCTGTGTCAGCAAAATACGCTTTAGGATGCTCGCTTGATGCTTTACGTCACAGCCTTTCTGATTTTTTTATTTTTATTTCAGACCAGCAACACATGTAGGATGCTTACTTGGAATATTACTTGTATTTGTCAGTATAGATGGAGAAAAACTGTAATAGAGACGACTTTATTTCATGCACGTTTACAGTACAATACTGTTAATCTTCTGATGCCACTTGTGTGGCGCTGAAATGTATGCACTTTATTTTAGTTTAATAAAGTTTTTATTTAATATTGTATAGTTTTAGGGGATTTTATGGCACTGAGTTATATGTATACAGTAGTTATGTAAAACTGAAAAAAAAAATGGTTATAGAAATTTAAAGGGATAGTTTGCCCAAAAATGACAATTTTGTCATTTTGTTTGTCATTGTTTTATTCACCTTAATATCGTTTCTTTCTTAAGTTGAACATACAATTAGATATTTTGAAGAATGCTGGTAATCAGTTGATGGTCGCTATTGACTTCCATAGTATTTGTTTCCCTACTATGGAAGTCAATGGGGACCAACAACTCTTTGGTTGTTCAAAATTATTCACAATATCTTATTTTGTGTTCAGGATGAGAAATAAACTTATATAGGTTTGGGACAACTTGAGGGTGAGTAAATAATGACAAAGTTTTCATTACGGGGTGAACTATACAATGAACAATAAATTGGGTTATGAAAAATGCACTTAAATACTATTTTCAAATTTTATATAAAATATACATTTTCCAAAACATGTTATACTCGAACTGAAACAAAATCAATGCCGTTACTCCAAATAATTATAAATATGAGATTATCTGTAGGTAGGTTTCTTGAATCATCTTGAAGACGTTGCCACAGCTCTTCTGGATTTTAGACTCAGTTTGTTCTGTTTCTTCATGTCATTCCAGACAGACTGGATGAGGATCAGGTCAGATCTCTGTGTGGAGCAAACAAAACTCTCACTGGATTTTTACCATTAATGGCAAAATGAATGTTTGGAAATGTAAACTTATATTTCCTACTGACACACTACAGCAAAACATATAGAAATAACTGACTTAAAACCATTTTTTAGCTGGTGAAAATATAAGTGTTCTAATAATTTTGGCCACCACTGTAATTCACTAATGTCTGGCAGTACATTTCTGTTTCAAAATGCTGAGTGGCCACAATCCTTATGTGTCTTCAAGCAACAGCGTTGCATGAAGGTTTGTTCATGGTCTGCTGATATAATGTTCATTAATGTTAGTGACCCAATGGGCTCTTTATGCCTACAGGCATGACCAGACCTACAGCCTCCTCTAACCCCTGTCAGAGTGCTTGCCTCAGCATATTAGTATCCTGTGGCACGACTATCATTGGTTTCTTTATTCACATTACATATTCTCTTTGGAATACAGACAAACTCCCAAAGCCTATTGCAATAGTGCATCACAACACCCATGAATGTAGCTAGTTAAATTTGCATCTCGTTGACTTGATTATATCTAGGCTTAAATTTGTAGGTTGTTGTGGTCAAAATATGTATCTTACTTTCTCTTCATTTTGAGCCATGTGGTGTAGTAATGATATCTATCAGTAGGAGCTAAAAGCTAACACGCCAACTAGTCAAACCTTGACCTCTTTCCTGTGGTTGGGTTGGATTTTATACTCCACAGGATTTTCAGGATAAAATAGGAGTACACTTCAGTTATAGATGTGCACAGCTGCTGTTCTTTCTTGACACTTCACTGTCTTCATCTTTTGATCAAGGTCTACTTTGAACAGTGAAGAAATATGTAAGGCTGGAGTCTCATGGGCCCAAGAAGTTTCAGAGGAAACTAGCGCCACTCAATAAAAGAATAAACCTACGCCTGGGTTTATCATACCTGCAAACTTGTCGCTTTTCGGCGACAATCGCCGCTTTTATTGTCAATTGGGTCATTCACGTGAATCGTGTAGAACCGGAGAGTTTTTTTTGGGGGGGGGGGGGGGGGTTGGGGGGGGGGGGGGGGGTCTTGCGTTAATTGACATCTGGGCCGATCGGAATCTCTACTGAGCTCGCGCCTGTCAAGAGAGGGAGGTGGGGGTGGGCTTGCGTGCCATGTAGGCCATTATTGGACAATTCTTATAAATTAAATTTTTTCTGGACCAATCGGAATCTCAGCGCTTGGTTCAGGATCTTGAAACACACTGCCATCTGTGTTCGCGCCTGTCAAGAGACACCTGACCTAATGTGGAAACTCTGATGGAAATTGAATTCAAGGTAAATCAGTCTTTTTGGAGCTAAACAATAGATATTTGTTTGCTTAAGTCAAATAACGTCAGCTAAGTTAGTGTTTTTTTTTCATACAGTTAGCCTATGCTTCGAGCAAAATGCTTAATAGCAAGCAATACAAGCGGATCCAATGCTGGAATTTCCGTTAGCAAGATAGCAAATTTTCTAGCCATCTAACATTGTTAGCTAGTTGTAATGTTAATTCCTGCATTGTCTGACCGTCTTGCTAACTAAAGTTAACCATTTAGCTTGCTACGTAAATATATAGTATTTCAGATAGCCAACTTAGGTTGCAACCTTATCATTAGCCCCTAACTTAAGCCAGGTGCTCTGCCCTGAGTTCTTGCTACTACTCCAATTCTGAGCTACCCTGATTAACGACACGTTATGGAGGTTGTCGTGTGCGCAGCAGTCATTCAAGTCAGCTGGATGTAGCCCTACTTTTAAAGCGTTTTTGATGTGTTGATGTGGGTAGATGCAGGGGCGTAGATTACGTGGGGGACGTCCCCCCCCCACTTTTTATAAAAAGTAAAGTCGTCCCCCGCACTTTTTCATTGGACAGTTGTGTTCTTGACATGTTGAGGTTTTAATGGAGCAATGTATATAAATGCAGAATGATTTAAAATTCAAAAAGACAAGATAATTTATACATGACGTTTACGTTTCCATGGCAATCAGTCACTCAGTTTGTCACGTCACGACATGCCCAGGCTTGCGCCCGCGGTCCCACGCTGTATCCATCATTCATTAGAGGTCGAGATGAGTTCAAAGCGGCAAAAATCTCTTCAATCCTTTTTTACGAAGAAGTCAAGCATCGTAAGTTGTCATCTGGGATCCGAATAGTGTTGCACGGTGTTCAGTGACTCTGCCTATTGCTCTTGTTGAATAATTAGCCAGTTTTGATGTTCATTATATGGAGGGGAAAAAAGCTGCCTGGACAAACATGCACTTATTTATTTTCAGTGTATTTTTCCGTAACTCTTTTGTAACGTCTTTTATTTTAACACGTATGTATGTTATCAGAACCCTTCAAATAAGAATAAAGATAATGTTGAACTGAGATTTTACAGCGTTTGCAGCATTGTGACACTCTGCCAATTCTACATGATATATTTCAATCAAGTCTGCAAGCACTGATCTGACACAGGACCGATCTTCATTTAGGGGTGCTCTGTCATTATTGCACTAATTTGACGTTTTTATGTGTTGTCAAGAATGAACAAGAAACAGTCAGTCTAGGTTTGTTAGAGCAGAATCAGGACGACACGCTAGAAATACAAACTTCACAGCTGAGAAGAACTGATAGAGTGGCTTTTAACACCTGGCTGTTTTTACATTGTACTTGTAAACAATGTCTATTTAGAATCTGGCGAACGTGCAAGGCTAATGCGTTCACAGTGTCGGCGTCGCCCATTCAACCCCCCCCCCCCCACCCCCGCAACACTGTCACCTTTTTTCTCTGATGAGTTTGCAGGTCTGGTTTATATTCCACTGGGAAGGATTGCGTGAGAGCTCCCATAGCCACAGCCATATCACCCTGCAGCCCAAGACCGGTTCCCCACTGAAGCTAAGCAGGGTTGAGCCTGGTCAGTACCTGGATGGGAGACCGCCGGTGAAAAAATGGTTGTTGTTGGAAGAGGTGTTAGTGAGGCCAGCAGGGTGTGCTCACCCTGTGGTCTGTGTGGGTCCTAACACCCCAGTGTAGTGACGGGGACACTATACTGTCAAAAAGCACCGTCTTTCGGATGAGATGTTAAACCGAGGTCCTGACTCTCTGTGGTCATTAAAAATCCCATGGCACTTCTCGTAAAGAGTAAGGGTGTAACCCCGGTGTCCTGGCCAAATTCCCTCTACTGGCCCTTGTCTATCATGGCCTCCTTATAATCCCCATACACTTGAGTGGCTCTATGACTCTCTCACCTCTCCACCTGTAGCTGGTGTTTGGTGAGCGCACTGGCGCCGTTGTAGTGTGGCTGCTGTCGCATCATCCAAGTGGATGCTGCACACTGGTGGTGGTTGAGGAGAGACCCCCCCCCCACATGATTGTAAAGCACTTTGGGTGTACAGCAATACACAATAAAGCGCTATATAAATGCATCATTCATTCATTCATTTAATAGTCCTTCTCATGCTTTACCCATATCCCTCCACTTTCCTCCTCATCTACTGGACCAGGGTCACCTTAAGTTTCTTAAGAATGTTAGTAATCGATATATAATGTTCAGTGAATTCTAAATCATGTTTGGTACCATTTAAATAATCTCAGTGTGATTCTTTTTTTTTATTTCAGCAGAGTATCTTTTTTGGACCTTGAGCAGCCAGGTAGCTCAAAAATGTTTGTGTTTTGAAACAATTATGATAAAGGACACACTTAACACAGGAAAATACACATTTTTGTATCAGTTTTTGTTTCACTTTGATTTGTAATGTTTCTATGTATGTTTCTACATATATTTATTATCTATCTATCTATCTATCTATCTATCTATCTATCTATCTATCTATCTATCTATCTATCTATGTGTTTGTGTGTGTGCGTGTGTGTGTGTGTTCTTGCAACTTATATGTTGTAGTCAAGTGCAATCACATCTAAATGTTCGTTTCGTATAACTAATCTCATGGTAAATATTAAGTTTGTTCATAGAAAGTGCATTCCAAATAAGATATTTTAAAATTAAGTGAAAATGAATCTTGTTTAATGTTTTTGATTCTTGTGCACCCCTCAGTAATTAATATATAAAAATATATTTGTAGTATATTCAAATTTAAAACAACTTAAAACATTTTTACACATTTAATCATATATTTTATGTATGTTGACTTTTGTTATGCTCTTATTTACAGAAATCTATTTATATATTTATAATAAACTATACATATAATTAAATAAATAAATAATTCACATTTATTTGTATAGCACTTTTTATTATACACATAGTTTCAAAGCAGCTTTACACAAAATGAATGTTTCTATATTACAAATAAGAGTTCTGTTAACAGGTGTAACGGTGTCAAAGTAATCTATGGCAGAAATGTTCTAAAATTAGGCTATACACATCATGCAGTTAAGTAATGTCATGTATTCAGAAACAATGAACAAATTAAAGCAATGGTTACATGCTGTGATCATTACAGTGCAAGGAAAATTTAGCAGTTTTGTATGTTTATTCAGAGTCAGCTTCATCTGAAGTCCTCTCAAGGGTTGGCGTCATATCTTCACAAGTGTTGGGTCATCTGAAGTCTTCATGAGAGCCTGGATATAGTCAACAGGAGCAATCTATAGATTACAACAACAAAATGTGATGGAATCATACTTGGGAACTGGCACTTTTTCACAAAGAACATGAAGAGACTTGCCTAACCCAGTGAAGAGACTCATTGTGAGGGTGATGTTTCATTACAGGGAGTCTTCAGGTGGTTCTTGTTCTGAGCAAGATAGAGAAGGAGAAAAACACAGGAGAAATGGTTAAGTGATGCTCCATCACATTTCAGTCCTGTGGCATCACTGCTCCTTCAACACAGTACTTCTATAGTTGCTAAGACGTTTTTTGCTGCATCTCTATGGCGCTGATAGTATTAGCGCGAACTTCTGGGAACTATTTGGCTCCACGCTCCGCCATTGCTGTAAAAAAAACGGTCCATTGGAGTCAACGGAGTTGTCGCAACTCTCCCTCTCTCTATGGCTCTGGTATGAACATCCAAGGGGGGGCTTGAATACAGCATTACAAGGTTTTGTTGAAAATAAAAACAACTTCCTTGTTTACAATTCTGTTTCAGTCTCTTTTAATATAAAAGTCTTCACTGCTGACTCATTCATAAAGACAGTCTCTTGTCACCATCTAATGGCAGAATAATGTAACTAAAATCACCAGCATGAACACACGTTTCCCAATGCTAAATACTATTATTATTTATATAAGACATAATTTGTTGAATAAAAATATATATTAACAACAGCCATCATAAAAGTTGCTGGGCAATTCTGTCAAAAGTACAAGGGCATACAATACAGCATTAAAGTTACATAAAATATAATATGATGCGATTTTGCCCTCAGCCAAATCTATTTGCTCTGGAACAAATAATAGATTCATGAGACCAAAGACTGCCCGTTAGATTCACTCAAAACTAATTATATCTTATTTTAACAACTATGGAGAAATCAAAGGCAGCGCCAAATTCCCGAGGATCTAGCCAAGGTGAGGCTGCTCTCAGTGGGTTCATGAGTGCTGAGCGGCTGCTGACGCTCTGGAGCTCACCTCTCCGAAAATGTCGAAGCAAATCTTAAAATATGCATTACCTTTATTAATAAACCAGATATTTGAAGTCTAAACAAGAACATTCTCACCTAAAAACTGTAGACTTACAATTACGTAAATGTAAAACTACACTCCAGGACACAAAAACAGTATTATTTATCAAATTATAGTGGATTTGGGTGTCTGCCATGACACTCGCTGTGAGAAATACTGAAAGTGGAGTGATAAAAACATTGGAGTCAGTCAGATTCAAGGACCAAAAAGAGCTGTTGTATAAACAAACATTTTGAACTGAGATTAAAAGTTGGATTGTAAAAGCATTTAAAACACCATGTAACAGGTTACTATATGAAGACAATTGAAAATATATTTCCTTCTGACACTCTAATCAAACATACAATTTATTGCAGTTTCCAGCTGCACTGTTAAAAATAAAGCTTCACAATTCCATAGAAGAACCTTTTGGTCTAAAGGGTTCCAAAAAGAACCTTTAACATTCTTCAGATTATAAAAAGGTAAGAAAGAGATGGTTCTTTAAAGAACCTTTGACTGAATGGTTCTTTGTGGAACCAAAAATGGTTCTTCTATGGCATCGCTGTGAAGAACCATTTGAAGCACCTTTATTTTTAAGAGTGTGAAACGAACACTAGAGGCAGTAAAACACCAACAACTTGTATTACTTTTCACACAAATTATGATTACAGGGCAGATTATCCATTAATAAAACCTTATTTTCACAAGGTTCATTGCTAAATACAATGTTATCACCTCAAAACTCTTTCACCATAGTGCATGATTTATAAACTAATACATTTTGACATTTGCATGAAATAACCTATTCCATATGATAGCTTTTTTGATGTAGTAAACTTGCTCAGTAACTCACCCGGTACAAATTTTCACTTAAGTTGTAAAGTGCTCAAATAGCCCTGTGAAAGAGTACGAAAAAAGAATCAAGATAAACTGACATGGTTGCATCAGCAAATGCATTTTTATATCACATCTGCTTTTGTTAACACCAGATTAGGTATGGGGTTGGGTTTAGTGTATGTGGTATGTTATTTTCAAATCTGATTAACCCTTTAGCACCACTCACTGGAAACTGAATGAGCTTTTACTGCTACTCAATGGACATCTTTGAAAGTGTTGTGAAAAATGTAAGAAGCAGCATAATATGATTTTGCACAAATGTCGCATAAGCGCGTCTTTCCAAAGAGCCTGTGTTGGTTGTGTTTTTGTTTAGCCTGCCAGTGCAGGAGACTCACTAGTTGGCAATCCGAGAACCTGTCTAAGCTAATTGGCCCAGAGAACACATTCACAGACCCATCCTAGGAAATTATGTTTCCTGTTTCTAGTGTTAGATTGAATGTTTCCTGTTTCTAGACTTAATGGGAGAGCAAGTGTTGGTGTTTTGTTCAGTAAGGCAGTGAAGGAAGATGAAAAAGCTGATCTAGAGTAATTGATTTTGGGCAATTTGAAATTGTGTGGGTGAGAGTTTTTTAAATTTTGTATTTTTTTTATTTAGTTTAGGTAAAATACAAGGGCTATAAACACACAAGGAACTAATGACACAAGACTAATGAACAAGACAAAAGGACCACAAGAATTTCAAGACTATCCACCATTGACAGAATTTTCCAGCTCTCCGTGTTTCCACTGTTATACAGAAGAGGTGCTATAGCACATCTTCTGAAAGAGTCTTGAATGTCTGGATGACAACATGGTGAAGAAGAAGCAGAAACAAGCAAGTGCATATGTACGCATATGCAAAATAACGTGATCATCAAACATTGAGTAAGCTGTTTTCTGTGCATGTGCGAGATGTCCGGTTCATTAGCCACCATTGGAAAGTCACAAGAAGAATAAGAAAGTGCATTAAACACTAAAACTGTTTGCGCTACAAACCAGTGTGTTCAACCAAGTTTAGGTTAAGGTGAATGGAGGCTTCAGGGCTGGTTTTTGAGGCAAGCCTGGACTGTGGTGCTGAGTCTGAGGGACTGAAGACACAGGGTAACTTGAGTAGACATGGCAAGTGGCTGAGACAGTAAACTCAGGGTGAGCCTTCAAGACAAGACCCAACAAGAGGATCAGCAGGGGCCTTCTGAAATGTAGGGCCTTCCCTGACAAGACTCGTGGCTGAACACTCAGAGACTGCAGGGGTCTATTGTTGATGTGAGGGTGCTAATGGAGGCCCCCGCGAAAGCTGATTCTTGGTTGGGGGAGTGCGGTTCTCTGAAATCACAGCCATCATGTAGGAGGAACCACTCAGGCATAGAGTGAAGTTTATAAACTTGACTAATGACCATTCTACTCGTGGCAAACAAGACTTTACCGGATCATTTAATCCTTTCCAGAAAAATGTCTTTGAAGTCAATCAAATGCCATGGAAATAAGTGGATAAAACACAAACATTATTCACATAAACCTCTATGGGGTTGTTTCATTGACAGAAAGAAAGGAACTCCAATACTGGCTTCATAATTAGTTGAGTATTCTGTAACATTGGTCTCAATAAAGATAGTGGAATGGACCCAAGTTCAGGGCAGTTGACCAAAACCAAAAGCCCTATGGTTAGGAGGTTCCTATCCATCACAACCTTTGCTGCTGGTTACAATTAAGAATTTGGCTCATAATAACAGCTGTAGAAATTGTGTCCCATCAGAACCAAAACATGGGGGAATCTTTTAACAAAGCAGAGGTCAAACATACCCTTCTTCTTCGGTCTCAAGGGAACAGAGAATGCCTTGAAGATATAGTTTGACCACTGATGCTCCAGGCTTTGAAGGGTCACTGCAGGGAAATCATTAAAGAATATTCCAAGGTGAACAAAGATGGATCGGGTCGTCATGCTGAGCCATGGTGCAAAGATTGTTTAGATCAGTTTATGACCTGTCCGTCTGTTATTATCCCGTCTGTTTTTCAACCAGAGGCTTGGAGATGAAGACATAATGTGGATACTAATACTTCATATTGAGTTTATGTAAATGTACTTTTTTTTTTTTTTTTTTTTAAGTGTGATCTCTTGAATTATTCATCCACTGAATCTATTGAAATTTGGGCAAATTAGCTTTTTGGAGGAGAGCGTTGTATGTCAATCAAACTTCAGGTTCCTACAAGCTGTGAGGTTTTTTATTATGTCCAACATTTTTATGGCAGCAAAGTATTTTGAAACACATATTCAAGTGCACCCACTTAATCAAATGTACACATACTTCGGTTTATCTTCAGGCTACTGAGCAATTGTTTTACAATGAAAAAAATGCCTCGAGGAGAAGTGATAATCTAAAATCAATCTCTTTGTTTTCCTATAATCTGCTAATGGCGATTCAACACACCTGCAGTTTAGCATCGCAGCATGAGCAATCAGAAAGCGCAGCCATTAAACACATGGTCTAATCAGTGCAGGATCATCAAAGGCATTGATTTAAAGTACCGTTGAGATGAGAAGAGTGGCCTGCGCTCAGCAGACCTCTATATTTGAGCGGTTGATATATTTTCAGTAGCTGTGGTTTATAATGGTTGGAGAATATCTGGTTCATAAAGCTGGATGGCATTTAAGGTTACTTTAGCTTTAATTCTCTGTCCTCACAGTAAGCTCCCTTGGGCCCTTGGGGTGTGAAGGCCTCTCTTGATGGTTCATTGCTTGTCTAATTAAAACTGTTGATGCAGGGCCCTCTGCTCCATAGGAGGAAAGAGACTCAATAATTTGTAAAAATACTAAAAGTAATTATTTAGTAATTATACTAAACTTGGTAGAATGTCATTTATTATGCATCAAAAGTGCTGAAGTGATTCACAATTTAGACTAAATCTAAAGTTTATAGGCAATATTATTTACGAATTGGTACTTCATAAAAAAAAAAAGCATCACATCCAGCGTTTGTGATTGTTTTCTGCAACGATTTAGGTCATAAATATATGAGAAATTCAGAATTTGCTGTTTACACAAAAATTGCCTCTCGGAAAACAAACTTACACTGCAACGTTTTTATATGCTGCAGTATGAGTTTTATGATAAATTCGTACGAAGCTCAAGTGCCTAATTAAAAGTGAAGTGTGCAATTTCCAGAGCTAAAAAATAGACACTGTTTACAAACCGGTTTCATGAATGTCCTACCCAAAACTCAAGCGGTTGGTTAAGCCAATTTTTCTGTGTCAGGTTGATTGATATACTTGAACAAACCGGGCTTTGTTTTCTGTTATGCTGTTTAATACATCCAGACGATATGAAATGCCAGTTCTTACAATTGAGACAATAGCTCTCTGGTTTATCTCTCTAAGAGTGTTGTTTATATCAGTGTTCATATTGTGCTTCTACATAACAAAGTGCATTTGTAAGAATCCCTGACCCAAAGACTGAACCCAGTAAAGTAGGCCAAGTTTTCTCTGTATATGTATATGTATGTCACATTTATTGAAAAAATAAAATTATGCAATAAACAATATGACACTATTTGCTTACAAAAATTACATAGCAAGCACAAATACTTTTTTTCTGAAAATTGTGTTATAACATTTTCATCCTTTCTGCTTAATACAACAGATGTTTAACAAAATACATGTTTCACTGTTACAGAAACATTGATGTGATGTTGTTAGCCCAAAGATTGTGATCATAAGGCAATTTAGACAATATAGGTTGTTTGCACATGATGTCATTGCTATGGCACGAAATGCAGCTGGAGGGCAGGAAGTGATTTTTCTCCATAGGAATCAATAGCAGAAACTCAAAATGCCTGTGTTTTGTGTTGTTTATGAATGCTCAAATCGGTCAAACCGAGAAAACACAAGGAGATCAAAATCTTGTATGAAAATGTGTTGTTCATAAGGAAGGAAAAGTCAAGAAATTGACTGAAAAATGCAGGAAAAATTGGCTTGTAAACCTGCGTCTGTGGTTGGGAGGAGCCGAGTCGGATAATGCTTGTGTGTGCATATGGTTAATATAAGAAGTAATAATATATTAAGATATTAATACAGATATAAATAGATAAACCAGGGCTGCCAACTCTCATGCATTCAGCGTGAGACAGTCAGAATTCACTCAATGCTAAACGTCACAAGTAGACACGATGTAAATAAGATATCATTTGCAGTTCAGAGAGCTTCATTGATTATAACGGAACATTGTGAGATTGCAATAAATTGAAGTGAGTGACAGCTTTTAAGTGATTATAGAAAAGCACTATTTATTCACTTTCTAGGCTATAGTCAATTCAGAATTTGAATAAAAGTTTTGCTTCACGTGCTGATAACAGGACCAACGTACACAAACCCTGTATGCAGCAAAGTTTCAGAAGTGGCAGAGGCTCATTTAAAACTGATTGTTTCAAAGTGGAAAAGTGTTCCATGGTCAGACGAGTCCAAATTTGACATTCTTGTTGTAAATCACGGATGCCGTGTCTTCCGGGCAAAAGAGGAGGGAGACCTTTCAGCGTGTTATCAGCGTTCAGTTTAAAAGCCAATATCTGATGGTATGGGGGTGCATAAGTGCAGCTTGTATGTTTTGGAAGGCACTATCAATGCTGAAAGGTATATAAAGGTTTTAGAGCAACATATGCTCCCCTCCAGACGACGTGTATTTCAGCAGGAGAAAGCAAAACCACATACTGCAGCTATTAAAACAGCATGGCTTTGTAGTAGAAGAGTCCGGGTGCTGAATTGGCCTGCCTGCAGTCCAGATCTTTCACCTATAGAGAACATTTGGCTCATCATTAAACGAAAAATACATCAAAGATTACCATGAACTCTTCAGCAGCTGGAAACCTATATCAGGCAAGAATGGGACCAATTTCCAACACCAAAACTCCAGAAACTCATAACCTCGATGCCCAGACGTCTTCAAACTGTTTTGTAAAGAAGAGGAGATGCTACACCGTGGTAAATATGCCCCCGTCCCAAATATTTTAAGACCTGTAGCAGGCATCAAATTTGAAATGAGCTCATTTTGTGCATAAAATTGCTAATTTTTTTCAGTTTAAACATTTGTTATGTAATCTATGTTCTATTATGAATAAAATATTGGCTCATGTGATTTGAAATTCTTTTAGTTTTCATTTCATTTATTTTTAAATAACGTCCCACCATTTCCGAAATTCGGGTTGTAATTTTTATGCAAGAGTGATAACAGATTAGCTTGTATAAGTTGTCAACACACACACACACACACACACATATATATATATATATATATATATATATATATATATATAGTGGTGTGAAAAAGTTTTTGCCCCCTTCCTGTTTTTTTTTTTTCAATAACCCGAGTAAATACAAAATGCAGGGGAAAAAAAGCTGTCCAAACCTGCCTGGCCCTACGTGGAAAAAAAATATTGCCCCCTCCTGTTAAATCATGAAAGAACTGTGATTAACAACATTATTTTAGAAAGCTGAAAGCATTATCTTTGAAGGGGGTATCTGTATCTATCTATCTATCTATCTATCTATCTAGATACACATCAACCATTGCTTTAATTTGTTCATTGTTTCTGAATACATGACATTACTTAACTGCATGATGTGTATAGCCTAATTTTAGAACATTTCTGCCAAAGATTACTTTGACACCGTTACACCTGTTAACAGAACTCTTATTTGTAATATAGAAACATTAATTTTGTGTAAAGCTGCTTTGAAACTATGTGTATAATAAAAAGTGCTATACAAATAAATGTGAATTATTTATTTATTTAATTGTATAGTTTATTATAAATATATAAATAGATTTCTGTAAATAAGAGCATAACAAAAGTCAACATACATAAAATATATGATTAAATGTGTAAAAATGTTTTAAGTTGTTTTAAATTTGAATATACTACAAATATATTTTTATATATTAATTACTGAGGGGTGCACAAGAATCAAAAACGTTAAACAAGATTCATTTTCACTTAATTTTAAAATATCTTATTTGGAATGCACTTTCTAAGAACAAACTTAATATTTACCATGCGATTAGTTATATGAAATGAACATTTAGATGTGATTGCACTTGACTACAACATATAAGTTGCAAGAACACACAAACACGCGCACACACACAAACACGTAGATAGATAGATAGACATACATAGGCAGTGTCCTCATAAGCCACCTTCATATTGTAATACCTCTGTCATACCCATGTCATTATACAAATTTGTGTCCTCATAAACCACATAAACATGCACACACACACACACATTCATACATACAAATATATATATATATATATATATATATATATATATATATATATATTCAGAGTCGGAAGTTACCTTGGTAAAATACCACAATGTCATTTAAATTACACAGACAATGGTAACTTCAGCCTAAAATATGTTAACAAGGCAGGTAAGCATAGCTCACCAAATTAATCCTCAAATATTAGCGGATTTTATCTTTTAAAAACAAAACTGATACAGCTACATATGCTACGTATACATTATTTTATAAATAATATAAATAAATAATTTTATTGTCTACTAATTACCAAAAATCGCAGTTCTGCCGATCATACTCAATGCACCCAGCTATGAACTATTTGAGGTCTACACGAATCACGTGACGATCGAGCATTTTGAACTTCCGTTGTCGCTACTCTGTTTCTCTACTAGTAAGTTGTATTTACGACGTCAGGTGCGATCAAGTCACTTTTGTCGGCACAAGATGGTGGTGTACCTTCTGTTAATAGATCACACAAAAATACAGCAATGTTTGTTAACACTGCTTTTAGAAAATGAAGAGCAAAGAATGCACATTATAATTTATGAATCAACTTTAAACTGTATCGTATAAAAAATGTGTTGTTATGCTACAGTCATGTCATATTTAATTCAAACATCTTATTTTTCTAAATAAAAAAGCCTGACAATGTCACTGCCTATTACCTATAAGTACTGTGGAATATCGTTGCATCCACCGATTCCTCCATGTTTCTCATTGACACTCCCCCCACTGGTACAGATTGTCAATTTGAGATTAGAATCCGTGGCGGAAGGAAGTAGTTTGCACAAAAGAGAGTTTTTTAAAGACACTCCGTTGTTGTTTCTTATGTATTTACACACTCATGCCGTCAAACTGTTGTATAAACGCAGTACCACACTTGTAGCTGTATTTCGGCTGTATATCGGCACGCTGTGATTACCTACGGCCGAATCACAGCCATGCTAATATATAGCCATATCGTACAGCTATGAGTGTGATAGGTTCATGTAGCTCATAATAACCTTCAGTGAGTAAACCAAAGGTGACAGTAGCAAGGACAGCTCTCTGAAATGTTTAAATAGATGAGTATAGACCCAGGTTATGACTGATTTTGGATGGGTGTGCCAAGGTGGTACTGTATACTATAAAACTTTCTTCAAGTAATTTTAACCACAGAATTTATTTTACTCATAAATCAAAAACCACTATCCTACAAAGCCATTAGAAATTTCTAAAGGAACCTGTGATGAATTAGTTTTCTGTGTTGCCCTTCAAAATGGGCAGAACAGCTCTTTTGGCCAAGATATTTAGCAGAGCAACGCCTAAGGAGTGGAGATCTGCAGATTTTAGTGAATAAGTATTTGAATTCTATGGAAATCGAGCTGCTGCAGATTCCATGTGGGCCTTGGGATAAACTAGACTTGGTCTTCTTGTCTGTGATTGAATTTGCGCTGGCATAAATATGGACAGTGGTCAAGCACTATGCTTCACTGCAGTAATCCACATCATAATGTCTCCTGCACAGTAATTGATTTGGCTCCTGGCTGCCACTTTCAAAACATGGATAACAGAGCACATAGCAATCATAATATTTTGTTCATTTCAATTATGAATCCAAGTTTACATCAATAATGTATTCTTGATATCCTCAAAAACGTGTTCATTGAACTCGCTGACAACAGCGAAATGCATCTACTCGGCTGTAGCTTAAAATGTATGTATTCTTATTATATCTGCTAGCTCATGTTTTGCCTCAGGTAAAATACCATCCTTTTTCATTAGTTAGTATGCACTGTCGGTAAAAGCTGTTTTTCTGGAATGGTTTAAACATTTGTTTGCTACTTTAGAATTGAATACGCATTGAATACGCACATTTAAACACAGTATCAATAAAAATCTGTCAATGCTCCTTCATGTATTAGAAATGGGAAACTGGATGTTATACATTTATTACTTTATGTACCTTGATTTCAAGAAAAATGTGAAATTGTATGTGTACATTTTATGCACACTTTAAATTTGAGATACCATATTAAGACATTTTGTAATTGCAAAGTCCTGGAATCAAATCCTTCATTATGTTTTTCTCCAGGCAGAGATTTAAATAAAATGTCCATGCACTAATTTGTATGCTGGGCCGCAAGTAAATTTATGAGTATATTCAAATCAGAGAAGTTGTACTGTATGTAGGATATGCATCATTTAGTGAGGAAAACATAACTTACATGAAGAGGAGAGGAAAGCCAAACTGTGGCAAATATATCTCTCACGATCTCAGGAGTGACAAGTAAGAATGGTAAATATATCATACCAATATATATATATATATATATTTGGTGATTAGATGTTGTTGCATTTGACTCAATGATTCTGATGTTGTATATGGCACAAGGTCACCCTCAATCTCCACTGAAGTCTCCTCTTAGCAAGTGCCATTTTTTACTGTATGGCATTACATTTAAATGTTATTGTCTTTTTTATTGTGTCATATTTCATTTTATTGCCTTAATTCTTATGTATGTCTGCCCTATGTCCAATGTCTGCACTTTATTCTGCAGTGGAAGCTCCTGTCCCCAAGATAAATTCCTTGTGTTTGTAAACCGACTTGGCAATAAAGCTCTGGTTCTGATTCAGATTTTAAACTCATCAGCCCCATTGTCAATTAACGTTTTTACGTTATAAAAACTTACAAAGTAAAAGTGTTCAGCTCGTGTTATATTCACAGAGAAGCCTAATGGTTAGCTTGGTCTCATGTTTCCTTCTGCATTCTCAGACTGTGCAGCCAGAGGCTTTGAGGCAAAATAAAACTTAAAAGAATATATTAAAAATCACTTAAAACAATATTTTATTACCATGGTACATGTGCAAACACATGGTGTAAAAAAAGATGCATACTTTAGTGTACTTCTTAAAAGAGCACTTTTAATGGAAATATAGTACACTTTAAAAAAAAATAAATATATATATATATATATATATATATATATATATATATATATGTTCTGCAAACTGAACGTAATGTTTTCAATTAAATAAAAGTGCAGTTTAAATTTATATTATAGTATGGCCATGGATGTCTCCCAATACGTTTGTGGATGCTCAGTCTGCGCCATCTCCAAGACTCCACATCACATACCCGCCGGAAAATTAGTTCCATTACCCATTCCACGTCGCCCCTGGTCCCACGTCGGAGTCGACTTCGTCACAGATCTCCCCAAGTCAGAAGGTTATACCTGCATACTCGTTGCAGTTGACCGATTCTCCAAAGCCTGCAAGTTAATTCCCCTCCAGGGTTTACCCACAGCCCTCGAAATAGCAGAGGCCCTCTTCCATAATCTCTTCCGCACCTTCCGCATCCCGGAAGATGTTGTCTCTGACCGTGGGCCACAGTTTGTCTCCAGTGTCTGGAAGGCATTCTTCAAACTCCTCGATGTCACCCTCAGTCTCTCCTCAGGGTATCAGCCCCAAACTAACGGCCAGACTGAGCGGAGGATTCAGGAGATATCTCCAGGCCTACTGTCAAGCTGGAACCTCTTCCTTCCGTGTACTGAGTATGCACAAAATTCCCTCAAACCACCACCGGCCTCACCCCTTTCCAGTGCATACTCGGCTACTAACGCCCTCTGTTTCCCTGGACAGAAGAGCCCTCCAACGTTCCAGCTGTCGACCACTGGTTCCGAGCGAGCGAGAGAGTTTGGAACTCAGCTCGTGTCCAACTCCAGCAGGCGGTGCGGAGACTCAAGACCTATGCAGATGCCCATCGGTCTGCAACCCCCGCCTATCGTCCTGGAGATAAGATCTGGCTTTCCACCCAGGATCTGCGTCTCCGCCTGCCCTGCCGGAAGCTGAGTCCCCACTATATCGGTCCCTTTTCCATCGAGAGGTAGATAAATGAGGTCACCTTCCATCTCCAACTCCCTGCATGGTATCGTATCCATCCAGCATTCCATGTCTCACTCCTCAAGCCTTTCTCTCCCTCCATCACAGAAGTGAAGTGAAGTGAAGTGACATTCAGCCAAGTATGGTGACCCATACTTGGAATTTGTGCTCTGCATTTATCCCATCCAACGTGCACACACACAGCAGTGAACACACACACACTGTGAACATACACCCGGGGAGCAGTTGGGGGTTCGGTGCCTTGCTCAAGGGCACCTCAGTCGTGGTATTGAGGGTGGAGAGAGCGCTGGACATTCACTCCCCCCACCTACAATTCCTGCCGGCCGGAGACTCGAACCCGCAACCTTTGGATCACGAGTCCAACTCTCTAACCATTAGGCCACGACTTCCCTACAGGAACCCGACTAGCCTACAGTACCTCCTCCTCCCGAGATCGAGGAGCATCTAGCCTACAGGGTGCAGGACATTTTGGACTCTCGGCGACGGGGTGGTCCCCTGGAATATTTTATAGACTGGGAGGGATAGGGGCTGGAGGAAAGATCCTGGGTGGCCTGAGACGATGTGCTGGAGCCGCCCCTGGATGATGGGGTACTGTCAGAGAGTCACCACAGTCACCCCAGTCTGCACCAACGACACTCACCAGATCCCAATCCCCTGATTTCTGATCACCGCCACCTGTCAGCACTAATCAGCAGCACTATATCCCTGCACTCCTCCCGTTCACTCACTGTCTGGTCTCAAACTTTCCATGTTGACTAACCTGACCCACTTACCTTTTGTCTACTTACCAGTTGCCCCAGAGTTCCTATCCCTGTTCTCCACCGTCTTCACGCTCCTGTGGATCCCCTGGAAAAGGAATAAGGACATTCACACTCCGATAAGCCCCTAGAAACATTCCCATTCCCCGCCTGCTTACCTGGACATTCTGCTCATATTCTTCCCCTCTGCTACTACTCAATAAACCAGTTGATTGTATTGCACTTACTTCTGTGTCCTGTGTCTATCTGCTGACAAATGCTGAATATTTAAAATATATTAATTTAAAACATACTACAGTTCAAATTATGAAGTATTTTGCACATGCTTTAGTATGTTCGTCAAAACACCAAAATAAGTGTAGTTAAAAAAATCACAAAAGATTATCAAAAGGATTAAAAATGTACTTGAATCTAATAATTTTAATTTGATGTTAATACAAAGTGCTCTTTTTAAAACTGTAAGTGTGTTCATGAAAGTGTCTCTCCTTAAGTACACTTAAATTACCTTTTTATTTAATCAATATTATAGTATCTAAAGTACAGTTTAAAAAAAAACAAAAATCAAAGGATGTTTATATATTGCTTTTATTTTGTCTACAACATGGAAACCGTAAAATGATAACTGTTTTAGATGATTTGCTACCATGTGAAGCTGTGCAGTAAGTCCATGTTTTTTGTGTTTCTGTCAGTGTTAAGAGATTTTGAGAGGTCAGGCTTGAGTACAGATAGCTCCAGGGTTTCTCCTTTTTCTCTCGTCATTTTTTCTGTATTCATACAATACGCAACGCTTCAAGTGTTACTGTGTATTTGAGTGCGTGTGTGCTCCATTTATAGCCTGCTCCAGATATTTGTCCATTTTCTGATATTCCTAGCTTCAAAATAACCTCTTCTGTCGATATCCACTCTGCTTCATGCCATATTGATCCCCAGCAGATCCAAAGGTGCCTCACCTTCAAAAATTGCTGAAAATAGCTTTGAGCAGTTGCACTCTGCTGAGACACCTTCAGTCACCAGGAGAGCTTTGAGACGTGTCTGCTTCTCGAACATTGGCAGACAGGTTTTCACCGGGTTCACTTGGACATGTGTGACAGTGGCAGACAAGCTCTATGAAGCAAGTCAGATGAACAACAAAGGGAAAAATGACAAGGCCTTGGCCCCACATTGCCCTGATCACAGTCCGGTGATGGACAAGGCAGCTAAATTAGACACTCGCCATCAATTTCTGCTCCATTCTTACAGTCTAGAAGGGCTCTCTTTGTCCACGGGTGTCTGTCACCTCAGCCATGTTTTAAAGGTCTGTCCATCTATCGAGGTGACAATCATTCCAATTTCTCATCTTGAAATGGTTGATTGGCACCTGACAGGATTAGAAATGAAATATTACGTTTTCTGTTAGGCTGTAGTAAGGGATGAACGTTAGCTATGTCTTGGAAGAGATGTAACATAAAATATCTGTGCAAAAACCTTTATGCATTTTTAAACACGACATGATGAAAGTCAGGCTGCAGCTGGACACCATATTGATTAATATTTCTTAATTATTTCACTGGTGTGATGTTGTTGATATTTGCTTTATTGAATGTATCAAAGGCATCTTATCCAGTAAGTTCAAAATTAAATAAAAATAAATAAATAAAATAATAAATACATAATAAATACTTTAGTTTGTCCAATTTTGTGGCCACTAAGTGTTTTACTCATTTCGCCATGTTCTACTCCAAATAAAATAAATAAAACAAAATAGAAATAAAAATAATTTGTCCTTTGTAGATTTGTACTTCACTGTAGTAAAATATCCTCCTATAACATAAAATAAATAAAAAAATGCATATATTTTTAAATGATAACAGCAACAACATTAATAATAATAATATTGTTATTGATGTATTGCTGTTGTTGTACACATTTTGATTGCAAATATATATTTGAATTACAAACATATTTGCTTCAAAACAGCATTTAATAATAATAATTATTATTATTATTGTTGTTGTTGTTGCTGCTGCTGCTGTTGTACAAACATTTTGATTGCAAATATATTTTAAATATAAACATATATTTGTTTCAAAATAGCATAACAAAAATAATTAAAATAATAATAAAAAACTAATAATAATAATAATAATAATAATAATAATAATAAATTATTCTTCTTTAAAAAACAAAACAAAATAAAAAATATTGAAAGGTGGCTTTTATTCCTGTTTACCTCTGCTTTTACTTTTCCTAGATTTTTTTTTTCATAATAATAATACTTTTTATTATTATTATTATTATTATTGTTGTTGTTGTTGTACACCTATTTTGATTAGAAATATATATTTTAAATATATTAAATATAAACATTTGTTTCATAACAGCATATAATAATAATAATAATAATTGCTATTCATTTCATTATTATTGATGTTGCTGTACATATATTTTGATTGCAAATATATTTTTAAATATAAACATATTTGTTTCAAAAGATAAATAAATAAAAATTTTATGAATAGTTTTCATAATAAATTATTCTTCTTAAATAAAATAAATAAAAATTTTAAATCTTTAAAGGTGGCTTTTATTCCTGTTTACCTCTGCTTTTGCGTTTCCTGGAGTAATTTTTCATCTGTTTTTAGACCAAGTACAGATTTTGTATATTTCATTCCGCACTGTGTCTCTGTCTCTGATAGACCTCCTCACCTCCTGTATCAAGCAGACATGATTGCTTGATGTATTCTGGCAGGCCACTTGCCGTCTGCACAGAGAGTTTTCGGTGCTCACACCTACAAGCCACCCACCCTGCCAGAGCCCCGGTGACACGAGCAAACACAACTGATCTGATCACGCTCAGCGGGGGCTTGAGAGGGCCAGGGATGTATCGCTCACACCAGCCACATGTTTCTCCTCTTGCCTACGTCATTCTCGCTCGTCTTCAGCGTAATGTGGTCAGACACAGTCAGATTTCATATTCTTATGTGTCCAGGGACTACACCAGTGCACTGAGAGTGGACAAACCATGTGGATTGTGTTGTAAATGTTTTGGAACAAATAGAGAGTGTGATGTGACCAAATGTTGCCTCTGCTGTTGATTAACACGAGTAAACCTGGCCTCTGGACCTTTTTCATTAAAACATTTTTATTTTATTTTTTCAATCTCTTGAGTCTTGAGTAAAATTAAGGAAACATTGCTCACCATTTTTGACAACTGAATCTCATTTTTTATGATCAAAGTGTTGAGAAACCTGATATTGTACAATCTATTACATGGTGTCTGGATGATATACACAATAAACAGAGCACTACATTGTGTAACACTGTGATTGGATTTGTGAAACAGTCATTATACAATACTGACATCCAGTGGTGTATTATAACATTACAGGTATAAAAATGCAATAAATGTGCTGATTGGCTGTATACATGACATGCCATTCAACATATGAAGAGTTTATTTGCAAAATAAAAAATAAAAATAAAATATTTTTTTATTATGTTATTATGATTTTATTGTGTTTTATTGTGTTAGTTAGCTGTATTTTTTAGTTATTTTTTTTTACCTAATCAAAATAGAGTTTATGGTGAAAATCTGTGTGTTTGTACGGAATGTATATCATGTTTTTTTTCTTATTATTTTTTTTACATTGCTTCTAAATACAAGTCCATAATCCATAATAACTCTTCCTCCAGTGAAAAAGTTACTCTCCTATTGTCCTCTGACATCAAAGTCCAACAACATGTTTGTTCAGAACTGTTTAGGATTGTTTTCACTTGTAAACGGTGCTTGATCTGTGCATATTTCTTTCCTGATTGAGAATGTGTTTTCTCACATGGACAAACTAATATGGGTATGGATAGAGGAAGCAATGGTTTGATGTTTAAAACATATTAATTATTATTTGCTTATTACATAAGCACATTGGCTTCACAAGATGCTAACTGATGGACTGGAGTGGTGTGGATTACTTCTGGATTATTGAAATGTATTTATTAGCCTAGCTGTTTGGACTCATTCTGACGGCACCCATTCACTGCAGAGGATCCACTGGTGAGCAACTGATGCAAAATTTATCCAAATGAAAAAACAAACTGACCTATATCTTGGATGGCCTGAGAGTGAGTAAATTTTCATTTTTGGGTAAACTATTAAATTAAGGATGCTTATTTTTTTATTATTATTATTTATTTATTTTATAACTTTGGGTAAATGCCATTATTGCGTAAATTTATGTAAATTTCAAATTGCATAAATTAACTCGACAAAGTGTGTAATTGTTGTTATTTAAATGTGTTGTAGATCAATAAAAAAAAAAAAAAAAAAAAAAAAAAGTAGTAATGGGATAGGGGGAAATTAATATAATTTAATTAATTAGTTAATTAATTTACTAACTTATTTATTTTAATATAGTTGAATTTTAGGTATAGATTTTTAGAGGGGGAAAAGAAAAAAAAAACATAACATAATACATAATTCCAGAAAATGCGTGCAGAAGAAGTGAAGCCGATGCTTGTCACGTGACGGGGGCGTGTCCTCTCGAGTGAAGGGAAGCTGGCCCGTGTCACGTGACGGGGGAAATAGGGAGGCTCTTGTGTTTACATCAATGCATTCAACAGAGCGTCTACACATCCATGTTTTGCTTTCGTTTCTTTAAAAACGAGCACGATCATCGGTACACACGGTAACTTAGTTCCGACCGCGTCCGAGCGTAGCGCCGCTGTGCGATTAAGAGAGCGCGCGCCTCTGCTGCAGCTGTGATCGGGTGTGTATTAGATTACTGGCGTCATGGACGAGCTCGCGGTGGAAGTGCGAGGAGCGAGCGGAGCTTTCTACAAGGTGGGTTTCAGGTGTCGTGCTATATGCCTCCTGTGTGTGTGTGTCGAACTCACCGGATGATGAAAATAATGTCTGGAAAGTATGATTTAGTCCGCCGTGAACGCAGATCTCCATGCACGATGGTGCAGTAGGCCCAGTCTGCCTATAACACAAGGCCTCTTCGACGAGGGTTTGCATGAACAGGCTTTAAAGATTCATCGCAATAATTTGATAGCATGCATATTATTAATGCATATCATCTGTGTTGACACCAGAATGTGTCAGTGTGCTGGTATGCTACGCCGAGTCCTCTAACCTTACTTAATTATGTAAATGTATTTTATTATACATTATAAAGGCAAATGTATGGTTCTAGACCTAATGCAAATGGTATTAATATTAGTTGATGTTTCCTGAATGCTTTCAAATGCCATCATCCATAGATTCAGGGCAATGAATTATGATATATATTACAGCTAATAATAAATCAGCACCGTTTCTATGTTCATGGCAAACCTGGGGATATCAGGGGATTTTAAAATGCTGGTTTACACACTTGGAAACAGTCACTGAAATTAATGCAATGCAATTAATAAATTAATGCAATGCTGAAAAATTACTTTTCTAGATATAATCCACTCTAAAGAATAATAATAATCAACTATAAATTATACCCTGGCTAAAGTAATAAAGTGAAAGTCAAGTAAATTCATTGTTCGTAGTGTTATATATAATAATGCTATCTATTATATAGTAATTTTTTCATTTATTCTTTTTAGACTGTTATTGGACATTGTAGACACCTGTGATGCTCCGATGTTCATTAAATTCCTCATTAATTTCTTACAGGCCTTTGTTAAAGATGTTCATGAGAGTACAGTCACAGTGTCTTTTGAGAACAAGTGAGTACCAAAACAAGTATAAACACATACATGTTGTAAATTAATATAGAACTTTGTGAATTCTGAGGGTGATGTTGTTTTGGTTCCTTATGCAATTATGAAAAAGGACAATTAAGAAAAAATAAGTTACTATGTTTCATCGTTTTGCAGTTGGCAGCCAGAACGACAGATTCCTTTCCACGATGTTCGGTTTCCACCTCCGACCGGCTTTCAGAAAGAGATCAACGAGAGTGATGAAGTGGAGGTAGGTGCTGTAGAGAATGTTCTTTAAAATTAAACAAATATTACACAAAAGCACTGACCTTTTTTTGTGAATTTTGAATCTTTCCACAGGTTTACTCCAGGGCCAATGATAAAGAGCCCTGTGGATGGTGGCTAGCCAAAGTTCGCATGGTGAAAGGAGAGGTAAGCAGTCGAGTAAATTTAGTTCTACTCAAGTAGTAGATGTACTTATTTGTGTATAAACTACTAAAATAACAAGCAAAATAAAAATACAATAAGAGCCCTCCTGTCTACTGTACAATTGCATGCATGCTTGCTGATTATGTATTGTGTTGTAACAATATCCTGCTTTTCTGTCCTGCACTTATAGTTTTATGTGATCGAATACGTGGCCTGTGATGCAACGCTAAATGAAATCGTCACATTAGAGAGGCTACGACCCGTAAACCCCAACAAAGCCGAGTCAAAGATCACCTTTCTCAAAATCAGACTAGATGTTCCTGAAGACTTAAGACAGATGTAAGTTCATCTTCTGAGTTTTAAGTGTTTAGGAAGATTCTTTGTTTGACTTCAAACTGGGATGCTGTTGAATAAAACTTGTTCACCCGAAAATGAAAATGCTGTCATTAATTACTCACCCTCATGTCGTTCCAAACCTGTTCCAAAGAATCGTTTTTACGCATACATTAGCGCACGCGTACAGTCATATACACACACAGCCTTGCAAGTACAAATGAGGAGATTTTCTAACCTCTTCGCACAATCTCTGATCGATGTAGGCCTCCATTGTCGCTGTAGCTATCCCCGCATTCCAGGTTTGTTCTGTTTATGCAGTTTTTCTTCGGCTACCTTGTGAATCAATACCCCCACGGCAGAGTTGCCACCTTGCGGATAAACTAATTACCACAAGAGAATTAAATGCGCGTGTGCAACCTGGTTACAAAAATCTGGTGCTGCGCACTATTCTGTTGACGAAATTCGTGTCACGTGCACTGTACGCTGTCCCTCGCGTACGTGCAAAAAGTGAAGTATACTTTGGCCTTAAGACCATCGTTCATCTTCGGAACACAAATTAAGATCTTTTTGATGGAAACTGAGAACTCTCGGACCCTCCATAGACAGCAAGGATCCTTCGTAGCTTCGTAAAATTACGGTTGAACCCCTGATGTGGCATGGACTATTTTACCGATGTCCTTGCTACGTTTCTGAGCCTTGATCGTGTTAGGATCCTTGCTGTCTATGGAGGGTCCGAGAGCTCTCAGATTCCATCAAAAATATCTTAACTTGTAAACCGAAGATGAACGAAGGTCTTACGGGTTTGGAACGACATGAGAGGGAGTAATTAATGACAGAATTTTCATTTTTTGGGTGAGCTAACCCTTTAACCAGTGTTATTTTTATTTATTTTATTTTTTTTTATAGGTGTGCGAAAGACTCTGCACATAAAGACTTCAAAAAAGCGATCGGAGCATTTAACGTCACTTATGACTCGGAAGAAAAGCAGTTGGTTATTTTGGTAATATGCAATGTTTGAAATTAATTGAAGGATTTCTGATTTCACGTTTGTAAGTTTTATTAAGTCGATTCTTGTCTTTCTCTTTCAGTCTGTTAATGAGGTTACAGCAAAGCGAATATCCATGTTGAGTGACATGCACTTCAGGAGTCTGCGCACGAAGCTGACGCTGATCCTGAGGAATGAGGAAGCAACCCGACAGCTGGAGGTACTGCCTGACGTTTAGTGTCAGGTTCACCCTGCTCACTTATACTCACTCACAATGCTCTCAAACAGTCATATGCCAAGTCCAAAACATATATTTGTTTTATTTCACAGTAGTGTAATTATATTGTATTGCTTTAATATAACTGTCTCGAGAAATGCTGGTAGTATTTTCATAAATTCCTTGGTTTATTTCTTACTGTTAGAATGTCCTGCAGCATATCACTGGGCACAAATGCATGGAGTGGCAGTACAGTCTATATTTAACAGGTGTAAAAGGGTATTATGTGCATGTGCACAGCTGTGATGGCCCGTATCCCTGCTTTGGCATAATATGATACCCTGTTATGCAGAGCTATATTTACAGATGCATAGGTTCCATATAGGTATTGTTTTAGTTCTTAAAGTGTGTTTTATCTGTGTAATTGCTTTGTTATGGTATAATTATAGGCACTTCAGGTGTGTGTGTATGTGTGGGTATACATGGGTCATATATATATGACATATATATGCCTGACAAGGCATATTTTAAATATGCTTTGTCACGAATATTTAGAATCAGAATCATTAGATGACATTAAAAGACTCTATTTAAGGATCACAGTGCAGCCCACAAATTAATTGTCATTTTAAATCTTTACCAATGACTACCCATTTGTCAGCAAGAAGTTTTTAATCATTTGAAATGTAATATAATATAGTAAGATCACTTATTCTTTTTAATAAGTACAGGTCAGAATGAGTATGTTCATTTTACATGAATATATCTGCTATGCTGAATGACAATGGAACATTATTTCACCCATATTTTAACATTTTATTTTCACAAGTTATTAGAGATATCAAAATACACACTGTACTTGAACGTAATATGCTTTGTGTATAAAATCACTTTTGTAAATTTAATTTGATGTGGTCACCAAAAGTTTATTCTTTGACCCGTGTGTGTGTGCGCGCACATTACACCACCACCAGCCTGAACCGTTGAGACAAGGCAGGATGGATCCATGCTTTCATGTTCTTTACGCCAAATTCTGACCCTACCATCTGAATGTCGCAGCAGAAATTGAGACTCATCAGACCAGGCAACGTTTTTCCAATCTTCTATTGTACAATTTTGGTGAGCCTGTGCAAATTGTAGCCTCCGTTTCCTGTTGTTAGCTGACAGGAGCGGCACCCGGTGTGGTCTTCTGCTGCTGGAGCCCATCTGCTTCAGGGTTCGACGTGTTGTGTGTTCAGAGATGGTATTGTGCATACCTTGATTGTAACGAGTGGTTATTTGAGTTACTGTTGCCTTTCTATCATCTCTAACCAGTCTGCCCATTCTCCTCTGACCTTTGACATCAACAAGGCATTTTCGTCCACACAACTGCCGCTCACTGGATATTTTCTCTTTTTCGGACCATTCTCTGTAAACCCTAGAGATGGTTGTGCGTGAAAATCCCAGTAGATCAGCAGTTTCTGAAATACTCAGACCAGCCCGTCTGGCACCAACAACCATTCCACATTCAAAGTCACTTTAATCCCCTTTCTTCCCCATTCTGATGCTCGGTTTGAACTTCAGCGAGTCGTCTTCAAATCTAGATGCCTAAATGCATCAAGTTGCTGCCATGTGATTGGCTGATTAGCAATTTGTGTTACCAAGCAATCGAACAGATGTAACTAATAAAGTGGTCGGTATGTGTAGTTTTTTTTTTTTGTTTGTTTTTTTACAAATGTCTTAATCTTGTTTTGGAATTTTTGGTTTTCAGCATTAACTTCTGTTTTATTGAATATGTTTTTAATATCCATATTCTAACAAGACTGTTGTATTAATGCAGTTATGCAGCAGTTATAAATATATTTAATTTGGAGAATATGCTTTGCAAATATATGTGCCAACGTAATGTTTTAACATTACTTGTGTAGCTGGACTATGTTCATAAAAAGACTTTGCCTGGTAGTGTACTCTGCTGATGGTTTTTGAACTCGCTTTTATGCATAGAGCACTCTTGCGTGTCAGGCAGCGCAGCAAGTTCACATGTGGAGATGTGCTCAAAATCTAATAATGCACACCACGCATCCTTGTGCATCCTCCTCATGAGCCAAAACCGAACTAAGCGTGTCACACAATGTTTTTTTTGTGTGTGTGTGTGTGTGTGTGGTTAGAATTACAAAAATTAACAATTTTTATTGCAAAAAAAAAATAACATGCAGCATCATGTATAAATTTATATAAAGTATTAAAAATATTGTATTGCCCCTTTAATAAGTACATTTGTGCATTGATATGAACTCTGAGGTTAATAAAAAAAGGAATATTGGAATAGTAATACTATATATCAGAACACTGGTAAGATTCAAACTGACCTTTTTCCCTCCAGAGTTCTCGGCAACTGGCCTCAAGGTTCCATGAGCAGTTTGTGGTGCGTGATGACCTCATGGGATTGGCCATAGGCACCCATGGGGCGAATATCCAGCAGGCCAGAAAGATTCCTGGGGTCACAACCATCGATCTCGATGAAGAGACCTGCACGTTTCACATCTATGGAGAGGTAACTGCTTTATTGGTGACTTCCTGATAAGGGTAAACACAATTAAATGTGATGACTGTTAGAATATGTGAGCCTGGCTTGACACTTGTGTTTGAATTTCAGGACCAGGAGGCTGTACGGAAGGCCAGAAGCTACCTGGAATTTTCTGAAGATATTATCAAAGTTCCTAAGGATTTAGTCGGTGAGGACAAACGAAATGAACCACTTTCTCCTTCACGGACTGGACCTGCTGTCCTGCACCATGATGGCTAATGTGCATCATTAAATTATTTTCTACCCTGTCCTGCAGGAAAAGTCATTGGCAAGAGTGGGAAGCTGATTCAAGAGGTTGTGGATAAATCAGGTGTTGTCAGAGTTCGAGTGGAACCGGAAAATGACAAAAAGCCTTCTCCATTAGAGGAGGTCAGTGAGTGGGTTGCTGAGAACACTCGTTGTATTTATGGGCGGCAAAAGTGATTATGCTGAAAAAATACATTAAATCGTAGTAATTGGTGTGGACTGTATTATAGCCGACTAATCAATTTTAGGAATACTGATTTGACTAAATATTTCAAAGCCTGTTTTAAGAATGAAAAAGCAAAACTGAAGCTCGGTGTGTTGTACGTACATATAAACACACACACATATGTTTTTATCAATATTCAAAATATCATTCATACTGACTTGAATTACAACCACAGGGAATGGTCCCATTTGTGTTTGTGGGGACAAAGGAAAGCATTTCAAATGCACGGATTCTGCTGGACTACCATCTGAATTATCTAAAGGTAAGAACCGGTTTTAAAGTTTTCTAAGACAATTACTATCCAGCATACTTGGGGGTTATTGTTTAAAGTAAACATTCAACCCAGAGTATCAAACTTTGATGTATAACTGGTCTGGCTTGACTTTCTTCTTTTTGAAGTTTCTTTGGCAGTCAAAAAATGGCAAAAAAATCCCATAGTTTTACATCGAAGGAATGACTAGAATCCATGAAACATTCTGAAGATTACAATTCCTCTTAAATGTTTTCTTCTTATTTTCTAACTTTTTAAGGTGGTTTTCTCCAATGAGTTGATCAGCAAGTTTTCTACAAGAACCGCGTTTTTTTTTTTTAAGAATTGCACTTAGAAACATTAACAAACTTCTTAGAACTTCTCTCTTCAAAAGATTTCCTTTAATCTGTCCCCCATATACCAATGACACCTGGGTTTGGCTTTGTCACCATTTGTGGTTTTGTGCATTTGTTTGGATAAGTTCTGCTCCCATAAACACCACATTTTCTTCTGAAAATGTAAACGTATAGTTATCCTTCACATTGAACAGCTTTTCCTCACATAGCACATTAGTACTCATTACAAAGCAGTAATTGTTGATTGGAGACCTACTAAATACCCCGGAGATAATGTGATGTGATGTTCACTACTCTTTGTTCTTGTGTGATGGTGTATTCTACATATTTGTTTGGTCTGGTTCAGGAGGTAGATCAGCTGCGAATGGAGCGACTGCAGATCGATGAACAGCTCAGACAGATCGGTGGAGGGCCTAGAGCTCTGCCGGGACGACCCGAGAAAGAAAAACCTTTCACGGCTGATAATGGAATGGGACCCTCACGAGGTGGCGGCAAACCCTTCGGTCGTGGAGGGAGGGGGAGAAGGGGCCCGACACTGGCTTCAGGTATGACCGGCCTCAAATAAACGAAATTAGAGCATATCTGGGTATGGAACTTGGTGGATGTGGAACATTACCCTTCTCTCTAGACCTTTTCCCAGAAATAAATTGTTTATATAATAGTATTACTTTCTGTAATATAAAAGCCATTGGTTTGATATGTAAGTATCAGTCGAGCACTAGTTAAAGCATAATGTTAATTATGTTAATCACTTTCTTCGTTATGGACTGTATTTGTCCCAGGCACCAACTCTGAGGCCTCTAATGCATCTGAGACCGAATCCGACCACAGAGATGAGCTCAGTGACTGGTCCCTGGCCCCTACAGATGAGGAGTCCATGGGTTACCCCAAAAGGGCCCCTGATGGACGCAAAAGGGGGGGAGGGCCCCGGGGTCGTGGAGGGAGAGGAAGAGGAGGATACAAAAGTCAGTTTCTGAGCCGTCACCCTTAAGGCCTTTTACAATGTTTCTTACAGTATTTAAAAAATATATGTATATATAAGTATTTGATATCAATGCTGCGTTCACACTTGAAGTTCGGTTCATTTGATCTGGACCAAAAAAGAAAACTATACCTTTGGTCCTGGTTTACTTAGCATTCACACTGGCATTTTTTACCCTGAACCTCAAGGCATAGTGATACGTTCACAACCTAATTGGTTGTTGAATGATGTATATTTTGCGATATTTTATTGAACTTATTGAACACCCAAAACAATCGTTGTGTTCAACTTATAGCGGCACTGTGCAGACCGATCGGTGTATGACATCAAAGTATTCCATTCAGCGATCGGTCTGCTCGGCGCCGCTTTAAATCGAATACACCTAATGCCGTCTGCTGGTCTAAGCTCGCTCATTGTTGCGTGTACATATGATTTAATTCTTACCACCTGCGAAATCACAAAGAGCTCATAAAAGGTACCTCCTCGTTGCTCCAGGTTTGCTCATTGGATACACCGCTCAATCCGCGTCGTCAAATCGTGTCACATAGCATCACATCTGGTCATTGCCTCCTGTTTTTGGTTAGTTTAGAAGTATTTGGTCTGTTTTGCGTTCATATTTCATTCGAACCACACCAAAGTTCGTTTGGAAGCAGACCGAGACCCATCTTTTTAGCGGTTTTGGTCTGCTTGTTTGGTGCACACCAGGGTTTGGATGGCAGCGTTCGCACCTACTCAAATGAAGCGCACCAACAGAGCAATCGCACCAGAGTTTGTTTGAATCGAACCAAACATGACAAGTGTGAACACACCCTAAGAGTGTATCAGTCAACTATACATGAATCAGCTTTTTTGACATTAAGATTTTTTTATCTTTATTTTTGATACCATGTATGGATTTTTAATGATGTTTCTTATTGTCTTAACTCAGCTGAAGACATGCACTGGAATGAGTCCCGCTCCCGTAGTTCCAGAGACTCGAAGCCGAGACCCCAAGAAGATACATTGCAGGTCTCACTCAATCTATCAATCTAGTCTTCTATATTCAAATGATCAGTTATTTTGCTTATTAGTGAATGTAATCATAAAAGATAATGAATTTAAATTCAGTATTTACAATATTCACAATATTTAAATATGTAATGCCTATGTGGCATTACATATTTCTCAATGAAATTTCTCATTAAATATTTCTCAACACAGAAAATTAAGTAAATAAAAATATGACGGCTGTATTATGTAATTTTGTAAAAAAAAATACAAATAAAAACATCGGACAGGGCCATGCTTTTTATTTTGATAGCTTGGCTAAAACTATTAAATGTAAAATTTTGTGCATTTCTCTTTTTTTCTGTTTGTTTATCAGATCCGCATCGACAGCAATAACGAGAGGAGCGTCCACACCAGCCGAGGCCCCCAGGCTCTGGCAGGAGACAGCGGAGGGAACCGGCAGAGACCCATAAAGGACCGAGGGATGAAGAAAGACAAGCAGGATGGCCCGGACAGCCAAGCCGTTGTGAACGGCGTTTCATAGAGAAAAACGTGCCCCCTTTCCCACATTCTCCCACTCAGCTCCACCAATCCAGATGCTTCTTCATTAGAGACACATTAGGCCAAAGAGAACCAGGTCAGTAGGGCTGTCGCAAGACATGACATAAAGCACACTTTGTAATTGTTAGTTGGGATAAAAGACGATGTCTCTTGGTGTATGGTGTGTTGAGTTCGGTAGTCTTCACGGATTAGAGAGACCGGTCTCTAAATCACAACTGAAGCTACAGGTTTTCTAATTGACTTTCTAAACAACTACCTACGAAACATAAAGAAGCTGTGGATTAAATGTCTCTCAAAATGGAAAGTTTTCCAAGCAATTGGTTTTTAAAGTTTTTGTTTTCAACAATGTCCAAACAAAAGGGAAAGAAACACATTGGAGGATGAACTCAAGCGCTCGGGGCCCAAGTTTATGCCACATCTCACGGCATACGTTGTTTTTTTACACGCTTTGGTGTCCATGATTACTCGAGCCCATTCTGATGTGAGATCTTAGCCACATCATTAGCAGAAAATAACAAAAAATGGCTAACAAAAAAACAAAAGCTCCTCTCTGGATCTGTGCCTTTAACTAGTGTGGATAGTATCATAAATTTGGATGTTTAAATCAGGGAAGACGACGTGAACAACCTGTCTGAGCAAAGTGTGTTGCAATCTCAGCCGACGACTAAAAAAAAAAAAAAATTTTTTTTTTTTTCCTCTTTTTGTGCTGCATGTATTTCACCAACATTTTGTATGTCTGAAAAGCAGGATTCTATCAAGTCGGCCGAATTCTGATATGTTGCCATAGCTGAATTGTGTGTAGTAAAGGTATTAGCCTAACTAAACTAGTCAACTGTGGAAGTCATACATTGTAACCGACCACCCAGAGACGAATATCAATGCTAATTCAGTGACAGAATGAGTTAAATTTGTCTTTTAGCATATCTTTGCATTATAGGACAATTATGATTGGTTTTATTTTTTAAATAGAGGTAGCAAGCAACAACAAAAAAAACACGTCTGTCATTTTACTCCCACGCAAGGTGGACTTTTGTTTTCTCACAAACAGGGTGGAAATGCTCGTTTCGGTTTCCGTTCATGCTGGCCACAGTAAACTGCCATCTCTGCTGTATTTCTCAGCATCAGGTGTGAATCACTTCTATCAGATCTCTGTAACATTGTCTGTGTCCTAACAGCGGCTCATCATAGACTGAAAATGTTGAACTGTGGGGTTGCATACTGTATATTACGTCATCTGTTAAGAGATTGTTGCTGTTCTTTTTAGATTGAACTTTAAATGTGCACTTATCATGTTTGTGTTTCTCTGCAAGTACTTTATAATCTATAAACCTATAATAAACTAGAATGTGATAAGACTTCCTCGGCAGGTGAATCACATGTATGCTGTCAACATAACTAAACTGAAGTTTAGATATCGTCGCTAATCTTGAGTCTACTGTACTTTTGCAGCTGAATTCGCTTTGAGAAGGGGGAATGGGCGATGTTAACTTTGATATGAAAACCGTCTGTCTTATCCGATTAGTGCTTGTGCATTAAACTTTAGTTTACATTTGAGAAGACGCGATGCTGTTCTGAACCCAAGATTCTTTCCAAACCTACTGTGATGATGATAACCATGGTGGGTTTTTTTTCTGCTTTTCCTTTGACTGTACAGCAAGAAAACCGTTCTTTGCTCTTTTTCTCTACGTTTCTAGTTCTCTTTGCGCTCCTGTACTCTCGCTAGTCACCTTGGCGAATAACCAGCTCTACCTGTTATGCTTATACACACCAGTTTGGAAGTGATTTGCCTGTGGAAACGAAAGCCGAAAAGAACCTGTGACTGGCGGGAAGATGTGCTGAAAGACAAACCACTCTCTCTCGACGGAGGCGGCCCCGGATGCCCCTCTCGTGTGGCTCTTAAGAAAAATACAAAAATTAGCTTTTACTTCAAAATAAGGTGTTAAATGGTTTACTCTCAGTATTTTTAAAACCTGCACGTCCATGGCAGGCAGTAAAACTGGCGCAGTTCGCCGCAGTCTGTTCGAGAATGAAAAATTTTAAAAAACGACAAAAAAAAAATTCGAATCTTTGAAAGCGTTGCCAAACAGACTGTTTTCTAGTTATTTATTTTTTGGAATGTATATTAAAATGACATAGTAAAACCATCTCTTGCACACATCGTAGGCTATTGTGATTGAAAAAGAGCTGAAAAAAAAACGAAACGTGAAATACTGTAGATACTGAACTGAGGTAGACTGACCTTGTATGTTACTGCACTTTGGGTAATAATTTCTTTGTACATAATAGCAGAACAGACTGGGTTTTATGTTGACATTGTTTGGTTATAGTGCAATATATTTTGTATGCAAGCAGTTTCAATAAATAAAGGTTGATCTTCCTCTGCAATCTGAAGTGTTGTTATTCCTCGCGGAGAATTGGACGTTTTACATCCCATATGTGGTGATAAATCCGCCCATCATTAAACACGACAGCACATTTCCTTATGGCATGTTAACAACATCAGATTCCTCTCCGTATTAAATCTTACTGTTGCTTGTTTTGTGTGTTCCTCCACTTGGTGGGGCTGTGGCACAGGTGAAATCCTGCTGTAATGCTGCTGCAACTGTTCCAGTAATGAATGCTGGCAGTACATCAGCATTTTAATAGGGTGAATGCAGGTGAATTGGGACACTTTTTGACATTGAGATGTTTTACCTGAATTCACCCTGTATTTAACAACGGCATATTCTGCTGTGTTAACCAGTGCTAATCTTCTTTTTTTTTTTTTTTTTTTTTTTTTTTAATAGCAGTTAATCTGCATTATTTCATAAGATAAAGCAAGCAAGATTTTCTTTATTAAATGCTGGTTTATGTTTTGACTGTATTTCAAAGTAAATCGGACTACATTACAAATGTTGGGGTTACTTTTTTTTTTTTTCAAAAAAGTGTGATCAAAATGCAGTAAAACAGCAATATTATGAAATATAATTTTTTTCAATAACTGCTTTCTGCTTGATTTTCTACATTTTTAAATATATTTATTCTAATATGCTGATTTGCTGCTTTAGAAACATGTATTAATGTTGAGAACAGTTTTGGCGCTTAATATTTCGCGAAAATCATATGTGGGAAATTAATGTGCATTTATAATCTCATGGCTCATGATTTCCACAAATATCTGAATTCTGGGATAGATGGATTTTTTTTCAATAATCAAAACTTAATTTCCAAAAAAAACAGATTTGAAATATTTGCGCATTATGTTTAGAAATACACAAAGATTGTTGAATTTGCATTTCCTGATGGAAAAAAAAAATCACAAAATAATTGAAGAATGAGCTGAACATGGTACAGTTCAAATGTATGTTGTAGAATTTTTTTAACATCGGTATTATTAAAATTAATTAGTTGTGTTCATCTTCAGGTGAACATGGTTATAAGTATGATTGCTTCGAAAACTAATAGCACACCTCTCCTCAATAAGCTGCATAATTATAAGTATCATTTATGTTATTGGCTTGGCATGTGTCGCACACTAAGGCTTAATAAAATAAGTTTGAACAACAATGATACTTGCCTTCTTATGAGGTTTCATATTAACATAGGTTTTCAAAATCATTCATTTTTTCTTTCCATTTCACATCGTCACATTGGTGGAACTGCATGCGGTTTGCAAGTATTTGAATCTCTGAAATGGATCCACATTGCCTATTTAAATGTCTCACTGTTTCCTCTCCCTTCTCTGACACTCTTCTGCTAGACAGAGTGCAATTGCAAAGAAGAGAAAAAAAACCCTTTTGGTCCCGCATCATTGGATTTCCACAAGAGCTGACAGAAATTTTAGCCACTCTGCCTTTCTGCAGGAGGAAAGGGCCAATTACCTCCGACCCCAAACAAAGTCTGTTGGAGCCCTTACCCTGAAATCCTCGCCATTATCCACCCGATGGATCCACCAGACTGACCTAGTTTCCTCTCCACTAACAACCACAAGAACAGCATACAGTGACCTGAGATGCTGCGTCTCCTCTCTCTCACTCTCTCTCTCTCTCTCTCTCTCACTCTCTCTCTCTCTCTCTCTCTCTCTCTCTCTCTCTCTCTCTCTCTCTCTCTCTCTCTCTCTCACTCTCACTCTCACTCTCACTCTCACTCTCACTCTCACTCTCACTCTCACTCTCACTCTCACTCTCACTCTCACTCTCACTCTCACTCTCACTCTCACTCTCACTCTCTCACTCTCACATTGGCATGTTGTCTAGTTCATTTAAAGCAACACTCAAAAACCTGCCCCTCTCTCTCCCTGTGCGTTCATTAATAAATGCATGGGAAATTAATGACAACACTTCAAATTATGCCTGCAGTACTATTTAATTAGTATATACTGACAGAAGCTGTACATCTATCACCGCTCTGTCCCAGTCTAAAGTGCTTTAATTTAAAGTAAAAATGTAGTGTTAATCTAACATTGATAAGAGTTACTACACAGCAAAGATTCAATAGAAATATATTGTTTTACATAAAAATGCTATGATGCTATAAATGTTTATATAAAATTAAGTTTTTGGTTTTTTTTTTTTTTTTTTTTGCACATTTTGCACCACATTTACTGTGTTGTATGCATGTAGTTAATGAAGTATCACTCTCATTTTTATAGTTTTGCCCCCCTAAATATTTGTTTTATATATTTATAAAATATGGGAGACAAAAGCGTGTGTGTGTGTGTGTGTGTGTGTGTGAGAGATTGCAGAATCAAACTCATTTTTTTATGTTTTTGTATTTTAGCTTTCTTGTTTGTTTCACATCTTAAGAAATTTGTATAACAAAAGTATTTTTAAAGTTTTTCATTTTTGGATTTTTTTTCAAGAAAGATATTTTAACAGCAATAAAAGCAAAACAAATAAAAAATAAATATTTGTTCAACTTTCAGTGTTCATTGTTTCAAACTTTAAAAAATTATGACAATACACATTTTGTAAAGAAAATATTACTTTGTTACATCTGGCTTTTTTAGAACCATTATATCCAATTTATAATTGAAAGCTGGACATTTTTCATGTTAATTTCATGCAACTATATTAAATATATCTTATTTCCATCATATCAAACATCCTTATTTGACATGGAACTAAAATATAGATGATTGTGCATGCAGTTGCATAACCATTACTAGATAAATGGTCTGTTCTGCTCTCTCTGTGGTTTTATGGGTCAACCAGACATCATTTGTACAATATGTAAAGCTCTAACAAAAAGATGCACCCAGTAACTAGCAGCAATCACTTTGTCTTTTCAATGGTGATTTTGAAGCGTCCAGCCCCCGCCTCTCTCTCTCTCTCTCTCTCTCTCTCTCTCTGTCTCTCTCTGTCTCTCTGTGTCTCTGTCTCTCTCTGTCTCTCTCTCTCTCTCTCTCTCTCTCTCTCTGTATGTCTGTCTGTGTCCCCCATGACTCATTTCTGTGTTGCCCCTGGCTTGTGAGAGTCGTGTTGGACTTGTGTGTGCTGGAGCAGGATTCAGGGGCCACACACTGAGCTGCTGTCAAACCGCACTCCAGCGCCATCAGCCTGGGTTTAACATCACAGACTTAATATCTGTTCTCCATCTTTAAAATGCTCTTTATATGACAGCGACACAAGAGCGCTAGAAAACACGTCAAGATGTGGTGTTGATGGTTTCATTGTGACTGATTTAATTGTTCTGGAAGAATCACAGATGCTGAACTTACTATAGGCTCATAATGTGATATATTTAGAATATGTCATACATTGTAATATACTTTTTTAAGGCTTTTCTGTAGTTCAAACAGTAAAGAATTGCGCTAGCAACACCTAGGTCAGGGGTTTGATTCTCAGAGAAAGCCAGAACTGGATAAAAGGCGCTTTTTTGGATAAAAGTGTCTGTTAAATTAAATGTAACTCTATTATTCTGTGCAATACAAATAGGCTTTTGTCTTTTAGACATTAAAATTCATAAAGTCACTTCATTCCTTATTGACATACTGCAGGGATTCCATATTCATTCAATCATTCATTTCAGCCGAACCTCGTTCACCTGTTTACTTGAAGTTCCTCTGAGATCTCAAGGTAATAAGTTAATAATTAAGTAACATTTGCATAATCATGGTTTTTTTGACATCGGTTAATGGTGTTTTATTTGCATTGTTGTTGATTGCTTTAACTGTAATATTAAAATCATTTTAGCGCTTTAGGGTTAGTAACAGTAAATAACTATTGGTGTACTTGTGTAATGCTGTAAGCATATTTCAGATTGATTTGGCAATTGAAAAAGCAACAATGGTTGACCGCTAGTCTGAATGTTGGAGCAAAGCAGTCTCATAATAATGTATTTGGTATAGTCTGGACTTGAAATGGTTCAGTGTCGAACTGTAAAGCAGAATTGAGTGGCACTGATATTTTTATTTATTTATTTATTTTGGTCATTTTAATTTGTACTGCTTTTAATTAATTTATTTATTTTTATTTAATTAATTTTATTTATTGGATTTATTTTTAGCTTTTCATTAAACTCACGTTTCCCCTGCAGTTTCTTCATGAACCCCAGTTTGGAAAACTTTGATGTAATGTTTAATATGTTTAATTTTGTTAATAACAATTAATATAATATGTTTCCCTTTCTCTTTGTATTGCTGCATCAATATTATACAAAATTATAAAATTTATATTATGCTATATTTAAATGATAAATATAGCATAATATAAATTGGGGCAGTCGTGGCCTAATTGTTAGAAAGTCAGACTCGTCGGACATGGTTCGAGTCTCGGGCCGGCAGGGATTGTAGATGGGGGGATTGAATGTCCAGCGCTCTCTCCACCCTCAATACTACGACTGAGGTGCCCTTGAGCAAGGCACCAAACCCCCAACTGCTACCCGGGCGCCGCAGCATAAATGGCTGCCCACTGCTCCAGGTGTGTGTTCACGGTGTGTGTGTGTTCACGGCTGTGTGTGTGCACTTGGATGGGTTAAATGCAGAGCACGAATTCCGAGTATGGGTCACCATATTTGGCCACGTCACGTCACTTTCACTTTTTATACTATTTACCCAGGTCAAAAGTAATCTAAAAGTAATCATATAGTAATCCAATATAATTAAATGGATTACGTTACTAACTACAATCACTAATGCACTACAGTTTGTAATTAATCTACCAGCACTTACAAGAGAAAGACAAAGCAATTTGTCGAAAAGCCAAAAATAAAATATTTTGAATACACAATGCCAACATTTTAGAAAATTACAAAGCCTATACTTTAAATATTTTCTCTAAAATGCTTAAAATAATAGTTTGATCTCTCAGACATGCATCGAATTTGAGGGATTAGTATGATGAGGCTTTTTGATAACATGGTGTTGCATTGATTGCACTTTCACATAGCTTTTTTTTTTTTTTTTTTTTTTTTTTAAGATGCGTCAATAGATAAATACAACCCTAATTTACTATTTAAATTGCAAGTACTTTAATTACAATATTACAATAATTTCAGTTCTTTAGGGTTAGTAACAAATAACTGTTGGTACTTGGTCCCACTTTATATTAAGTGGCCTTACTATGTAATTGCATTTCAGTTAATGCACTTATTGTGTGCATGCATGTTTTTACATTGTACATTGTTATTTAAAAAAATTCCTGAATGTAATTACATCTGTAATTAATTTATGTAATTATATTTGTAATTACACTGTTGACCCATCCCTTACACCTTAGCCCACTCTTAAACCTACCCATACCACCAACCCTGTCCCTAACCTTACCCGTATCCCACCTCAACAACAGCAGAAGTGTTTTGCAATACAATATGAGCACAACAAGTACATTGTACTTGTATTTTGATGTAAGTACATAGTAGTTAAGGCCACTTAATATAAAGTGGGACCGGTACTTTTGTAATGCTGTAAGCATATTTAGGTAGTAGTTTAATATTTGGCAATTGAAAAAGCCACACTGGTTCAATACTAATCTGAATTTTGAAGGATTATGTCTCTCCAACCAATTGATCGGCGCTAATTTTTGTTCTGTTGTAGTTAAAGAGTTTGACTCTGTAAAGACCGTTTTCCTGTCATCCATCACTGTAATATTTTTAATCAGCTCAAGGTTTTTGTCTAGAAATATCATCTGAACTGCATTTTCCTCATAGACTTCATTAGAGCAGCTTTCTTATCCCTATTAATATAATTCACCATTGTCTCTGATCTATTAAGTGAATAATGTAACATGATTGACCTCAGTACACCTGTCAATACCGCACATCCGTGATGAAAAAATTATTTATACATCTTCGGAAACGGTAATTAAATTGATTATGGAATACAACGCTGAGCCCCGTTAACCTGAAATAAATCACCAGATAAACAAAGACAGGAAGGCCCATTAAATTTACTACATGGTATTAATTAGCACGAGTCAAACGATGTTACCTACCTATGGGGCCCTACATTTCCATATAATGCATGACATGCGGAGCCAGTCATTATTTTCAATGAGTGCTAATTCAGACAGATGGCATGGGTGGAATTTGTGGTCAAAGAACACGGGGACTAACCTCTGTTAGTTCACTTAATTGAAAAGTGAAATTAAATTATTGATTTTTGTATTTTCTCCAGACAAATGGAGGGCTGCTGACATCCAGAGAGAGAGAGAGAGTCTAGCGATGTCTCGCATAAGCAAAGTGCTCCTGCAAGCAAGACGGCCCCTAACCAGAGTAGTCAAATTCAATTTGCACGAGAGCCGTTTTAATGCCCGTGTCAGATGCTTGTCTCCTAATGCATTTTGATGAGTATGAAGTCTTCTGCTCCTAATGAGGCGGCGCGTCGGTGCGTTTGAGCGATCTGATAGCTTATCTCTCTGAAGGAGAAACAAAAACGCTGCTTAAACGTCCTTGTCCTCACGTAGACGTTCACGTGGCGTAAATTTAGTTGTTTCTGTTATTGTTCTCCATCATACATTCACTGTTAAATAATGGTGTTTGGGGAAATGCAGTGTAAATGTTTTGTTGAATTTGGTTGCCAGGAATTTGACCTAAAATGTACAGTATTCAATTGATGCACAAGATAAATCATCAAAGTGACCTCTTCATTAAAGATGACCAATATACACTAAAACAATGTAAAAAAAAAAAGTTTAAAATAAATAATTGAAAATGGAACACAAAACTTTCTAATGTACAGTGTACTGAGAACAAAAAATATATATAGAAAATATAATTGTTTATGATGTTATTCTGGTGTTGTTCATGATAAATTATAACTATTTATTTGTATAGCGTTAAAACATTTTATAGTAGATAAAGTAATTTTTCGCACCTTTTGAGCAACTGTAAAAAAAATACAATTATATAGATATACAGTATCTCACAGAAGTGAGTACACCCCTCACATTTTTGTAAATATTTTATTATATCTTTTCATGTGACAACACTGAAGAAATGACACTTTGCTACAATGTAAAGTAGTGAGTGTACAGCTTGTATAACAGTGTAAATTTGCTGTCCCCTCAAAATAACTCAACACACAGCCATTAATGTCTAAACCGCTGACCACAAAAGTGAGTACACTCCTAAGTGAAAATGTCCAAATTGGGCCCAAAGTGTCAATATTTTGTGTGGCCACCGTTATTTTCCAGCACTGCCTTAACCCTCTTGGGCATGGAGTTCACCAGAGCTTCACAGGTTACCACTGGAGTCCTCTTCCACTCCTCCATGACGACATCACAGAGCTGGTGGATGTTAGAGACCTTGCGCTCCTCCACCTTCCGAGGATGCCCCACAGATGATCAATAGGGTTTAGGTCTGGAGACATGCTTGGCCAGTCCATCACCTTTACCCTGTGGCAGTGGTCGTCTTGGAGGTGTGTTTGGGGTCGTTATCATGTTGGAATACTGTCCTGCGGCCCAGTCTCTGCTTCAGTATGTCACAGTACATGTTGGCATTCATGGTTCCCTCAGTGAACTGTAGCTCTCCAGTGCTGGCAGCACTCATGCAGCCCCAGACCATGACCATGCTTAACTGTAGGCAAAACACACTTGTCTTTGTACTCCTCACCTGGTTGCCACCACACACGCTTGACACCATCTGAACCAAATAAGTTTATCTTGGTCTCATCAGACCACAGGACATGGTTCCAGTAATCCATGTCCTTAGTCTGCTTGTCTTCAGCAAACTGTTTGTGGGCTGTCTTGTGCATCATCTTTAGAAGAGGCTTCCTGCTGGGACGACAGTCTTGCAGATCAATTTGATGCAGTGTGCGGCGTATGGAGCACTGACAGGCTGACCCTTCAACCTCTGCAGCAATGCTGGCAGCAACTCATATGTCTATTTCTCAAACACAACCTCTGGATATGACGCTGAACACGTGCACTCAACTTCTTTGGTTGACAATGGCGAGGCCTGTTCTGAGTGGAACCTGTCCTGTTAAACTGCTGTATGGTCTTGACCACCGTGCTGCAGCTCAGCTTCAGGGTCTTGGCAATCTTCTTATAGCCTACGCCATCTTTATGTAGAGCAACAATTTTTTTTTCAGAGAGTTCTTTGCCATGAGGTGCCAACTTCCAGTGACCAGTATGAGAGAGTGAGAGCGATAACACCAAATTTAACACACCTGCTCCCCATTCACACCTGAGACCTTGTAACACTAACGAGTCTCATGACACCGGGGAGAGAAAATGGCTAATTGGGCCCAATTTGGACATTTTCACTTAGGGGTGTATTCACTTTTGTGGTCAGCGGTTTAGACTAATGGCTGTGTGTTGAGTTATTTTGAGGGGACAGCAAATGTACACTGTTATACAAGCTGTACACTCACTACTGTACATTGTAGCAAAGTGTCATTTCTTCAGTGTATAATAATAAAATATTTACAAAAATGTGAGGGGTGTACTCACTTCTGTGAAATACTGTGTGTGTGTGTGTGTGTATATATATATATATATATATATATATATATATATATATATATATATATATATATATATATATATATATATATATACAATAGAAATAATGTATTGCATGTTTAAGCTACTGTTAAAAAAAATATATTTAAAAAAAATACCTACAGTAAAAACGTTAAATACAAGTTACCTTAGCATATGCCGTAAAAAAAAAAAAGGTTAACGGTTAAACATTGCATTATATGTATTTTTACTTTAACATACTGTCAATTTTCTTTTTTTCTTTTTTAGGTAAAAGCTATAAATTCTTTACCTAATTGACTATCTTAAAACATATATAATGAAATACAGAATGTTAAATAATTTACAGTTTTACACTATCTTACAATTAACCAAATTTTTGCTGTAGTTTTTTTTTTTGTTGTTGGTAAAATATTGACATTTAAGTGAAAAGGTGCTAAAAATCTGTATTTTTTTAAGCAAAAAAAAAAGTTATTTACTTACACAAATTTTGATTATAATTATATATATATATATATATATATATATATATATATATATATATATATATATATATATATATATATATATATATAAACTATAATTGGATGTTAAATTATTTACAGTTTTCACTGTATCTTAAAGTTGGCCAAATATATGCTGTTTTTTTTGTCCTTTCCTGTAAAAAAAAAATATGTAAAAGGTGTAATAAGTTGCTTTATCAAATGTATTTTTTAAAAGGAATATATAACTATTTACTTATATTGTACTTTTTGACTATAATTTAAAATGTTTCAGTGAAAAACACTCACATGAGATCATATCAGTCGCATACTGTATATTGGTTAGCAAAACATTGACCATACATTACCTGATGCTCCTTTAATTTGACTGTTCTCAGTCTATGCAAACTCTTAAGATGAACACTTTCACAGAGGTCAGCCTTTCAGTTTTTTAAATGCATTGGTAAATCACAGTTGAATTACATTGTTGTGGCAGTGTGTGCATTTGTGAATGTTATCTGTAAGGTGGCTATAGACATAGACATTCATGTAGGGCTCAATAAAATGCCAGTAAGCTAACATAGTCAGATAAATTCAGATTAATTTAAGTATAGTAATGCGTTTGTGTGCATCATTGAAGGCTGCCCTCTCTCTTAAACCAGTGATGGATACAAGCACTTCTGAGGGGAGAAAATACTTTTGAATGGTTAATCTATTCAGATTCATGGTACTTTTTCATTATTCGAAACCAGTGGCCTTGGCATTGTTTGAGTTCTTTCAAATGTTCACACCAAAGCGATTCAGGAAATGGAAATGTTAACAGAGTCTCATTAATTCTTTGTTCAAGACCTCAAAGTGAACTGTTCAGTAAGTAGAAGTGAGTTTAACCTCTCGTGCCGTCGGAGTGACCCTTACGTGGACGGTGATGTTCTGAAGACCTGCACCATAAAGTGAGGCTGAGTTTCTGACACTTAAGCGTTCCTTGAAGGCGTTTGTTTAATGATAGGATGGATTTGGAGCACTTCAGTAAACAGCAAAGGCCACCTGCTGGCTTTAACCGTCTCGCAGATTTGACTGATGACCCATTCTAGTCAGTTTAACAACCTGAAAAACATTTGATACTTTGACGGGATGTGAAAAATACATCCCGCATCTCTTCAAAGGACTGCTCAGTAGGGTCTTCTTAATCATTGTCTTTTGATAATACCAACATTTAGTCAAGGTTCATTTAATGTTGTAATTTGATTTATAGTATTTTAAGATGATTTAAGTTTTGCAGTGATATTTATTAAGATGTCACACATTGTTTTCAATTTACAAATTCAAAATAAAGGTTCCAAAACGGGGATTTTCAGAGCAATGCCATATAGAACCATGTTGGGTTCCTTAAAGAGCTTTTCAGTAAACCGTTCAATCAATCAATCAACACTGATGCCATTAAAAAGTCTTTATTTTTAAAAGTATTATTTTTGTTTTGACAACTATTAAATATTTTGAAGTATATTATATAACATATAATGCATGCAAATATTTTTTTTAAACTAAATTTGATTTGCATTATAGTATTTAGCAAATAGCTTAACGGAAATACAAATAAATAATCTTGTTTTATTTTCCTTTTCCCCCAACATGTTTTGTTTACTGTGTTTGACAAGCTCATGCTTTCAATCATGTTAGTAAAGTTATTGGACAAAACAAAACAAATAATTTTACGCCATAATTTATGGGAAGTCTTTATTGAATTCTTTGTTTGTTTTGTTTTTGGTAATTACCACAAACCAACATTAATTACACACTGTAAAATAATAATTATAATAATAATATTTTTCTGTCAGAACATTATCCGTTAATTTTATAGACATTTCCATTAACTCTAAAGACCAATGCAGATAATACAAAATACAGGTAAAATACCTATTTAAAATAATAATAATATTAATAAATCAGTATGGAAAATGTATTCATATTAATACAGTATATTGTGCCATTTTCTTATTTATTATTTTAAAACTGGTGATGAATCTAAATTTCATATCGACATTTTGGTAACAGGGGGCTGCAAAACCTGCAATCGCATATACAGTATAATGAATAGAACATAAAACAGCTTAAAATTTTTACTTGAACCTATGGTATACCATATTGAGGTTATGACTATCACACCTCTCTCTGAACATTTGTTGAGTTAAGAATTTCAGGTTTATATATTTATATCTATATATATATATATATATATATATATATATATATATACCGTACCTCCAATGGAAAGTACCTATTAAACACAGATCATCTGGTTTACCAACTGTTCTGAAGAAGTTCCCTGACCCAATTACTGTAAAAACCAAACGCATGGATTAGCTTCCACGAGGCATATCTTTGTCTCTACACATAAAATCAGAGCTGCTCCACCAGTCTTTTTTTCTTCTCTTCTCTCAGGCTGTCAGGAACAGCAGTCTCCACAACAGGATGTGGGAAATGTCACTCCCAGACACTACTGTGTAGTGGCACTGAATCACTCTGAATGAGGAGCGAGTCAGTGCCATGCAGTGTGTGTGTGTGTGCATGTTTATGTGGTTTATGAGGACACAAATTTGTATAATGACATGGGTATGACAGAGGTATTACAATATGAAGGTGGTTTATGAGGACACTGCCTATGTCCCCGTAATTCAAAAGGCTTAAAAAACATACTAAATGGTGTTTTTTTGAAAATCTAAAAATGCACAAAGTCTCCTGTGAGGGCTAAGTTTAGGTGTAGGGTTGGTGTAGGGCAATAGCACACACAGTTTGTTCAGTATAAAAACCATTACGCCTATGGAGAGTCCCCATAAACCACAAAAACCAACGTGTGTGTGTGTGTGTGTGTGTGTGTGTGTGTGTGTGTGTGTGTTCAGTTATTTCCCTTTAATTCATCGACATTAAAGTGATATGACTGAACCTACATATATGACCCTGATAAAAATGCTCTTACAGCACTTACAGGCTTTGGCATCTGAACTCTTCATATATAACTCTTCATACCTTCATATATATTTATATATATATGGGTCATTCCACGAAATCGGTGCCTTTTGCATCCCTAAGAAATAATCAAACATAGATTTAATATAACAACGAATACATTTGCAATTTAAAAACATAACGATACTATATATGATTTCTTCAATATTACGTAAAAAAGGTTACATAAATATTATTTTAAATAATTTAAATAGCATTTATGCTGATAAGGGTAAGGTTTTTGGCTTGGGGGGGGGGGGCATCATGCAGTGTCAATACTGTTACCATTTTTAAAATGTAAATTTAAACAATTATTTCTTGCATTTAATATAATCAATATCTACAAGTAAAATCGTTTCCAACATGTGCTTTTGTGAACTTAACTATTAGCTACAATTAGCAAAATAGTTTGAAATCGTCATATCTGTAACTGTCAGCCCTATTACTTTTCAGGGTAACAGGTTTTGACATAGATTAGGTGTCACCCTCTTTTTAAAGATTGTCTGTGTAAAATGCAAACATGTTTAAAGGTCACCCATGGGTGTAATTTTAAGATAACGCCTATATCATTCAGTGGCATATGAGCATCAGTTACATTTTAGTTAGTATTATTGATATTGTTACTATTACTGCTGTTGTTAATGACCGGGATAGGATGATCAGTCAACTCTTTCTTTTTTTTCACATAACTCATTGTCAATAATGCTTCCATATTATGCATCCATATTACAAACAAGAACTGCAAGGTGACTACACCCGTCTTGCAATGTTCCAGAAAGTCAAGATCTTGGTCTGGATTCAGATGATCACAGAAAGACCAAGATCTGATCATCTTCCATGCCTAATAACTGAACCAGATCAGTATATTTGAAGTTTTGTGAGGGGACACAGACAAACAGATGGAACGTATTATCTAATTACAATACCCTTAAAAGATTAGATCTCTTGGAAATGTAATGTGCTAAACCAACAATGAACTGACTTCAACTGAAAAACGGACTGTTTACTGCTAAGTGCGTGCAATATAATGCAATTTATCATTTTAATATAATATAGGTTATATAGCCTATCATTTTTTCAGCAGTAAATCAACATATTAGAATGATTTCTGAAGAACCATTTAGGAATCAATTACATTTTTAAATACATTCAAATTTAAAGCAGTTATTTGAAATTTGAATAGCATTTCACAATATGTTATATGACTGTTAGATTCATTTAATATCCGTTTATTATTTATATTTACTTTTTTGTAAGCCTTTTGATATAAGCTTTATCCTCTTTGGAGGTTGAACCGAATCCAGACTTTTTACGCAGTACCTTCTTTGTATAGAGCTGAGCCCTGGTTTCAAGGGTTAAAATGCTCCCCACCTCTTATCAACCATAAAAACTGTCTCCTATGGCAGTAAGTGTAAACTTCCTGTCAGTTCCAGCAGAGAGCACTGTGTGTCTGACCAAAAGCAGCATGTTTGACACATTATTAACCCCATAGTATCACACTGGATAAATACAAACTCATCAAAGCGTGCAAAAAAAAAGCTCATTGTGGCGTTTTTATTCTGAAATAGAGAAACGTTGTATTATAATATGTATCTAATGCGGGTTACACACAACAATGTTTCTCTAAAAGGTCTCGTTGCTTCTGGTTCAAGTCTTTTGTATGTGCTTTCTTAAATATGGAGCTGTTTTGCTCCAGATGCCTTCAAAGGAGATACCAAAGGTGATCAACTGATGTCCATCACGTGTGCAGATTGATATCTAGAACTTTTGCATTTTGTCATCTTACTAACATTCTGATATTAAAACTGGATAAACCCCGTCAATAAAACAACTAGGTTAGCGGATTACCTTTAAAGTCCATAGAAATTGGCATCAGGTCATACTGCTGTTAAAACTTCATCTGACAAGTGGAGCTGGTTTGGTCAGGTGATGTTGGACATTCACAGGTACAGTGATCTGCATGAGTGGGGCAGGTCAGATGTTTCCCTCAGCCCTCAACAGCATTAGAGCGGATTGATTGGGCCTTCAGGTGGGACGGTGACTGGATGAGAGGTCCAGATGGCTCATTACCACTGACAGCAGTTTATTTTATCCCCTATGCTCGCTAAAAGGTCACACTGTCCGCCGACTCTCAGCTCAGAGAATCCTGCCCATCAGATCTGCTCTGGCAGAGGGACGCATTACAGGTTGCTTGGATCATATGTTGTCTCCTAAGTATATTTGTTTCAAAATGTTCCTCAATAAGAGAGATGTTATGAGGTAGTCATAAAAAGCAGTGAGCAGTGTCGATATTTCATTAATTATCATTTGGTGTCTATTGCATGAATATTAAATAATCATTTAATTGGCTTTAATTTGATGTGCAATGAAAAAAAAAATCAAACAAAATTCAGAGATATATATTTTTTTAATGATTAATACTTTTATTAATCAAGGGTGTATTCAATTTAGAATGACAATTCTAAATTCTAAAAGTATTTCACAATTACTGCTTTTACTATATTTTGACCTTTTTTTGATACTTAGCATAATATATACATACAGGTCCTTTTCAAAAAATTAGCATATTGTGATAAAGTTCATTATTTTCTGTAATGTACTGATAAACATTAGACTTTCATATATTTTAGATTCATTACACACAACTGAAGTAGTTCAAGCCTTTTATTGTTTTAATATTGATGATTTTGGCATACAGCTCATGAAAACCCAAAATTCCTATCTCAAAAAATTAGCATATTTCATCCGACCAATAAAAGAAAAGTGTTTTTAATACAAAAAAAGTCAACCTTCAAATAATTATGTTCAGTTATGCACTCAATACTTGGTCGGGAATCCTTTTGCAGAAATGACTGCTTCAATGCGGCGTGGCATGGAGGCAATCAGCCTGTGGCACTGCTGAGGTGTTATGGAGGCCCAGGATGCTTCGATAGCGGCCTTAAGCTCATCCAGAGTGTTGGGTCTTGCGTCTCTCAACTTTCTCTTCACAATATCCCACAGATTCTCTATGGGGTTCAGGTCAGGAGAGTTGGCAGGCCAATTGAGCACAGTAATACCATGGTCAGTAAACCATTTACCAGTGGTTTTGGCACTGTGAGCAGGTGCCAGGTCGTGCTGAAAAATGAAATCTTCATCTCCATAAAGCTTTTCAGCAGATGGAAGCATGAAGTGCTCCAAAATCTCCTGATAGCTAGCTGCATTGACCCTGCCCTTGATAAAACACAGTGGACCAACACCAGCATCACTGACTGTGGGTACTTGACACTGGACTTCAGGCATTTTGGCATTTCCCTCTCCCCAGTCTTCCTCCAGACTCTGGCACCTTGATTTCCGAATGACATGCAAAATTTGCTTTCATCCGAAAAAAGTACTTTGGACCACTGAGCAACAGTCCAGTGCTGCTTCTCTGTAGCCCAGGTCAGGCGCTTCTGCCGCTGTTTCTGGTTCAAAAGTGGCTTGACCTGGGGAATGCGGCACCTGTAGCCCATTTCCTGCACACGCCTGTACACGGTGGCTCTGGATGTTTCTACTCCAGACTCAGTCCACTGCTTCCGCAGGTCTCCCAAGGTCTGGAATCGGTCCTTCTCCACAATCTTCCTCAGGGTCCGGTCACCTCTTCTCGTTGTGCTGCGTTTTCTGCCACACTTTTTCCTTCCCACAGACTTCCCACTGAGGTGCCTTGATACAGCAATCTGGGAACAGCCTATTCGTTCAGAAATTTCTTTCTGTGTCTTACCCTCTTGCTTGAGGGTGTCAATGATGGCCTTCTGGACAGCAGTCAGGTCGGCAGTCTTACCCATGATTGCGGTTTTGAGTAATGAACCAGGCTGGGAGTTTTTAAAAGCCTCAGGAATCTTTTGCAGGTGTTTAGAGTTAATTAGTTGATTCAGATGATTAGGTTAATAGCTCGTTTAGAGAACCTTTTCATGATATGCTAATTTTTTGAGATAGGAATTTTGGGTTTTCATGAGCTGTATGCCAAAATCATCAATATTAAAACAATAAAAGGCTTGAACTACTTCAGTTGTGTTGTAATGAATCTAAAATATATGAAAGTCTAATGTTTATCAGTACATTACAGAAAATAATGAACTTTATCACAATATGCTAATTTTTTGAAAAGGACCTGTATATATATATATATATATATATATATATATTTTTTTTTTTTTTAATGAGGGAAAGCTTCTCATATTTCAATGATTAAAATCAAAATACTTAAAATATACACTACCGCTATACAAACACACACACACATACATACATTCTGCATGTGTGTGTGTATATTATATGTATATGTATGTATGTGCATATATATATATATATATATATATATATATATATATATATATAGTCATAGCCAAAAGTATTGGCACCCTTGGTAAATATGATCAAAGAAGGCTGTGAAAATGAATCTGCATTGTTAATCCTTTTGATCTTTTATTTAAAAAAAATCACAAAAATTTACTATAGACTAAATCTATAGACTTTAAAAGGGGGGAAATATCATTATGAAATAAATGGTTTTCTCTAATACACATTGACCACAATTAAGGGCACTCTTATTCACTTTATTCAATACTTTTTGAAACCTCCATTTGCCAGTTTAACAGCTCTAAATTTTCTCCTATAATGCCTGATGAGGTTAGAGAACACTTGACAAGAGATCAGAGACCATTCCTTCATCCAGAATCACTCCAGATCCTTCAGATTCCCAGCTCCATGATGGTGCTTCTTTTCTTCAATTCACCTCATTTTCTACAGGGTTCAGGTCAAGCAGAAGCTTGATTTTGTGCTCAGTGACCCATTTTTGTGTTGTTTTTGAGGTTTGTGTTTGGATTTTTGTACGGTTGAAAGATCCAAACATAGCCCATTATAAGATTTCTAACAGAGTCAGTCACTTTTATTGATTTTTTATCTGTTGGTATTTGATAGAATCCATGATGCCATGTGTCTAAACAAGATGTGCAGGACCTCCAGCAGCCCACTGCTCCGGGTGTGTGTTCATGGTGTGTGTGTGTTCACTGCTGTGTGTGTGCACTTTGGTTAATTGCAGAACACAAATTCCGAGTGTGGGTAACTATACTTGGCCGTATGTCACGTCACTTTCACTTTCACTTTTTTCAGAAATATAGGCTCACAACATCAAAAATACAGCAGTATATTTCATTGTACACATGGGGTACTTTTTATCCCTGAGTTCACCAAACCCATCTTGAGTGTTTGCTGCTAAAAAGCTAATTCTTTGGTAATTTTTAAATTTTTTTGTTTCTTCTGACCATAGAAGCCAGTCCCATTTGAGTTCCAGTCCTGTCTGATAACTGAATATGCTGGAGTTTGTTTTTGGATGAGCTACGATAATTTTTCTTGAAACTCTACAAAACAACATGTGGTGATGTAGGTGCTGCTTGACAATTTTGTTTAAGGTTTTCTGACCCTGAGACTCAACTATTCTCTGCAATTGCTGTGGTCCTTGGAGAGTCTTTAGCCACTCAAACTCTCCTGCTCACCGTGCATTAGGACGATATAGACACACGTCCTCTTCCAGGCAGATTCTTAACATTTTATGTTGATTGGAAATTCTTAATTATTGCTCTGATGGTGGAAATGGGCTATTCTTAAAGCCACTTCACTAATTTGTGAAGCTCAATTATCTTTTGCTGCACATCACAAATACATTCCTTGGTTTTTCTCATTGTGATGGATGATTAAGGGAATTTGGGCTTTGTTTTCCCTCCTATTTATATTTCTGTGAAACAGGAAGCCATGGCTGGATTATTTCATGTTCACAATCACCCTGGAGTGCTCAAAATTGTGAGCATGAATCGGAATATACTTCAGAGATATTTTACTCATAAGAAATTCTATGGGTACCAATATTGATTTCCAGTGTGTATTTGAGAAAAACATGTATTTCATAATGATATTTCCCCCCATTTTAAATTCTTATTATCCAATGAAAGGTTAGATTTTTGTGATTATTTTTTTTTTATAAAAGATCAAAAGGATTAACAATGCAGATTAATTTTCACAGCCTTCTTTGTTCATATTTACCAAGGGTGCCAATATTTTGGTCCATGACTGTATATCTATATCTATATATAACAATAGTTTTTTTACATTGATGGAATTAGGCTCTAATATTATTTGGTTTGCACTTTATTTTAACACGTCCTTGTTACAGTATAATTATTCGTTAAAGTATCGATTAAAAATAATTAACAGCATGTACTTACTATATGATTAGGTTTAGGATTAGGGTTTTGGCTTGCAATCATGCATAATTTATTGTTTTTATAATATTAAGTACGTGTAACAAGGACACCCTAAAATAAAGTGTTAATTATTTGTTTGCAAAATCAGATATCACACAAGCATTATTGCTTCTGATCTTTAAAACGTGAGCATTTCTACCAGAATTGGTCTTTAAAGGCAATTCGGTCAACAAAACTGTTGTATAATCACTGACGTGTGCATTGCAGAATAGAACAGGGGAAAAAAACGATGCCGTAAGACACATTGAAAAATGCCTGTCGAAAATCCCCAGTGCATTTCCAGCAGTGTTGTGATTTCTTACGGCCCTGAAGCAAAATAGCATGACAAGGTGACATCAAACTAACTTTGCATGCTGCCATTTCTATAGATCACTCTGCTCACATACCAGTGAAACATTGCAACCAGAAGCCTCCGTTAAGGCAGCACAACCTTTATCATCTCCCTCTTCCATCTTGTGGATGTTTTTTTTTTCAGTCTGCTGTTAAAAAAAAGAGAACATAGCGAGTCTCTCTTCTGATCCATCCACAAAAGCATTAATGAGCTCGCTCCCAGTCTGTTCCACAAACCAGCACCTAATAGAGCTCAGCAGTCAGTCCACGCCAGAAAAATTTGGATCGGTAGAAATGTTTGCCTCAATATTTTTTTTTTTTCCTCTTCCTTTTACTTCTTTCCCTCCATCCCCTCTCCCCTCGGTCTATGATTAATCTCACTGCCCTAACGAAAAACACTGTCATTATCAATTCCCTCGATCCAGCAGCTGGAATTCTTTGATTCTTGTCTTCAAAGACCTGCTTCTATTTGGTCATTATTTCTGCCAGAGTACTTTCTCCCACCCGGCACAAACAGATGATGCCTGGAATGAAAGGCTGGCAGATATAAAGCGCTGCCTTTCGAACTGACACCGCTGCCGAATAATTGATGTTTCTCAATAGAGTTGAGATTGCATCTGTATACACTCATAATGCACATAAACACAGAGTTGCTGGTGTTATGCTGACGATAATTTTCACTGTTCTCTTGTTGTTTCAAATGCCGCTTTGGAAAGATTATTCTCATTTTTGTTTTGTGTATTTTAGCTTGTTCACATAGAAGGATGACAGTCTTGGTGATATTTGTCAACACTAATATGTAATGGTTTTTTTTTTTTTTTTTATAGTATTCACACGATTTGTATGTGCTGGATGTTAAATACATCTGTGATATTTATAGGAATAGTTCACCTAAAAATTAAAACTTGCGGGAAGTTGACTTACCCTCGGGCCATCCAAAATGTAGAGGAGTTTGTTTCTTCATCTGAAGACATTTATCTTTTAGCATTACATCACTTGCTCACCAATGGATCCTCTGCAGTGAATGGGTGCCATCAGAACGAGAGTCCAAACAGCTGATAAAAACATCACATTCCAGTCCATCAGTTAACGTCTCGTTAAGTGAAAAGCTGTGTTTTGTAAGAATCAAATCCATTATTAAGTCTTTTTTTTACTTCAAACCATTGCTTCGGACTAAAATGCATATCCTTTATCCATAATATTGCTTTCTCCAGTGAAAATGTCATCTTGTCTGAATCAGGAGATTTTGCAGTTTACAAGCAAAAACATTCCAAAACAGTTATAAAAATATCTGTGGGTTTTGATGTGAGAAGACAATAGGAGATGAACTGTAGGCCTAAGTGTTATTATTGATTATGGACTCATATTTTGGCCAAAAGCGATGGTTTAAAGTTAAAACACCATAAGCTTTTCACTTCACAAGACGTTAACTGATGAACTGGAGTGGTGTGGATTACTCTGATGTTTTTGTCAGCTGTTTGGACTGTTTTTGCTTGTAAACTGTGCATATTTTTCTCCTGATTCAGACAAGATGAAATTTTCACTGGAGAAAGCAATAAAAAAAAACAACTTAATAATGGATTTGATTCTTACAAACACACAACTTTTCACTTCTCAAGATATTAACTGATGGACTGGAATGGTGTGGATTACTTGTGGATTATTGTGATGTTTTTATCAGCTGTTTGGACTCTCATTCTGACGGCACCCATTCTCTGCAGAGGATTTTTTGTAAACACGTGATGTAATGCTAAAATGACCTGAAATAATCCATTTTCAGTGAGAGCTGACAACTTGAGGCAACGTCAGCGGCAGTGATCTTTGGCAACAGGATGTGGCTGTGCCCAGAAACTGCACAGTTAAGAATAACAGTGTGCGCGTACAGAGCGACTTGATGCAATGGCTACCAATGAGTGAAGACTCCTGTGAGTTTTTGTAGTCCAGGGTTGGCAAGATGGAGAAGTTATTCCATTCATTTTTTAGAAGTCACTGTCTCTGTCATACAAGAACAATAATAAAGGAAAATTCTGTGTTGAATACATGTTGACAGCACTTGTGATGTAATGTTGATTGAAAAAAATAATTTAAAAACCAAGGTTACTTACAGTGAAAGTGAATGAGGTCATTTTTAGTGGATTTAAAAGCAGAACATGTGCATTATTTTAGGATTTGTTCTTAATGAACAAATGCTTCTACCTATATTTTACTACATCCATCTATACAATTCACTGTAATTTCCACCTGAAATGAACACTAGTACGGTGGCCGAGAAGTGCAAAACAAATCACAATTCTGAAAACAAAATAAATTACAAAGGCAAATGCAAAACAAAGAGTCGTGGTAGAAAGTTCGGAGATTGTATTAAAGTAGCTCAGTTTAAATGTATTGTATGAATTGCCCTTACTGTGGAATAAAAAAAATCTGCATGTACATTTACAACACTGTACTCTGTATTACATTACCTTTCCGTGGGATCGCCGAGATTACGGCTCTCGACGACGCCACGCTGAATTCTCTGTTCTGGATCGGGGCCAACTACCATCGCCCTGTGGACCTCCCAGACACCACAGGACTGAGCTGGAGGGAAGGGATCCTCCAGTGTCTGGAGAGTGTCCAGCCCTGATCCAGAACCAGCCCGCCGTCCAGCTCGTCAGCCGCCGCACACTCAAGTCCGCCGCCGTTCGCAGCCAACGCAAGCCCGCCGCCGTCCACGGCAAAGTCAAGGCCGCCGTTTGCAGCTCATGCAAGACAGCTGCCCGCGGCCAACGCAAGTCCACCGCCGTCCGCGCCAAAGTCAAGGCTGCCATTTGCGGCTCTCCCAAGCCCGCCGTTAGCGGCTCACTCCAACCTGCCGGCTCCAGCCCCAGAGCTCCTAGATATGGCGCTACCCCCTGAGTTCTCGGCTCCTGTCCTCTCCCCAGAGCCCGCTCCATAGTGGCCGGGCTGAAGGCCAAGGCCACAGACCCTGACCCGCCATGGCTCCTTGAGACTCCTGACCCGCCATGGCTCCATGAATCCCCTGATCCGCCATGGCCGCCTGAATCCCCTGATCCACCATGGCCGCCTGAGACCCCTGATCCGCCATGGCCGCCTGAGACTCCTGACCCGCCATGGTCCCTCGAGTCTCCAGTTCTGCCCTGGAGGCCTCTCCCTATCCTGCCCTGCACCAGCCTCCAGGGCGCCCGCCCCCACTCCCCGGAAGAACTGTTACGGCGCGAGACACGCCCCTTGGGAGGGGGGCGATCTGTCATGTGTGTGTTCCCGTTGAGTTCCGTTTTGCCCTTTTTTGGTTTGTTTCCTGTCATTAGTTAATCATCGTTTATTCTATGCACCTGTTTTGTATTAATCTCGTTTGCTCCTTGATTTCCTTGTCTTTATAAGTCCTGTGTTCTCCCTCAGACTTTGTCTGCTGTTATATGTCTTCCTGTGTTGATTGTGTGATTAAAGTATTGTATTCTAATGAACTCCTCGTCTCCTCGCTCCTTCGTCCCCCGCGTAAAACCTGACAGTACAACATTGCATTTGTAAATTACGTTGTCTTTATGTCATTATTACAACACAATTGGAAATAGCTTTACACAAGTGAGTTTTTTTTTTTCCTTTTCTTTAAAATCATTAATGGTGGTTATAAGTTTTTTTGTTTTTTTTTACATTTTAGAGACTGACCACATTTAGTTCCATTGAAAGTGTCTTACTGTATCCCAAATGTTTTCTTATGAAATTAATTTTGTGGTAATCAACATTTTGCTACGAGTGTAATCAGTTGAGCTTGACTAGTATTGAGAAAGTTGTTGTTTAAAACTTTAGTCAGCTTCATTTGCTGTTTTAAATGTGCTTTACAAATTGAATAAACTTAAACTTAATTGAGCCCAGAATATAATAAAGCATGGAATAAGTGTTGCATGTAAGAAAAATACTTATGTATCTGCAGACACAGCTAAATGCACATTTTTTAACAGCATCAGCCTGCTATCCACACCATAGTAATCGCACAGCAATCTTGGCACAAGCACCACTGAAATTTACTTCAGAAAATGTGAAAATCGTAGTTTTAATGACACGTTTTCCCAATATTTACACTAATACTGTAATTATTGCAAGTGCCGTTGATATGGCATTGCTGGTTCTTTAAACTTTGAGTCAGATTTTAGATTGATCATAAAAGAGTGATGACTTTACAATAATGTTAATTTGCATTTCATGCCGCTTTGTTTATTTACATCAGAACTTTTCTTCTTTGACACTTTTGCAGTTAGCAAAAAACACCCTCTCTCCTTTTTTTTCCAGATCAATTGAAGCTTTGAAAGCACAAAAGCCGTATTGAGAAACCTATCAGTGCCAAAGAAATTTTACTGCTGAAATTAGCCGCAGGCATTTTGGTTTTGTGCACTGCATTATAGCACAGGCCCTCCCCCCTTTTCTCACTTCTTTTTCTTTTTTAATTTTTTCCCCCACTGTTCAAACGTTCTGGATGGCTGCTGTCTAAGAGCAGGAGAAAGAAACAGGAGATATGCAGAATCTACAGGGAATATAAATGAAAATGACTCAAGAACTCATTCAATCAAACTCCTTTAGTTTCGAAGAGAACAATAGCGCCATGCAAACCATGAAAGATTCATGAATATATAAAACAAAAGGATGGATTAACCAGGAAATTACCATTTGAAATTATATCATCTAAAAACTGATGAAATTTTTTGGATGATAAAATATTTCCGGTAGCATCTTATTTCGATAGTCCAGACTGGTTACTAACAAACTTTGCAACTACATGTCAACATTCATTAAAGCATTAGTAGATTTAATCGATTTATGATTGATATCTAACTTTTTTTAATTTATTTTTTTGATGGTTCCCAAGTACTTTAACTTATTCCACTAACCCTAACCCTAAACTAACCCTATAAGTCTACTAATACTCTAATGACTGGTAGTTGTCATCTAGTTGCAAATTAATGAGAGTTAATTGACATAGTTAATAGAATGTCAAAAGTGAACTAGCGAAATTAAGATGTAACCATCCTTTATCATATGCCAGTTTAATATACACTTTATTATGACATTTTCTGTTTGTTTGAGCAGCCTTTGCTCAGCCAATGACGTGACTTTGGGGGTGGAGCTATATGTTTGTTCGACCAATGGTAGACATTTTTTCAAAAAGTTTTTTTGCGCAGGCTATTGAATACAAATAGCGGCCACACTTTAGTTTAGGGACCTATTTTGGCCATTACCTAACTATTAACTACGATGTTTGCCTCAGTAAACTCCTAATTTGTTGCTTATTACTAGTTAGTAAACTAGTTATTACATTAAGGTATGAGGTAGTATTAAGGGATCTAAAATATGGAATAAGACATTAATATGTGCTTTATAATGACTTATAAACAGCCAATATGTTAGTAATACGCATGCTAATAAGCAACAAGTTAATAGTGAGAATTGTTCCTTAAAATAGGGTGTTACCAAAATAGCGATCCAGGCATTGTTTTAGCAAACAAAAAAAGTGTGAAAAATTATACCATCGATCAGTATAGAGTACTCATTAAATATCCAATTTCACACTAAAGTATATCGCATTCTGAAAACAATGATACCCCTTTTCACATAATGTACATGGGAAATAACCAAAATCTTAATTTGACTTTATTGACCTAGACTTTTGGCACTCCAAGGTATATACAGATATCAAGGCGATTCACATGACACTGCTAACTGATTTTGGATTTTTGATTAAATCTATTATCTTCTCATGTGAGAGAGAAAAGGAAAAAGAGAAATGGCTTCAGACTGAGCGTAGCAGCAGTTTACAAAGGTGGCTAATTAACATCTGTCAGTCAGCAGGCAGGAGTGCTGTTGAGCTGTTGACGTTATAGTGCCCTGCTGCCAGTTATGAACTCATAGGAGATCCTTGTTAAAGTGTCCGGGTTATTGTTACAGGAGAAGTCATCAAATAAATGTGTCTGACTGACCTTAAAGGTGTTGTGCCTTTTGTTCAAGTCCTAAAACTGCAGTTAGGAAAGGAATAGTTCTCCCAAAAATGATAATTCTCTTATTAATTCACCCTCACAGGTTCCAAACCCATACTTGCTTTGTTCTTTTAAATGCACAGGATGTTTTGAAGAAGGTTCATGCTGCTCTTTTCCTCATAATGAAGGCTTGCATTGCAGGGGCTGTCAAAAGCACCATGAATGTAGACAATAAGACTCACATGATACATCCCAAGTCTTTAAAGTCATACAATAGCTTTATATGAAGAATAGACGCACATCTTAGACAATTTGTTCTGAAAATGCCTGTGCTGTAGCTCTTAGATTTCTTTTATGTGTATGTATGTTGATATTTGAACTTTGCACCTGAATTAAATGTCAAAGCTGTATAAATTAAATCAGTAAAGTATTGTTTTGTAATGGAGATTGACAACCACTCTTTGCTGTCAGTGTATGGAAAGAGATGCTTGAACATTGTGCAAAATGTTTCCTTTCGTGTTCCATTGTAAAAAGAAAACAATACTGTCAGTCCTTTGGCGTGTGTCATGTGTTCCCCCCCTCTTGTGTCCTTATTTGGTTTGTTTCCTGTCCTCGTTGAGTGTGTTTATTAGTTAATTCTGTTCCAGCTGTGTTTTGTAATTATCCTGTGTATTTAAGTTCCTGTCTGTTCAGTTTGTGTTCATCTGGTCTACTCGTTACTCCCCGGTGTTTCTGTGTGTCAGCCCTGCCTTGCCTTGCTTGGGTTTATTAAAGACTGTTATTTTGAGTTTATCCTCGTCTCCGTGTTCCTCGTTCATCCTTGCTGTGTGCACCGTGACAAATACAGCATAAGTGTTCATTTTTAAGTGAATTATTCCTTTAAATAATTACTGGTAAAGATGACTTGACAGCTTTCCTGCGATTATCAATGATAAGCAATGAAACTTTTAAATTTGAATGTCAGTGAAAGGGTTCCAAAACCAGATACATAAAGCCAGACTAAATCCTGGTGAAAAAATGTAAAATCAGAAATCTATCTTTTTCCTTTAAGTGAATAATTACAAAAATGGAATATTGTTGTTCTTCCAAAAAGTGTGTTTTTGTACTGTGCACCACTGAATTGAAATTCAGCACATTTAATCTTTTCACCAGAGTGAGAAAACCCTGAGTGTGGAGCAGCTGTTTTTTGGATGCAACTCAGCACAGTTCTCAGAATCAGCTGTTGCATAATCATGGTTTCCAAATACTTTCAAGTTAGGGTCTACTAAAGTATTTAATAAATGCAAGGAAACTGTACGCATTTGTTTGTGCATGTATTTTTGACTAAAAACTATATCATATATATATAATGCTGTGGTTTTACCTTTTGTTTGACATTCTTGTCAAATTTGATAATAAATGTCCAAAAACTTTGGGCCCTCTTTATGCATGCATGTGTGAATTCAAAACCTGAAAACACATGATAAATTGATAATTCCTGTTATGTAGTGCCCTTCTGAGCTCTGTAACCTTGTAAAAATGAATATGCTTGTGTTTTAAGGGTATAACATACTTTGATATGATTTCTTTCTGGTGCACTTTTATTAATTGTAACTAGTTTTTTTTTTTTTTTCACAATGGTATTCACAGGATTCCACTTGAAGTTAATTCAATATCTTTTGAAATTAGTTGAATTGATAAAGCCTGTGAAACGTTTTCAAATAAAAACATATGTTGGAAAAATCTAGAATTTAATTTCAATGCATTTGATTTTTTTTTTTTTTCATTTGCAATAATTTCATTTTATATATATATATATATATATATATATATATATATATATATATATATATATATATATATATATATATATATATATATATATATATACACAGTGTATACAGTCGTGGTCAGAATTATTGACACCCTTGGTAAATATGATCAAAGAAGGCTCTGAAAATAAACCTGCATTATTAATCCTTTTGATCTTTTATTTTAAAAAATCACAAACATTTAACCTTTCATTGAACTAAAACAATTGAAAATTAGGGAAAATCTCATTATGAAATGTTTTTTTCTCAAATTCACGTTGGACACAATTATTGGCACCCCTAGAAATTCTAATGAGTAAAATATCTCTGAAGTATATTCCCATTCATATTCACAATTTTGAGCACTCCAGGGTGATTATGAACATGAAATTATCCAGCCATGGCTTCCTGTTTCACAGAAATATAAATAGGAGGGAAAACAAAGCTCAAATTCCCTTAATCATCCATCACAATGAGAAAAACCAAAGAATATATTTCTGATGTGTAGCAAAAGATCATTGAGCTTCACAAATTAGTGAAGTGGCTTTAAGAAAAGAGCTAGAGCAGTGAAAATTCCCATTTCCACCATCAGGGCAATAATTAAGAATTTCCCATCAACATAAAATGTTACGAAACTGCCTGGAAGAGGACGTGTGTCTATATCGTCCTAATGCACGGTGAGAAGGAGAGTTTGAGTGGCTAAAGACTCTCCAAGGACCACAGCTGGAGAATTGAAGAAAATAGTTGAGTCTCGGGGTCAGGAAACCTTAAAAAAAAATAGTCAAACAGCACCTATATCACCACATGTTGTTTGGGAGGGTTTCAAGAAAAATTATCCTAGCTCATCCAAAAACAAACTCCAGCATATTCAGTTATCAGACAAGACTGTAACTTCAAATGAGACTGGCTTCTATGGTCAGAAGAAACAAAAAAAAAAAGCTTTTTAGCAGCAAACACTCAAGATGGGTTTGGTGAACACAGGGATAAAAAGTACCCCATTTTCCAACCATACAATAATCTAAATGCAAACCTCAAAAATAACACAAAAATGGGTCACTGAGCACAAAACCAAGCTTCTGCTATGGCCATTCCAGTCCTATCTGACCTGAACCCTGTATAAAATGAGTGAGGTGAACTGAAGAGAAGCACCAGCATGGAGCTGTGAATCTGAAGGATCTGGAGTGATTACAGGCATTATAGGAGAAAATTTAGAGCTGTTAAACTGGAAAATGGAGGTTTCAAAAAGTATTGTATAAAAGGGTGCTGTTAATTTTGGTCAATGTGTATTAGAGAAAAACATTTATTTCATAATGATATCCCCCCCCCCCCCCCTTTTAGATTCTTATTATCCAATGAAAGGTTAGATTTTTGTGAATTTTTTTAATAAAAGATCAAAAGGAGTAACAATGCAGATTAATTTTCACAGCCTTCTTTCATCATATTTACCAAGGGTGCTGATATTTTTGACCGTGACTATATATATATATATATATATAAGATTAAGACATATATGATGGAGGACTTGAAAGTAAAAGGAATAGCCCAACTGTAGGACAACTACAGTAGAAAGTTTGAATTGGACAGTAGTCAGGAGATAATCAACTCAGAAATTACAGTGGTATAATTAGGAGGCGATCCCTTTTAGACCATATCAGCACAGCTGTAATGACTCTCTTATTCATCTCAATGAGATTAAACAGGATGAGATGTCAGCCGTGTGGCCTTGGCTGTTATGATGAAGTATTTTTCAAGTCATTTATCATGCCAGCTGCCAGAGGCTATTTTCACCGGTTTAACAGCTATGATGTGGCCCGATCAGGTGGGATGTTCACATGAGTGGTCAAAAGCCTGTTTTTTTCATAAAAAAATTGCAAACAGCATTTCTCACTGAACTGCAATCAAACAAATATTGTGTGCTTTTTAAGCCTGAAAGTCTTTTCCACGCTAAAGATGAGCTGTGATGCTTGAGAAGGAACAAAATACTCATCATTAGTGAACTGTTTGTTCAAGAAACAGTGATTTGTAGTGTTTCCTCGTCCCTTGTGCATTTGATGAGTGGCGATAAAATTCATTATTAGGCTGACACACAATCAGGAGTTTCAGCATTTAATTGAAATGATTCTGATCTTTTTTTATGTCTTTTGGCCAGTTATTTAGCAGTGTTTCAGGGGACTGAAAATGCAAAAACTTGCTGAAATTGTTAAATGGGTGACGTCACGCACAGACTGTGTTCTAGTACTGTAAGTCCAAGTAACTTCATGTCCATTAAGTACTTTTTTATTGTTTTCAATTCAGTTATTATTATTAGTTTTTATTTTGTAAGGAAAGAAATGAATACTTTTATTAAGCAAGGATGCATTAAATTGACAGTAGAGTAAAAGTAATGCCAATTTATGTTGTTACCAAAGATTTCTCTTTAAAATAAATGTCTTTTTTTCTAACGTTCATCCATTGCTTTTTTCATTTATCTTTCCAACTTTCCATTCATCAAAGAATCTGTTCAAAAACAATGTATCTTTAACAATGTATGTTTCTCAACACTGACTGTGCTCTCTAAACACCTTTTTGGAGCTTTTAATAGAGTACACCAGTCCTGGCACACTGTTATCTCTTTTGCAGCAATACTATGGCGTGTTCATTCTCGTAGCTGCAACTTTGCGGCTTTATATCGCATAATTGTGACATTAGCCCTCTTTTTTTTTCAATAAAATGTCTTGTTATTTGAACATTTCATCTCAGAATTGTGATGAGGGAGCCTCCAAAGAGAGCCAGTGTAATCCGTTCTTGCTCAAAAGACATTTCACCTGAAAAGCTTCAACCTGTTCGCTCACACACTAGCCTAGATCCTGAAATAGCCTCTCAAACTGCCCTATTGCACTTCTTGTTCTGCTACGGTAAGCTTCAGAGTTGTTACTCTAAGGATCTCTTATATGCAGGTTAATATGAAAATGTTATTGAGTTCAGAAGAGACGACCTCATAAAGGGAATTTATTGAAGTAAATTATTGACAAAAATAGAGGCTGAATGCACCATCAGGTTTACTCAGCTTTTTGACACAAAATAAATATTATTTTTATTTGCAATGAGCAAAGGGGAGAGCTAGCCTGACTCATCTTTTCCACTTTTATGGCACTGCTAGTAAAGAGCGGATGGTAAGGGCATAAACTGTATTGTATCAGTGTGAGCTATTGTTAGACACAGTGGCATCTTCTCTGTGTTGCCTGACCATTGTGAAATCCATCAGCAAAGCATTCATTCGTATAACATCCGGAAAGCCATTCTGCCTTAGAAATTTATTTCTCCTCTCCCACTGTGTTATTTCAAGGTAAGATTAATATCAGTTCGACGGCTCTGCGATGAATTTCTAGAGGGCATCCCGGGGCAAAGTATGCAAAAAGTGGAATTTGTTGTGGCAATGTGCCACGTGAAATATGATCACCATATGGCTCTCGCCAAATCATCATAATGTCAACAACAAACATATGTGGGTCTGTCTCGTGGCTTGTTTTCGGGAAAACATGCGCTTTATTACTCGTGCTGAACATTTGTATGGAGGAATAATGCAGAGAGGCTGACAGCGTATTCTTCTGTGAAATGTTTCTATTGTGTTATCAGGGATATGAATATATTTGCCAAGCGGCTGTGTTCACATTTCTCTTATACTGCTGCCTTCAGAGGTGCACATGCTTACCGCTGCAACTCCAGGGCTCTGGTTACAGCTGCAGTATCAACAATCAACAGCTATCTGTGTTTGAATGAAATGCTGATATGACATTATACTGATACCAACAAAAAATTTAAATCTGAACTTTTATAATCTGATTGGTTATTGATTATGTCTTAGAAGCACTGTGAACCTTTATATAACTTTATAATAAGGCCATTATGCTGGATAATTTGTAGACAAACAAACAATAGGTTGACCATGAAAGTTACTTAAAATTTTGTAGCTACCCAATTTGAGAATTCCTTAATTATGAATGATTCTAAATTAATATACATGTATAATATTCATATAATTAGATTGTAATAATATAATACTAATGAATAATGTATACAATTTACCTAATAATATTGTTAAATGCATGATGATGATGATGATAATAATTGTATTTTATTAATAATAATAATTTTATTATGGACCTGTTTTGTTTTTTTATTTTGAAGACATTTGTACACATTGTTCAGACATTATTCAATCATGCATTTCATTTCATTTTATTTATTTTGCTTATTAACATAACAATAATAAGATATTATTGCAATTTTAAAAATTAGTAAAAAGTCAAAGCAGTGCATATTTATTTATTTATGCACTTTTTATATTGGTTGGTTATACTTTATTTTAAGGTGTCCTTGTTACAGTGTAATTATACATTTAAGTACTGAGTAATATTACAGTTTTTCTCGATTGCTAAAACACTCCAACCAAGCTTTTGAACTAAAATTTCAAAACTATAACACCATTTTTTTTTTTTTTTTAAAAGCACACCTATATTCCCTAAACTATAAAACACTATTCCCCTGCTTTGACACATGAGTCAGATTTGGTGAACTGTCTACACACAAATCCCTACATTTCTCAGTGCTTACAAGATGTGGTCATTTAGAAAGCACTAGTATTCAACATTGTTCACTCAAGTCAGCACAGTTTGAGCTCACTTAGCACACACGTACCCAAGTGGAAACACTAGGAGTCAAAATTGATCACACACCAATCAGAGCCTTCGATGATAAAAGGGCCAAAGTCAGCTCATTCAGGTTTGAAACAATGTATCCAGAGAGACCTGAAAGAAGAGTTCGAGGACACCAGAGAAGGGAGTGGAGGAAGACATTTAAAAAGATGAAGACTAGGAGGTGGAGGAGGAGTACGGAGAGAAAGAGGAGGAAGAGGAGTGAAGTCCATATGGCAAAAAAAGTGAAATATATGTTGCTAACAGTAAAGCTCAACAAAATAGATGTTTGAAATAGTAAATAGATTTACTTTCTACCATCATATTCCAAAATATATGTCTAAATGTATTTAGACTGAACTATACAGACGTCAAAATAATGTTTTAAAATGCTTTTAAAAATATATTTATATATATGGGTAGAAAATATATTTACATTAATATATTTTTTTAAATATATATTTTTGGCAATTTTTTCAAATGTATTTGAAAATATATATTTTTTGCTGGGTATGTGTGCGGCTATCAGCCAACGAGGGGTACTCCACCACCATGCCAACACTATGCTCCTCCTTGCTTTCCTTGATGGTCTAAGAGAGCATGTGTTCCAGCTTGACCAAAGGGAGCCAGCAGTGGAGTGGACCTGACTATAGGAAGTTTGGGGAATTGAGTTACAAGTTATGGATTTGTGTTTTTGAGTTTTGCAAAAAAAGAGGCATAATTTCAAGGAATGTATTTGAGCAATCGAGAAAACTGTAATAATCTACATGTACTTGCTATATGATTAGGGTTAGGATTACTGTTTGGTTTAGGGTTACTTGCATGTAATTATGCATCATTTATTGTTATTATAATAGTAAGTACATGTCATATGTGCAACAAGACCACCTTAAAATAAAGTGTTGCCTATTTGTTTTGTTTATATTTGTTTGTTTGTTTCTAAAATGTTTATTTCAATATTACTACATTAATCACATTACATTTTGGTCAACAATTTTAACAATGTGTTACAAGTATTATGATTAGTCTTAAACAATATTACATAACACTTCCTTATTTTATTTTATTTATTTATTTATTTTAATTAAGAACAAAATACAGGCTCAGAACAAGCTGTTTATAACTACTGGACAACACACACACAAAAAACTATATATATATATATATATATATATATATATATATATATATATATATATATATATTCTGTTTTGACTGGCTAAATAGAAACAAAAACGTTGCTAAAACAATTTTGTTGAATGAATTGGTTTTAAATTGCATTATTAAAGCCTCTCGACTGTGTGTGTTCACAGGTGGTGTGTGCTGGACGCAGGTGGAGCTGCTCTGGTTCAAAGTGCTGCGCCGGTCTTCACAGAACGAGTGACCGCCTCCAGCGAGCCCTGACTCCGCCTTCCGCAGGGCTGCGTGTCGCTGAGCGGAGAGAGAGGCAGCGGCAGTACGAGCTGCGCCGCGCGTCAGTGAGGGAGACAGACACCGTTCCTGCATATGCGGCCACCGGCACCTCACTGAATCACACCGACCATGGACCTATTCGAGTTTGACTTCTTCAGGGACTGGGAGCTAGAGCAACAGTGGTACGTCTGCGGGCTTTATGTGTTTATGCTCATTCGTTTTACTGAATGAAATGTCTTTGTCATGCGCTCCGATCTGGAGTGGTCCCATTCCGAAATACGAATGAACCCCATTATGACGCATGATAGCGGCTGTGTCTCAAACCCCAGCGAGCAACCTACCTTCACATCGTTTTTTGGGGCATGGTAGACGCGCTCCGACCGCGCATTCGCAAAGCGCCTGTGATGTCCAGAAATGCTGTCTTGGTAGGGTTCGTAGTGCTGACTTCTGCTGTCTCTGGTGATGTGACTGCTCTTCTGTTTATATAGATGCATTTGTAAAAGATGATTGGGACAAACTTTAATTACAGAATCGCTGTTTTGATGAATTGCATGTTGATGCATTAAATTATAGGTTGAAACTACATAAAAGAAACAAAGAGCAGCTTGTGCCAATTCTTCCTGCTACTTTAAAATGAATTTAACTGATCGTAGATTATTGTTTGAGTCGATTATAATGAATCAAAAGTCATATATGAGTCAGCTAGTCACACTGTATATTAGTCTTCATGTTTGGTTAATTACATTGTAAGTAATGCGTAATATAAATGTAATTAACATGTAATTACAGATCAGTTAAATATATTGTGATGCATCATCTAAAATTCAGTTGATTAAAGTACATGGACACAGTTATATATTGTGTTGAATTTGGAGATGTTTGCATTTATAAAGCAATCCCTTGCTATATGCATTAATTAGTGCAAAAGTGTAAGTTTTGTTATAAACCTCTACTACTAATTGCTATTTAGATTTGTTTGTTTTTAGCCATTACTTTATCATGCAAACATAAATATTTCATATTAGTTTAGGTTATTGATCGGCATTGTTAATGAGGGCATTGGGCTATTGCGCCCCCTGCTGGTTAGAGTTATGTGTTATTTATATTTATGCACTTTTATCCTCCACTACAATATGATTTCAGCATAATCCTCTGTTTTAGATCTTTGCTGATTTTGAACACTCTCTACATCCCCACCATGTGGCAGAGCACAGGAATCCGTGGAGTGTATATGATATGAATCCATACAAAAGCAATATCACAGAGAAAATGAACAATAACTGTGAAACCTCTCCAAATATTTGAGCATTTATCATTTGGCCTATATTGACAAATTCACATGAACATGAATGCGTTGGTTCGGGTTAGTTGCTATTGTCCTGGATGACACGCGTCTTTTTCCTTTGTTGAGCTGAGTCTTAGTTGCTTCCTTCCTCCGATTTGATCCTCTTTCTTTTGTTTTTATCCTCACCGTCCTGCACATGACAGAACATTGTTGAGCTGTTATAAGCAGAAATGTGGTTTATAGAATACGGTTTTAATATTCTTGAGCATATGATTTTGCCACTAATTTATTTATTTTTATAGGAAAATGATAATTGTAGTTATTTAAAAAAGGACTAGCACACATTTTGGTTACATCTCTCTCTCTTGAAAATTTTAACCGAGAATCTAATCATCCATGAGACCGACTCTCAAGTGTTATAATATGTGTTATAATATGCCAGTATTTTGTCTAGGGACTTGCTGTATAAAATATGAATACCCTTTTTTGAATACCCTTCAGTGATGGCATGTTGGCTTGTTGACTTAAACCGTCTGTTGTCTGAAAAACATGATGTCTTTATTTTCCATATATAGTCATTATAAACAGAAATAGCGAAACTTAAGGTTAAAGGTTATTTTTCTATGCGCCGTGCTGATATTAAAACTGTTCTCTCTTAGGAACAGCTATGGCCTAGTTGCTTATTACTTCTGCGGTGGTGGCAATTTTGTCTGTTGTTGCCACATTCATAACCCTGAGCTACCCATTAAGCCTGTGAATATTTATGAGGGTATTTAAAAAGCCATTTTTGTGTGATAAGTTTGCTTGGTCTGGGTTTTAAAGGCAGTATTGCTATTTTTAATACTATCTCGTCAACCAACCAAAAAGGCATTTGAAATGTAGATTCGGCTAAATACTTAGATGAATGATCATTCTGTGTTGTGTAGCGATAAATCAATGTTTCAGAAGCAAGCGTACAATAATAATGCACTCATAATTCATTGTCTTTGTGTTTAATAGTTGCCATGCTTCTCTGATGGCCCAGGGCTGTACTTCAGCAATCATATTGATTTGAATCTGATCTCCCCGTATGTCGGGTTTGGGCTTCGACACGAGTTGGATGTAATCAAGTCAGATTAGGTGGTGCAAAATTCAGTGAGGTGCAAAATGAGCTCAATGGAGAGCAGTGCCTTATTTGTACACAAAGGTTAAGCACGGGAGGCACTGAGGCGGTGGGGATTGGGACATGCTTTTCCATGCTGACACAGCCGTGACATGAATGGCTGCCACAATTATGTTGGCTCTTCACTTTAACAGAGTCAAATGGCTTTGAAGTGTGTTTTTCGATTATTTTGCGAAAGTAATTGCTCCTCTCGCTCTGTGTGTGGTGCTACTTTTCATTTGGTAAATCATTTTGCATTATGAGCGTGTGAGTTAAGTATTTGTCATAACTAATGCGTTTAGATTAGAGAACCGGAGCTATGGTTAATTAGACTTTATATGCCTATATTTTATACGTTTGCACCTTTAGTGGTAATAGAGGACCTCGTAATTAGGTGCAGTCATTTATTGTGACTTTCTTTTCATTTGGCGGGGCTTTATGGCCGCCCCGAGAGCAGGACCAGGAGGGATTATTCAATGACTCAGTTGTGCCTTTTTTCCTGTTACTTGCCCTTTCTCAGCAGGGATTTCTGTCCCAATAACTCATTTTTATATCCTGGTGTTAAAATGTGCAAAGCCGAATGAGAAGTTAGCAGAATTTTAGCATTTGTTTTGTATATGGAAATCACAGGCAATACTTTTGCATTGTTAGTATGAATATTCCAAAAATCATAGATATATATTTTTAAGTATGTGTGTATGTATGTATGTATTTTTACCAGCTGTTCACATTGAACAACTTTCCAGGCTGGAGCATGCTTACGTCATGTGCGAGATAACAGAGAAACCTACTTTCGCTAATATTCTGCCTAATAAATTTGTAATTCATGCCGTGCCTTGACTTGTAAGTATCAGAGAATTATTACGGAGGCAGCTGACGTTAATGAAATTATTAGCAGCTTTAAATCGCAGACTACAATCCCAGTTTATCAATAAGATGAGAACCAGACTCATTATAAACGTAAATATACTTCATTGAATTAAATGAATTGAAAACTGTAGTGAAGTAGTTGTAATAGTATATGTTTGTGGTCGTTATGATGTCAGTAGCGCGCACAAAATAGTATTTGTTCCGTGCTCCGGCGTGGTTAGCGCTCACACTACATGCGTACCGTGCCCAAGCCCAACCGAATCACGCCCTAGCCCACCTCTTCCAACCGGACCAGGGCTGGCTAAATGAACTCTGCCTGAATTTAATTCCATCAAACTAACCGGGCTTTGGGGGTTAAATGCACTCGGGCACGGTTCAAAACGCCTAGTGTGAGTACACCCTAACGTGCACTACTTCTTTTGAAAATTTTCAGTGTGAACACACTGCAGACAATATTTATACTACACGATGGCATAGAATATAGTGTATAATTATGCAAATTAGGATGCACCTAGACGTCTGTCAGTGAAAATTGAATGAAAATTAAAAAAACAAAACAATAAAATTCAATTCAAAATAAATAAATAAAAATAAAATAAATAATTAAATAAAAACAAAGTAAATAAAAAGCGCACATAAGACTGAAACTACAAAACACAGTCTGAAACGGGTCTCCAAGCAGAAAAATTACAGAAATTTAGTAAATAGATGAAATATTGAGATATATTAATAGCTGCAAGTTTCTGACAGTTTTACTTAGTAGAATTACATGTAAATGTAGCATATTTGTTTGTTAGCTCACTTAAGATTGATTTGTAGCAAACACACACACACACACACACACACACAAATATGATCCTGAGTAATCTAGACAATACTTTGTAGATATGTGGTTTCAAATGATTATTTAAATTGCATTTATTTGCATTTAATGAGGCAATGAACCCTTCCTAAATGTTGGCTAAGTGCTCGAAATCAGTGAAATACAATACAAACTATGAGAAAATAAATGGTAGCAAACTAAAAGAAAATGCATATTGCCAAACCAAGTTCTCTCTTCCATAATGAAGCATTTATTTAGTGAAGTTCTGAAAGTAGGGCACTTTAGAGTGTGACAAACAAAATGTTCTGTTATGCTGTGAAACAACACTTTCTCTTGGTTTATTGTGTGTGTGTGTGTGTGTCGTGTCCACTTTGTGGCACATTGTGTGCCGTTTCTCTTTACTCCCATGCTGTTTAGTCACAGGGATTGAACATTCTCCGTGGTCATGGCACAGATCTACCACATTTCCCAGCTTCCCTCGCCTTCCCGCTTCCACCTTGACCACAGCTGGGGACTATATATCACACGGCTCGCTCGAGGAGCCGCGCTCTGTGCCAATCTCATTTGTGCCCGGCTTGAAAAGGCAGCCAAGCCAGGCTGTGCCCGGCACATCTCTGCGGCGGCCGCACAAGCAAGGAGGCTCGGCAGTTGGCATGCTGTTTGTGAGAGCAGGCTGCCAAGCACAGTGCCCGCGGTCTCATTTTGCCACCTGCAAAAAGAAAGCCAAATGCTGTGGCATGATAAAGCAGCAAGGTTGGCACTCTGGTCAGGTTATGTGGGAGAGACAAAAAGTGATGGGTTGCCACCCTTCTGCCCTCGGGTTCGGCACACAATTAAAAAGTTCCTCTGAAGGGACGGCGGTCGGTAGAACTGTGTATTTGAGTAGTCCATCGGCTAAAGATTTATGAACACAAATATGACTTTAATTGCAGTATTTTGTTCTTTGTTCAAAGGAGATGAAGACAGCAAACCAGTCTAAGCCAATTTACATTTTTCTTAAATGTCCCTATGCAGAATATTCTGAAGAAAATGAATAATAAATAAGTAAAAATAACTATTTATAATCATTATTAAATTTAGGGCTGCACAAATAATCCAAAATAAACCTATGATATATATGGCTTAGTACCATTATCAAATCCCAAAGGCTGCGACTGAATTAAAATGAATACATGCTCCAGGCAGTGTTCTGCCAGAATGAAAGCTAAGTGGTTTATAATTAGAAAAGTAAGAAATGAAGACAGGAATTAATATTAGTATTTAAATCTTACAGTTGTACTGTAAAATAAAAAATATATATTTTTTTAAATATATTTTTTCTTAAATAACCAGTTTTAATTTACAGTGAATATGCAGTGATTATTATTATTATTATTAATTATTAATGATTCTATGATCTACAAACAAGCACAGCAAAACTGGTCCTTAATAAATAAATACATACATAAATAAAAAAAAAATCACAATTCAACAACCCCCCCCCCCCCCCCCCCCCCACCCAAATTGTGCAGCCCTAAAAATCAATTAATTAGATTAATAATAAAAACAAAAATACCAATAATAATAATAAATAATAATAATAGATATGTTCACTTCTAAAATTACTTTGATTACTGCTGACATGACCAAGGCTATAGGAAATAAGCTTAAATTGATGAATATATTTTTTCATATTTATTTAGTTATTTGAATAATTGATTAATTGATTGATTGAGTGGTAGTTTTCCTGTTTTCTGATTGTTGTTAGCCATTTGCTATGCCATTGCTTGCGTGTTCTGGGTGATTTCAAGTCAGTACTTTGTTTTTATTGTTCACCCAGTTGAAATCAGTATCACATAACCCATTTCTAACTAAACTGAGTGCACAGATGAACCAGCAGGTGCTAATTTACCTGATTACCTTGATTCACAGTGATCCTGGATCTCGATGCCAGTCAGCGTAACACAGAACAGTTGAAATGGCACGAGAAGCGATGTTGAAAGAGGAAACTCCTCCAGCACAGCTCTTCTTAAGGTCTCTCAGCAGCGTCTCTAGACGGCTGTCCGGCTCTAGAGAAGTTATTAGCTGAGCACTAATTACAATAGACCCAGTAAGGGCTGTGCTAATGGCCCTGTGAATTCAAATGCTTAAATATCTGCTTCAATTAGCCTTGACCATTTCGTTTAGACAGCATCAATGTACATGCCAAGACTGTTTTGACTCAAACATCAATGGTGCATAAAAACGCAAACAAAACATGAACGGAATATGATTTTGGCCAAGGCTGTATGCCAAAGACTAATTTAGTTGTTGATGAACAAAGCAAGGTTACATAAATAGTGGTTTATTAATATAACAATTTAAAGGGTTGCTGGTAAATGTGTGAGTGGTGCATTTTTATGATACTTTATGAGTGCAATCAATCAAGGACTTTCTACAGCCAAAGTGATGGGTTTGGTATTTAAAAATAATAATTTAATTGGACAAATTACTTTGGATACACTCAAAACATATTTAGACCTAAATTCAAGATACAGGTATTTGAATTGCATATAAAATATCAATCCATTTGAATTTCACAGTTTAAACATTAACTAACAAACTTAATGTGTTGCATATTTGTCATAAAGCATGTTCAAAATTGTGAAAACAACTCCTTTATTATTATATATATATTTTTTTCATTAATTAAGTTTATTGGTTTGTTAAAACTGTAGCAAATTGAAATTTTATATGCAATTCAGATACATAAATCATACATATTTTTGATATTTAAAATATTATTCAACTTGTTTCATAAATTTTTTAAGTTTTTTATTACAATAAAAACAATAATATTATTACAATTAAATATGAACTGTTTTCTGTGTGAATGTGTTGTAAAATGCAATTTATTTCTGTGATCAAAGCTGTATTTTCAGCACCATTACTCCAGTCTTCAGTGTCACATGATCAACATTTCTGATTATTATCAACATTGAAAACAGTTGTGCTGCTAAATATTTTTGTTCAAACTGTGATTTTTATTTTTTCATGATTCTTTGGTGAATTCAAAACAGCAGCATTTATTAAATAAAAGTGATTTTTTTATATACATTTTAATTGGTCTTTACAGTCAATTTTGATCAAATGAAATAAACTTTTGAACATGCCATCAAAGCTATAACAGAATTGTGCTGCTGGTCATGGATGTTTGGGCACGACTTCTTCTGGACTGCTTTCAGTATTTAATAAGAAACATCAAAGTTGCCCTGCTCACATCAAATGAGTCAAGCAAACAGATATGTGTGCAATGAAACAGCGATGGCAGATCCGTCAATCAATACCTTTCTTATTTGTCGGCAGACTTCCGTTGCCGTCTAATTGGCTGGTTTCCATCTAAAGATCTTCAGGTTAATCAAGCTTCATGCTTCAAGCTTCCAGCTTACCTTTATGCCACGAATAAATTTACTCCACTACCTCAAAGGTCACTGCTTCCACTGAAAGCACTCTATGACAAATTTGATGATTCAATACAGCCACGCAGGCATCTGTAGAGTGCTTTTTTCAATCTCATTTCTTTCTGAGAGATGAATCAGTTTGTCTTTTAGACTGACCTTTTGCTGTTGGCTTGGTGTAAGCCGAAGGAAATTGCACATTCTTTTTAGAGGCCTAATATTAATGAATGTCTCGAATGAACAATATTCAGATGTTTCTTGTTTCAGAAAGCGAGAGACACGTGTATTGCTTATTGCTCGAGTTCATGCATTTTGGGAGGAAACAAAGCTGAATTCCTGACAGTCGAGCAGCGTGGGGAACCGTATATGACTCTCTCTCGGGACAGAGACAGAGTTATGTGCTGAATACTAAACTTTATATGTGACCCTGGACCACAAAACCAATCATAAGGGTCAATTTTTAGAAATTGAGATTTATACATCATCGGAAAGCTGAATAAATAAGCTTTCCACTGATGTATGGTTTGTTAGGATAGGGCAATATTTCAAGTAGGGCTCGCCAACCACACCCCCTGGATCTTGTGGGCTGCAGCGAGACGCTCCTCCAATATTTTGGCCGAGATGCAACTATTTGAATATCTGGAATCTGAGGGTGCAAAAAAAAAAGTAAAAATCAAAATATTGAGAAAATTGCCTTTAAAGTTGTCTAAATGAAGTTCTTAGCAATGCATAGTATTAATCAAAAATTTACAGTAGGAAATTTACTAAATATCTTCATGGAACAAAATCTTTATTTAATGTCCTAATAATTTTTGGCATGCAAGAAAAATCAATAATTTTGACCTATACAATGTGTTTTTGGCTACTGCTACAAATATACGCACTACTTAAGACTAGTCTGGCTTTGTGGTCCAGGGTCACATTTGTGTTTTACAGTTTCATAATCTATTCTTGGAGCATTGTTTTATGTGTGGGCATTTTGTCAAAGCACTGTGACAAAGATGGCTGAATATTATTCAGAAAATATACCTGCTCAGTACCAAATACACAAAAAATCTGATTCCTGAGACGTATCCATATGCAAGAATCAGCTATTTCTCATTTTCATTTAGTTAAGCTTGATGTACTAACATACCTAAACCAAAAACTGTGTGTGTGTGTGTGAGGGGGGGGGGGTGGTTATAGTGGTGTTATAGTGTTACAGAATAAATTTTGCCACATTTTTTTCTTTTGAAACATGCCAATGTAATGTATAAAGTAATGATTATTTACCTTTATAAATAAATACAAAATAAGAATTGTTTGATTGATTGATTTTCCGTGATGTCTCTGTGAGAGAGGGAGGCATGAGCATTTGTGTGTTGGTGTCCAGATATGACTGTGTGTTGACGTTCACATTGTGAAGCGTCAGGACTGAGCAAACAGCGGCCAGCGTTTATTTCAGCGTGTAAAAATGGAATCTCACCTTGTTTACTGGGAACTGCAGAAGCGCTAAAGAGCAGACGCGCCTGCCAAATATCCCAATCACACGGAGCTCCGTCATTCACGTCCAACTGTCCGCCTATTTTCACAGCACATGCTAATTTGTCCCATTAAACGAGGCTCATTCACATGGAGCTAAAAGTGGCTGAAAAATCTACTAAGAGTGTTGTCATTCTAGCTGCTCCAGTGCTCTGAAAGTCCCCCTGGCTTTTATTGTTTGATAAAGATCGGAAAGGAACACACATCTTTATCGGAGGAGGAGAGAAAAGCTGAGATAAGAAAATGAATTGAAGCCAAAATGCTTTAAATGGAAGACTATCTCCCTGTGAGAAACTCATAGAGCTGTTAAGAGCCGTGAGTAACAAAAGGGCCACAGATGCATGGAGACTGATCTCACCGGAGGGGAGAAAGTTCTAGAGAGCAGTGCGTTTACAATTTGATGCTAGCTTGAGCTGGGCATTTTGTTATGAAGGTGATAAGGGAAAGTAGACTCCACTGGTCAAAAAGACACTTGACTGAATTAATGCTTTGCATGACCTTAAAAGCCTTATTATTCAAAGGCATCTGCTTAATTTTTTGTAGAGAAATGTTTTCTTACAATTTATTTAATTATTTATTTGATTGATTGACTGACTGATTGGTTGGACAAAATATCAAAATATATAGGAATATATAAATGCTATTTGAACTTTTATTTCCTAAAACAATATAATTTTATTATTATAATAATAATAATAATATAACAGCAATGACAACAACAGCAATTATTGTTATTATTATTATTATTATCATTATTATTATTATTATTATCATTATTATTATTATTATTATTCATCGGATGGGCCAGATAGATAGGAATGTATATACGTCTTTTGAAAACATATTTTATGGCTTAAAACTATAATAATAATAATAATTATAATAATTGTTATTGTTGTTGTTATTTATTATTATTATTATTATTATTATTATTATTTACGATATAAAATTATATTGTTATATGTTTTATGTCATAATATTGATAATATTGGTTAATTAATTATTATAATAATTACATTGTTAAATGTTAAATATTATTTAGTCTTATTATTATTATCATTATTATTATTATCATTATCATTATTATTATTATTATTATTATTATTATTATTATTATTATTTACGATATAAAATTATATTGTTATATGTTTTATGTCATAATATTGATAATATTGGTTAATTAATTATTATAATAATTACATTGTTAAATGTTAAATATTATTTAGTCTTATTATTATTATTATTATTATTATTATTATTATTATTATTATTATTATCATTATCATTATTATTATTATTATTATTATTATTATTATTATTATTATTCATCGGATGGGCCAGATAGATAGGAATGTATATACGTCTTTTGAAAACATATTTTATGGCTTAAAACTATAATAATAATAATAATAATAATAATAATAATAATAATAATAATAATAATTGTTATTGTTGTTGTTATTTATTATTATTATTATTATTATTATTATTATTATTATTATTATTTACGATATAAAATTATATTGTTATATGTTTTATGTCATAATATTGATAATATTGGTTAATTAATTATTATAATAATTACATTGTTAAATGTTAAATATTATTTTGTCTTATTATTATCATTATTATTATTATTATTATTATCATTATCATTATCATTATTATTATTATTATTATTATCATTATTATTATCATTATCATTATCATTGTTATTAATATTATTATCATTATCATTATTATTATTATTATTATTATTATTATTATTATTCATCGGATGGGCCAGATAGATAGGAATGTATATATGTCTTTTGAAACATATTTTATGGCTTAAAACTATAATAATAATAATTATTATAATAATTAGATTAGATTAGATTAGATTAGATTCAACTTTATTGTCATTTATGCAGAGTACAAGTACAGAGCTAATGAAATGCAGTTAGCATCTAACCAGAAGTGCAAGAATATAGTGTTTTATATACATATAAGTGCAGAGTAAGTGAAGATATGATTTACAGAATATACAGTGGAATTGCTATATACAGTATTGAGCAGAGTATATACAGAATATAAAATAGGAATGCAATGTAGGGATTGTATGTACATTATGAACAGAGCAATGTAGATTATATAGATTACAGATTATATATACACATTATGAACAGCAGAAACGTGAGAACAGTGGTAATAAATAAATACAGCTGGATGAGTGTGCAAAGTATTGATAGAACAATGTATTCTATGCAAAATAGCAGTAGTGCAATATTTTATAGAAATAGTTTACTGTGCTTGTACAGTAACAACTTTAAACAGATTATAGTGTAATGACTTGAACGATGTGCAGTCTGTGCAAAATATGAGTAGTGCAAATGCATGTGTTTAAGGTACTGTGACCAGTGCATTAATAAGCAGGTGCAGGTTAGATTGGTGGTGTGGCGTTCAGAAGTGTCACAGCCTCGGGGAAGAAGCTCTTCCTGAGCCTACTAGTGCGAGAGCGTAGGCACCTGTAACGCCTGCCGGATGGAAGGAGGGTGAAAAGTCCATGGTTAGGGTGAGAGGCATCCTTGATGATGTTTCTTGCCCTGCCCAGACAGCGCTTATAATAAATGTTCTCAATGGAAGTTAACTGGGTGCCGGTGATCCGTTGAGCAGTTTTCACCACCCGCTGGAGTGCTTTGCGGTCAGATGCGGAGCAATTGCTGTACCATACTGAGATGCAGTTCGTGAGTATGCTCTCAATGGTACAGCGGTAGAATTCCACAAGGATCCTGGGATTCAGGTGAACTTTCTTAAGGCTCCTTAAGAAGTAAAGGCGCTGCTGTGCCTTTTTGACCAGAGTAGAGGTGTTATGGGACCAGGTGAGGTCATCAGAGATGTGGATGCCAAGGAACTTGAAACTCGACACACGCTCCACTTCAGCTCCGTTGATGTAGATGGGTGTGTGTGCATGACTCCTAGTCCGCCTGAAGTCCACAATGATCTCCTTTGTCTTCTGGGTGTTTAGCTGTAGATTGTTGGTGGCACACCACACAGCCAGGTGCTGCACCTCATCCCTGTAGGCTGATTCATCGTCATCCTTGATCAGACCTACCACCGTGGTGTCATCTGCAAATTTGATTATGGTGTTGGAGCCATAAACAGGAACACAGTCATGGGTGAAGAGGGAGTACAGGAGAGGGCTCAGTACGCAGCCCTGTGGCACGCCGGTGTTCAGGGTGATGATGGAGGAGGAGAGGTTATCTAACTTGACGGACTGAGGTCTGTTAGTCAGAAAATCTAGAATCCAATTACAGATGGGTGTGCTGATTCCAAGCTGGCTGAGTTTGGAGATCAGCTTGGAGGGGATTACTGTATTAAATGCAGAACTGAAGTCCATGAACAGCATTCTCACATGTGTGTTTTGACTGTCCAGGTGGGTGAGGGCAGAGTGAAGCGCTGTTGAGATGGCGTCCTCTGTTGACCTATTGTGGCGATAGGCAAATTGGAATGGGTCCAGTGTAGCAGGGAGACAGGATTTTAGGTGGGATGCAACCAGTTTCTCAAAACACTTGGCAATGATGGGGGTGAGTGCAACAGGACGGAAGTCGTTAGGGACCGAGGCAGTGGAATGTTTCGGTACTGGTACGATGGTGGAGGTTTTGAAGATAGTGGGGACAGTTGTTTGGGCCAGGGACAGATTGAAAATGTCCGTGAAGACCTCAGCTAGCTGCTCCGCACAGGCTTTAAGCACACGACCAGGTATTCCGTCAGGGCCAGCTGCCTTCCGTGCATTCACCTTACGCAAAGTGGAGTAAACGTCTGATGTGGAGAGAGTGAGAGGCAGTTCACTGGGTTGATGCTCAGCTTTGAGTGAGATCTCCTTATTGTTTTGATCAAAACGAGCATAAAAGTGGTTGAGCTCGTTTGGGAGGGAGGCAGAGCTGGAGGGGGGCACAGAGTTAGGTGGTTTGTAATCCGTGATAGATTGTATGCCTTGCCACATACGCCGGGGGTCTGAAGAATTGAAGTGTTCTTCAATCTTCTGTTTGTGTGTGAGTTTGGCCTGGCAGATACCCTTCCTCAGGTTGGCTCTGGCTGAGCTGTAAGCCTCCTGGTCTCCAGACCTGAAGGCTGCATCTCTTGCTTTGAGCAGGAGGCGAACCTCTCTGTTCATCCAGGGCTTCTGATTGGGGAAGATTTTTATTTTTTTGTGTGTAGTCACTCTGCTCACACAGCTGTTGATGTGCTCCATGACAGAGTTGGTGTAAGTGTCAATGTTAATCTGAGAGTTTGTGGTGGCCTGGGCAGCAAACTCACTCCATTCTGTGAGCTGGAATTGATGTTGAAGAGTGGAGTCAGCACCTTCCAGCCAGATTTTAACAGTCCTTGTTGTAGGTTTCACACGTTTGATGACCGGGGTATACTTGGGGAGCAGGAACAAAGAGAGGTGATCAGACTGACCCAGGTGGGGGAGGGGTGTGACTTTGTAGGCATCACTCACATTAGTATAAACGTGGTCCAATGTTTTATGTCCTCTTGTAGTGCAGGAGACATTTTGATTAAATTTAGGGAGAACAGATCTAAGAGTGCAGTGATTGAAGTCCCCAGCAACAATAAAGGCTCCATCCGGGTGCAGGGTTTGTAGTTTGCTAATAGCAGCACAGAGTTCTTTCATAGCCACGTTAGCATTAGCGTCCGGAGGTACATAAACTGCAGCAGCAACAATGCAAGTAAACTCACGTGGTAGATAGAATGGCCTGCACTTGATAATCAGGAACTCCAGCTCAGCAGAGCAGTAGGTATCAACAATGACAGAGTCTTTGCACCATGATTTATTTACATAAATGCATACTCCACCACCCTTGTTGATAGACAAGATGGCGGCGCGAACACATCGCGAGGCTCAGCGTCTTACCAGATTTTGGAAAATAGTGTTAATTTACCTGGTTATTTCACTCGTGTTCGCGCGATCCAGTTATGCGAACTACAGCTATAGTAAACAATCACTTTTGGACATCAACAAACAGTGTTCCAACATAGTTTTAGATCATCCTTTCGACTTCAGCGAACTCCCGCCGGAGCTACTGAGATCACCGCGGACAAGCGGATCACTCGTACCGACCGGAAGTGCTCGGCGTCGGCGTCGAGACCGTAAACAAAGACGGGGAAAGCGTGGAGGGCTGCGTGCTAAGCTAAGGCTAAACCCACATCGACCAGCTCTGCCCAGCATCTTCCTTGCCAATGTACGGTCTCTGATGAACAAGATGGACGAACTAAAGATCTGGACCCTCACACAGAAATGGCTTATGGACTGTAATGTTATGTTCTTCACTGAAACATGGCTCTGCAACGATGTCCCAAACAGCGTGGTGCATATGGATGGACGTGCTCTCTTCAGGGCTGACAGAGTAGCAGCAACCTCTGGTAAAAACAAGGATTGTTATTGTTATTGTTAATGTTTATTGTTATTGTATAACAATTGTTATTGTTGTTGTTATTTATTATTATTATTATTATTATTATTATTATTTACGATATAAAATTATATTGTTATATGTTTTAAGTCATAATATTGATAATATTGGTTAATTAATTATTATAATAATTACATTGTTAAATGTTAAATATTATTTTGTCTTATTAATATTATTATTATTTAATTTGTATGATTAATTTTATTAATTGTGAAGACTAGACAGAAATTACTTTATGTCTTTTGTATTAATATGTTATGCCTTAAAACATAAAAACGACCAAATAAATCATTCAGGAGCATCTTTTCATTTTTTTTCACCTTTCATTCAGTCATAAACAAATACAGAAAAGTGCCACCCCAGCAATCACTCTTCAAAGTGCTTCACAGCCTATTTGTTGTGCGTTATTGATTGCATCTATCTGTCTTTCTCCTTTATAAAAATCTTTCACATCACACTTCTTCATATCACTGTGAATGTGGCAAAATAGCTCTATTACTTCAGTCCGCTTAGATTAGACGGCACGTCTTATACAAAGATGTTTATAGAACACTGTATTATTCCATCAAGAGCTTCAAACATATTGTTCCTCTGTGTGAGGGCTTTGAGTGCCATGCGTTTTCATTCTCAGGTAGGAGAGTGTCAGAAGCTGCTGTAGTATTGCAATGCATATTCATGCATAAATAAACAGCAATGAACAGGTTTGACGTGCTGACACCCTCGTGGAGCGTGGAGCTGAGTTATGGTCTACTGTTGCATAATAACAGCCATAATAGCAGTGTTTTCCTCACACCTCAGAAGCCTTCACTGCGCGAATCATTCAATCAAAGCAGGTGGTGCTATTTCTGCAGAAGCTTTTGTTTTTTCATTTCTGAATTTCTCATTTCTCAAGGAATGTGTTTGCTGCAACACACAGTTGTACATGAATCGGCCCCCCTTTGGTTTCATCTGTTACGTTTGTCTTCATTATCTCCATGTATCTTCTCTTGCTAAATAAATAAGGGAGTGTTAGTGCTTCTGAGTGGAAGGGTGGATCAGTTGTTTTGCTGTTGTTTCTGTGACGTTGTGGTCACTAGATATGATTTGGCTGTCAGTGTAAGTCCAGGCCCACTGACCCGGGGCCAATATAAGAGAGTTTAGGGCCAACTGACAGAAGTTTTGATACACTGGAAACGTAAACATTTGTTTGCAAAATCTGGTTGTCAGTATTTTGAACTTGACGTCTAAGTGATTGATTGATTGTTTGGAAACTCTTTGACTCCATGTTTAGATAATTCCCCCAGCGTTTCTGTGAACCCTGCAGGCTTTTCACGTCCTCCCGTCGCCTGGAAAATCAAACCTTTTAGTTACAGAAGCACCGCGGGGACTTCATGCTAAAATGGCCCGTAAAGCAGCATACAAGAAGCCAGGGCTTCAGAAGTTAACAGAGGAATGATCTAGATGGCAGAGGAAAACGTCATCAATTCGCCACTGCCGGGCTCTGGTGATTTATGACACGTTGCTGTTTTTCCCAGCGTGCTGTTCCTCCTCCGCCGTGGCATTGAGTTATTACCCAAAGTGTGAGCAACATACCTGTTAGAGATCAATCCGGCACTTTCTCTGTTTGCAGGAGCCTGCTTAGCCTCCATGTTCGCAGCTTTACCCGCATTGATATTTCGTTATTGATTTTCCTCTCTTCATTTCTTTCCTCCTTCAGCACCTGGACTGATAGGCCAGTTGTGTTTTGCCGGTTTTATTGTGATGTGACAAAGATGGATGTGACATTGTCCTCTGTGGGCCGCTGGATAGTGGAAGTGTTAATGAAGCCATTAGCACAGTCCGAGAGAGAGGAGAGTGTGGCGAAATTATCATTATTCCGCCACCATTAAGTCGTAATCTGCCAACTTCTCTCTCTCACTGTCATTCTCTCCATTTCTAGCTCTTTCTCTCCTACACTTGCTGATCCACTTCGACTGTCCTGTAAAGCTTCATTAATTCATTTGTTGTCAAAAGCAGTTAACCACCAAAAGAGTGCGGAGGAGTGAAGGGGGGTCGTAATAATGTATACTATAATTACCATCCACACCAGCTTCCAAATGCACGAGCTCAGACGAGAAAAAAATTGGCTACACAATTCATAAATCTCATTACCTCAAAACTCCATTCTTATGAAGAGACAGAAGCTCATTTGCTTGGCACAAAAGCAGGAGAATAAAGATCATCACTTAAAAGCGCTCGGGTAACCTTGGATTTATCTGAAGTTGAAGAACTTTCTCAGTACTTTCTCGTCTGTGGCGTTCAACAGATTAGGAACGTTCTGGAAAGCCCACAGCTCTCAGAGCTTCTTATTTCCTGATGGACTGTGACTAATTTTAAGCTTGTTTAATTAAGTGCAAAATGCCTCTCTAGTGCACAACGCGGAGTTGACGGGAGAAAGTTCTTTGTCAAGAGCTATGCGTTGGAGACTGAAATTGGGAAGTTATCATGATGGTTGGCGATAATGGAATTTCAGTGATAAATATTGCTATCTGAATATTTGCGTTTCTTGGTACAAAAACAATTGTAATTTAGGGGACCTTGAAAATTGATTATACACTTTGTAAACTGTATAGCTAGCTCTATATTTGTATGTACTGTATACTCAAAATTATACATTTTCAAAATTAAATAATTGTCTTTTAAATTGTATTTATAGCTGGATCACATGGCTGAATCATATTTTTTTTTTCTAAAATTAGTATTTTTATCAGGCTCCAATGTTTATGTTCAGTTATTTCACTTTAATGGCAATGAAAAGAACCTATTCATTGCCATTAAAGTGAAATTACTATTATATATATATATCTTCATATTATATATATGAAGAATTTATTTGCAAAAACAAATAACTCCCTTTTTTAATTTTCAAAAATCATGTTTTTTTATTATGTTATCATGTTTTTATTGTGTTTTATTGTGTTAACTAGCTCTATTTTTATTTTTTTTTAACCAAATCAAAATAACCCAACTGCAGTTTGATTGAGATTAATTGGAATGCACAATGAAAAAAAACATGATTTTTAAAAAACATGTTAGGCTATTTGTTTTTGCAAATGAACTCTTTATATATATATACTGTATAAATGTGACCCTGGACCACAAAACCAGTCATGAGAGTAAATTATTTAATGAATTAATAATCTTTCCATTGATGTATGGTTTGTTATGATAGGACAATATTTGACTAAGTTACAACTATTTGAAAATCTTGAATCTGAGGGAGCAAAAAAATCTAAATATTGAGAAAATCGCCTTTAAAGTTGTCCAAATGAAGTTCTGAGCAATGCATATTACTAATCAACAATTACGTTTTGAAATATTTATGGTAGGAAATTTACAAAATATATTCATGGAACATGATCTTTACTTAATATCCTAATGATTTTTGCCATAAAATAAAAATCGATAATTTTGACCCATACAGTTTATTGCTGGCTATTGCTACAAATATACCCCAGCGACTTAAGACTGGTTTTGTGGTCCAGGGTCACATACAGTATATAGTTTATTCATATGTCATGTTTTAAGGGCAGTTGTTGCCTAATGGATAGAGAGTCAGACTTGTAACCCGAAGGTTGTGGGTTCGAGTCTCAGGTCCGGCAGGGATTGTAGGTGGGGGGAGTGAATAACCAGCGCTCTCTCCACCTTCAATACCACAACTGAGGCGAGACCCTTGAGCAAGGCACCGAACCCCCAACTGCTCCCCGGGTGCCGCATCATTGGCTGCCCACTGCTCCGGGTGTGTGTTCACTACTGTGTGTGTGCACTTGGATGGGTTAAAATTCCGTGTATGGGTCACTATACTTGGCCACACACACCTCCCCTCCCCTTACAGTGAATATTTATTCCAAAGTAGTTTTACTAGGAATATTGTTTAAAATCCCCTATAAGTAAGATAAAATGTTAGATATACATATAGTATATATTGGTTTGAACCTCTTTTTTTGTTCTTTTTTTATTGTTATTTTACATGTTACATGTTAATATGAACATTAACAGAATAAAACAATGTCATGCATACATTCTTCTCAAATAGTAAACATTACCTCAGGTAATTTTCAACTAAACAGTAATAAAATAAAGAACAAAGAACAAAGAAACAACTTAAAGGAATAGAACAAATTGAACTGTGGAATAGCCATATTTTGTCACGGCTGTCGTGACCTGCATATTCAGACTTGCTTGATTCAATACCTTGGGTATCGAATTGAGTCAGTCCTCCGTACAATATAGTTTCTGTAAGAACATTGACTGCTGGTAAAATTCATCAAAACCAATCAGAACTTGAAGCTGTGGCTGAGAACTTATTTGTGAGGATGTAAAGACATCCAGTTTTAACTTAGGGGAATTGTTTCTCCAAATGAGTTTACTTATTGGCAGGGTCTTGCACTGCAAATAATCGACAAACCTTCTGAATTGCAATTTAAATGTGTTTGATTGGGAACAATGAGTTGATTTCTCTCAGAATGTAAGTTTAATTGCCCCTTGTTTTATAGTAATTACATACAAATCCATGAATAGAGCAAGCAAGCAACAAAAAAAAAAAGAGAAAAGAACAAAGATATTGGTAGGAATGGCTCAGAGAGAGGAAACACAGACGCATGCTCTCTTGGTAAAGAATCTTTGTGTCAACAACTATACCAAAGCCAGTCTGTGTGTATGTGTGTGTGTATATGCTGGTTCTCAATCATATTGATCAGGCCAAACTATGCTTATGCTACCAATTAACATTGCACTTTCTCATTAAGGTCATATTAGACACAGTCAGCAGCTGTTGATTGATGCCCAACAATCCAGAAAACATAGGAATCGATATGAAAATGCAAATGTGTTACTATCCACCCTACAGCACAGTCAAGCAATCGTAACAATGCATTGACAAAGACAGCATTTGCTTAGTAAGAAGTGTGTCTTGTTTGATATAATGGGGTCATGTGATTGTGAACGATTTTCAATAGCATGTACACAAGGAACTGGAGTTGTAGAAACTAGTTCATGAATGTATTGCCATCTGTTTTGATTTTTCAGACATATTTAATACAAAAGCATACTAAAACTGCTCTATCAGATATCTGAGTTTGATACCCTAAATATTCATAAGTCAAAGCAGGCTATACTGTTTGCATTACTTGACTTCAGGAAGTGTTATCAGCAGTGCAGCAAAGACAGTTATGGTGTTAATATGCTAAAATGATGACATAATCATTGACGAAACACATTTTATTAAGACCCTGAGTAGATTGTATTGGGAGTGTGTTGATGTATTTAGTATACGGTTGGACTGTGGTGGGCCTCTCGGTCTCGGGTGAGGGCCCGTTTCCTGTGGCAGCCTTCCTGAATGAGGGACCTGAATGGTATCTGAGCTTTACAGGAATGCCAGGTCCTACGCTGCTCTGTGAGCTGGAGTCTGCGGCCCCACCGCTCTGGCGTAACCGTGGCGGGTCGGGGTGGGGAATGCAGATAGCACAGGCCCTGTGGATGGAGATAAGGGTATCCTGGCAGCCTTGAGTAAAGATGAGGAGGGGGCTCCAACAGCCCACCGCACCAGTGCAACCTATTTCACTTATTCACATGGGTTGATGTGAGGTTCAGAAACATGCTGTGGGCAAAAGTCATAAATTCTGTAAATCTATAAAGTGGTTTGTGAATGGACTCACAGTGGAATGTGAAGTCATGGGTAAAGAATTTGATGTTTTGGCATCCAAGCTGTTTTCAAAATGATAATTTTTTTTCCCTGTGTTTTTTTTCCAAACCACAGTGTGCTGTTTGTTATGTTCAGAGCATAATTCTTCCATTAGTCACTGTTCATGTGGCTGTAACAATACAGTGTACTGTATGACAACTGATAATGATCAACCAGTGTTGATCAAGTCCATCTCAAGACCGCGTCCTAGACAATTTTTTCATTTTTTCTAAATTCCAACGGTGCTCCTGGAAGTAAACAAAGACAGGCGTAAAGTGCAGCACACTGCTATTTTGAGGCTCCGCACCTCCTCACAATCCCAAGTTTGTCCGCGACCTGCCATGCTAAACTGCAAACTGTCAACAAACACTTCCTCATCCCATAATGCACAGCTCAGCTGACTACGGCAGCTGGTTTAGTCCAAAAATGAGCAGTTCTTTTTGCGGTTGGGTCTGTTTAAGGTCGGATCACATTCTCACCACAAATGAACTGCTCCAGGGTTCGTTTGAAAGCGTTCTGAGACCACCTCTTCAAGGAGGTCTCGGTACGCTTGTTTGGTCCGCTTTTGGTGCGCACCCGAGTGCGATTGCTGCTTTCTCACCTGCCCAAACGAACCGCACCAAGAGGGAAAACGAACTCTAGTGTGATTCAACCGAACTAAATGAGGCAGGTGTGAAAGCACCCTTTAGAATTGACTCTCTTTAGGTTCCGATCTTGAATTGGACACTTCCGACCCTCTTCTAGCATCTGTCTTGACTTGCACTCAATCCTTTTCCGGTCTTTGTCTTGACTTCAACATTTTAGACCCTCTACCTCTTCGGGTCTCAGTCTTGACTCAGTCTCAACCCTCCTCTAAGATCTGTCTTGACTTGGACTCATCCCTCTTCTGGTCTTGGTCTTGACTTTGACATTTTAGATCCTCTTCTGGTCTCAGTCTTGACTCAAACTCAACCTATTCGGGTCTCAGCCTAAACTCATACTTGAAAGAGCTGGACTCGACTACAACACTGGTCTTAATGCGCCAGTAGGCCACAATAAGATATAGTTCACAATAGGCTCGGGTATCTGCATTTATTTTCTAATTTGATTCCCACATTGAATTTCATAATAGATTTATGCCAACTGGCAACCAGATCTCATGAGAAAACGCAACTATTTTAAAAGGTGGCAATTTCATATGAATTCATATAATGTGATCAAATTCATTTTCCCTTTGGTCAAAGCGTAAAATAACTACGAGTGTGTGTTGTAACAGGCTTGTTTTAATTCAGTTTAATCACCAGATCGCAACAGTGAATGGCATGCTTTGTTAGTGCAAAGTCTGGTGAACATGATTGGTTTTTGTTCACTTTATTTTAACATTTGCAAATTTCCTAATATGTTTTATTCCTTATGAAATAATAGTGGAATTTAGAGTGGAAAACATGTGGGGCAACAAGGATGATCTGACAATGACTTTGCTACATTTGCAAAATGGGAAGTCTGCTACAAAGGTTGTTCAATGGAAATGTTGACATCAATTGTAAAGATGCATAGATTAAAAAACAGAGTTTGGGAATTAATCTGAACAACAGATGTGATTAGGACATCTCTGAACAAACTTTTCAAAATCTAGCAACAATTTGACACTGCTAACTTTGGCCCAACTATCTAACTGGTTCTTTATCAGAAATGGTCATTCTAACAGTTGGGGAACTTGTGGATAAGACTTTGTGTCCAACAGACTGATAAAAACCTGTGAACTCTTGCATCAGATGGTCAGTGATGGTCTGTTGGTGGTTTGTGGGCTGAGACTAGGTCAGATGTTTCAGAAGGCCAACAAAGAATGGAAAAACACAGTTATCACCCTCTTATTCAAACACATCCCTGAGGTACGCACGCAAGTGAAACACTCATCAGAACAAAGCACCCAACAATAAACAGACGGCTGTGATAATGGTGAATGCTCATAGCCAGATTGTTGTCTAGAGGCGCTAGCGGTAATTGTGCGGCTTTTTTATTCAGATCCTCCTTGCAGATGCTTGAGTGAGAGGGATGTGTTGAAGAGTGATAGCACATCTGAAGAAGGTGCGCTATATGTGTGTGAACAAACACTGCCTTCAAGTCATCACAGAATAATCACATTTACAAGATGATCACACACGAATGCCACCGCAGTGTTGTAATTACCAGTGGGGAAACTGGATTTTCTGTGAGCTCTAGTTGGGGGTGGAGTTAAAGAAACATGACAGAAGCAAATTGGTATTGGTCATAATTACAAGGGATGCATGATATTAAAGGATACAGATGAGACAATAATTATTATCATGCTATAGCTGATAATTGATAAATGTCAGAAAGAATTTTAGAGGGAATACCAACACATAAAAACATAACTTATGCTGGTTTGATCAGCAATAATATGAGGTATTTTGTGAGGTAATACAGTATATACTACCATTTTTTTTTTTTAAATTGTTTTAAGAGGTCTAGTATGCTGACCAAAGGCTGTATGTATTTCACCAAAAATACAATAAAAAACAGTAATATTTTGAAATATTATTGCAACTTAAATTAACTCTCATCTATTTGAAAATATTGTAAATTGTAATTTATTCCTGTGATGCAAAGCTGAATTTTCAGCATCATTACTTCAGTCGTCAGTGTCACACGTTCTTTCAGAAATCATTCTAATATCCTGCTTTGCTCCTCAAGAAACATTCCTTTTTATTATCAGTTGAAAACAGTCGTGCTGCTTAATATATTTTGTGAAAGCGGTGATACATTTTTCTTTTTTAATTAGTAAAAAATTAACTGAATGCAAAAAAAAAGAGAGAAGGTTCTTACAATCCCAAAACTTTTGAATTGTTGTGTATGTACAAATTAAAAAAATTAGATAAAAAAAAAAACTCCTTTAAAGAGTTCACAATACATAACCATTAAATTCTCTATGTATTTCAGCTGTTGCCATGTAATACACTTCAGATGCTCACAGCCCTTTATCACAGCAAACAATTAGTCACAACAGGAGGCAGTTGGTGAGAGTGAGTGTTGACGTAATCTATGCTCTGCTGTGCTGAAGTTTTGTGTGTGTGTGTGTGTGTGTGTGTGTGTGTGGGCTCAGTGGTCCCGCTCTACCAGCCACGGGGGTGGGAAATGGGTTGAGTATTCCTATAGTGTGTTGATACTCTCATCCGCCTCTCTTTGACACTCTCTACTGTCAAGAAGCACGCTGGGTTCTGCCTCTTAGTCTTGTCATGGTGCTTTATGAACAAACCGCAGCTTTAATACAGAACATACAGTATGTACCGTGGACCACGCACACCGTGCGTAAACAAACAAAGCCTGTATAAACAGCCATCCATCTCACTCCCAATCGAGAGAGTGACAGGGCATATTGGCTGTTGCTCAGACTGGTTTTGTATGGATTGTTTTAATAGACCGCATCCCTCCTTTGTCATGAAATATTCCCCACACGCAGGAGAGTCGCATTCCTGCAGACATACTGCCATGACAAATCCTGCTTCTTAAATTGACAGAGGCAGTAATTTTAGATGAATACGGTTATAATGTCAGTCATTAAATCCATTGTTGTCAAATGCAAAGGCCCAAATCTCAATAATAGTGTTTAAATTGTGATACGCGAGTCGTTTATTTTATTATGGTAATGTGAGAAGAATGCATCAGTGGCCATTAAATGATATAAAATGCATTTTTGAAATCAAAAGACTGCGGAACAATGATTATTTATGCTGTGTCCCTCCGCTGTAACTCCCATTAAAATGATATCCTTGTTAATTACATGAACCGACTGCAGAATTTATTTTACTAACCAGAGAGGGGATTTTGTAGTCTGTGTGCACGACGCCTCTAAAATTACAAATCAGGCACTCAGACAATTTTCTGGAGTAATAGAGCAGATTTGAAACAATTCCTTAACATGAGTTCAGTTAAAACCTGGATTGAATCGCACATTTAATTTGAATCTTGACGGAGTCCCATGATGAATCAATATAAGTGTTTATTTGCAGCGTTTCACAGCTGACGTTGAAGGGAGATGCCGCTTGCTTCCTGCTAACAAGCTCTTTTTCCAGCATGGTCACTCCCTAAAATATGCAATTTGCGAAGATGCTCCGTCTAAACGCAGACTTCTTTTGTTTGGCACCAAACACCAAAGATTTTTCAGAGCTGTATCCATTACTATCATCTTCCGAATGCCTTGACAAGACAAAAGAGCCTAGCTTTGTATCAAATATTTACCCTCAACAATAGCTCAACAAGAGAGTCATCGTCGCCTTAAATTCCGGCTCATAAACGTGACAAGTTGTGCTCATTTGAAGTCTTTGTGGCTGCATGTTGACAACGATCATGTAAAATGGAAATAAAAGCAGGAATATTTAAATAGGCCGTGCAAATCGTTCGCTTCTAGGGGGGAATAAAAGGCAGGCAAAAGAAAAAAAGAAAAACAGAACAAATGAACAAATAATGTTTCCAGACACACTCAAAGGACAAACTGTCACACTTGTTTGGCTTTGGAAAAAGCCTCCCTATTCAAAAGGAGATTTCTGATCTAGAAAACACAAGTGTTTGACATGCATAATGCATAATGGCTGATGGGGGTAAGGGGGGGCGGGGCAGTGGAGAACACTCACTTCAAGAACAGAATCAAACAGATGATGGGGTCTACGGTCAGACCTATGTGGTCAATAGAGGACCTATTAGAGGGAGAAATGTTGCAACGATGGAGACCGCTGTGATAGGACAACGCTACATTTTTTGAGAGGGTGTGGGGGAGTTTGCATTCCCTGCTGTGCCCCAACCATAGATAATATTAAATATGATACCCTTTTGGTAGGTAGGTAGGTAGGTAGGTAAATAAATAAATAAATAAATTACATGGCCTGGATTAGGGGTGGATGGTAAAATATATTATTATATTATATGTATTATATTTATTTATTAATATTTTGTATTATTCTGACACTTAATTCTAATTGGTTAAGACTCACTCAAATCCATACGATTGTGAAGTTAATGGTGAAATAACACATTATATATTTTCTAAAATACAGTCATTTATAGAAGTCTCTGCCACTAATAGCTGCGCAAATCTATATTGCTGTCACAACTTATTTGTGGATTTCTTTTTTAGGACTCTTGTTTATTTTGCTCTTTACCATCAGCTTTCTCATTTATGTGGTAAGTTCCCGTTTTCTTGGTTTCTAGCTTGGCTGCTGTTCTTGTTGGTTGCTGATTATGTTCACCTGTTTCTTGTTTATTTTCCTGTGTAGCTATGTGTGAGAATTTGCAGTACAGCGAAATCTTTTCTGTTACCATCATGCCGCCAAGCTGTAGTCTACCTGATGTCTGTAATGGATTTATAGACTGAAGTACATTTATATTTATCTAGACCACTAGAAGTATGTACAGCAGATAAAGCTGTGGTCCAACCAGAGATAAAATGTCATGCGATTAATTAATCGAGCAAATACTATCCGCTATCTACCTAAAACGTCTCACAGAGGTCATGTGGGACCACATGCTCTGTCTCGTCCCTGTACTGCACGTAACCCCGGCTCTGCTCCAAGACCCAGTGCCATCCAGGTGGCTCAAGCAGCTGTGGAACAGGCTCTGCTCGCTCTCTGCTCGACTCTTTCCTCCTCGACTGACTTCATCTCGGGTCTGTATGGGCGTGCAGCTGTTCCATTCGGCGGTACAGCGGTCCAACCACAGGCTATAAATAGGGTAGGACATAACATGTCAACAATCATTAAACCTGCTGGATTGTGGGAGTTTGGTGAGATGCGGTTGGCTCGTATTGAGTTCACTGCAGGATGTTGACGTTCCTTTACCCCTGTATGGCAGGAAAATGTTAGAGCTTCTCATTCTTTAGCAGGCTGAAATATCTAAGGAGCTGCTTGGTGGAGTTCCATAGCTGTAAGACTAGTCACCTTGATGACTTTGTCAGCTCTGTGTTCATTTGAGCTCCTCCGTGTCCGGGGTAAATGAGACCCAGCTGGAAAGGTGACTGAGCCAGAGGGGTACAAACTTTTTCCTCCCAGGCTGCCAAATTACAATCACTTTGGTGACTCTACTCAGCATGTTATCCTAAAAATCAAGGTAGAAGATCATTACCTCCCTTCCAAAAGAAAAAAAAAAAAAAAAAAAAAAAAAAAAGATTTCTTTCCTTCACCCATTGTGTCTCCCTTTGTTCTTGTGATTTATGCTTCAAAATTAGGTCATTCCGCTTCTTAGCTTTCCATTTTTTTGGTATCGTAACTGCCTTTATCTTTAGAAGCTTGCCCTAAATATGATAATTTCACAACATACAATGGCTCTGTGCCAAAATCAAGTGAGCTGTCTATTTTCTACATAAGCAGCTACCTTCTAAGGGGCCGTTATATGGCGTTATTTTCCTGCCAAATGTCGAGAGCGCATTTTTGTAGCCGAAAGTAGATAAATATAATGCGCGAGCGCGAATCTCCCTGCTCACACGTGGGTTTCCTTTGCTCTCGCACAAAACCGGACGTGTCTCTCCTGTCACTCAAGTGTGCGTGTGCGCGCTCAAACTTTGTCCTGTGCCCTAGATATTAATTATTTTCACACCTGGATTAAACGTCAAAATTTATCAACCAATCAGATTTTTCTAAGACTGACCCGATGAAAATACTAGGCCTACGTGAAGTGGAACTGGAATTTCTTTACAATTTAATAATATTTAGTCATATCAAATGTATATTAGAAATGGCTAGGAATCGGGTGCTTGGATGATTTATAAAAATAGAAAAAACCTAGTATGTCTAATTGTTTGGTCAAACCCCTCTGAGCGATTTACCTAAACAAACAAACAAAAAAGTATATGATTCTTAAAGTTCATGTGGCCATACATGTATTGGGTACTTGGGTTGAAATAAATAAATAAATTTATATCTATATCTTCTGATTTAAGACAGAACTAGGGTCAGATGCACTATTCCCTAAATAGCCTACTTAAGATGTGGAGACCAAATATAACACTATAATTAATTTATCATATTTGTGATAACATTACTGCATTATATTCTATGGGTTTAATGCATTTGCAGACGTTGTGTCATTACCTATAACTGTCATATAACTGTTTATTCACTGTTTTAGAGGACAGTGCCATTGAATGTGTTGCTAATATGAAGTGAGTTTTCATGAAAAGAACATCTAACTAAAATCAGAACTGAAAACAAAAACTGGATTTAAAAAATAAATAAATAGATAAATAAAAAAAGTCCCAATAAATGTCCAAACAGCGATTCTATCAGAGCATTTAGTGTATTATAATATCAGTTTGATAGGAATTGTTACTTACTATTGCCAACAACTGATAATTTATTGCAATGATTTTAAATTGGGTTGAGATATCTGTCATAATATGAAGTCTTTAGAGCCATGGGCTATTTTTAGATAAATAGAGAAGTTTGACCAACCATAGTTGGACAGAGGTTATTTATATGTACAAATCATCCAAGCACCTCATTTCTAGCCATTTCAAATATACATTTGATTAACATTGCTAAATATTATTAAACTGGAAAGAAATGAAATACCCTTCTTTGATTGTCAAAATATTTCACAGAAAAGAACAAAATACAAACATAAAAGATATAAATTAAAACAAAGTAGCCTACAATAACCAGTGTGTTAAAACAAAATATATTTTTTAAAAGTGCATAACGATAACTTTTTACAACGTTTAATTCAGGTGCGAAAATAATTAATCTTCATATATATATTCCATCCCAAGTACACAATACATGTATGGCCACATGAACTTTAAGAATCATATAATATTTTGTTTGTTTGTTTGTTTAGGTAAATCCCTCAGAGGGGTTTGACCAAACAATTAGACAAATTATTATTATTATTTTTTTATAAATCATCCAAGCACCCGATTCCTAGCCATTTCAAATTTCAAATTTCTAATATACATTTGATATGACTAAATATGATTAAATTGTAGAGAAATTCCAGGATCAGTTCCCTCTTCACGTAGGCCTAGTATTTTCATCGGGTCAGTCGTAGAAAAATCTGAGTGGTTGATAACTTTTGACATTTAATCCAGGTGTGAAAATAATTAATATCTAGCGCAAGAGCACAGAGAGATGTGCGAGTGCACAGGACAAAGTTTGAGCGCGCACACTTGAGCGACAGGAGAGACACGTTTTTGCACTCTCTCTGCGCGAGAGCAGCGTATATCCGAGAGCATTTGTGCGAGAGCAAAGGAAATCCACGTGCGAGCGGGGAGATTCGCTCTCGCGCATTATATTAATCTACTTTCGCTCTACAAAAATGCGCTCTCGGCATTTGGCAGTAAAACAACGCCATACGTTCACAGAAAATTTGCATTTCAATGCACTGTATTTACATTGGTTTTCTGTGTAAACGTGCTAGACAGACATCTTTTTTTTTTTACTATGTGCTTCTATCTTGCATCTTCTTCAGCATTTTGTGTATGACATACAGTAGCTTTTTCAAAATGCAGTGTTCGAGTTAAAAGAAGCTCAACAAAACAAAACACATATCTAGAACTTGCAGGGTTTTGTTTTTCATTCCCCTGCCATGTGTCTTGTGTTTTTAAGCACAAAATCACATTTTTGTGAACAATCTACTATACAGACAACAAATCTGGACATTATGAAGATCTCCTTGCCTAAAGTACATGGAAGACTGTTTTCATTTGAATTTGGTGTTAGCATGTTGCTAAGCTAACAAAACAATTATTTAAAAAGCACAAAAAAACATTGAAATATTGCATAAAATAGTTGCAATTGGATTAAACTAGTATTACCACTTTTTGCTATTGAATGAACAGTGTTGTAGTACTTCTCAACCCTGTTGAAATAAACAGCAGATGCTGGTTAGGTATGTTTTGAAGCATGGCAGCTGGTTTGTGCTGTTTTTTTTAACAGGGAAGTCCGAGTTCAAGAACATATTTTCTCATTCAAGTCCGAGTCCAAATACTCCAGACCAGGGGTAGGCAACGTCGGTCCTGGAGTGCCGCTGTCCTGTAGAGTTTAGTTCCAACCCTAATCAAACACACCTGAACAAGCTAATCAAGGCCTTCAGAATTACTAGGGCTACAGGCAGGTGAGGTTTTTTTCAGGATTGGAGCTAAACTCTGCCGGACATCGGCACTCCAGGACCGACATTGCCTATTCCTGCTCCAGACAATGTGGTTTTGGACTTGGACTGGAGTGTTTCTTCACAGTGCTTGCTCCAATGCATTATGGGAGTGCTGTAAAATTTGGTGAAAAGAAGCTACCTCAAAAGTCAACATAATGCTGCCTTCCATTTGGAACAGCCTTTGTGTTGGGAATATGACTACCTAGGCAGCTCATAGGTTTTGGAACAGAGCCAGAGTGTATTTATTGGTGCATCAAAGGAAATTTCTTTGTAAATAAATTCATGTGAATGTTCACAGTAAATAACATTTTGCTTTGATTGGAGGAGCTTGCCGCTTGTGCACCGTATAATTATGGAGGTGCGTTATTATCAGCGAGAAAAAAGACACATGCTGTGATTATCCCACAGAAATCAAATCCCGTCATCTCCAGATATCCGTAGCCGACATAATCAGACCGAAGCCTTTTCGATGTCCTCTACTGCCAATTAATTACAAGCGGACTTCTCGAGCTCCTGAGGCCCAAACCTTTGTCACTGTGAGTGTGTGAGAGTGTGTTTGCGAGTTAAAGAGAGCTCCAGTGCTCCGGACTCTGGCATATTTCCTCATTAGACCCTCTGGAGACAGAATTACCTTTGACCTATTGGTTTAGTGACGGATGCTGCAGTGGCACTGGTTGTCAGCTCGCTGGCAGTGTGTCTGCTCTGACCTGCCCGGTCGACACCTCGCTCCCATCCATTTCACTATCACGCTGCATTTTTCAGGGCAGTGCCTCAAAGGCCGATCGCTCTCCGGAGAGTTCAAGTCTTAGATCTGATTATATTCATGTAATTGTATTTAATGCTGCCGTGTATATCGGATTTCCTTATGGATGAACTGTGACAATTGGAACTAATGTAACTGAAGCTAAAAACTGTATTTCATCTGATGCCAAGTGCAATCCATCATCCTGAAAAATGACCCAGGGTTATTTATGGAGCGGCGTTTGTGGTTGTTGGATGACATGTAAATGTGCACTTTACAATAATATCTGCCATTTTGGCGTGACAAATTGATGTAGTGTAGAAGACACACTTTGAAAGTGTGTGTGGATAGTTTATGCTCAGAAAGAGGATTCTGGGATTAGCTGCTTTGTGGTGCCTGTTCATTCATCAGAATTTCCTGCTCAAAACCAATAGGGAATTTTTGGAAAGCAGTCACAGTGAAAGAATTCAAGGAGGAATGTTGTAATGCGCCTGTCTTTATTGTGAGCGTTGCCTGTTTAAAATGATATGACATTTTAGTCAGCGGATAGTGGGATTATTGTCATTTTGTTTGAAATGTCTTTTGGCGTTCTTACAGACCAGCAACGAGGCTGGAAACACGAGCTGATGTTTTTAGATTTCAGATGAGAGGTTTGCGAGGTTCATGATTAAAAGACATTTTTGAATTACTACATAACTACAATAATAGGACGATTTTATAACCCAAGGGAAATGTTTTCAGCAAGATGTTCATTTTTATTGGCCTCTGCTATTATAAAGGAATGTTATGGGTTCAGTACAAGTTAAGCAGTATCAAATATCAACTGTCAAATACAGAAATAAATTTCAACTCGTCTCAGTTAACTAAATAATGTACATTACTGTACACTTCTTTTCAAAAGTTTTTTTTTTTTTTGCCTAAATTTTTTTTGTTCAGCAAGGAAACATTACATATTATTAAGAGTTACATTTTTTATGTTACAAATATTTTCTCTTTATTATTCAAATAATTGCTTTTGAAATTTTTATTCGTCAAACAATCAAAAAAATGTATTACAGTTTTTCAACATATAATAAGCTGCACAACTGTTTTCAACATTGATGATAATACATGTTTCCAAAGCAGAAAATCAGCATATTAGAAGGATTTCTGAAGCTATTTTAAATTTATTTGAATATAAATATTCATATACAAAACAGTTATTTTAATATTCCACAATATGACTCTGTTTGCTGTACATAAAAAAAATGCAGCCTTGGTGAGGTGACCATAAGGAACGTCTTACCCTGACCCCAAACTTTTGAATAATAACAGACATTAAATTTGTTCCTCTATATTTAAAAATATGTTAATTGAGCTGTAAAGTTGTTTAAATCATATTTTTAGTACATTTACCAGATGAATGCCTGATAATACATTACAGACATAAATACTATGGGTGGGTGGATGTATGGCAATATCATGTGAAAGCTACCCTGTTTACTATGCCAAAAGTAAAAAAAAAAAAGATACAATATTTTTTTACTTTTGGCATTGTATATTGTACTGCATGTTTAAATCTTGTCGCTATATGTGGAAAAGTGTACAAAGAATGTATACTCAGGGATGAGTCATAATCATTTTCTGTGGCATCTTTGACTTGTATTGAACAAAACATTTCTGTAATTCATCTTGAATGAAGTTCAGCAAAGGCGGAACATTATCTATACATCTTTAATTCAAAGAGCTTCTTTGTCAAGGAATGGATTTTGTTTGAAAAAATGTTGTATTGTCATATATATTTAAAACGCAACCGCTTAAAATGTATCAAGAATGATTAATAGAAGGATTTGTGTTTATTAGATAATATTTGTTTATGAGCATCTCAGAAGGGATTCTAAAACGAGATCATCAACGCCTTTCCTGCATGTCTCGCTTTTGAGTGATTAAATCAATTTCTTGTAAAGGGAAAGTGTTTTCTCTTCTGTCTTTGAAGGTTTGTCTGACTGCACTCATCAGCATGCGGAGCAGCGGTTGATGGGTTAACCCTTAGTGCGCTGGCAGCGGGATGATTGGCCTAGGCTTTGTGCTGCTCTCTCTCTTTCTCTCTCATCTGTCCTTGCCCCCCCCCCCCCATCACCGTGTCTGGGCCTGGAGCCCGTTGCTATGGTAACCTCAGGAAGAGTTAATGCTGCAGGAGACTGAAATTGTATTATCTTCTATCCCCCCCCCCTCCGTCTCCTTTCTTCATTTTTTATTTTATTATTATTATAGGTGAGTTGGTGGTGGGGAGAAGGAATATTGGTTCACGTGTGATTTCTAATAAAACATATTGTCTCTTGGGAGGCAGTCTTGGGTGAAATAAGACACATTGTATTTGTTCTGTTCTTATTTTAGAATTATAGGAATGCGGCAGCCGATATATCGGACAGGCCGATTAATCGGTCTAAATATTTGTGGTATCGGCCACTACAAAGACTCACATTTATTGAATGAATAGGCATTTATCTTTCCATCTTTACCTGGTTCGCTTCTTTGACTCTCTCGCCTTCATCCATGTGCACTTCATCACCCTCCCACCATTTCTCGTTTGACACTCGAGCTCCATCGAGGGCTTGTTTGCTTTGCTCCTACCACTTGTCTCACTTAATGTTTCTGCCCATTCATTGACAGTGATGAGTACAGGTGCAAGGGCTCCACTCAAGACCACCGGATTTGCTTGAAATCCCTGTATTAACCGTATTGTAATCTCACTGTCCGCTTGTGACGAATGAACTGGAGAGATGTGTGTTTTAGCAACCGGAAAATTAATAGAGGCTCTGAATGTAAGCTAGACAAAACAGTGAGACACGCTGGGAGAGGAGGCAAGAAATTATACACCAGATTTGAATTTGGGTTTAGACGATTCTGTGCACTTTAATTTATGAAGCTGGTTTAATGATGATTTGGTACAGAGTGCAACATTCATGTTGTACAATTATGAGTTCTTAATTTTTGAGTCATTTAGAAACTATTTAAATAAAAAAAAATAAAAACTGCCTAATGTTATACTTGTATTTCTGTTCTTTTAAAGATGCTATTAGGGCACAATTTCTGAATTTGATGATTGGAGTTTCCTATGTTATACACACTTTTTACAATAATTGTTCAAATTAAATAAATAAATCAAGTAAATAATTTAAAATGTAAACAGCTGATAAAATGTAAAATCTGTAACTTGAATGCAATGTAAGTCGCTTTGGATAAAAGCGTCTGCTAAATGCATAAATGTAAAATGTAAATGTATTTATTTAATTTTCCTTTGAAATATATAGTCATCAAATTCTGAATATATAGTCATCAAATTCAAATTCTGAAACAAAAATGTATGACGATTTTCACAACAAATATTAAACTGTTTTCAAGATGAATAATAATAATAAATGTTTATTGAAAACAAATGTGTTTAATATTTTTGTGAAAATTGTAAGACATTTTCAGAATTTCTTTGATGACTATGTATTTCAAAAGAGCAGCACATAATTTATTTAAAATATAAATATTTTGTAACATTATAAATGTCTTTAATGTCGTTGTATGTAATAATAAGTATTACATATCTTTCAATTTTTCCCTTTCATTTTCCTTTTTTTAAAGACTTTTAAATATATATATGTTTTTGTATGTTTAATTTATATCTTTATGATATTTTCACTGCACCACTCACATATCTAGTCTGAACTGACACACACACACACACACACACACAGAGAGAGAGAGAGAGAGAGAGAGAGAGAGAGAGAGAGAGAGAGAAGATACACAGTTTTGTTGCAAGTGTCTTGAGGTGTCTATCAGTTCCTGTACAGTTAAAGTTAGAGGGTTTCACCCATTATTATCTTTGTTTTCACTTTCTCTCCCGAAAAACTGGTTGTTCATTGTGTTTGCATTTTATCTCATGATTCTGCTCTGTAGTACTCTCTTTTTCTCTCCCTGTGGGTGTTTTTTTATAGAATGAGTGGTTTCTATGAGTGTCACTGTTTATTAATTAGTCTGTGTTCACAGGGACTGCCTCTTGTTGCTGTTTAAAATGTCATTCACTTAGCGTAGCTACTTAGCGCTATTTCAGTCTTTGATCAGTCATTTCTATATATGAGTGTGTATATTGTTGACCCAGTATCGCTAATATCATCATAGCCTAGTTCAATATCATTACTGGTCTCTATTTCCAGCTCTGTGTGAGGCGAGAGATCTCATTCCAAACAGCAGAGTGCTTTGAATTTTTATTTGGTTATCATTCTGTATATGCCTTGTAGCTTTACCTGTGTGACAAAAAAACAATTCTGAATTTAGTAGTGAATCAAACGTGTAAATTAATGTCATCCAAAGAAATGACCCTTGATGGTGTTTTGTGGTTAAATGTCTATTCACAAGCAAATCCACCATGTCTGAACACTCCAGATAAGCAGAAAAAGGCAGAAATGATTTCTATATTTGTAGTTAGTTAGCTAATAAGGCAACTACTGACAAACTTTCACCAACAAACGTATTGAATTTGCCTTGTTTTTCTCATTTGTAAATGTGTGTGAGTGTGTGTGTGTGTGTGTGTGTGTTTCCACAATTAGATCTGTGTATATACTCAGATATTCAGAAAAGCAAGCTCAACAATTATGTTTCTGTAAGGATGATTTTGTCAAATTATTTACAGATATTATCATGTTTCCATTTCATTTGAAATATCCCATCTTATTAAATATTCAGATAGCCTTAAAGGGACAGTTCACCCAAAAATGCAAATTCTCTCATCATTTACTTCTATTGAGCATGAAAGAAAATATTTTTTAGAAAAATAGTTGACGGTAGCCATTTACTTCTATACTAAGGAAAAAAAAAATAATACTATGGAAGTCAATGGCTGCCGTCAACTGTTTGGTTAACAACATTCTTCAAAATGTAATCTTTTGTGTTGAACAGAATAAAGAAATTCATACAGGCATGGAACGATAGGAGTGCGAGTAAATGATGCTAGAATTTTCAGTTTTGGGTGAACTATCCCTTCTGATTTAAGGCACAACTGAACATTTGCACCACTTTATCAAGATCAATGAAAATCATGTTTGCACCTACGGTTGTTAAAAAAACAGTAGGCTAACTGTAAGGGTTGTAAATGTGCACCGTTATATGCATAATCATTTTTTATGACAAATACTTTTGTTGAATATACACAGAATATGATGCTAGTGAGCCAAGAAGCCCCAATTATATTTTATTGTACTTTATTTCCCATTAGATAAAGTGTGTTTGTGCACTTTAGGCCTACTTTGGGTATATAAGCCACTTAATGCCAAGAAAGAGGCAGTAAAGTCATTTCACAGTCTCTTGATTGATCATTTTATGTCATAGTAGTGAATAGCAGTAACCCTAATGCCCAAAAATGTATTGCTTAGTTTGAACATTTTTTGTTGTTATTATTGTTGGTGGTGGTGGAGCAAACAATTTGAATAAAACCACTTACTTAAGATTGAATTTCTGCCAGCACTACTGGGGATAATGAATGAAAAATAATCCAAGCAGTTTATCCAATGTCATGAACAATGCACCTCTGTGTGAAAGGTTTCGCATTCGCTGCTCATATGGCTTGCTTTATGTACCAGCCTTCATTGTCTTTGCCAATGGGGGAGCGTGAGCCAAAAAATCAAAAAAGCGTTCATGCCAAATGAATCCAATGTGGCTCCAGCGAGCATTTTTTATTTTTTCTTCCTGGCTCGAACAGTCGACTTCAAACTCCCAGCAGTGACACATACTTTCCTCTTCAACAGCTTTCCTTACCCCATGTGGTGGACATTACCCTCTAGACTGACAACTTCTCTAGTTTCCTCCAAACTCGCCGGCTCCGTGTGTGATGCCAGATGACTGTTATTAGGACCCCTCTGTAGTCTGAACACAGAGCTCTGAAAGGTCACCAGAAAAAAAAATCACTTGTAAAAAAGACAAAGGGCGAAAGAAACAAGAGTCGGCTGCCAACAAGCCATGCGCTAATAGCACAATAAAACAATACTGTTAAGCAGCCCCTGAAAATATTTGCAGATCTGTGTTTTTATTTGCTAAGGCTGCTGGGTAATAAACTGGGTAACGTTCAGTGCTTGCAGTAAAATGCATTCGACCACATGTGGAAAAGAGAGAGCGCACTGTCCTGTTGACCATTTTTATTTGAAGATGAAGGGATGGGAACACAGTCCTGCTAGAGTCATTATTATAAAACAATGGTATTGGGTTTATATTTGATCCCTTTGTTTTCAGAAGATGGACTGATTGTGTGGTCTAAAAAGGAGACTCATTAAAAAGTAGGCCTAGTTTTTCCTTTTTAGGCTAGGCTATATAATGAAAGTGAATGGGGACTGGGTCTGTAAAGCTTTAAAATGACAAATAAGAACAGTAAATATATCATAAAAAATAGTCCACATGATTTGTACATATTATCTGATACCAGATAATAACACACTGCCCCAACCCTCTGAATTGGACTATGAATGTCAAAAATGGGGGATTGACAATGAACAATTGATGGCTTTATGGAGCATATAGATATATAAAACATTATATATCAGTGTGTGTGTATATATATATATATATATCACTATCATTATGTAGAAAAAAAAGAAGGAAAATGGCTTTGAAGTGAATGAATTGTAATTTTTCGTGGAACTACTTTAAGTAATTCACAGGCAGTTATATATCCTGTCAAAACCATTCGCTCTGGACTATTCTTTTCCTTTCAAGGATACTCAGACTATATGAAAGAAAATGAAATGTTTTGTTGTACAGCAGGAGTTCAACAGCTGTAGCCGTCCTTTGAGTTGCTGCTGAGACTGAAAAGACAAATTAGTGTATCTTGCTGCTTAATAACAAACCATGTACAGGAAAACCAAAGCTACTTAAAGATCTCTTCTAGACAAGAGTGAAGTTGAATTAAATACAGCTGAGTAAATGAGAAATACAGCTTCTCTCATGGGTCTTTTTCTTCTCTATGTGTTCTGTCACCATTCCTTTTGTGACAGGCCGAGTCAACTGACTCTTTTCTTTCCATCAATGAGGTGGCTGGAGAGTCATTATCCAAAGATTAGTGACAGTATCAGGTTTTGGCACGCGGAGCCCTTGGGGTCAAAGGACTTGGCAGGCCGTTGGCTGCTCCCAGGCAGAAGCGGGGTCTGTAGCTGTAACTTACAACACCGCTGTGACCTTTAAGCACTGCTGGCCCAAGAGGAGGGTAGCTTTATCAGAGCCACTATCTATTGACACGGCCCATCTGATCCAATAATCCTTCGCCAATCATCTCCCCTTTTCCCTCATGCCTTGCATATACCTCTATACTCATGTTTCTTTTTCTAGTCCTGTTGTTTTTTTTTTCAGTTGCTGGGTTGCCTGAATTATGCTGGTTTTATGTTCTCCTGACCTCAATCAGATATGGTTTTAGCCATGTTACATAAGACATCTTCTTGCTTTCAAAAACAGCTATAGAAATGGTCTTGATATGCGTTATTAAAAGGTTTCATGCTAGCAGTCATTTTTAAAACACTGCTCAAATATCAATACTTTAACTTTTTTGTTTTAAAAGGAGGAAGTGTTTATTCAAACGACTGTTCCCAGCTGACTTCACCTTGTCCCTTTGGATCCAAAACGAGCTGTTTTCTGAGGATTATTACATAAATGCTTTTTATTGATGATGAGGTCATTATAAGTTATGAAACTTGCAGATGACCTCTTCTGTATCAAAAGATCAAGAGAAATTTGGTCTCTCATGTCATGACCCCTTTAATAGATATATTTATTTCTTTTTAAATTATATGCAAAATTTGGATCCACTTAATGTTGTGTTCTTAACTATGTACTTATATTTAAATTAATCATTTGATTAAATGCACTTATTGTGCACGTATGTTTTTACGTTGTACTTGTATATAAAAATACCGTCCTGTAATTAATTTAATCTGTAATTACACTGTTGAACCTACCTCTACCCCTAAAACCTAACCAGACCACCAAATCAGTCCCTAACCTACCCCACTCTAATAACAGCAAATGTGTTTAGTAATTCAACATGAAAACAATTCATTATTATTAAGTACATACAGTCAGGTCCATAAATATTGGGACATCGACACAATTCTAACATTTTTGGCTCTATACACCACCACAATGGATTTCAAATTAAACGAACAAGGTGGGCTTTAACAGCAGACTGTCAGCTTTAATTTGAGGGTATTTACATCCAAATCAGGTGAACGGTGTAGGAATTACAACAGTTTGCATATGTGCCTCCCACTTGTTAAGGGACCAAAAGTAATGGGACAGAATAATAATCATAAATCAAACTTTCACTTTTTAATACTTGGTTGCAAATCCTTTGCAGTCAATTACAGCCTGAAGTCTGGAACGCATAGACATCACCAGACGCTGGGTTTCATCCCTGGTGATGCTCTGCCAGGCCTCTACTGCAACCGTCTTCAGTTCCTGCTTGTTCTTGGGGCATTTTCCCTTCAGTTTTGTCTTCAGCAAGTGAAATGCATGCTCAATCGGATTCAGGTCAGGTGATTGACTTGGCCATTGCATAACAGTCCACTTCTTTCCCGTCAAAAACTCTTTGGTTGCTTTTGCAGTATGCTTTGGGTCATTGTTCATCTGCACTGTGAAGCGCCGTCCAGTGAGTTCTGAAGCATTTGGCTGAATATGAGCAGATAATATTGCCCGAAACACTTCAGAATTCATCCTGCTGCTTTTGTCAGCAGTCCCATCATCAATAAATACAAGAGAACCAGTTCCACTGGCAGCCATACATGCCCACGCCATGACACTACCACCACCATGCTTCACTGATGAGGTGGTATGCTTAGGATCATGAGCAGTTCCTTTCCTTCTCCATACTCTTCTCTTCCCATCACTCTGGTACAAGTTGATCTTGGTCTCATCTGTCCATAGGATGTTGTTCCAGAACTGTGAAGGCTTTTTTAGATGTCGTTTGGCAAACTCTAATCTGGCCGTCCTGTTTTTGAGGCTCACCAATGGTTTACATCTTGTGGTGAACCCTCTGTATTCACTCTGGTGAAGTCTTCTCTTGAATGTTGACTTTGACACACATACACCTACCTCCTGGAGAGTGTTCTTGATCTGGCCAACTGTTGTGAAGGGTGTTTTCTTCACCAGGGAAAGAATTCTTCGGTCATCCACCACAGTTGTTTTCCGTGGTCTTCCGGGTTGTTTGGTGTTGCTGAGCTCACCGGTGCGTTCCTTCTTTTTAAGAATGTTCCAAACAGTTGTTTTGGCCACGCCTAATGTTTTTGCTATCTCTCTGATGGGTTTGTTTTGTTTTTTCAACCTAATGATGGCTTGCTTCACTGATAGTGACAGCTCTTTGGATCTCATCTTGACAGTTGACAGCAACAGATTCCAAATGGAAATAGCACACTTGAAATGAACTCTGGACCTTTTATCTGCTCATTGTAATTGGGATAATGAGGGAATAACACACACCTGGCCATGGAACAGCTGAGAAGCCAATTGTCTCATTACTCTTGGTCCCTTAACAAGTGGGAGGCACATATGCAAACTGTTGTAATTCCTACACCGTTCACCTGATTTGGATGTAAATACCCTCAAATTAAAGCTGACAGTCTGCAGTTAAAGCACATCTTGTTCGTTTCATTTGAAATCCATTGTGGTGGTGTATAGAGACAAAAATGTTAGAATTGTGTCGATGTCCCAATATTTATGGACCTGACTGTATAGTATTGGAAGACGCCTAATATAAAGTGGGATTTAAAATTTGTATGTATGTATGTGTTTTAATGTATCTAATAATATAATTTAGTCAGCCTCAGTAATTGACTAGTTTGTTGTTAGACAATTAGTTGACTATCCTTTTTTTTGTATTCAAGGATTTGTTGCTCAATCGATATAGCCATTTTGAATACATTTTATAATCTATGCAAATTAGGGAGAGTGGTCTGTAATCCATTTGTGTGAGAGGGCTTAACGTCTCTGACATATAAGATAGGGGTTTAACACCCTTCTCAAGGGAGCCGTACTGCATATTAGCGTAGTCCATTAGTACTGGAATTGACCCATTTGTGGGTATTCAGGGTCACTGCACCTTTCCAGACATGTTTAGGAACCTGGTTATTTCACACTGATTGGAGTGCTTCCATCAGTCTCTCCTGCTATTATGCCACTTGCTTTAATTATTGATTCAAACCCACAGCCTGCTGCTTTGCCCTCCGAGAATACCAACATTTTGTCCCCCATTTCAAAGAATTAAACCCTTGTGAAGTAACGTTAGTGATTATACAGATCTGACTTGAGATTTCAAAGTCCTGGACTTGTCTTTATTCAAGATATCTTCTTAAATCAGTTAATTAACGTGAGATAAAACCCAATCCTTTAATTAAGAGCTAATTCCTTTTTATTAAGACAGACTTAAGTGCTTAAGGAAACAAAACTGTATTTGTCATTCCGTCCATTATAAGGGCTCGTTTAGCTTTCAAATTTTTCTTTTTTGGTTTATTTTGTCTCGTTCGCGCAGACGTACCGCATTACGTGCCATTAGCGAATGCGTATGCCGTTTTCTGCTTATCGAACCCGGCTGTTGGAAAATTCAACAGCAGGCTTGATGGCTGGAAGGACAGGACTGTGCGTGAGTGTGGAGTTTTACCATTTGTTCTGGCACAGGTTTCAGGATCAATTGCATTCCGGTTGCTTCAGAGAACACCAGCGTTGTAGTCAAACATGATATTTTTCTTTCTGCTGGGTTTTTACAGAATATAATAGAGCTTTTTTAATTGCCAACCCACATGGTTTTAATTGTGGCAAAGCCGGTCAGTGTGGCGGAGGAAACGACAGGTGGGAAAAAACTGCGGTAAGCACCCTAAACACTGTAATCTGACGGTATTACCGCTTAAAAACACAAGTCAGGACACATTTCGACATCAAGTCATCAGTTTTATCACGGACAATGAGCTGCCTTGCTGTTAAACTATTTTACGCCAAAACAATGCTGCTTAGAGCAGTTTTATTTACGTTTTTTTTCGCTAAAATCTACTTTTGAATTGATCGCTAATTCGATATTCTGCTTCAGTCGAGTGTAGAGTGAGATTTTGCGAATGAATTCATGCCAGAGAGGAAGCGTTTGTACAATGTCATCATGAACGCTTTGATTGAGGCCGACAGCTCAACTTTTATAGACTAATTTAGAGTGTCTACTCTGAGTTTCTTCTCATTAAAACAATTCTTTGTGTTCTTAGACACATTCGGAATGTTTTTACATCCAAAATAAATGTCATGTGCTTCACGGCCCGTTCCACAGTCTCACCTCACTAAAGACTCCATGATGAAACTCAGCTCTCGTGTAAACAAGAGCACTGAAAAACTCAATTCACTGTCCCATCTGTCGAAAGACATTCTGAATCACAGCCGGGGGGCAAGTGAGGGTGGGCTTCACTGATCTTTAATGACCTTGTTCGGTGAACAGGTAGCTAGATAAATTCAGTCTGAACGGTAAGGAAAAAATAAGAGAAACTAATTTTATTTAGAAAAATTTATCAGCGAAATACATTAATTTAATCTACTGTCAAATTACTTTCTAGTAATTTATGTTTGTACGTCCTTAATGAATATTATTTAATAGTTGATATTAATACCCAATTATATTTAATTACTTGTTCATTGGTTATTAGTATGCAGGAGATGAAATATAGAAACAAGCAGATTGGCTATTTGTGGCTGCTTTCAAGCACAATCTTCTTTGTGTTTAATTAACTTTTTGTAGCTACTCACACTTTAAGAAAAATACATTTATTTTTACACTGGACAGAATTAATGAGCTTAACAAGAACCATTTTATGCACTTTCCAATTAGTTAACTATAGAAGTTTATAGATTGTGACTTTTATCTCACAAATCTGACTTACATTTAGTCATTTAGCAGACGCTTTTATCCAAAGCGACTTACAAATGAGGGCAAAGGAAGCAATCAAAATCAACAAAACAGCAATGATATGTAAATGCTATAACAAGTTAGCTTAACGCAGTACATGTAGCAAGGTTTTTTTTTTTCTCTTTAATTATATAATAAATATAAATATAATATAAATCTGGAAAAAAAATCTGAATTGTGAAAAAAAATGTGACATACCTTTTTTATTCCGTGACTGAAATAAGCTTTCATAGCTAACAGGGAAATTCACAGTATGAGCGAATATTTTAACATTATTTGCGTAGTTCTGCTCTTAACATAAACCTTTCCTCAAATTTGTCTAGTGACAATGAAGGAACAGGGGTGTATAAGCTTGTGGAGGCGATTCACACGACAGTGATGTCACTTTAACACAAACCGAAAGCCCCCGCGGCCCTTCATGAGGGTCGATGTGGTCTCAGCGTTTTTACTGGTCTTCCAATCAGATTTCCTCGTTTCAGTAATTGTGTTGTATTTGGCATATTGAAGTGTAATTCCCCCCTAATCCAACAGACACTTCACAATGACACTCGTGTATGAGCGTGCAAGAGAATTTGGATTGGAATACAAGAATCTCTCTTTCTAAAGTAAATACGGGTTAAAGCGGCTCTTGTAATTGTGTCTATTGAAGTCCATTAATGTTAATGTTATAAATAAACATGCCTCATTTGATCTGGTTGTTGTTGGAAGCGCCACTACATGGCAATGCTGTAATCTGTGTGATTGTGCTCATGGCGGGCATCACACTGACACCGGCAGTGAAAAATGGATGGAGCTTCTTGGCATATTTATGTGAAGGGACGGGAGACTAGAGACTAATAAGAGAGAGGTGATGTGTGAGGCAATATCCTCCTGCGGTCCTCGGCCCCTCTCAGGGGATGTCTCTTTAAAGGACATGGGGAGAAAAAAGCGTGCGAGAGAACTGCTGGCACGCTGCCCTCGGAAAGCTCACTGCTATCTTCTCTTCAAAGGCACTGATTACCCAGCTCTCCCTCTTCATGTAAACGCTCTCTCGTGCATTCGGCCCGGGGAAATGATGCATTTCACGGGAATGGGGGAGATCTTCTTCACGAGAATGTGACACAGTATAAGCACAGAGGAAGTGTGATATCTTGCTGATGTTTCAACTTTTCTTTAGTTTCTTTTTAAAAAGGTACATTTGGCTATTATTGTCAAATGTTGTGTGTTTTAAGACACTAAATCTGTTGACCTTTTGGATTAAATTAATTTCAATAAATGCTAGTTAATTAGTCATTAGGCAAGAAAAAAAAGTAGTTGCTGGGTGGTGTGCAAATAAAATGAAAATAAATTAAACAGTGTATAACGATGTATAGGATAGTCGTAAAAATTCATTTCTACAAAAAAATCATTATATCATTTGACTGTATTTTTTTTTGCATTGTGCAACACTTAAAAAGCATATTCTAAAAAATATATATTGTGTGTGTATATGTATATGTAAGTGTTACGTAATGGAAAATAAAAACAAAACAGTCAAATGTGTAAAAATACCTCTCAAAAAATTCACTATATATTTTCTGTGTATTTTGTAGAAATTAAATAATTTTTACATAATATGTATAATTAAGCCAATAATTATTCAGACACCAGATATATTTTTTTATTCATTTATTTTTTTTTTTTTACTACTGAGGACACTATAGTTAATTTATGTAAGTGAAGATACCAAAATAAAGTAAACTGTGACATATTATATCCAAAAAATATTCATACAGTGGACTACCAATAAAACTGATAAAAAAAATAAATAAAATGGAACCAAAAATTATTCAGACACTTTGACCTGACCATGTTTTGCTTAAGATATTTTTCTTTAATTGCTAATGTGAACTTTTTACACCACAGACTGAACAGAATTAAGCATTGCTTGGTAGTTGGAGACCTAAATTGGTATTGTCTAATTGTGTACTTAAATTTAACAGCTATTCAGCCTAATTAATTTGTGAGACTGTCTAACAGAAGGATGGCATTATCAAGATGAATTAGTTCTGACACAGAATTCTTGTCATATTTTATTTACCATTTTCTAAACTATAGCAAATAAACTTGGATAATGTGAGAAATGTTGAAGGTGTCTGAATAAATTTTTGTTTGATTTTATATATATTTTTATTTATTTATTTATTTTAATTTTTTTTACATGGCTTTAAGAATATACGAAGAGTTCATTTGCAAAAACAGTTAAAACATGATAACATAATAAAAAACATGATCTTTGAAAAGTTATCTGTTTTTGCAAATAAACTATTCTTGTAATATATATATATATATATATATTTTTTTTTTTTTTTTTTTTTTTGCAAACCTACATAATAGATGAATAAGTGTGACATCAGTGCACATTACATTTTATCATTGTGTAACCCTTTAAAAATGAAGTCACAAGTAATATTATAAAACAGCACAGTCATAATTTTGTAGTAATACAGCATTAGTCGACACATTTCTGCTGACGTGCAGCATATAAGCACCAGCCCTAGATGTACTCAATATAATATGAATCAGACACTAATATATCAGTAATAAGTCTTTTATTCCTGTTTTACCGGTTGGGATTTCCATGAGTCTGAGCTGGTGTAATGAAATGAACGTTATTACAGTGTAAGTGAGAGGAAAGTGAGATAAAGTGCTTTTAGCCGCTGCTGTGTTCTGATCTCTGCTGGCAGGCTTTGATTGATGAGACAGTGCTGGTTTTGTCTTGTTTCTTTTTTTTTTTTTCTTTTTTTTTTCCCCTGTATGCTGATGCTAATTTCATATATACCTGTAAATCTTCATTTAGCACAACTAATAAATGCTCTGATATGAATGGGCTGCATGTGAGGAGACAGGAATAAAACTTTCACACCCCACAATTCACAGATTATCCTGCAACCCACAGGTGCCACATCACCATGGGAACTGTTTGAAAGCGTTAAAGTTACTCAGAAGTGCTTCATGCATTCAGAAAAAAAACGAATTCAGTTTCTCAGTCTGCTATTGCTGGAATTGAGATGCGGGGCATTTTTGCTGAAATGAAACACAAATTGTTATTGCTAGGATTGAGAATGTTGGGATTCAGGGAATTCAATGGATAGCATAGACACTCTTCTTGCTGCAATACGGTGTAAAGTCAATCCTCTTTTATGAGGAAAATATTAAAAGAAAATAAAAATCATCCAAATGATTGAATCTTATATATTGGTTGTTATTTCCAAAGTTTATTCAGTTGAGAATGCTATTTTCCCATTTAAATTCCACCTCAATGATGTCTGACCCACATCAAATACTTCTCGTTTTGTAATTGAAATTATTCTTTTACCATGTCTAGCCTACATCAAATAATTAAATCAACAATGTGATGAAATGAAATTTGAGGCAATGTAATGATTCCTGCAACTCAAAGCAATCAGGGACGAACTGCACATGTGTGAATTGCAAGGGTCCCAGAAGTTCATTATTTTTGAAGTTAATTTGAAATTGGTGCTTGCTTTATTTTTGCCCACATAACAGAAACGGGGCTGGAAGGGCCTGGGGTTTCATTTCCGTGCTCTGTATGCTGGAATCAGAGATCAAAGACACTCGTCCCACTGAACCCACTACTGTCCCTCTCTCTCTCTCTCACACACACACACACACACACACGCTCCGTTTCTCTCTGCACATCCACATTGAACTTTCCTTTTTCTTTGTGTCTTACATACAAATCCGATCAAACTTTAGTTTTTTTATCTTTGGGATTGGATTTTTATTTATTTATTTATTTATTTATTTTACAGTTGTTGGTTTTTCTCAACTGCTTACACACTTTCTTTACTTGTCACACAGTTTCTGAAACCTAACACTACACCAGAACCACACACCAAATCTGCAAAACCATACGCATATTCTTAGCCTTTGACTCAGTCTTCAATTTCATAAAACACTTTTTGCAAAACTCAACACTCAATTCTCTATGTAACACACACACACACACAAATCATAATTCATGTTATGGCATGTTTTCAAATGTTTGTTTTGAGATGTGTTTGTGATATTTTTAATGCAGTGCTTCATTTTGCAAGAGATGTGAGGCATTTTTCATTTTGCATGTGCAATTCTTGGATTTGTGTGCAAAGTTTTGAAAATGTGTGTAAGCAGTTGAAAAAAAAAGATTACACACACACACACATATGTAGACTTTGACTTTTAGAAGTCAATATGCTCTATTATATATACATGCTCATTCTATTAATTCTATTCTCATTTAATTAAAGTAGGCCTATTTTTAAGTAGGCCTACATCATTTTGTTTATTATTTATTTATTTATGGTGAGTATTTTTTTGGTGCATCTTATTTACTGTCATTAAATTATATAATGTAGTGTATAAATAATATGAGAACAAGAATACACTACTGTTAAAAGTTTTTTTTTTAAGTCTCTTATGCTCACAAAGACTATGTGTTTGATCAAAAATCAAAAAAATCAAAAAAAAAAAAAAAATTCTACTATTCTGTTTTCTACTATTTTAAAATGTAATTTATTCCTTGGATGGCGTGCTAAAAAAGCTTACAATATTTGTATTTTTATTGTAAGTTATTATTATTATTATCAATATTATTATTATTATTTCTGATTAATTGAAAAGTAATATATATATATATATATATATATATATATATATATATATATATATATATATATATATATATATATATATATATATATATATATATATATATATAATTAAAATTGCATAAGTAAAATTAAAAATATTTCTTTATTTATTTTCATTAAGTTATAAAATTATATTATATTGTGTACAAATAATATATTGCCATTTTATTAGCCATGCTTTTAAATACCTTGAAATCAGTTATTAAAACGGTCAACCGGTATTAACCACATAAAAATTAGAGCTCAGTAATTTAGGACTGTGCGCTAATTTAGTAGTTTGTTTATTTATTTAAAAATGCAATAAAAAATGCATGTGTTTAATCTTGCCCCCTGAATAAATGAGCACATCATATAAATGAATTTGATGAATTTTTAATTGATTGACAGCCTGAGTAAAAACAATCATTATCGTGATAAATGCATGTCATCTGAGCTGAAAGTGTCACAGCAGATTTTTGTCCAGAGATTGAGACGTGTTTTTCTCGTCGAGCGATGAAACTTCAGCAGCAGTGGACGACACAAACCGAGTTAAAGCATTAGATGTTTCCTCTGCCGGAGCAACTCCAGCTCGACTAGACACGTGTGGAAGAATATGGCTTATGAAGTCATTGCGGTTGTCTAGACGTGACTAAAACCACATTTGTTTTCAGCAGCTTTGACAGACGTGTTTATTTACATGTGGGGACGCCAACGTCCGTGTCAGCATAACGGAGGTGAAAACCTCCACCCACCAGAGAGACAACATACATTTCAACTGGAGCAAGCTGCCAGAAAAATGTTTTGCGCTCAAACGTGACATATGTAACACAGAAACCAGGACCCAAGCCAAGAGATGACATATATTAGATCCTGGAATAAGTATTATTTTCGGAAAGAGAGAGAGAGAGAGAGAGACGGTGCGGAGACATACACCAATTACTCTGACAAATGGGAAATTCATAAAACTGGGGCGATGAAATAGTTAATTGGCCAGCTTCTGTTCCTGTCACATTTCTTGTCCAGCCACGTCAGGTTAACATGTAATTAGCGATCGTCGCAGAGCGTCACGCCTCCCACAGGTGGACAGACAACAGCTTTTGTATCTGCTGACAGCACATGACTGCCCCACAATGAGCTTCACTCAAGCACTTTGGCTCAAGCTTGCTGAAGAATCATCTGTATTACATGTGGATGAATCAAAGGAAACACACTGCTGTTCAAAAGTTTGGGATCAGAAGGATTTTGATTGTTTTTAGAAGTCTCTTATGCTCATTTATTTGATTCAAAAACAGGGGTGTCAAACTCAGTTCCTGGAGGGCCGCAGCCCTGCATAGTTTAGTTCCAACCCTGCTCCAACACACATACCATGTAGTTTTCAAATAAGCCTTAATGACTTGATTAGCTGGATCAGGAGTGTTTAATTAGGGTTGCATCTAAACTGTGCAGGGCTGTGGCCCTCCAGGAACTGAGTTTAACACCCCTGTTCAAAAATAATATTTTTGCTATGTATAATAACTGTTTTCTATTTTAATATGCTTTAAAGAATAATTTATTTCTGTGAAGCAAATCTGAATTTTCAGCATTATTATTCCAGTTATGATCCTTCAGAATTTATTCTAATATGCTGATTTATTATCAATGTTGAAAATTGTTGTGCTGCTTATTTGCATTTTAATTTAATGTGATTTATTTTTATTATTATTATTATTATTATTATTTTTGAACCTGTGATACTTATTTTTTTCCACGAAGCTTTGATAAATAAAAAGTGGAAAAAAGTATTGATTCTAAATATAAAACTTTTCTAACATTATTATTGATTTTTTTTTTTTTTTTTTAAATCAATTTAACATGTCCTTGCTGAATAAAAGTATTTAATTATTTTCAAAAAAATAAACATTATAATAATACAATGTACTGACCCTGAGCTTTTGAATGACAGTGTTTACAGCTTATATTTTACAAAAATATAACGGCAAAAGTAAAAAAAAATTAATATATAACATACTGTATATATTTTCTTATTTTAAATGATCTTTTTTTTCACATTACAATAATAATAAGAATAAGAACACACTACTGTTAAAAAGGGTTTTGAAAGGTGCTCACAAAGGCTGTAAGTATTTAATTAAAAAATACTGTAAAAACTTTAAAATTATAACATTTTTATAATTTAAAATACCTGTTTTTTCATTTTTTTATTTTAATGAACTTTATTCCTGTGAGTCAGAACTGAATTGTCAGCATCATTACTCCAGTCCTCTGTGTCAGAAATCATTCTAATTTGCTGATATGCTGTTAATGAAACATTTCATTACATTATTTGAAACATAGAAGTCTTTTGTAATATTACATATGTTTTACTATCAGTTTAATACATCCTTACTGATTTATTTCTTACAAAACGTTTAAATATAAATGTTCTCTTGATTGAAATGTGACCCAGACCTTTCTTGGCAGTTGTAAGTCTAGCCCACATTGACAGCTGCACAAAACCACAGCATCTCTCATTGAAAACATTACAAGTAATTACGTCTCCTGTGCAGTCAATGTAATTTGCAGTCTATTAGTGATAAATTCATTGGCATGCAGAATTGAACAGAGCATGATTAAAGACAAGCTAGTGGACCCTGAGATCTCTTCAGGTGGATTCACTTTGAAATTATGCAGCAATTAACAGCTTTCGGACAGAAAGCGGCGCCAGGCTGCCGGTCGATGATGGGAAGTTGTTGTTTGGTGTTTTGCTGTTTTTGTGTCTGAAAAACACACCAGCCTCTGAGGGGAACGTTTGGAACCGACCGCTGATTAACGAATGCCGAAATGAGTTCAAAGGAATGGAAAATTAAAGCGTAAAGATTTTTGTTTTCATGTTTTCTTCTTTGATGCTTACCATTCCTACAGTTGTGTTTGAGCCAGCTAGTTTTCACAGGTCGCTTTTATAACCCCTTTCAGCTGTTTCAATATAAAATGAATCATAAAAGAGTTATGGCTTGTTTATACTTACAAGACAAATGAATTGGATAACTACAATCCAGAAATCTAGAATGGTAACTGCTGTTGCTTTACATAGTGCTATCATATACAAAATCATATTTCACTTATGTCATATTGGCCAATATTTATGAATATATTTATTTATATATCATATATATATGTGTGTGTGTGTGGATATATTATAATTAATACAATTATTAAAAATATATTATATTATTTTTATATTTCTAAATATACAAATATTACAATATTATAAAATATTATATATTATTGTATTTTTTAATATTATGTATTTACTTCCTAAATTATTAATATTAATAATTTTAGATATTTTACTTTTGAGTCACGTTACTGTAAAAATTACAGTAATGCATAAAATACATTTTCATACATTGAACAGAATAATGTACAATACTTTAAGTAAATAAATGTTATTAAAAATAAAAGTGTAATTATTAATACTCTCTCTCTCTCTCTCTCTGTCTCTCTCTCTCTCTCTCTCTCTCTCTCTCTCTCTCTCTCTCTCTCTCTCTCTCTCTCTCTCTCTCGCTCTGTATATCTCCTTCTGTTCTCCATTATATAAACTAGGCTTATTTTTCCATAAGCATTACATCTTTGTTTGTATGTTTTGTGAAACATGAGTCAGACATTTCTTGACGGGTTTTGTGAGAAGTGTTTGAATCTCCTCTGGGTTGAACTGGGATGTTCAGTTTAGGTTATCAGCCAGACGTCACAGATAAACATGCCTCATATGTAGCTCTTCACGGCCCTGTCGACCTCTTCCTCCTTCCACTTTATCAGGCTCTCCATCTCTCCTTCTGTCCTCCACTGCAGCCGAGAGCTGCCTCTGCATAATTACAGGCCAGGGGTTAAAAAGTGTTTCGAAACCACGTTCCGTCTGACAGCTGAGCTTCAAAGCCAGAGATAATAAAGGAGAGATCCCATAGCCTGTTTGTTTATGTGTTATTCTGTTGCTGTTTCTACCACGCATTCAACTCCCTGATGCATTTGTCACCAAACCGCATGGAACCGCGTTCAGGTTTCAACTCGAGAGCAACTCAGAATAGACTAAGATTAGATTTAGGTTCTTAAACGCACCCTGTACGCTGTTAACTTCAGCCGCAGATCTGCAATTACACCGTAATTGTGGTAAATTCCTCTCAAAATGAATGTGAAATATGGAACATGAAGAAGACATTAATTTGAATTCGGTGCCCATTAAGGGATAATCGACGTGCAGCTGCCATAATTTCCTCTCTCGATTATGCAGTCTGCTGAATGCGCTCAGCGTCTCTGACTGTTACTGCACTCGGAACAGTTTTTACAGTTTGATGACATGGAAAATTGACATTTGTTTGGCGGGTTTGGTGGCGCAGGCGCTGGCTGTTTGTCTCGGGTGTAAATCCCCGCCGCCGCTGTTTGTGGACGCCGCTCTGATGTTCCAGTGCACGTCGACGTCTGTTTGCTAAATTGGGTCAAATTCTGGAAATGTGCCGGAGCTCCTCCTGCAATATTCATGACATGACATTTCAGACTCCAGACATGCTTTCTAATTGGTGGACGCAGTTAATCACTGAACCCTTGTATTGCGAGTTGAAAGCGCCCAGGAAAAAAGAAGAAGAAGAAGATGGAGCGAATTAGAAACAGCACGAGGCTGTGTGACAAAGGCAATTAAACAAATGAGGCAATTAAAAAAAATGAAACGTTATATTTATTATAGATCACTGAGACGTTTAGATTCTTTCATCATTCACTGGAGGAAGTCTGAAGCAGGGCGTTTTATGCAATCGCATGTGATATTTTGAAAAATCTTGAAAAAAAATCTTGAAAAAAAAACCTGCATTTCACTGCTGGTTATACTCTGTATAATTGTGTATGTGACAAATAAAAAAATCTTGAATTTTGATACATAGATCATGAGTTTTAAAACTTAAGGCAGTGCTAAATGGTCCGTGGAAAAACATTGTAGAAAATGGAACTAATTAATGATGATGATGATAGTGATGATGATGTAATAATAATTATAATAATTAATAGATTTTTTACTTTTGAAGTTTTTGCAAGTGTAATCATTCTTATTACTGTAAAACCAAATACTGTTACAAAAAAAGTTTTTCAATAACACAAAATATAGAATACATTTAATAATAATAATAATAATAATAATAATACTCTATATTTTGTGCTATTGAAATCATAACTTTTTTGTATTACAGTAAATGTTACAGTAATAAGAATGATGAGACTTCCAAAAGCTTCAAAAGTAAATGTCAGTATTATTATTATTATTATTATTATTATTATTATTATTATTATTATTATTATTGTCAGTATTATTATATTATTAAAGCTATACACGCTAATAATAATCATAATAATCATAATAATAATAATAATAATTATCATTAGTATAAAGCTTATTATAAAGCTATACATGCTAATAATAATAATAATAATAATAACATTATTATTATTATTATTATAATAAAAATATACATAATAATAATAATAATAATGTTATTATTATTATTATTATTATTATTATTATAACGCTTATTATAAAGCTATACATGCTAACAATAATAATAATAATAATAATAATAATAATAATAATAATAACATTATTATTATTATAATAATAAAGATATAATAATAATAATAATAATAATAATAATAATAATAATAATGACATTGTTATTATTATTATTATTATTATTATTATTATAACGCTTATTATAAAGCTATACATGCTAATAATAATAATAATACCATTATTATTATTATAATAATAAAGATATACATAATAATAATAATAATAATAATAATAATAATAATAATGACATTGTTATTATTATTATTATTATTATTATTATTACGCTTATTATAAAGCTATACATGCTAATAATAGTAATAATAATAATAATAATAATGTGATACTGCAATGTAGTAAATACCATAATATATGCAATACTATAATATAGTAAAATAAAATGGAAATAATAATAATAATAATTATTACAACATGTTATTAAACATAACATAACATAACATAACATAACATAACATAACATAACATAACATAATGTTGTTGTCCAAATGATTTTTTTTTTATAATTTAAATTGAAGTGGGCACAATTCTGGACAAATCACATCTAACTAGTTCCTGTGTGTCTGTGAATTGCACAAAATGTTTTTAGTGCCTTTCAACCAGGATCACGTCTATTACTAATCAGCACTGTCCTGAAGGAAGAATGGCACCAGAAGTCAGTGATAGTGGTGAAGTGTGTTCTAGCCTCCATTGTGTGGCCAGTGTCTCTGCTATCCCGCTGAGCCACTGCTAATGTGAGTGCAAACAATGTCCTCCTTTAGGAAATGGAGAGAGTCCTGAGGGGAAGTGGTGTCAGTGGTCAGGGTGATAACCTGGCACCTTGCAATTAGTGTCAGCGCTGCTCATTAATCTGAGAGAGTCCTTTACTCGCCTACAAGCAGCTGCCACCGCTGCCTTACCATCCTGAAGACACGGCTCTGGCCCGGCTGGTCATTTGTGCTCGCTCTGCAGCTCAAGCGGGATTAACTGAAGGAATGCTACATTTGGGCCGTTTTTGAATTGGTCTCTCCGGTGTTTCTGAGGGTAGATATGTTTCTGTTTCTGTTACTGTTGCTATTTACTATTTATTTAGCAACAGTGGCTGTCTGGTTATAATGGTGAACGAAAAGATTCAAGAAAAATATAAGAACAGTACTGTTCAAAAGATTGGGATCAGTAATATTTATTTATGAAAGATATGAATGCTTTTAATGAGCAACAAAACATTAAATTATTTAAAAAAAATGACAGTAAATATATTTATAATGTAACAAAAAATATGTTTTAAATAAATGCTGTTCTTTTGAACTTTCTATTCATCAGAGAATCCTGAATAATAAACAAACAATCAAACAAACAAACCACTTGTGGTTTTTGGTCAGAATTGAAAGAATTCATACTTTTATTCAACAAGGATGCATTAAATTGATCAAAAGTATCAGTAAAGACATGCATAATGTTATAAACATTTCTTTCAAAAAAATGCTGTTCTTTTGACCTTTTGATCCCTGAAAAAAAAATATATAATGGTTTTCACAAAAATATTCATGATAATGATTAGAAATGTTTCTCATGCGAGAAAATCAGCATATGATTTCTGAAGGATCATGTGACACTGAAGACTGGACAAAACATTACATTTTAAATCATATTCAAATAGAAAATATATATATATACATTTTTTTCAAAGTATTACTGTTTTTACTGTATTTTAACAGAATAAATACAGCCTTTGTAAGCATGAGAGACATACAAATAAAAAAATAAATCACAAAAATCTCACTGACCCCAAACTTTTGAACAATTGTTTATGTACTGATAGATTTATATGAAATATTTTGATAAAAAAAATTATCACAATATAGTATTGTCAAGATTGTCATTTTGGTTCATATACTGCATGCTTTTTTTAGTCAAGGAAAGCATATTCACAAAAGCTCTGTGAAATCACAAAAAGGCAGTGGAGGAAACAGAAAGAAGAAAAAGGGAAAAAAAAAAACAAGTGTTCCCGACAGAGCTCGGTTTTCCCTCAGGCTAGACTGTTCCACCAGACGACCCCCAGCTTCCTCCTGACAAACGCCTGCTATCTTTCTCGCATCAATCTCGTCCGAGCGCTGATATATCAGGAAATAAATGAGAGGAGATCTCCACCTCTTCTGTCACTGCCTTAATGTGTGAGATAAGCAGCTCCATATAATTACAATCCTCCAAAATAATTGTAACAAGAGGCTAAATGCTTAGCAGTAGTTTTAATTAGCCTGTGCTTCAAATTAATAATTGCCGCTTAAATCAGAAATCAGGCCCACTGTTGTGGCGGCTGCTTCGTTCTAATAACAGTAGCACTCATCGGCTGTTTATTACATTATTTCTCTATGGGAGGCTTTCACCTGCGGAGGGGGAGATGAGTGAGAGGAGGGAGAGAGAGAGAGAGATGCAGGCGCTCTATTTGGTTATCTTTCAAATGCAGCAAAGCTCAGCTAAGATTAAATTCATTCGCTTTTCCATGGATATCGCTGTTCATTTCCCCCCTTCGTCGGCGGTGTTGGGAAGAGGCAGAGGAGAGGTGGAGTACGAAAGAATGGAAGGAGAAAACTGCCAATGCCACATATTCCAGAACGTAATCATGCCACCAACAACATCAGCGCAATAAACCGCTGTTTAACACATGGCAACGCATAAGACTGAATATATGGCCCAGAGAAATTTTGGTAACGTGTTTATGTGAAGTCACTGGTGTGTTCTCAGAGGAAGGAAGGTGGGCAGCGCCTCCTCTGATGCATGGGAAGAGAAAATTATTGGCTGTATAAAAATGAAGCTAAACAAACATTACGAAAGAGGAGATTTAATCGTGTCTTTAGGGTGTTTTCAGAGATTGTTCTTTACGATAATCTGGCCAGTGTTATTTTAGTATTATTGAAATGCTGTTATAGTTTGAAACATATTTTGAATTAGTTTTTTATTTGTATCTAAGTGCAGCAATAAATTCAAAACTGGACACAGGAACTGAACAACCGTGCAACAAGAACTGACAATGAACAGAAGAAAACACAGAGCTTAAATACACTGCAACAAACTATTCAAGCAGGTGCAGGCACTAATCTAATCAATTACTAACCAAGGGAACCAACTACTGTAGTGGCAGGAAAATCGAGACTTGGTCAAATAAGAAAAAACTAGAACAAAACCAAACTGATCTTGTCTCAAGATATATTTTCATAAACTCACATGCAAGAAAAATATAAGGTTTGATACATTTACAATTTTCTTTAGCACAATGATAAACATTTTATACACTTTCTTGAAAATGTTAAACAATATAGAATATTTAAATAGAAATTTTAGCAGTAATACTATTGTCATGAAATTGCATTGTTATCTCCAATTTTATTTGAAGAATGGAAAATAAATAAATAAATACGTAAATTAATTAATTAATATTCCGAAATTATTTAAGACATTATGAATATATTTATTGTGTGTGTGTATATATATATATATATATATATATATATTAGGGGTGGCACGATACATGTATTTGTACCGAACCGTCACGGTACGGGCATCTCGGTTCAGTGCAGGCAATTCACCCCCAATCCAGAAGGGGCGCCCACAGTAATGCAACGCTGTTTGATAACCGCCAGCAGAAGAACAGCGAATGCCATGAGTTACGCACTTGAAAACAACGCCCCCTAGACAGTCACCGTGTGCTGATTCTGATGGCATCTCTCACATAGGCCGACAAAAGAGTATACTTTAAAAGCTTGAGCACTCAACTGTTTGCAGCATGGGGTAAAAGGCTCACCAGCTTGGGGTAAAAGGCACACGGTATTGATACAAATACTTCAGCTAAAATAATGGTTTTTAAAATACTTAATACTTGTTCAAAACAATCACTTTAGCAAAGTTTGTCCTATTTTCTGCTTATTTTGAAAAATAATACATTTTTGTTCAATAAATATACTGTCATTAAAATGTTACTATATAAAAAAATATATTTTAAAATACAGAAACAAAATCATTTTAAAAAGTAAAGATTCTGAAAGTATTGAAGGAGACCCAATAATAATTTAATATATATATTTACAGTAGTAACAACAAATTATATTTTATTATATGATATGATTAATATCATGTTTTTAAATATGATGGTTTCATTCTAAACATGGTGATTATTTCTAATATGGACACCCAACATAATATATAATATTCACCATCTGAATCTAACCATGTCATGTCGACAAATAGTAAGTCAGCCATCTATTAATTATCAAGTTAATAACTGTGTGCCTTTAGCCCCGACAGCGGGGGTGCTTTTTACCCCAAATACCATACTTTGACATATTCTTTCACTATTTAAAACCTGTTGCTTTAATTATATTAAACAAAACTGAAAATCATAAAGATCCTTTGTCTCAAAATATATGCATTCATTTTAACGATTCTCATTTGCTACGTAAATCTACAACATTTTAAAAAACATCAAATATTAGATCAAGTAAGCACAGAATCAACTTTACTCTGCTGCGCTCGATCGCATCAAGGATCAGATGAATATACAAGTGCATCTTGAAAAGCGGATGTTTTGGGAAGTGCTACGCCACATTTTTGTGCCGTCTAGTGGTTTACATGAAAATAATATCAAAGGCGCCTTTAGCCCCGTTGTACCCTATATATATATATTATATGTTAATTAGCAAAAACAGATAACTATAACTAAAAAAAACTCCCCTATTTTAAGGTGTCCCTGTTACAGTGTAATTATACATTTAAGTACCGAGTAATATTAATTAACTACATGTACTTTTGGCTTTGGCTTAGGTTTGGTTTAGGGTTACTTGCATGCAATTATGCATAATTTAGTGTTATTATAACAGTAAATACATGTAACTTGTAACAAGGACACGTTCAAATAAAGTGTTACCATATATTTTATAATTTATTTGCGGCATTACCTTTATCATACTAGTGTATAATATACAGGCTGTTTTTCCCCATTATGAGGAGAAATCCTGCTCACACATATAGCCCATTGTCTTCACACTGTTAAGCTGTCTCACACTGCTGCAGTCATAACAAGGGGTTATTTGCACCTCAGCGTTCTTCCTTTAGTTTCTTAATCGTCTGTAGTACCCTCTCACTGCCCAGCACAGCGCTCTGCATTTGGAGGGTAATGCAGTGTCAGGGGACCCAAGTGCCTGGAAGGCTCTGCCACTGACAGCTGTAAATTTGATTTATCATGCTGTCAGGTGGCTATGTCAGGTGTGCCCAGTGCGCTGACATAAAGATAACTGACATCTTGCTGTCACTAAGGCCTGGGAAGCACCGTCAATCTCTCGTCGCTGTATTTATTCCCACTTTTCTTTGTCACTTATTTCTTCCTCGACCCTTCAGAAGAAGCACCTGTCACCCCCAGACCAGGCCTCGTTTTTCTCGTACCGTTTCATCTCCCGCCTTCTGGAATAATTTGGTGATGGATTAAACGCTGTGGCTGAAGCCGCAGGACTCCGAGGTGCGCAAAGGCCGATTGAAGCCGGACTGATTCCAGCTCTCCGGCTCACTGTGCTATCCATCACCTCCAAGAGTTGGATGACTCTCTGTTGCTCTGGGAAAGTGTCCTATTAGCAGGGGTTGATGAAATATGTGTTTGAGGTATCTTGGGTTTTAGCAATGTTGACATTAGATGAAAGCGATGATTCTATCAGCGGAAAGTCAAAGTAATGGTGTTTTTAAATTGTAAAATTGAAGGGATAAGCCATGAGTTAGAATAGCAAATATTTTGTAGCGTGTTGTATAAAATCGAGACACCCATTCAAAATGTTAACCGTGACCAAAATACCATAGATACGACAAAATACTATAGATACGCTCACATTTAATTATAATAGAACTCTTTGTCATTTTGCTGTTGATTTATTTTATGTATTGATGACATTTGTGTCTGATACTAAGTTACTGCATTTTTACTGTTTTATATATATATATATATATAATACATATCTGTGTAACAAAATATTACAATAGTAATAAACTAGTGTATTTTATATATATATTATATATATATATATATATATATTCACAACATTTTTGGCTATTTTTTCCCTTTCCTATCTATTTATTTATTTATTTTAAACACACACACACACACACAAAAATGTATTATTTGTAATATTTTTACTGTAAACTAAAATAATAATAATAATAATAAAGTCCTAATGACATATAATCAAAGCCTTGCAAACAAGCACAGATTGCAATTTATTTTATCTCCCGGATTATGCAGCTTTACTTAGGGTGTCAAATTTTTGCACATACATTAGGCATAAAAAAGCAAGAAGCAACATAATAGCAAGAGCAAGAATCAAAGTTGCAATTTAAAGATAAAAAGTGACATTGTGAGATACAAAAGACACATTAAAAATGTTTTATATTTAATGTTTTTTTTTATTCCACCATTATATGGGAAAATCAGGCTTCCAACCTTTCAAATCCCTTACCCTTGATAGTGAAAAGTGTCATTAGCAAGCTAATTTGTTTTTAAGGGACAGCATATCTTTTAAAGCATGTCATGTATCCTTCACTGAGTAAGTGAGTGAACCACCGAACAAATGACCAGACGAGTACTCAGACATCCTCATACATGTACATAATAAAACAGCCAAATACAAATTCACCATTTCTATCACGCCTTTGTTCCTCCTCAGGGACCGATGCTAATGCTACAGCTAGCGGCTGTGGTGTGTGTCTGTTCCTGAGGGAGGTCTGTGTTAACCTGGGGCCATTCTGCATTATGATAATGATAGAACCGAGTCTACAGGTCCTAATCAGCCACTGACAGCCTATAACACCGGCCCCGGGGCCAACCAGCCACAGCTAGCATCGCACACGCTCAGTTTAGCACCCTGCGTGTTTGTTTCCTCGCTAATAGATGACGTTTGTTAAACGGTAAGTCGTTTACGGACGTTAAATAACTCAGAAGAGGCTTGGGAGAGGCGTTGAGGAGCTGCTCAGATGAAGTCGTCATTTTAATGAATGTAAAGAAAAATGACGGAGGCCCTCAGAGGGCGACACTTGGGTTTTCATTTGTGAAATCATTTACTCCACACGCTGAATTGGGGATTGTCAACTACCGCAGTATGACATCTGCCTTTGTTTAAAACAAGCTTGAATTTCCTGTAACAATCCCCCACACTGATTGCCATATGAGGTCCTTCAAATCTAAATAAACGCTCCCCGAGGCTCCAGCCCTTCTTACAGCGTTTCAAACAGAGCTGCCTCTTCCTGGCAGTCTCCTGTCTGTTCCTGCAAAGCATCTGTGCACCAATCCAGTTACTTTATCTCCTCCGCCACGCTCTCCTCATCTGCTTAGTGTCAGCTCGGGCCTATTAGACAGATAAGGGCTTCCCTTGAATCTCTTACAGGCAGGGTTTTTTGCCGTCGATTTCTCGCATGCCAACTCGAATCACGCTCTTACTCTCTATCGTTCTTTCTCTCTCGTTTCCCGCAGTCATTACGAGCAGGACCGCTCGGCGCTGAAGAAGAAGGAGTGGGAGCGAAGGACACAGGAAGTGCAGCAGGATGAAGACTTGTTCTCTACCGGATTTAATCTGTTTGGTGAGCCGTACAAGGTAAGGGTTTTGGCAGAAGGTCCTATCAGAGCACACACACACACACACACGCATCATCTGACGCAGGGCATTGCTCCAGCTAAAGGATGCTGAGTTGCTCTCTTTATATCCAATATTTACTCAACTCTTGCCCCCCTCGGGTTCAGCTGGAATTGGTTTGAAGGAATGCTTACGATCAGGGTTATGTCATTTTTTTTTTTTTTTCCTTCAGATGCCTGAATAAAATATTACTTTTAGGATTAAATCTAGGATGTAAAGGGTCAAGTTATATCTAAAACTGGATAGAGGCATTTAACAAAATGACTGTGCTACATTTTAAAGGGATAGTTCACCCAAAAATGAAAATTATTTAATTAATTACTCACCCTCATGTCATTCCAAACTCGTTAGACCTTTAGACATCTTCAGAACACAAAATAAGATATTTTGATTAAATCTGAGAGCAACTACCACATTCAAGGCCCAGAAAGGTAGTAATTACATTGTTAAAATAGTCCATGTTACATCAGTGACATCAACCTTCATTTTATGAAGCTACGAGAATAGTTTTTGTGCACAAAGAAAACAAAAATAACGACTTTATTAAACTTAATTTAAGGTCGAGCCACTGATGTCATGGACTATTTTAATGATGCCCTTACTACCTTTTTGGGCCTTGAACGTGTCAGTTGCGTTGCTGTCTATGCAGGGTCTGAGAGCTCTCAGATTTCACCAAAAAATATCTTAATTTGTGTTCCGAAGATGAACGAAGATCTTACGGGTTTGGAACGACATGAAGGTGAGTAGTTAATGACAGAATTTTAATTTTTGCGTGAACTATTCTTTTAAAGTCAACGTGAAATGGTATTCAATTTAACCAATTTTATTTTCATGTTACTAGTTTATATTGTCAACGAATTACCAACGAAAATGTCGGTTAACATGTTTTTATGTTTACGTTCAACACAATCTCTCGACCCTCACCAACTATTCTCCATGATTATGTTCATGCCAACAGTTAATCTACAATGATGACTCATGGATAGTTATACACACACATACGTAAAACATAAAATAAAATATGAAATGAATCTATCCATATGACCTCCATTAAGGGTTTAACAGAGATATTCAATCAATAACAAGGCATTATTTAGAGCAATGAAGTGCCAAAAGAAAAGTATTAATTAAATAAGTAGTTATTGTTAAATAACAAAATGACATGACAGTACAAAATTAATATAAATTAATATAAATATATGAAAATTGCAATTTTTTGTTATTTAACAATAAAACATTGGCTACATTGAAAGGGTACTTCTACAAAAAAAAAAAAAAAATGGAAAAACTAGCATTACATATTACAAGTAAAGCTAAATACTCAACTATTTTGTCCAATGGTGCTTGGATCGTGAAAAGCTGGCATGACATGCCCCAAATGGAGCCTGAACTGAATGCAAATTTGCGGTTGATTAAGAAAGGGGTGAAAATTTCTTCCAGGCAATCAGGCTGTATTTATTTAAGCCCGCTGTGATTCAAAACAGTTACCCGGACATAGTCTCAACCACAGAATGTTGATGCATATGGAACACTTATCTGGAAACACTTCAGGAGTTTCAAAGTTGTCATCGGATTGGTTGAATTATACAGGATTTCCAGGAGACGTGTGGGTGTCGCGTTCTTTAACGTTCCACCTGGAAACAAAATGCTGTGGCGCCAAACCCCCTCGCGAAAGAAGAAAGCGGTAGTGTTTACAACTGACGACGAGCGCTTGTCAGGATCAATAAATGCTAAATTTTCAAAAGTATGTGAAAAATATAAAGTTTGCGGCATAGAATCTTTACAATATGTCAGAGTTTTACACACTGGTCTGTTATTGTGGCGACATTTCCACTCCCCGAAACATGACGCAGGACAAAACTAAATGTGATTGGTTGCTTTAACCTGTCAGTCATATGGCCTCTTGGGCGGGCCTTCCCCATCCAAAACGGCCAAAGTTACCAGACCTTTAGCCGTCAGTCTGAAGGTCTGGCTATGCGAGACTACCCGGACATGGAGGTGAAATTCACACTCAAGAATACTTTGTTTTTCACTGTGAAACCGAGCGCGTGCCAGGAGAGCCAGCTGACAACGTCGATTGTCCTCTATTTGTTTTTCTTCTCTAGTCACGTTTGATCTCGTGAGTCTCCGTGAGATCACGTGTCACTGTGAAATCTTTCCTACAATCTTCAAGTGTGCGGTCTCGCGGTCTGCTCGAATCATCTAGTGTGCGCGTTCAAAGGATTATAAGGCTAAAAATCGGTTGAACTGTCTTCATGTCTGTGGTCTCCCATGGTTTTAAAATCGGTTAAGATTTGAAAATCGTCTAGTGTGCAGCCAGCTTTAGCCAGCTTTTAGCAAGGGCCGAGACAGACCATCCCAGAGAGTGAAGCACTGTCATTACGGCCATCCTGAGGTCCTCAGGGGCCAGAGAGCAGGATCAATCTTCCACTGTGCCTCTGCATTCAGTCAGAGCCTTTCACCCCGGAGCGTCATTATGACGGGAAAGCCTGGATGAGGATGATCTTACCGTCACTCAGCACTTACTCGTGCCTTAATTGTTCCATCTGTGTCTTTTCCGCGATACTGTCATGTAAACAGTTATGACGGGATGAGTCGTGACAGGTTATGACAACATTTTACAGCTTTGGTTTTGATCCAGAACAGGGATTTTCGTTCTTTTAACAGCAAGTTTTCACTTGAGCGTGGCTTGAAGGCTTCTTCTGGTTTGAGTGACAGCGTTGCTTAGAGTTTGGCAGTTGAACGGCCGCAATATTTTCCCCGCGAAAGCTGTGATTGAGGGTTATTTTAGCTCGATCGACTTGAATATACTGTGGAATAAAGCATATGTCAGCTTGTATATTTTAGTTCTTTCAGAAGATCTGTGATAATTGATGCAGATATGTAAAATGATTTATGAGCTCGATTTACCATCGGGAACATCCGAGTTTAGTTTACTAGAAGAGCTAATTCCCTCATAAATGGTGTTCAAACATGATGGCGTGTCTGTAAACTGGAGCTTTGAAGCAAGGAATGTCTTTTTTGTAGAAGAAGGGCCTGAAATGTGTCTGTTGCTTCCCACAGAGAAGCAGGAGAAAGATGTAGTGCTGCCTTCTTTTCTTTTTTTTCTTTCTTGAGGTATAATTACAGTTCTCCTAAGACAAAGAACGCTCTCTCCCCCTCCTTTTGGTTTCATGTAAAAAAAATGTTTCTCCTTAACTTCATATCTGCATTCTATCTCTCTCTCTCTTTCTCTAATCAGCTCTGCACATGCCATTTATCTTCATTTGGTCCAGACGTCTTCCTCTTAGCCTCTGAAATTAGTTGACTCAACATCAGAGCTCTCTGCTAAAAAAACAACTTCAGCCACACATATATAAAGCTAAAATTGGGTCGCTGCTGACGTCGAGCCGTAGCTGCGAGCGGAGCTTTTGCTCAGAGTTTTAATGTGAGAATCATTGGTCTCTGAAATACTTACAAGGTGACGTCAGGTGAAGGGTAGATTTGTTGCTTCTTTTGCTTTACTTATATGGCGTTCGTAATAATGAAAATGGTCCCAAAGCAGCTTTACGGGTGCTGAGACTAAATCCCCAGTGAGGAAGCGTAAGGTGTTTGTGATAATGAAAAAACGCTCAGAGTTTTTCATTATCACAGGACGGAGATTGGCTACAAGGTGAACGTGTCAGTCTATGGTCACTTAAGAAGAAAAACTTCATAAATCCAAGGTCTCTATTTTGTAATCTTTTAGTTATTTGTACAAGAAACTACAGTGCCGCCAATTAATTTTGGACAATTAATACACATTTCAATCTAATTTCTTGTCATTTTTCAGTTGTCCATGTATATACACTATCAGTCATACATTTGAAATGATTATCATTTTTTAATGCCTTTGGTAAAACACTATTGGTCATATAAATGGTAACACTTTATTTTAAGGTGTCATAATACAGAGTAATTACCTAATTAAGTACTCAGTAGTAGCCGTTGTACTTACATGAAACAAAATGTACTTATCATATAACTAAGTGATGGAACAGCTTGTAATTACAGTTTGTAATTATGTAGATGTAATAGGCAGCTACTGTTACACATATGTAACAAACCGAGTCTGTTACACCGCAACTAGTACACTTAAGTACATCTTGATACACTTTATTTTAAGTAGCTTATGCCTGTGTAATATTCTGTAATTTTAATGTAATTAGAAAGGTATTACATGTATTTAAAATGTGTACTGGTGGGTTAAATCAAACTAAGGTGCAGCTGGATAAGGTGTACAGTATAGATACACTTGAAGTACACTTACAACAGTCTTCAATCAATCAATCAAGTATGAATGTATTGTTTTAGAGAACAAAAATTAAACCAATACCACTTGTTTGCGGCACTGCAGTGCAAAAACCTCACGATTGAGCCTTGAGAACACACCAGGTGTCTTGAGTAAGTAATTGTAATTCTTGTCAGCACAACGTGCCTCGTTTTTGTGTAAATTAGGCTTATTATAGATTTATTCACAAAACACAGTGCTGTTTGCTTGGTGCAATTAACGTCGCATTATTAGGAAAGCAGGGGGTAAAATGACTTCCATTGAAAATAAATGTTTGTTTAAATTTTCTATTGATCATGGCAGTTATTCATCAAATGATGGAGAACAGCATTATAAACAGGCATATATCCAGACGTGGGGTGTAGTGTGCACACTTGCAGCATTTTAAAGAGCTGATCCAGGTGATCGCAGTGGTGCTGGATTGTGTGCTCTGCTGCATCCTTCGTAATCTAGCACTGCAAGACAGGGAATTGTGCCGTGAAAATTGCATTCGGCACTAATTTGTGGGCGCGTGTGCGCCGTTACCTGATTTGTGTAATTCCTTTAGTGAATTCGGGCACAGAAACAACAGACAGCACATGCAAATTAACAGCACAATCAATGGGAACAATTCATTCTTACTGAATTCCCCCATTGTCTCAGTTCACTAGTGCACTGGACAAGGAGTGAGCCATTTCTTGAGCTGTCCAGTGCACTGAAAATGCTCATTCCCTAGAAATTCCCAGAATGCACCTTAAAAAAAAAATGGCTTTGTATGTTTATTTACCGGAAGTGTTGTCATGTCTATGTGAATAAGTGTTTTTTTTTTTTTTACATAATAATGTTTATTTTTTATGTTTTATATATATATATATATATATATATATATATATATATATATATATATATATATATATAGATCAATTGATGATAGTTAAGTATATAATGTGTTTTGTATATGTGCAAACAGATTGCATGTATTATTTATGCATTTATTTATATATTAAGTTTTATTTTAGTATTATTTCTATGCTAATATCGTATTAATTAATATTTTCTGGTTTTATTTTAATTTTAGTGTAACTGAGTAATTTTGTTATGTGTTACTGTTATTTTTTATTTTATTATTTCTATTTCAACTTTTATTTCAGTTTTAGTCATTTAGGACTTCAATTTGAAAATATTATTATTATAATTTTTGTTTAATATTGAGTTTAAATTAAATGTAAAGTTTATTTGTAAAAGTATACATTTATAAATTATTTTTATTTTTAATATTTTGTTTATTGTAAATTTAAAATGTAAATTAAATGATTTTTTCTTTATTTCAATTAATGAAAAAAATATGTTTTTTAAAATAATTTGAGTGTTTTAACAATAACAATGCTATTTATTTATTTATTTATTTATTTAATATTAATATACATATGTGTGATATGAGAAAATGTACAAAACCCATTTGACTCTAAATAGAATATAATGAAAATTGTATTAAACTGCATTTTATTTTAAATTGCATTGACTCCACCTTTCTAATAGTTTTTTGCAAAAAGAAGAAAAGAGAAATAAAGGGGGTAGTCATTTGCATTTGTCATTTGGTGTGATTTTTAATTCAATAAAACAATCATAGATATTTAATTAAGGCACATCTATTCTAAATTTTGGAGGCACTGTAGATGAGCACTGTACAGGAAAAAAAAAAATGCACACTTGATAAATGGAGGCTTAAACCATTTCTGAGTGAGTTTGCATAGAGAATGGAATTGTTCCTAGCCCACAGGAATGTGCTGTCCCAGCATTCCTCTCTGCAGCTGTGCGGTTGCATCACTCTCCTGAATGATGTTCTGTGCTTTGAACCTGACTCCATTCAGCGAGCCACACTGTGTCCTGTCAAATGTGAGAGGGATTTGGAGCTCAAAGCGGACGCTGAAGCGGAGCACAATGGAGGATCCAGACAGGAGCTCTGTGAGAGCATCTTGCCGCCGAACACCCTGCAGTGTTTGAAAGATTAACAAGAAAAGCTCTATGTGAATATGAGTATGCACTCAAAATGTGAACGAACGTTAAAGGTGCTGTATGTAATAAGGCATAAAGTATCATAATATATTTAGGAAACCTGCTAAGTTAACATATTCGTATCTTCAAAAAAAACAATGCTACAGCAGTAATTCTGCTTTGAAATGTGTGTTCCATGTCAGAATGTCTGTTTTGTTTTGGTCTGTGTGACTCCGCCCACTGCCAGTTTACCAACCCGATCTCACGGCAATTCGTACATATTTTAAGAGGTGGCTAATTGATACGAATCCATACGACCTTACTCATACAAATGAATGATTTTTGCACAATTTTACGTATTTTGTGAGTTGCACAATTCGTATGGATTCGAACGGTTGACCTACACCTAACCCGCCCCTAAACCTAGCCATCACTGAGGTCTAGATTAATCGAACAAAAACGTACGTGCGAGGTCGTACAAATTCAAACAATTTAACCACCTCATAAAATATGTACGAATTGGTCGTGAGATAGCATTGCATTTACCCAATAGTATCAACTCCCCGTGTTGCCAGTTAGCAGATAACACATTGTATTGTAGCCATGAAAGTGAACAAAAGAACTGGGACATAGATTACGAATTCTACCAAAACTAAAAAGCCTTGGCGTCGATTTAAAAATCTCTATGAGCAAAGGCATAATAAAACACAGATAAATCAACTCATCAACTTACAGTATAAGGCTTGTCGCCTTCCATTGTCAATTATGTTCTTTCCTGTTGCGTCTGGCAACCCACGTGAGAAAAAAATAAATAAATAAAATTAGACTGCAATAATAATTTCAACCTGCTGTCAATATTACATACCGCACCTCTAAACATTTCCCTCCAAAACGGTAACTGTAATTGCGCTAAATATTCAACAACCTTACTGTGTCGCAAGTCGATATGATCCTTCCTCTTCTTGAGCACTTCGTTTTTGTATTCCCTTTGCCGCCCTCCACCCCCCGACCACTCATCTAAGGCTGGTATTAGCTAATCCCCCTAAATCCTGTTTAATGGAACTGTGCCGTTAACAGCTATTTGGGACTAATTTACTGGTTCCCAGATCACTTGGCACCTTCAAAGCAGTTCCAGTGGTACTAGCGCCGTAGCTCGAGTGCCCCCGGTGTTTGTTTCCCACATCAACCTTCCCCCCCAGTGTCCCTTCATGGCCTTTTGCTCCTGTTGGACATGCTTTCTCCGTGCAAGGCTGTTTTTAAAAGCTTACAGCCAGCCAAGGTCAGAAATCTGGAGCGACTTCAAGAGTTTCTACCATCCCAGTCACAGAGAGACTTTCCTCTTCTTCTTCTTGTTTTTTTGCCCCAAGGCAAATATTCCCAAATTACCCTCTACCACAAGCAACTTGCTGAGTCAAATGCACTAAATGGACAAATAGATGTCTACCTATGCATGTTTGCACAATGCCTTGTTTCTGTGTTTCTTTTACCTTCCAGGTTGTTTTGTGATTAGATCCGCATTGCATAGAACAGTTAGTACGTCTGTATTGAATAAAATCAGTCTAATGCTCGGTCTCAGGAGTGATTTGAAGTTGTTGTGCTCGAGTGTGTATTTAGCTCGACTCTGTGGGAATTGTTGTTATGGCTGCCTTGTTTTTGCCACCAGGTTCACTTGGCGACAATGTTTTTTCTGTTCCTAATTAACGAGTGAATGCAGTACAAAAACACATTGAACTTCGTCCTCATCAATTAAGTCTGTCTTTAATGCTCGTGTTCTTGTGGATGATTCATATTAAGAGATACAACATTTAAAGAGGTTAAAGCCAACATGAAACAGAACTTGCAATCAATTGTAGTTCTATAATGAGAGGCATTTCAGAATGAAAATGGAAATTCAACCAAAAAAAAAAAAAAAGTAGGGTGAAGGAATTGGTTGGATCATGAAAAGTGGTTGCAATATATCAGATGGTTGGAGGGGGAGATGGTTTATGTGAAATAAAATCACACACAAAAAAAAGGTAAATAGTGTAGATCTCAATTTTAAGCTAAGCAGTTTTTATGTTGGTTGACGCACTGACTTTGCTGGACAAACACAAGTGAAAGGAACTTTTTCCCCCTTTTGCAGAACTCTGTGGATTCCTGTTGAAATGAATGTATTTTGCCAATTAAATTTTGCAGAGTGACAGTAAGGTAATTAATTAGTAAATAAGTAATTAGTCAGAAGGGAAAGTTGTTTTCTTCATTATGAAGACAGGCATTGGGCCTCATTCATTAATAATTTAATATTGAATGTTCCTAATTAACGAATGCAGTACAAAAACACAATGAAATGTGTCATCATCAATCATGTCTGCTTTAATGCTTGTATTGTTATGTTCATAGAGGATGCAACAACCTTTGTAGACATTGAAGCCAATGTCAAACAGAACTTGCATCCTTGATTTTTTATTGATTAGATGATGAAAATGATAGAATTGATTAGATGATGAAACGTGGTCTCTATAAAAAGTTGGTTGTATAGGGGTTGAAAAATAAAACACATTAACAAAATTTTAGTGAAATTTCATGAGCAAAAAAGTCTCAATTGTAAAATTGTGTAGCTATATAAAATCAAAACAAAAGTCAGTTTTAAACCCAGCGCCTTAGACCAACTTGAACACGAGCTAAATCTGTGTGAAACTCGAAACTCAAATTGCACGGATTCCTACTGGAATGATTTCACCTGAAATTCTGCTGAGAAATGGCAAATGAGACCCCTGTGACATCAGCAAAAGTTGTTTCAGAGTCAGAGTATTACATTTTGAAGACAGATATTTGACCTCATTAACTGATAATTCGATACTTTTTTTGCACAAAATACAGTATGTGTTTTCATGCAAAATGCCTTATGTTTATGAATCTAAATTATTCTAAATGACAGAATTTTTAAGTATTAATTTGAATAAAATGCGGCCAAACAATTTCCATATATATTGCATTTGAAAATGTTTGTAAACAGATTTTATACATAAATGAGACCTTTTTGAATAAGCACCGCTAAGTAGGTTCTGTTTTAATTTTAAGTTGACTTCAAGTTACTTTTGGAGCTATTTCCCGTCAGAAGAGTTTAAAGTAATTTCTTGGTGGAATTTCACCATGCACATTCTTTCTTGTTCTCCTTTCCACTGTAAGCAATCTTCTATTGATTTTAAAAGATGTGTTGTCTGAGTTTTCTCTTTTGACTTCGCATCGATCTTTCATCCGAAGCATTAATGGCTCTGTAGACCACTGCTGTTTGCTGTTCCTGTCTTTGTGTGATCCAGACAGGATACACATACTGGCAAAGAAATATCGAATTATCGCAAAGACATTTCCCTGACAGTACCGTCCTTCAGAGTTAAAAATGTCTACTGTGTGGGTTTATTTTTTGAGTGCTGCTGAGGTTTCGATGCTGTTTGACTGAGATCTGGAGGTATTGCCACCTTCATTACCATCGCAGTTGTTGGTTTTCTGGCCAGGGGGCAAAAGCCCTGAGTGCTAGCAGCAGATGAGCACAAGGCCCTTTTGTAAACACTGCCAATGTCTTATCAAGGATAGACAGCACACACACACACACACACACACACACACGTACACACTCGTGCATCATGTCAAACAACAGATTGCGGTCTATTTCTAATAGGTGCCCTTGAGCAAGGCACCGAACCCCCAACTGCTCCCCAGGCGCTGCAGCATAAATGGCTGCCCACTGTGTGTTCACGGTGTGTGTGTGTGTTCACTGCTGTGTGTGTGCACTTTGGATGGGTTAAATGCAGAGCACAAATTCCGAGTATGGGTCACCATACTTGGCCGTATGTCACGTCACTTTCACTTAAGTAAAGGTCATGTTCCATGAAAATATTTGGTAAATTTCCTACCGGAAATACATAAAAACTTAATTTTTGATTAGTAATATGCATTACTAAGAACTTAATTTGGACAAATTTAAAGGCTATTTTCTCAGTATTTAGATTTTTTTTCACCCTCAGATTCCAGATATTCAAATAGTTGTATCTCGGTCAAATATTGTCCGATCCTAACAAACCATACATCAATGGGAAGCTTATTTATTTGGCTTTCAGATGATGTATAAAGAAAAACAATTAAGAAATTGAACCTTATGACTGGTTTTGTGGTTCAGGGTCACATATGTATAGTCTAGTTTCCTTTTTTTTTCTTCTTTCTTTCTTATTTTTCTCTCTTTTGATAAATGCCAAGGGATTTTAATGACACAACACTAAATTGTTTACTGTCTCTATAAAGTTCAGATCTAGAAACACTCTTCATTAACTGCAAGCCGTTCTATTCGCCGCGAGAGTTCTGCTCATTCATTCTCGTGAGTGTCTACATTCCACCGCAAGCGCACATGAGCACAGCTCTACAGAAACTCGCTGATATGATCACAGAGAGTGAGCAACAAAACCCGTTTTAATCATTCTCGGGGACTTTAATAAAGCAAATCTCTCCCGCGAACTGCCAAAATACAGACAGCACATCACATGTCCCACCAGAGACAGTAATATACTGGATCACTGTTACACAGCGATAAAGGACGCATATCACTCTGTCCCATGAGCAGCTTTAGGACTCTCTGATCACTGTTTGGTTCATCTCATACCGACCTACAGGCAGAAACTTAAATCTGTTAAACCTGTATTAAGGACTGTAAAGAGATGGACTAATGAGACAGAGCGGGTTTTACAAGCCTGTCTTGACCTTACTGATTGGAGTGTTTTTGAAGCTGCTGATGATCTGGACGAGCTCACAGAGACTGTAACATCATATATCAGTTTCTGTGAGGATATGTGCATTTCTACCAGGACTCATCTTAACTAATAACAATGACAAACCGTGGTTCACTGCAAAACTCAGACAGCTCCATCAGGCCAAAGAAGATGCTTATAGGAATGGGGCCAGAGTCTTGTATAAACAGGCCAAATACACACTGGAAAAGGAGATCAGAGTGGCAAAGAGGAATTATTATTAGATAATTATTAGATAAGTTAAGGATCCAATTCTCATCCAGTGACACGGCTTCAGTGTGGAAAGGTCTGAAAGACATCACTAATTACAAGACACCATCCCCCAGCACTGTGGAGAATCAAAAACTGGCAGACGATCTTAATGAGTTCGATTGTAGGTTTGAAAAAACACCATTCACACCTCCTGCAACCCCCTTCTCCCCCAAACCTGAACTGCAGATAAGTGAAGATGATGTTTTTGTTCTTCAAAAAGAACAAGACAAGAGCACCAGGCCCAGACGGTGTGACACCAGCCTGTCTGAAATCCTGTGCTGACCAGCTGGCCCCCATCTTCACACAGATCTTCAACAGATCACTGGAGCTGTGCAAAGTCCCCTCATGCTTCAAATGCTCCACCATCATCCCCTTCCCAGAGAAACCCAAGATAACAGGACTTAACGACTACAGACCTGTGGCTCTAACATCTGTGGTCTTGAAGTCATTTGAAAAACTTATCTGAAGGATATCACTGGACCTTTACTGGACCCCCTGCAGTTTGCCTACAGAGCAAACAGGTCTGTGGATGATGCAGTCAACATGGGACTGCATTACACACCGCAACACCTGGACAGACCAGAGACTTATGTGAGGATCCTGTTTGTGGACTTCAGCTCAGCCTTTAACACTATGATTCCAAACCTCCTCCTGCCCAAACTAACTCAGCTTTCCGTGACCACCTCTGTCTGTCAGTGGATCAACAGCTTCCTGACAGACAGGCAGCAGCTAGTGAGGCTGGGAAAATACACATCCAGCACCCGCACCATCAGCACTGGAGCTCCTCAGGGCTGCGTTCTCTCCCCACTGCTCTTCTCCCTCTACACAAACGACTGCACCTCTAAAGACCCCTCTGTCAAGCTCCTGAAATTTGCAGACGACACCACACTGATTGGCCTCATTCAGGAAGGTGACGAGTCTGTTTACAGACAGGATGTTAAGGAGCTGGCTGTCTGGTGCAGTCTTAACAACCTGGAGCTCAACACGCTCAAAACTGTGGAGATGATTGTGGACTTCAGGAGAACCCCCCCCCTGCACTCCCCCCACTCACCATCATGAACAGCACTGTGACTGCAGTGGAGTCATTCAGGTTCCTGGGCACCACTATTTCTCAGGACCTGAAGTGGGACATTCACACTGACTCTATTGTGAAAAAGGCCCAGCAGAGGTTGTACTTCCTTCGCCAGCTGAGGAAGTTCAACCTACCACAGGACTTGCTGAAACAGTTCTACTCTGCCATCATTAAATCCATCCTCTGCACATCAATAACTGTCTGGTTCAGCTCAGCTACCAAATCTGACCTCAGAAGACTATGGAGGGTCGTGCGGACTGCTGAGCGAATCATTGGTACAACCCTCCCCACTCTCCAAGAACTGTACTTATCCAGAGTGAGCAAAAGGGCTGGTAAAATCACTCTGGACCCCTCACATCCAGCACACTCTCGCTTTGAACTGTTACCGTCTGGTCGACGCTACAGAGCTCTGAGCACCAGAACGACCAGACACAGAAACAGTTTCTTCCCTCAGTCAATACATCTCATGAACACTTGAACTCTTAACAATAAACATGAAACACACAACACTATCATACTTTTAATTTTTATTTTACACACATACTTATTACATTTCAAATTTGCACCTAACATACCTGTACATACCGACCAAATTTGCACCTAACATACATGTACATATTGTCTATTTTGTATAAGGTGTTTGTGCTATTTGGCACATTGTCCATTTTTGTATATTTGTACGTTATTTATTTTATTTTTATTTTTTATTATCTGTGTCCTGTCCTGTTGCTGTCATTCTGTCGCACTGTGGAGCTACTGTCACTAAAACAAATTCCTCGTATGTGCAAACATACCTGGCAATAAAGCTCATTCTGATTCTGATTCTGATTCTGATAAATTTGTCAGTGAATCGTTGATTCAACCAATTCCCTCAAAACACTGATATATTACATTTGGAGCTGTATGCTAGCATACTATTCTAAATTTGAAATATATCTATACTAATATGTGGTTCCACATTCAGAAACTGTCTTTGTAAAACACTACTTTGAGATTACTTTGAGATTATATTATTTGAGCAGCATTAATAATGCTACTTCTAATGACTTTTTAGCAGGTTTTCAAACTGGTTTTCCAGACACTCCCTCATCTGGTGTGCCAGTGATCCACCCCAAGCTCACATCGTTTGTTGAGTCGATAGTGGGAATTCCTTCAAAATATTTGAATGCAAGTGTCAGGATGTCATAGGTTGAAAATTTGATGAAGATTTTATTTGATATATAAAAAAACATAACATAAGTCATGTGACCGAATAGTATTGTCAATATCTAGCCAACTTCAGGTTCATCACAGCTTCTTGTCTGCACCCTCTAAATCACAATGTAGGACATTTAATAAAACAGTGGCTTCCCAAATTTCTACAACCTCCATTTATACTTAACGCCAGTTTTGCTGGAAGTTGCGTTTGTGTGCTCTTGAACATATGGCATGGAAATTGTAGATCATAACTTGGATGGAAATGTAGAAATTCCCAACTCAAATCAAGCCAATGCAAATCTACTGCATGATGAGATACTCATCAGTCATTTAATGTTACTATAGAGCATGTCAGCCTAAAAGACGATTAATAGCTCCTAAACACATCTGATTCGTTTTCACGAGTGAACTGATTGTTTATATTGAGGTTCTTGTTAACATCCATTAAGGGAAATTCTTTGAAATACTGAGAATTATCTGGTGAAGCTGGAAAGGGTCGGCAATTGAGAGAGAAAACAAAGACTCTCATTGTGTGTGTGAATAGCCTGCGCGGAGTGGTAGCGCCCAAGTACCCAAATCTCTAGAACACACAGTGTCTTTTTAATATGACCCCATTAAACTGCCTTTACTGCTGGTCCCACCTAAACAAACAAACAAACCGACACACAGTTAGGACCCAAACGTTCTCACAGACAAAGATGTGTATCTATCAAGAAGCCTATCTACAGTACAGCTGTCCTCTGTTTTGATTTTATGAAACTGTTCATGTGTTCATTTTGGCCTGATTTCACTCTGACAGGGCTGTATTTCACAATTCAGTACGATCATTACAAGCATTTACCAAGACTTTGTGGAGTGTTTTAAAGAGGCAGATGACACTGGAGCACTTAAGTATATTTAAGTAGGTAATCTGTCCTTGTCTTGAAGTAAAGAAGGCCACGAGGGGAAGAAGAATGCTTTCCTTTTTTTCCCCCAAGATGCTCCTTCCGGGCAATTAAGTAATGGCCATTACAAAGTCTCTTGTATCCCTTAAAACTTCTGAGTGCTGAAAATCACATTTGAAAAGTGAATAATGTCACTGAAACCCCTAATTGCATACTAAAATACTTTAATGAAGGAATGATGCCATTTGTGATAATGCATGTTATGTTTTATTCTTAAAACTTTTAGTGTACATCAAAGTCAGCAGTGTTTTTTGAGTATAATGGCTGTTGCTCTTGTGTATCAAATTTGCATCATATTTTCTCTGAGATGAGGCCATTGTTTATATAATGGAAGAATATAGAGATATAACATGAATGGGTTACACTTCATTTTGATGGTCCACTTTTGACATTCTGCTAACTATAAGTAACTTTGTAACTACATGTCAACTATTTCTCATTAATTTGCAAGTACATGTCTACTAACTCTCAGAGTAGACTGTTAGGGTAGATTTAGGCTTGTTAGAAGAAGTTGACATATACTTGCCAAGTTTCTCATAGTCAGTATATTGTATGTTGTGGAGCCATCAAAATAAAATAAAAAAGTGTTAGATATTAAACAGACAGTCTACTAATACTCTAATGACGGCTAGTTGACATGTAGTTGCAAAGTAACTTACTGTTAGCAGAATGTCTAAAGTGGACTATCGAAATAAAGTGTTACCCATGAATGTGTTGAAGCAGCTCAGACTATTTTAGTTGAATTGGATGAGAAATGTTCCCAGCTCACAAAAAACATTCTCATAACTCTGGCAAGGTTGTCTCAAAGTTATGAACACTCTTCCTGTAAAGTTGTTCATTCAAAGTTATCTGTTTTTTAATTTTCTCAAAACAACGGAATAACACACTAATTATACTTCATTCATGGAACTTTTTCTGAAATGTTTTAGTTGGATGTTCATGTAGCAGAATAGGCTACTTGTTTTAAGAATTTTTAGAGAACATTCAAAAGTAATGGTTCAATCATGACTGCAAAATAATAAAACGGAAGGTCCCCTTACCATTCACATAAACAATTTTTATTTTTTTTTAATAAATGTTTTGAACGTTCGCGTTTTACAGCTTGTTTGGAATGCTAGCAGAATGTTCTTAGAACATATTTTTTGTTAGATGGGTTGGAGGTGATATTCAGATCTCTGCCTTTGATTAGTATGTAAGAAAATTATAGCTCAGTGAAAAATAGAGGTATGTAATGAAATGCAAAAGGAAATATATGAAGTTGTGTTGTTGTGTTAATAATTTACTATGATATATTATAGAAACTGGAGCTCTTTGATCTATTTTTTCCTTCTTACAAGTTGATTTGGATGACCATTCATTCATTCATTCATTCATTTTAATTTATTTTCGAGAACAAATAATAATGCACCTAGGCTAAAAACAAGTCATTAAAATATGTCTGTCATTTAATTTACCTATTTATTTTTATGTAGTAAATCCTAAAACCTCTCCTAAACCTACTAGGCATTTTAAAGTGTTTATATATTCCAATGAACACTTTAATTAGCCAGTAAAAGCTTTAACCGTCAATGTAATTACACAATTAATCATTCATAAATGGCTTATTCATAACTTTAAGAAACTTTGAACGTAAAATGTCAGCAATTAACGCTTTAAATGAGAGCATTTCTCTCTTTCTCACCTTCCCCCGAGCTGGAACTGCCGTGTAGAATGCGTGACTGGCTGCGGTCCAGCATTCTCATGCTTCACTCAAGCAATCGAGCTCACACAACAGCTCTTTGTGTGCGCCCCAGATGGATTTTCCCTCACATTGACCGAACCACATCGTCTGGGAGGTCGACCCACTCCTCTCACTCAAGAGTGTCCCCTTCAGATCTTTCACTCAAAAACTACCAGAGCAGAGCCACACTGGCCCACATTCCCATCCAAGTGATGCCCGAGAACGCCACTCTCGTCATCTGTACAGAGAAATGACAGTGGACACAGATTTAAATTTACTGTATGAAATTTTGGGAACACTTTTTAAAAGTATTTTGGAATTCTTGTAGTGCACTTTATAATGCATTGCATGTTCTCATGAATAACTGTAACCACATTTATAATTACTTTTACTTACTTACTTTTAGTCATTTAGCAGACGCTTTTATCCAAAGTGACTTACACATAAGAAAAAGTAACATATGACAAATGCATACAACAACATTTCAATAGTAAACATATAAAGGAAAAAAATTAAAAAATAAAATAAAAATAAAAAGCTATACTTCTATCCTTTGCCGGTGTCCTAGCCCGGTGGAGTAATAATTACTTACATTAATTACATATCTGTTCATTGTTATAAGAAAGTGTATTTTAGTAAATAACATGACAAGATGTTTCAGATGTAACAAGGAACCTGCAAATAGTATATTGAATTTTTACATTACAATTATTTATGAAAGTATAATACATTATAATGTACATTATGAACACCATTATAGATCAAGGCTTTAAGTAAAGTGTTAACAAAAATAATTGTATGTTTATTGTATAAAAACTAAAAAAGTCCATAAAATGACAGGGATTAATATTAATTAATATTGAAAATTAAAAATGTGGTAATATTACAAAAAAAAAAAAAAAAAACACTTTTCCAAAGCTCAACACAAACATTTTTGAATTGGACAGAAATAGTGTTAAAAATGGTGTAAAATTACATTTTATAACTTGTGTTTAGTAGTTTCTCCCTGAAAATTGATATACAAATGAATTGTGTTGATTTTAATCTGTTGTCTTTGAAAGGTGACTCATTTTGTTCACAAGGATGTGTACAAACTTTTGCCCGATAAAAAATACTAAATTATGGCTTCGCTGGGATAAAATATAAATGAAAAGCTACTGGCCAGTAATGAATGAATGAATGAATGAAAATTGGATTCAATAAACTTTTTAAAGAGGAAAACCATCTGTGCTTGCAAACAATATCATATGCTATTTTTGTCAATTTTTGTCTTCATTTATAATACAGAAGAAAGGATTCAGAAGTGTCAATATAATAAATCCCTGACTAACAACCATCGTTAATCAGCTTTTATTGCTGACATTAGTGCTCAGGCTTTATTAGGTTAAAGTTCAGTTTTGATGTTAGACTGAGAAGATCTAGAATCAGATCCTTTGTTGTGTATAAGGTCACATGTTAACCGTCCAATGCATAATTCCATCACTGCTTTAACAGCCTTACGTGCGCTATATGCTGGTCGTGCATCATTTAACATTATTTGTTTATTGACTGTTTATATTGTTGAAAGCCATAACAGATGCATTTGCATTTTAGAAGAGCTGCACTTTTATTAATGTAGCAATTACATGTGAAATGAATGGAGAATGCTAATAGATTTATCTCTCTACTTTTGCTTCCTGGGATTAACGTAGCCTTTAATTGCATCAGTGTACAAGAGAAGCACACACACACATACGCATTTAGTTATTTACTGAGTACCTCTGCATTCAGACTCTTTAAAATGAAGGTGCTGGTAGGAGCCTTTGAATAAAGGAAAATGTAAGTATAGTGATGAATTCAAGAGTAAAGGCCTGAGCATTAAGAAGAACGTTGCTTATTATGCAAATAATCAGTGGGGGGTGGGATAGTATCTTTCTCTTCTTTAGAATGCTGTGCAACTAATGATGTGCCTAAAAGATAACGATTATTATAAAATGGACTCTTGTTGTGAGCAAAAGCAGACAAGTATTGGACAAACATTTTTGGAGAGGAGAATACTGTCTCTTTTTGCCCGCCCTAAATTCAGGAGATGTTTGCAAACATTATTTTATGTAGATCAGCACACAGGCACGGATAGGAATGGCACACAAACAGAAAATTCTGAATAGATTCTAAATACAGCATTTCACCATTTCTGTGATCACACATTGCTGAGTTTCATAAATATTAACATCAAATGGAGAGCTGGCGTGCATCTCAAAACTATGTTAACGGTCTAGTCAGTTAAAGCTTGTGATAAATTCGCAGTTTCTTTATACTGACAAACGCAGTCTTTAGATCTGTCCATACTGAGAAGGGTTCTGTGAACACACTAAACACACTCCTTGACTTTGCATTCACACTCACAAACTTAGGGTGTTACTTTCGGGGCATTATTTGGGCATCTTGGTGTGTTGTGGATTGTTTGTATCTTTATTTTTATATTTTACTGTATCTTAAAGTTCAAGTCCACGGACTTTTGCAATTCAGTTGAATGTTCTTCAAATTAAATAGATAGACCTTATTTACTCACCTTCATGTAATTTCAAACTCATATGCTTTAGTTTTTTCATGAAAAAAGACAATATAAACACTATGGGAGTGGTTTAAATGACTTCAAAGTCTTTTAAATTAATACTATACCTTTGAGTTATTGACTGAAATCATTGCAAATATGCATTTAAAATCTTCACCTCAGCTTTCAAATCAAATTATTGACATTTTTTTGTGAGGTACTCGAGAACCACTGATGTTTGAGGCTGTTTCAGTTCAACCTGCTCCATATGCACCATATTTGATTTAGGATTGCGGTGGAGGTGAATATTATTAGTAAATATCAAATATTTTGGTCTGCTCTTTACACGAAGCTATTGCTTTGACTTGAGGAGACTGTAAATGTAGTGCAAATCGAATAAACCAACTTTTGTATGTTAATTTCGGGGTGAACTGTTCATGTAAAAACTTTTGTTAGGATTTTTTTTATTTTTTTATTATATTTTTATAATTTTCAGTGTCTATTTACACTGTTATTTGTTGGCAAAAGCCATTTACACTAACTTTGCCCACTAACATGTGATTGGGTTAGTCAACAATAAAAATAGACTTTTGTTCAGCGGTGTAGATGGTACGGCGTATGCTTTCTGACGCGATCGACCCGAGTTCGATCCCGCCTTTTGCCAATTTTTTTTTCTTGCTTTTCAAATCTCATATCGCATCAAAAAGGCATTTATTTTCAATAAAAATTAAGGAAATAATCAAAAAATAAAGTATTGGGTAGGGTTAGGATAGGTGTAGAGAGGGCTTTATTGTCCCAATAAGGTGGCATCCTTTTAATAATTTGAATTAAAACTATAATTTACACTCAATATGTTATTATTGCGTACTGTTTTAAAATGTACTGCAATACTGAGGTGCAGATAATTGCCACTATTTGCAATAAGTAGTATAAATAGCAGAAAATCTTGCTATTTTAACATTGTGTAAATATAATCTATAGCTATTTGCACTTAGTGTAAATAGCATATCGTTAAAAATAACTGCTATTTTCACTTGGTGTGAATAGATTCCATTGCTATTTGGACTTAGTGTAAACAGCATCCATCGCTATTTGCACTTAGTGTAAATAGTATCTTTCGCTAAAAAAAATATGCTATTTGCACTGAGTGTAAATAACATATATCGCTATTTACACTTAGTGCAAATAGCCGCTGCCTTTTAATTATACAGAGGTTTGATTCATTTATTTATTTTTTTTCTTTCAGACTAACAAAGGAGATGCCCTGGCCAACCGGGTTCAAAACACACTTGGAAATTACGATGAAATGAAGGAGCTTCTGACTAGTCATTCTAACCAGAGTCACCTTGTGGGCATTCCTAAGAACTCTGTTCCCCAGACTCCAGTGGAGAAACCCGACCAGCCAGGCTTTTTCCCTGAGGCTCAGCGGAGCCGAGCTGCTCCCTCCCAACCTGGAAGCCACAGCACCTCCATGCCCCCACCCCCTGCCAACACCATGCCAGGTTCTAGCGTTGTACATGGACATCAAGGCAAAAAGTCTCGCTCTTCAGACTGGTCCCGAGGGGGTCACAGTTCAAGTGGCGCCCAGACCACTCAAGCGGTCAGCCGGGGGAAGCACTCCAGTCATGAGCAGACCTCTAGTAGACATGATCAGGACCAAGAGGACTCGAGTCCCAATCCTAATGGACCTACAACTTCGTCACACTCCCACAGGAAGCAGGCACAGTCTGGCAAAGGACCAGCCACAGCTGAGCTTGGTCTTGGAAAGTCTCCCGCCGAGCAGGACTTGTGCTCCCATGGCTCGAACTCGCCAATGGCCTCTACATCCCTGCTCCCTAGTGGCCTCTCGACGCCGACTTTTCCCCAAGGCCTCCACTGCAAGCCCAGCAGCGCTGTGCAGCAGAAACCCACTGCCTACGTCAGGCCCATGGATGGCCAAGACCAGGTCCCCAATGACTCCCCAGAGCTCAAACCCCCTGTGGAGCTGGTGGAAGGGTACAATAGTGTGCCATTCGGAGGTCTGCTGGATACCAAAAGCAGCACGGCTGGGACCAAGGGCAAAATTCCTAAGCTGACACTGCCACAATCCGGAGAGGTGAGTGTGACCATTTTTCATCTTAGTCAAAGGGCAGGCTTCCTGCAGATGTTGTAATCATTTGCTCTCATTTGGATGCAGCTGTGGTTGGACAGGAACAGTTGGCAGATAGGCTTGGCTCTGTTGACTTTCCCCTGGCTAGGTCTGTTTTGCATTGAAACCTGGCAGAACGAGGGGTTGACATAATGGAGTGCTTCATTAATAATCAGCTAATGAACCTCAGGCTTTCCTGTGAACCTACCTAGTCTGCAAGGAAGTCTTCTTGTTGGCATGTTTAAAGATCACTTTTTTGTAGCTTGAACAGAGGGAAATTCTGACCTCAGTGATTTGCCGTGTTCAGGTTGCTGAAGTAAGTTGATATTGGGCTTTTCTTTGAGAGGACACTGTTCCGAAGATCTGTGTGACTGAACGAAGTAGAACAACATGGGTAAATTTTATGATTATATCTCCAAGTTATAGCCAATGCTTTGAAATGTTGATATTTCAGAAACAGAACAATACTTTTGAGGGAAATAGTTTACCTTTTTGTTCAGTAAGACATTGTAGGGGTTTTCCCAAACATGCCCCAATTGTATGGTATAAGGGTTGAAGAATGATCAAATTTGTCATCACTGCCTAGACATTTTTTGGGGGCTATAATTTCTGTGCATAGAAGTATAATTACAATGAACAAATGGCTTTCTTTTTTGTAACTTTTGCAAGACTTTTTTTTTTCTCTTCAGTAAATACTGAATACAGTAGAAATGTTGTGTGGACTTCTGTAAGACCGTTGTGAACTGCAGATGTATCTTTCTCTAGAATACAATAATTCTTCACAAAAAATGAAGTGTGAATATGATTTTTACTATTTATGGCTTTTATTTTGTTGCCAAATAATCAGTGCCTAGTCCGTGTAAAAGGTTTGCCAACTAGATGCGATCTGGTTTCAGTTAGAAGACTTGTTCACTTTTACCCTGGGTAGCATCACAAGAGTCATGTTCCTACAACACCTCAGAAGACCCTCCATGTCTTGAACATGTAGACACATACGCATTTCTTCACAATACAGGGCCCCATACGTTCTGAATTAACCCTCCGGAGGTTAAGACACGGGAGCTTTATCACCGGCAATGTTAACTTCATCCCTTCTGTGAGGCTGACACTTAGAGTAGAGTTCAGTTGACCTCTCTCGGGTCGTGATACATGAGCCACGCTGAAGCAATTTACAGGCTATCCAGTGCCGTCACTTCCTCTGAATGGCTGCCAGCGGGGGCATTTGATCCCACGGCATTCTGTAGAGAGAAATGACTGCAGTTGAAGGCTCAGCATGGCCCTTTAGGACAGGGAATACCATCATTTAGGATTTTGCCAATAGGTGGTCTTAGATTAAAGATAATAGATTGTGGTGGGCTAATAGTTCTGTTATTATGCTTCAGGCTCATGTTTGGCTCTATAAAAAAACCAGCAGCAACTAATGAATTCCTTCACTTTCGTAATTTTCCTGTATGTCCAGCGCTGGGTTTTGAAAAATAGCCTCGTATCGATGCCTTGAGCTTGTTTGAGCAGTAGGTTGAAATTCCCATTGCTCTTACCTGTGGGCTTAATCCACATAAAGCAAACAAACCAAATAAGATAAGGTGCGGTAAACAAGAGTGGCATATGATTGAACAGGTTGACTCGCTGCTATCCAACCATGACGAGGCAGCCAGCTGTTCTTCCTTTTTGTTCTATGGGGATCTTGATGGCCATCGGGCTGCAAATTGCACTATCGCCCATCTTGAAGCATATGGTGTGTTCGCACAGTACAGTTAAGCATGTGGTAAGAGTGAAAACCTGGGGAATTTTAATTGCTCTGAGAGTGCCCTCATACCGGTCAGCATGCAGGAAAATGGAGATGGATGTTGTTATTGCAAAGAGAGGCAGGCATAGAGAGAGAAGACCCCCCGTAGGGTGGGCCCCAGCTGGGGCTACGCCATCTTTCCCTACCCCTCCTTCTGATAGATGAGTCACTGCCTGAAAGTGAAAAGAGAGAGATGCAAAAGGAAAGATAAATAAATAAATGGAGAAAAAGCAGAGAGTTACGAAAACAGGGCTAGTAGGATTGAAATAGAACGCAAGAGAGCACGAGCAGAGCCACTCTTTCAAGATGGCTCTCGGGAGAAAAGAAAACATCTTCAAGGACATTGATTAGATTTTTTTTCCACCCTGCCTTGCGTAGCTTTAGTTTGTTAAAAGGAGTGGATTCTGTAGAAGCGGTTCTCGTGGGATTCACCTGTACTCTGTTGTGCTGGCTACTTATTATTCCACAGCTCTTCAGGCTTATTTATCCAGGTTCGCTCTGGCTGAGGTGTTGAATTGTCTGAAAGCCTTTCCTGATTGTATATCCTCCCAGGTTTTCTTTGTTGTCACATGAGCGGATGGTATTTTATTGTGCTCAAAAATTGGCAGAATGCTCTTTGGTTGCTTAAATCTTTTTTGAAATAGGAAATATTGTCAGTGGTAATGGTGCAACTCACATACAAATCTTGCTAAGCTGGTTCTTTGTGATGATTCAGGCAAAACAAAACTGTGAAGAGGATGCAATATTGGAAGCAAAACAGTGCAACAATTGAGAGTTAATGCATCACATTTTCAAAACTGTAGTCATACAAGCAGCAGCATTCAACAACATATTTACTTCACTAAAATCAAATTAAATTAATAAATGAATCATTTGTTTTTATCTAGTCCTTATCTGAACATGCCAATTTGCTAAACTGCATCAGACTTTTCAATGCTTATTGCCCATAAAAGTTTCAAAGTTTATGAATGCAAACACATTTTTCAGTTGAAGTGCCATGCATTGAAGAACTGGTCACAGTAACACGAGTAATCTGTGTTAAGAATGAAAAATTTTGACTGCACGTTTCCTTAAATACACATTTTTATTTGAAAACAGTGATAACACTGAATTTAAATATTTATTTCACTGAAAAGAAAAAAGAAAAGAGATAATAAAATATTGATTCAATAATTTTTTATCCATTTAATTGAAGCAAATCATTGGCCAGTACACTAAAATGAATCAAACTTCTCAGAATTAATTGTCAGAGTCATAATAACTGGCTTAATTGTATTATCTTCAGACTGCCACTGCTGAAAGAGTAACTCCTAAAACTGCCATCCTATTGGCTTGTTCCCCTTGATAGGCATGAAATGTTCCCTTGCTCCACCCCACCACAAAACATTTTGACAGGTTGAGCGCTCAGCAGAGTGATAAGACTGTGCTAAATGGCTTTGGAAGCATTCTGTTATCGCCTGGTGTATTGATTAGTGTCTAGCGTTGTGTTGCTTGCTGTGAAGGAGCAGCTTCTTTTTTTCTTTTTTCTTTTTTTGGTCAGTGTATGAGACATCGACAGACAGATAAGACTATTGATCCATCTAAAAACAGTTATTGCACCCAGTATTACCCAGTCTTTATGTGACTAATAGCTTTATCACTAGCTCCTTGAAGCACAGATTTGACAAGACAATAATACCGGTGAAGATATTCTCCTGCTGCATGCTGGGCTATATAAAATGATGCTTCATACATGCTGAGAGACCATGCTAATATTTTTGTTGGTCTGTTTGTACTTTTTATTCAGTCATATCAATGTGTTTTATGATATATTATGTAAGATATTACAGTGACAGTTAATTATCTTTTGTAATAAAGTAAATTACGGTAATTATTTTGACAGAATTACACACAGATAATACCAGCTGTCATGTCAACTCATTTTGAATTTTGTCATATCCAATGGTTTCTGTGTTTTTTTGGGGGGCTTGTGTGACAGCGAGAATCATCTTCTTTTGAAAAGTATTCCTGGCCTGTTCTATGACTATATATAGCAGTACCTGAAAGCAATCTCATTGGGCAGCAGAGGTGAATGATGTCATGGCGTTGAGGGCTGGAGTCTGGGCCGGGAGTCTGGCACAGGAGTTCTCATCAAGCCACAGTCTCCCTTCTGATTGCTCTTTGTGATCAGATATAATGGAGAAGCCGACATCTGCTGCATATCAATGCGGTCCCTGTGTTTTCCCGGCCTTGTTGATCCCAGATCAGAGCAGAGTGATTGCACGATCACAGTAAGATCACAGGAAAACCTCAGCTGTTGATAATGTAGCTTTGTTCATTAGCATGTACTTTGCAAATCCTCATTGGCTTCTGTAAACCTTTGACGTTAAAGGTGAGGTTTCAGTAAACTGCATAATAACTGTTTCCACGCAAGTTTCCAGAACTACTCACCTGCCATTGCTTGATCAAACAGACAATCACACCCTAAACTCACACCATTGGTTGAGTCAGTGTTGCCGGGTCAGGATGATCGGACTCGAGTCGGACTCGTAATCCAAAGGTTGCGGGTTCGAGTCTCGGGCCGGCAGGGATTGTAGGTGGGGGGAGTGAATGTCCAGTGCTCTCTCCACCCTCAATACTACGACTGAGCAAGGCACCGAACCCCCAACTGCTCCCCGGGTGCCGCAGCATAAATGGCTGCCTACTGCTCCGTGTGTGTGTTCACGGTGTGTGTGTGTTCACTGCTGTGTGTGTGCACTATGGATGGGTTAAATGCAGAGCACGAATTCCGAGTATGGGTCACCATACTTGGCCGTATGTCACTTCACTTCACTTCATATAAGGCTTACTTAGCCAGTAGTTGGGGTAAAAGAAAGTATTTTAACATTTAATATTCTAATTCTAACATTTAATATTCAAGTTCTAATATTCTCCACATGCATAACTGTTATATCACAAAAAAATGTTCATAGAGGTATAATAAATCATTTAATTTAATAAAAAAATGCATATATTTAATAAAACAAAACTGTTTCCATTTACAGTCTACAAAGACAAGTTGGCAGCTAATGTTTCACTCAAAATTCATTCGACTTATTAAGATTCAACGTGTTAAAAATTAATTGGACCATATAAGGTCTATTCATTCACTGATGACGGCAAGAGGGTTTTTAGCCTGGTGTTCCTCAGCGGCCTCGCAGTGGTATTTCCTTTCTATAAAGGAAAGTGGCTCGAGCTCTGCCTAGCCAGGCCGGGTTATTAAAACAGTGTTTGCCGTAACAGGCAGAGAATACTTTATCTCTCATGAAACCCGGCTCCTTCGCACAGGACAGGAAGTCATTTCCAGCAACATTTGATTACACCGGGCTGCCAAGACTCACAAAGCAAGACGCCACTTCCCCCCAGAAAGCATCCTCACCCACACTGACTCATCTAGTGCTGGATCGTGTGCGTGGAGCTGTAACGTAGACCACACTGTGGTGTATTATAATGATTAATGGCTGTGCTATCATCTGCATACATATTTCTTGAAATGTATATTTTAGAAGCAGGGATATGTGTTTGAAATGAGATGCATATGGGTAGCTCACTCTAAATATATATGTAGCACTGTATACACTCACAGCTGCTCTAGCTTTTTGAATATATAGTTTTTGGCACTCAGTTTACAATAAATGGACTTTATAGTTTTGTAAAGTATGTACTACATCCTTAGCTTGTGTGTTGGGTTTATATATATTAAATTGAGAGGTTACATTATATACATTGCATCAAATATTGGACTGAATAACCATGTCCTTCAGAATCACAGGAGTTGCACTTCCAGTCACATTACAACAGTCCGGGTCCGCAAGTCTCCATTCATTTTCTCCATAGGGAAATCAATTTTAATGATAATTTATAATTTAATTTATAATGATAATTTATAATCTAATTTATAATTTTGTTTTAACATCTAAATTTGTGGTGAAAAACCACAATATCCATGATGCTCTACAGAAAATTCCACCAATCAGAGAGTTATTGTTTCTAGAGATATAAGCAAAAAAATATTTTAATTTGATTAATGTCATTGGCAAATGCTCCATTGGATTGTAGTTCTTTCCGTCAATTACATACATAGTCTTGTAACTTTGTCTTTTTGTCTGATTTTCAATTTTTCTTTTTTTTTTCGAATTAAAATTTGTAATATTCTGATTCACATCATAGCTGGTTGGCATATTTCGTGACTTATAACAGTTTAACAAAGACTTTTTTTTCAGGGTTAAGGTTAGGGTTTAATCCTTATGGGGAACAATAAATGGAAAAAATACTTCCAGAACCAACACTGCTGAAAAGGTGGGTGGGCACTAATGCCTGTCTTCCTCTTGGGAAGTTGTGGCCTAATGGTTAGAGAGTCGGACTCGTAATCCAAAGGTTGCGTGTTCGAGTCTCGGGCCGGCAGCGATTGTAGGTGGGGGGAGTGAATGTACAGCGCTCTTCTCCACCCTCAATACCACGACTGAGGTGCCCTTGAGCAAGCCACCGAACCCCCAACTGCTCCCCGGGCGCCCAACTGCTCCCCGGGTGCTGCAGCATAAATGGCAGCCCACTGCTGCGGGTGTGTGTTCACAGTGTGTGTGTGTTCACTGCTGTGTGTGTGTGTTAACTGCTGTGTGTGTGCACGTTGGATGGCTTAAATGCAGAGCACGAATTCCGAGTATGGGTCACCATACTTGGAAATATGTCACTTCAGTTCACTTCACTTTTTGGACATCCAATCACAATCTTCCAATCAAACACTCCAAATACTCTCCTCTTTTTCAGCGTCCTCAACAATGTCCACACCCATGTTGGTTCCACTTATCCAATTTCATATGGCTCATTTGAATATTTGCTTGTTTAGGAGTTACGCTCGCCAGTCCCAAACACAGCGCTTCCCCCCCCAGAGAGGCTAATGAGCTAGAACGAGTGAAGAGACAGCCATCTTTCAGCTGTGCACTGGTGAGGAAACACGGATGTAAGTCTCTGATTTGATTAGCTGTAGAAGATAACCTGCACACAATGCAAGTTTAGAAGTCTGAAATAAGTAAACATGGTCTCTGTGGTTCTTTTGGTGAAATGGATAGCGGCCACAAAGAGTATAAGTAGTTTGAAGAACGGATGGATGGGTGTATATACAAATTTTTAAAACATCATGCGTTTTATAAAGCTGTAGTTGACCCTGCACCCAAATATTAGCCAGCTGTCTGCTGAATATATTGCTCTGTCACTATTAATTTTAGTAGATACTAATATGGATTTTTCAATGCCTGAATGTGATATGCCAGATCTTCAGCATATTCTTGTCAAGACAGTTTTGGAGCTCAGGTGAACATTTGCAGATTTGATTTGCTAATTTGACTAAATCACTATTTGGGCAAATTATGCTAAAAACATAGTAAAATACATGGGAAGTTATTAATAGTTTTCAGTATTTAATCATATAGACACTATAGCAAAATTAAAATTAATTAAGGGGTTTTATGATCAGGCTGTATTTCAATGCCAGTGAGTGCTATCAATTTTCCTGTAAACACTATAAAAACAGATGCTAATGTGCTACAAGTGGGACTTGTGCTATGAGAAGTAAATTACACATGTTTCAAAGCACCTCAGCAATGTGTTCCTCAAAAATCCAGAGCATTTATTCAGTCTTTACTCATGAACCACTGCCATCACGCCTGACCAAATATGCTGATCCTCAACATCTCAGTGTCACTACAAGCGCCCTTTGCACTCGCTGCCAGCTCTGAGCTAAAGACTTCTAATATGACTCAAATGGATACAGAAAAGTACTTAGATAGAGAAAATTGTTAAGAAGCACATTTACATAGAGGAATTGATGTAGTTTCAGCAAAGGCAGGAGTTCATTTGTAGGTGGGCCTGGGGAGAAGTGATCATAGTTGACAACGCTTAGTTGCATCTCAGAATTAGGTTACGCTGCCTTCTCTCAATCTTTCTCTTTCTCTCTCTCGTGCTTTTCTTCCCAGTCATGCATGATGGGCTGTTCTCATCAGCCTTTGTTTAATATCGCTTCAAAATTAATTTGGGCTCATTAATGGGACTCTTTGCTATGAAGGCACTGATATAGTCAGTAATGTGGCTAATAAACATAAAACGATTTGCTCCAGAAGTCTGTTTCAGCAAGCATGAAAGGATATAAATATGGAAAAGGAGAAAAATATAGGAAATAAACAATGATGATATTGCCATCTAGAAGTGATGTTATGTTGTTATTAATATTTATTTGCACTTCTATAAATCTCAATTCAACAAATGAAAAGTTAAAAATAATTCTGATTCTGAAATTTGATTAGATGAGCAATTCTAAAATGCGAATAATTGCACACCTGTGATTGTACATTGTGTATTAATACATCAAGTTAATAAAAGCCTACTAAAAAAAAATGGTTAAACAGTTTTCACTTCAAAATTGCTAGTAAAGTTCACAAATAATCACAAAGACATGGCAAGTAACACATTGAATTAAACATGAAATTTTGAAGTCTAAAATAGTATTTTCTTGTAAATCATACTTCAATAATCTAATAAGTCTAATAACTTCAAAACACATTTTACAGTATACTAATGCAATGTACAGTTACCAAATATATTAGTAACTAGAATTGTTTATTCTGATTATTATTTGTATTATGGTGTTGTTTTATCATATTGTTTTTGCTGACATCCAATAATAATAATAATAATAATAATAATGTAGTAGTAGTAGTAGTAGTAGTTATAATAGTAGTGGTGGTAGTAGTAGTAGTAACTCAAGGCTGTGAAAAAAATAAATAACTAAAAATAAAAAAAATAACTGAATCTGTGATGAAATCCCTAGCACACACCCTCAAGTGGCTTATAACTTGAATTCTGACTTTAAAAAATGACCCAGTTGTCACTCCTCTAAAAGCTGTGACATGAACTGTTGAATTTATTTAGCAAAAAGTCAAAGAAATATTCTCAAAAAGGACAAACAAGGGGCATGCAGTGATTTGTATGCAGAGACCAAGTCTGTGTGATGATGTGCTGTCCCCTGACGTGTACTGGCTCCCCTCAGCGCCTGTAGTTTGACCTTGAAGATATCGTTTGGAACGACACTAGCGACTACACTGAAAGCCAGCGGCCTCCTCAGATGAGGGAACTAGCACTCTGTGAGTGCTAGTTAATGAGTTCTATTCAGCTGCCGTACACACTGCTAGCGTCCTCAGAAGATTGAGCCGAACTGAGCACGGCCATACCATCAACCAGACGCTAATCAGGCCAGGCTACCACCGCCACTTCCCCTCACAGACGTGTCACACACGTGCCCAGACGGATTAACAGGGAGATCAGAGAATACGTCCACATTGAAAGATAGAGAGAAAGCGAGAGAAAAAGAGAGAATGAGTTATTAGGAGGCTTTCCCATCCAAAGTAACAGCTGGTATCATTTGCATAATACCCATCATTTTTACTAGGCTTCTTGTCAAGTTATGATGAAGAATTTTTTTTTTTAAATAAAAATGCAATACAAAAACTAGTTCATTAGCGCTTCCAAGAACTCACATGCATATGCAGCTTTGCAGTCAAGACAAGAATGTACAAGAATCCATGAACAATATCTGTACCTAAGCATCTGTAGTAATATTTCTTTCTGTTATGTGTCAGATTCACAAATGTTTTAATTATTTGTAGTGTTATTTAACACTCTATACACACCCATTTAAGAAAATACAGAAATTAAATAAAATTGACAAATGCATACAACAACAACATTTCAATAGTAAACATATAAAGGAAAAAAATAAAAAGCGATACTTCTATCCTTTGCCGGTGTCCTAGCACAGTAGAGTCGATGATCTTTACACTCTTTGGTCTTCACACTAAGAGGGCTGCCGCGACCGCTGCCGCAGTATAATAACCTTTTTTATACCTATCTAACAAATCACTGCTAGAATTCAGCTGAACCCACTTTCCTATTAATCACTAAAAATAGCCAAGCAAGTGTACACACTGACAAGATACGCAATACAGTATGAAGCCAAACGTGATTTCAGCACCTCTCAACATAGTAAACTATATAGTATCCTATTAATGTAATTTCTCATACTAAGGGACATAGATTTCAGCGACCTTTGAACTTACATATTAATTGCACAAAAATGAAAGTTTTTGTCGACATAATATGTGTGTGTGTACTGTGTATATTTGTTATGCATATATAAATACTCACACATGCATGTATATATTTCAGAATTTGTTTATGTTTGTCTTTTAAATATATTGATATATAATATAAATGATATGTATATAAATATATACATGTAAATACACATACATATTTATATACACACAATAAATATACACAGTATGCACTCATATATTATGTCAACAAAAACGTATTATTATTTTGGATATGATTAATCGAGTTTAGTCTGCCAGATAATAAAATAAAATAATAATAAATAAAAAATATTTTGTAATTATTACTATTAATTTGTAAAACTGTTTTATTGTGCTGACTAAATGTAAAAAAAAAAAAAAAAATCTTAAAGTATAAAATTGGTATATATTGGTATTGGTAAAAGTATATTGTGATATAGCATCCACAATTTGAAGAGTATCATGATGTACATTTTTGCTTATATTACAAGCAGACCAAACATTTTTGCATTTAGCCATTGCCAACAGGCATGCAGGTTTTATGTGCAGAGAGTTCTTCTCTCCGTTTGGATCCCATCACCCCCTGGTCATCACATGTTGTGGAAGGTTCTCAATGAAACTGGCTTCTTGAAGGGAAACCGTAGCATATTTGCTTATTAAATTAGCCCATCTCTGCTTGACTGCATCATGGATGGGAGGTAGAAGGCTGCTGGGACCACGTCAAACATGGATTGGACCCTCATAACAATAACAAATGCCTCCCTTCCCTTGCCTCCATTAAACCAGGTTTTGTAGTGTATTTTAGCCACTATAAATAACAGCAGAATGACAAGTCAGCACCATTAGACTGCAGGTTAGAATGGTGTAATTGCATGAAGGCATGGTAAAAACGCAACATCGTCTTGTAGAGGACCCACACTTTCCCCACACCACAGTTTAAGGTCAGAGCTGCTTTATCTCAGCTTAATTTATCTTTGTCGTGTGACATTGTGAGCAACAAAACCATCATGATGTATGGTGCCTTTCAGGGGTGGATATTTATTGCTGCTGGCCTCATACCAGTAATTTTAAGTTTTTGTTTCAGATTATCATATTGTTTAAGATAACATGGTTTCTGGTTCCTTGATGTTAGGGGGCTTTAAAACACTAGAGTATAGTGACAATTTAAGCAATAATAATGCATTGCAAAGACATAGAAGAAAAAAAAAAGGTTTGGGAAAGAGATGCAACTACAAGTTGATAAAATGTAACATTTGCTTGAATGCTTCGATGTATGCTTCCATTGACCAATGGTAATTTCAGACAGCATGGTTCTGATATCAGTTTAACTGTATTTTTGTTTATTTTTAGACGCATCCTCAAAACAGATCTTATGTATACCTGTCAAATGCTCAGTCAGACCTTTATTTTTGATTTACGTAAGTGTTCTAGCATACACTGGATACACTAAGATTACATAGAAATCGATTTAAATGCCATTTAGCAAAACATTTAAATGGACCTAATACCCGTCCTTGTGGATTACCATTTATTAAGTTGTGTGAGCCTTGAGCCCAGTCGGTTTAATGCCAGTAAAAACCCTGAAACCCCCAATTATTTTTCTCGCAACCCCACCAGTCGACCCTCTCCATGTCGTTTCGCTTCTGAAAAAAGCACCGGTGCTCTATGCATTACAAAACAATACATAATATTGCCTACTGGTGGGTCTTTAGTCTTTTTAATTTATTTTGGATGCTCAGTGCTGTTGTTGAATATCTGTGGTGCCTTGTAATGAAATACCCGCTGTGCAATTTTGCAAGTGTGTCAAGCAGAGCATGACCAGATATGCAAATTTAATACAGAAGTGGCAAAGTGGAATTTTGAGTATTTTTCACATCTGGGGGCTGTTAAAAGCAGTTTTGAAATCAATGAATACATAATAAAGAGGTGTCCACACTAGATAGAAATCCCAGTTTGTCGGCTATAAAAACTAGTTTGTTCTCTCGAATCTGTCTCTTTTTCACAAAGTGGCCGCACACAGCATGCGGTGTAATGGTATAACAAATTGCAGATGAGGAATGGAAATTCGAACGGATGAGTTCCTGTCTGATGGTGTATTGGTCTCGCTCTCTCTTTCTGTCTGGTTCCTCACAGAGAGAGAATGGTCATGTGACCAGCACCCCACCAGCCAATCTATCTCTACATATCAAGGTCAGATCCATTTTTCTTGGAGAAACCGCCCCCTGTGGTTCTAGCAAATAAATTCGCCCACCTTCGATTTGTTTACCCTTGATTTACCAAAAAAGAGGCTTTCACCATGGCAAAAACTGTCACCTTGAAATTTAATTCGCCCATATATTGCTCCAAAATATTTCTTATCCATTGGTTGACGATAATAACATTGAGTCATCAGGGATGCTCTTCCTGTTACTAAAAATACAAATGCTGAGCTGAATGCTTGAGCAAGCAGACACGCTAGTGCACACATCAGCTCAAAAATGTACACCGCTACCATAGAGACTTATAATAACGACTTTGATGAGGATGCAAAACTCAGTGCATGTTGTACATCACTGTCCGTTGAAGAACTAGGTGTCATTAGAAAGTGCATCAGCACTGATTCCCAGGTCAGCTTGATGCAGAAGCAGGTGGTTGATGACTCAGGCAAACTGGCTTCTGTTTATTCGAAACAAGAGTCCAGCTTCCACCGGCCCCCCTGTGGCTCAAATGTGATTGATGACACTAATTACCCTGTCAACACTCATTTCAAAACCTTGATCTCTGAGCATGCGGCTTTGGCTCATCTCCTGTATACACACACACCTTTATCCAGGGTCTATGTCACCCGCCTGTCCTCTCTAATGTTCGCTGCTGTGTTTTACAGACCTCCTATCCTCACCGTCACGTCTATCTGTGCTTACTGGCTCCCTCCTCTCTTTCCCCAATACTTTAATTGGAGATTATTAGGCTGGATTTGCATGAGCGTATATGGTCTGCGTTTTTCTCTCTAGTCATTGTGTAACCGCTTCAGATCTCAAATCCACTGGTTTAGGGAAATAAGCGCTGAGTGAGCTCAAGAGTTTTGTTGGAATTTTGGTGCGTAATAGTGGAGAGCAAGCTTTGACTCCTATAAACCTGTTGTACATAAAAATGTCAAGAGGTTTTAGTTTTTTTTTCAAAATTGAAAGCCACAATCTGATTGGCCAGGAAGATATAGTCAGCAAGCTTATGATATGAATTTTCAGATATATGAAAATATACTCTACTTAACAGTATTCAAGAAAGGGATCATCAAAGTAAAAAAAAAATATATATATATAATAATAATAATCTAGATACAACATTACTGATATTATAATGGAGAAGAAAGGGAAAAAAATGAACAAAGAAGAAGAACAAAAGGAATAAGGGAAATAAGGGAATGCGTATTAAAATAACTATGTGTAAAATTGTACACATTTCATTATTATTTGTGTGTGTGTGTGTGTGTGTGTGTGTGTGTGTGTGTGTGTGTGTGTGTGTGTGTGATTAAGTTGTAAAATGTCAAATGATGCAACTTCCTGAAAAACTATTGCTAGTATTGAAAATAATAAACAAAAAAAATAATACAAAAAAAGTAGTCATGATATTTGTATACCTTTTACCTATATTTAAACTATGCTTAAAATATCATTAGTTTTTACTTGGTGGATACGCAACATGACATATTTACAGACATTTAAATTGGAACCTGCTATAAATGTTTTTCAAAACCAAAATGAATGTGAAGAGCACAATTTTAAAATATTGATTTTAAACTAGATTTTTAAAAATAATTTTGTTTTTCTTTATAGTTGTTATTCGTATACATAACTGACCCAGTAGCAAGACAACAAGATCATATTCTTGTATTCGTATTCTTATTATTCTTAAGAACTGTAATTTAGGCTAAATTCAGCTCACGATGTTCTCCTAGTTTTTTTTAGTTTTTTTCATTTATATATATATATTGTCTTTTCAACCTTTCTCTGCGACTGCTGCACCATTATGTGAACAGTATCATCGATTTCAGATTTAACCCCCTTCCCACCCCTCGTGGTGGGTGCTTAAGTGAGTCTGGTCACCGTACGCTCCCTCAAGTCTGATGGAACTGTTGCATTAGAGGTGATTCAGTGGTGTGAAATACCACATGGTTTATCTGCACACATGCACAGTCAAACACAAACCCACTCACTGTCAGGTTGTGGCATGGAACAGGTTGCCATGTGGTGAACTGCTGACCTCATAGCTGGAGCCAGTGTCTCGAGGTGAAGACTTTGTCTGGGGTGGCCTTGTCTCATGCTGTGATGCTGACATATAGGATATTCACAGCCCCTCTTCATGTGAATTTGTATATATATATATATGAGGCCTTACAACGAATACAGGCAATTCACCCCCAATCCAGAAGGATACATTATATATATATACGTATATATATATGTGTGTGTGTGTGTGTGTGTGTAATAATAGCACATGTGTAGTAGGGCTGTATACCTTGGAGAACCTGGTGATACGATACATACCTCGATACACAGGTCACGATTCGATACGTACCTCGATACAGAGCTGTCTCGATACGATTTGATACAATGTGACACGATTCGATACGATTCAATAAAAATACATGGGCCAGAGCCAATTAGTTAATGCTGAACACATTTACTCAACAAACAGAACTCTGCATTTTTCTTCAATTTATTGAAGACAAAAGTGCATTATAACAAAGTGCATTTTGCTTAAATATTTGCAACTTTAAGTGCTCTGATTAATTGTACACAAATTGTATTAATCTGGAAATTACCACAAGTCAACATTTAACTTTCCAAGGGTACAGTCTGAGCTCACACAAGCACAAAATCTTCTTCTTATTATTCTTAACTTCTTATTAAATCTTCTTATAATTCTTTTTTGTGACACCATGTACTGCCATAACATATTTCACTGTGAAATCACTTAAATGCTACATCTTGCTTTAACATTTTCCATGAGTTTTTTGAAACTCGCGGGCGCCGCTGCGCCCCCTAATGGCCGGGCGGTGTATCGATACTAAGGGCTAGAATATCGATACTGTATCTTTTTTTATTATATCGGTATGTATCTAAGAATCGATATTTTGAGCACACCCCTAATGTGTAGTATTTATAGCTATTATTTCATTATATAATGTAATTTTTCAAAGACAAAACTCCCAATATTCTTGAAAATTTCATGATAGTGACAATGCAGGTGGTGAAAGATATTCTCGTAGTTATAATCAAACATTGCTGACTAACAGGATGGAGTTTAACTCTCATAGGAGCCTTTGCATAAGACTCAATGCAACTGCCTAATATACTGACTTATTTAGCTACATTATATCCACAAATTTCTCTGTGATTTTAGATGATGTTAATTAACAGAATTAGCATAGCTTTGATCTGCGAGCGCTTGTTCGTTTGAGTTACAGCATGCTGTTTGCTCTATCAGGCAATGTGTTTTGTGGCCTGTGTTTATGGAGCTTCGAGGTAATGTGTGGATGTATTCAGCTCTTTAATGATGGTTGGAATATAAAATGACACACTCATCCATTAGCCGCGGTGTGTAGCCGCGACGTTACTCGCTGCATGCTGATTAGTCCCACACAGCCCGGTCCAGAGATAACACCCGAATTAAGATCCACATATAAATTGCATTTGCTAATCAATGAATGCTTGATGAATGCTAGCCTGGCACGAGAAATTGTTTCAAGGTTATGCATTTTTTTGTTTGTTTTTTTTCAGGCAGAAGTCACTCTGTGACTTCTTCTACATTAACAAATGATTGTTTACTGGTTACCCCTGCTAATTAATGATAAAGGATTAAGATGTTCCCTGCTGCATGTTCGTGGTTGGTGTTTGTGACCGCCGCATATCCCACGGCACTGCGATCACCGGCTCCAGGGGATCACGGGCGGAGACTTGTTTCTGCAGGAAGGTCAGATCATGTGACATGTCCCTGCGGAGACAGTGGCGCAAGCATTGGTCCCCGGGCAGAAAATGACAACTCTGACAGCGGTGGCCCACTGGAACACAAAACCGGTTTCATCGGTAAACAAATCACAACCATTCGTGTCAGAGCCACAGACACACTTTTGACATCTCTCGGTGACATCAGTCTGAAAAGCTAAGGATAGTGTCACGGATCATGTGACATCTGTGAAATGCGAGCAAACGCGAGATAACAGGCTTGGACTGGTGACAGACTAGCAGTTTGTGCAAAATATGTCCCGTGTAGCCACAACCTCACTGTTGGAAAGCGAATTGATGTGGGATTGCAGGTTCTCAGGGGTAACGTGATTTGAGTCTTGCATCTGTCCACGCGGTTGCCTGGTTCCCTCAGGTGGGGCAGAAGCTGGCAGAGTGGGCTAGACTGGGTGGGCAGAGGAAGTTGGGTTGGGATAGAGGGGATTGGCTTTCACTCCCTCCAGGACTTCTGCTGCTGGCTCGGGAACGCCGATACTCTCGGCTGCCATCATTTCATTTCAGAAGCCGATTATCAACTGGAAGAAACAGAGGCAGAGTTTGAATTTCCATAGATTGTGTTACAGGCTCTGTCATAGACTCATGCCACAGAGCTGCTTGTGTTTCAGGCTGAGTCCTGACCACATTCACACAGCAGCTTGTTCTCATATAAATGCATACTGAGTAATTATCATTCAAACAAAACATGCCATGCTCTAGTTTTCTTAGTTTTCATCTTTTTACGTCTTATTGTGATGGCTTAACACTACATCTGGATCAGATTCAGAATAGTGATTAAAGCATAGATGGAGTAGATCGCTTCTCCTAAACACCCCAAAAACTTGCACAATCTTAAAGAACTTCCTGGATCGCCCTTTCATTCAGTAACATGAGGCAGTTTTGATTTATATACTGTTTAAATTTCGATAGTCGCACTATTTTACATGTGCATCTGCTTACACATGCAATTGCTTGTTTCTTCTTCACTTGTTTTTGCATACAGATATTCTGTATTATAGCGCCCCCTACCATATAACAGTGAAAACGGGGAACCGTTGTGTCATAAATGATGAAAAATTCTGTCAATGGCGGGGAAAGAGTTAAAGTGGCAGACAACAAAACGGCAGCAGAAACAAAAACAAACAGAATGTTAAAGTCTGTTTGTTATATGGTTAATATAGTTAGTGTTATATTTATTTTTATAGTTCTCGTTCTTGGTGTGAATTGGCCTTTAGTCTACAAAGCAATAACCTAGCAATCACCAGAACACTATAGCAATGACCTGCTGTAGGAGTCACCTTAAAAATTATAGAGCACCTTGGCAACACTTTAGCAACCCCATAGCAAAGCACTGGGAATCACCCACAACACAGGCATAGACCAGTAACATTTTCTAGTCTAGTTGTAATCTAATTCTTCAAATATAAATGATTCAAATTAAATTAAGTCTTGTCATCTGAGCATGTGGATTGATGTCATTCCCAAACTAAATGCTGGATATTAACAGAAATGTCACACAGTAATTTAATCTCTCTCACTTTCAAAGTCTTAAATGTTTAAGAGCCTTAAATATTTAATAATGAATATGTACACATTAATTATATGGGTGTACATAGACTTTGCAGCTGAAATATGTACTCTTTTGACTAAAAATTCACAATTCTCTTTGAGATTGTGTAAACAGAGAGCGTGAGTTTGTTAGAATATCAGTGGTGAAGTCTTGAGTGATGGTGGCTGGCTGTGCTTCGCCAGCACAGGATTAAGCAACAGGTTACAAAAGGAACGGCTAGGTCAAAGTACTGGCACAGCTGAAGGAACCAGACCCAACAATGCCCACCCTTAAGACCCAGCACATAATATATACCTCATCGCAGAATCAATTCTACACCAAATACTCCAAGCCACCCTCACGTTAAACCATCTGTGGATGTTACCGGTTCAGTGAAGCGCTTGAGAAAATGGATATAGTAATAACGAACAAGAAACCTTTGTCCGATCCGTTGGGAATCAATTTGCACCGGAACTAAGTCTCTCTTGGACACACATAAGAGAGCTTTTAAAATCAGCACAAGAGCTCAGATTAGCACATGCTAGCTACCCAGTTAGCACACCAATGGTTTGTTGTAAAAAAAATAAATAAATAAATAAATAGTGATTAACTTTTTATCTTAAATACTTAAAGGGATATTTCACCAAAATTAAAAATGCTGTCAACATTTACATAATTCCAAAATAGCTTTCTTTCTTCTGTAGAAAGTAATATATACAGTATATATATAGTTTTTGTCCTTACAATAGAAGTCAATAGTTGCCAAAAGTCATACAGTTTTGGAATAACATGAGGTTGGAATTTTTGGATGAACTATCCCTTATTGTTGTTTTTATGCAGTGAATTTTCATATTGCAAGAACATTGTTATAAAGTTTTGGATTTACACAACAATGATGTGCTAAAAATAGATTTTTTTTCTTCGCGTTTTTGAAAGTTTTGCATGCATACGACACCAGTGAACAACCCGTTCACACGGGTCTGTAAAAATTACTAAAAATGCTGTATGTAAAAATGTATGCATGCCAGGCCAGTAGATGGCAATGTCAAGACTAACACTGCGTGCCTGCACACAGACCTGTAGACTATACACGTAATATGTGTGCATATGACGTCACTTTTTTTTATTTTCAAAGTTTACAATAACGGTATTGTTTTCAAAATCTTGCTCTTACCAATTTACCAAAAACTAGCAGAAACCAATTTTCCAAAATTAGCATTTTCAGGCCCCCAAAACACTGTTGTCATGAAAATGGACGACCAAAAGGCATGAAACGTTTTCTGTTTTTAGTTGAAAAGAGTGTCCTGTAAACATCCCCCAAAAACTTGATTTGGCTTTGACAAATAATTCATTGCTTTAAGTTTTGGTTTCCTGAGCATTTTTAAAACAATACTGCAGTGTAACCTAATTGCAACCAAAATGCAATGTTGTAAAAATGTTTTGTTCTTGCAGGCTAGCTGTGCATCTGAAATCAGTGTCGTGTGCATATATGAAACTTATATGCATATATGCAACTTATATAGTTATATAAATATAACTATATGCACATTTGTAATCCTTTATTGGATGTGCCGTTTTGAGTATAATTGGTACAAAACCGTAAACGGCGAGGCCAGGTGATGCCGATAAATGGAGATGGGACTGTGCTGTAATATTGATGGAGGGGAAAGGCCGCACGGCAGCCGAAACAAGAGAAGACATTGTACGGCGGGAAGGTAACTTAGCGGTTGATGAGGTGATGCTTGACCCTGAGGGCCAGCGACGGCAAGCAGCTCACTGAACCCAGGCGAGTTTATCCAAGCAGACCAATGCTACTTAATATCAGTGAGGCCGGCCACCCCATCCCGTCTGCCACATCCACCGCTGAGGCTAAGCTCTGGTTTACTCCTACTCTGACAGATACAGATGGTGTCAGTTACTGCCAGAAAGAAAAGAAGATGAAAAAGCGAGGACCTCCAGGTCCTTAGAAGATGAGAGATGCCGCAGACAGGCGTGCGGGAAAACAGTTTGGCGCTCTCTGTCAATTACGCTTTATTCTCTGGCTTGTAGCAGGGCGGCACGGAGGGGAAGGCAATTAATTATTATTGTGGGTTCTCCATTCTGATCTTGGAGATTGTATCTGATGCACATTTCCTCCGCCACAATTACGGAGGCTGCTAACTATTGACATTTAGGAGGTTGCTGATTTGAATTATCAGAGACATTAGTAATTTGGGGTGCTAAATGGGTTTTGATTTCCACACACAACGCAGGCGGGCGGGATGATGAAAGTAAAATTAGGCGCTAATTTGAAGTTGGAGATGTAAATCAGGACGATGTAGTAGGAGCTGATAAAACAGAGTGCAATAAAGACATGGTGGAGAGATGAGGTGGTGGTGGTGGTGATGGGGGGTTACCCAATTCCCTTTTGTTCCAACACACAAAACAAACTAGATGCTGCAAGACTTTTTAATCAACATTGCAAGCTGTAACCACTGTAGAAATGAAAGGGAAGTCCTTGTCAGTCAGAATGTTGATTGCTAATCAAATAAAAAGTGGACTTTCCTGTGTTTTCTAGACACTATGGACCCTATCATACACCCGGCGCAATGCGGCGCAAGTGTTTTTGCTAGTTTCAGCCTGACCAGGCCCTGTGCCAGAGGAGGACGGCAGAACTTTAATTTAGCATGTATAATAGTCTAACTGATTGCTTTTAGATGGAAAAGCTGCCCATAACTCCTCGTATAGTTATTTCCGTAATAATAGCATAACAAAATAGATTTGGCAAACAATCCAGTGTATCTGCCTTAGCTGCTTTTGAAAGCGTCAAATGATTTTGCAATGCATTTTCGCAGAGGTGAGCAAAGTAGCCAATCACAGACATGTTTGTTGATTTCTACAATGCAATGACCAATCAGAGATGTTTAGGCTGGAATCCACGCTCTCGCCGCTTTTTGTCCAGAGTTCTATCATGTTCGTAACTTCATAAAAAAAAAAATAATAATCTTGGCTTAATCTTGGCTAATTTGACCAAGATTTATACTGTTAAAAAAAATATCCAATGTCCAAATCATTTTTGGACATTTTTAAATGTGTTTTTTGTGTTTACATTTCAGTTACATCTTGTCAATAAATCAGCAAATACTCCAAAGACTCAATACATCATATAGCCTATTTATTTATCAAAACAGCAAATTATCTTGTTAAATTATTTGTGCAAATCCTAATTAATATTTATAAACTAATCCTGAGAGAGATTAGCAGATTCCCTGGCTCCAGAAGCATATCAGTGGAAAAGCCATATAAGAGTGTTTACACTTCAGCATGTATGAGTGTGTGTCCGTGAACATGACAATTGGCCTGTGTTTTCACACACATACACACACTTGAAAGTGTGGCGTGTGCCCAGTGTGTGTTAGGTGATACAACTGATGGAGAACCGATAATCCCTCTGAGCCGCAGAGCATACATCCTAGAGTTTCATTAGCCCACTGTGCCCGTCAGAGCGACACACACACACACACACACTCACTCACTCACTCAGAGCCTGTGATCCCGAGAGAGAGGGAGCGATTTGAAGGGGAGTGAAAGCAGGGGTCAGCATTTTTAATATGGGAACAATTACAAGCTCCTGCTGAACAGATGGTATTATTCATGCAGTTAAACATGACACAGACATTTACATCATTTCCAGTGACAAGCTCACAGGTAGATATATGGAAGTCCATTATAATGCCATGTGCTTACACTGAGCTTGTGATTGCTAATGACAACATATTATGGTGCAGCTTACTTGAAAAATAAACCTGAGCCGCATATGTTAAATGTCAAGAGTGTTTGAAAAACGAGAGGAAAAGAAAGAAACAAAGGGAGAAAAAATGACTCCAGTATGACCTGCAGGCCATGGACGCTGTTTGTAACAGTTTCATATTTAATGTAATTAGTCGTAATGATTTCAACTGACAGTGAAACATTGTCCTTATTAATTTCTGAGTCATGTTTTTAGTCCAAATACTAGGTGCATGTCTAAAGGATTCTTTCAAGTTGACTTTCTAAATCAGGGTTAACATTTAGTCCCCTTTTACATCACAGTACTTGTTATCATCAGATAACCAACTAACTTATTTAGTAAGTTTGACTAATGTGCTTAATGTGGTATTGATTTTATATAATAGTAATAGTACTACTACTACTACTACTACTAATACTTATGATACTAATACTACTACTACTAATAATAATACTAATGATACGAATACTACTACTACTACTAATAAATGCATTTATTTAATCAGAAATACAGCGAGTCAGTAAATTAATGATAAAAAACGAATCCAAGGCACTTCTTCCGGTTCCAAAATGTTAAAAAGCCTTTATTCAAACATGGCTCACTCTAGAAACATGTGTTGTTGAGCCATGTTTAAATAAAGGCTTTTTAACATTTTGGAACCGGAAGAAGTGCCTTGGATTCGTTTTTCTACCGATATATTTTTGAACCCAACCAAAGAGCACCTTCTGGGATCACTAAACGGAGGTCCTTTCTGCAAGTAGCGCTCCAAGATCTTTTCCTTGAATTGATAAAATGACTTATTTTGAAATATATTTCTGAGGTGTTTCATGTTTTAAGTATAAATATCACAAAATTTGGTTCAATTTACAATATAGGCCTATATTATAACCTATATTATTATCTTGTTTTAAGGATGATGCATATCCTTGTTATTGTTGTTTTTTTCAGTACAAAAGCTCTGGCTTTAATCGCATTATTGTGTCTTGTCTGGTTATGACACAGTGTAACACTAATGAAATAATGAAATCTGCTCATGTACATGATCTTTAGCATTCCTGTGCGTTGCTTTTTAGATGCGGCAGTGTGTTGCCTCAGTGCAATCAGGAACGCTGTTACACAATGCATTGACCTCATTATCTCGTTTAGTCAATCATATCATTAGAAGAAATGAAAAAAGTTGCCTGTGAACTCAGAGGCAAATATAAAATAAATGCTGCCGCAACCTCTAATGGCAAAATGGTCAGCGACTGCTGTATAAATCAGTGCATAATTACGGTCGTACCCGGCTCAGTGCATTTGCATAAATTCTCATAAGAGGGCAATGTTATGTTGTACCAACAAAATAAATAAAGAAGACAAACAAAAGAGATAATCTGGCCAGCATGCCAAATATGTCCCCAGTGAATAGCACTGAATTCATCAAAAGCGTGTTATTGGCCTGGCTGTAATGTTGGTGGCCATTTTATGTGCCTGAGTAGACAAAGAAGAGCAGAAAAGAGATGTGAAAAAGGGGTTCCTAATGGATTCTGCACAGAGCGAGGAGAGACGGGAGGGGGTTTGTGTCACAGTATGCACAGAGCTGTCTTTTTTCCCACCAGCCTTTGCCCATCAGTGGAGCCCGGATCGCTGTGGAAATGTCATGACAGGCATATGCTGTTGGACAGTTTGTGCGCCCAATCACAGCGCTGTCACCCCCGGCGATGAGGGGGAGGGCTCCGCAGTGTCCGTTTGAAAAATGGCTCCTGCCATCTCCAGCATTTACACATTTCTCTCCTTGAACTATGCTTGATGCCTGTTCTGCGGTCGGAGCTATCTATCTATCTATCTATCTATCTATCTATCTATCTATCTATCTATCTATCTATCTATCTATCTATCTATCTATCTATCTATCTATCTATCTATCTATCTATCTATCTATCTATCTATCTTTATTTAATTATTTATTTATGAAAGTTCTATTCTAAAAAAATTATTATTTTTTTTATTATTATGAAAGTCCGTTGCTCACTGGCTATGAATTCACATACAGATAAACCCTGGGTCACAGTACTGTCTTGGGATGGGTGTCATCACGCATCTCCACCAATAAGAGCATTTGGGGTGGATCACATGAAGCGCTCACGACTTCATAAGTGGGAAATGGGAAGTTTACGACAGCACATGAAGACAGCAAAGAAGCGCTCTCGCTCAGCACAGTGGAGTGCATCGTTTTGTTAACGCTGTTTATTATTTTGAGTCACGGGCACGGTTAAGATTGCCTGGTGTGAGTACACCCTTATTCTCCCGCATCCCGCACACGAGTCTCTACCCGCCCGCACCTGCACCCTCATCAAGTGTTGTCCCACGCCACACTCTGCTGCGTTGGGGCCCGCGGGTCCCACGATAGTGCAGGTCTCTACTCAGAAGGTGCCTTTTATGATGTTATGATTGAGGCTCTGAGCATAATTAGTTTTTCTATAACAAACTATAAAATATTTTCTATAAAAACATTAATGCCCTAGCACTGGCAAATAGATGTGGTTTTATATTTAATTTGATTACATTAATGTTATAAGTTGAGATTTACAATAAATATTTTAACTGCTACTATGTAAAAGGAATACTGCCGTATAAAAGGTCTATTGCAAACCAAATGTTATTGCACTTTTGTTCATATAGCAGTACTTTTAAATGAAAAAAAAAAGTGCACAATACACTACTTTTGAATTCATTATTGAATTTTGTGCATAACAATGCGATTAATTGCAGAAAATAATGTGATTAATCGCGATTTAAAAAAAAAAATTAATCGTTGCCCAGCACTAAAAAAAAGCATGAAAATGCATGTAAAATGTTTACTTTATACTCCTTTTACTCTTGGATAACTTTTTTGAATTAAGGTAATTCAGATCAAATGAGCGGGGACAAATATTATAAATAATCATATGATAAAAAAACATATGATATTGTCTGTTTTTCATAATCCAAATGTATCATTATGCATAAAATAAAACCTGACCTACATTATTTCTTACATAATCTGTTGATTATGTTGAATAATGGAAGTTAAAGGAATTGTGAATGTCTTAAGATATTGTTGTGAAGAAAAACAATACATAATAATAATAATAATAGTTGTTGTTGTTTATTCTTAAATCATCAGCTGCCATTTTCTCTTCATTTATAATGTCACTTATGTTGACCACTTATTCGTTTTTTCTGAACTCCAATTCTAACCAATTCTTAAAACCAATTCTATGCACCCGTTAATGGAAACTTTTCTATAAAAGAAATATTGTGCATGTACCCAAAACTGACAGTGCTCCAACTATCTGTGTCATGTGAATAAGATAGTTACCCTTTGCTTTATCCAAACACTTGGATGTCACACATTACAGAGAAGGCTAATGTTTCAGCTAGCTGTATTCTATTGCAATTATATGGTTCAGTGGCGGTGATTATAGTTCTTCAATCTCACTCTGTGAAGTTTTGGTTAGCTGGCTCCCTCGTAATTTGCCGTGTGGGCATTATGGGCCAGTCTTGTGGAAAAGGGATGATAAATTGAGCTGGCAGGAGCTCATAGATTTATTAAATTTCTATCAAACCCTGTAACAAAAAAGGGGGGAAAAAATTGGCGGCGGCTAAGAGCGGGCTTAGATTTTTTTAATCAAAATTCATGAGTCCTGGATTCGTGGTTGAGCAGGCCCGGGGAAGACTTGAATCGAAGACTGATTAAAGAAAATAAAAGGCTTATTTGAAGTAATTTTTCAATGACGCCTTTTAATTGGATGTTAAATCAAATGCTTATCTGCCATGCAGCAGATAGCAAGCTATATGGTGAAGTGCTAGTGTCACTTCTACTGTAAAAGATACTATAGTAGAGCGGTTGCCGTCACACATTTTACATTCACACGTCTACACATTCTTCACCAGACGCAACGCTTCACACTGAGAGGTAAAAACTCACATTTTGGATTTGTAATCAGTCCCTTGTGATCACACAGAAGAAGACATGAGGTGTATACTACTGTACAAATTAACTATTGTACAACTGTACCGTTCTCATTGCATTTAAGCTGTAAATGCCACGTGACTAATTACTAATTGCCCCCCCCCCCCCCCAAAAAAAAATCATAGTGACTATTCTGAACTGTTCTGTCAAAGGGACATGGGAGAAAAAAATATATTTCAGAGCCCTAAAATAAAAAAAATAATAATTAACTAAACAAATAAAATACAAAACATCTTATAATATAAATACATGTTTGCAATGTATGTTTCTTGACACATGTAGGTAAAACAGCTTTGCATACTGTACATGAAGTAATATCGAGTTTGGAATTGGTGTTTTAATGCATAAAAATGCATTCATTTAATCACAAAAAATAGTATTACTATTATAAATAAATGTTTTATATTTTAATGTATTTGAAAAGAAGCATTTGCAATTACTCATTTATTTCACAAAAAGGGACAGTGCACATTAATCAACATTCATGAATGTAAATGTGCCAAAATCAGCCCAAAGGCTAGTTTTCATTGGTAGTCCCTTTGCCAGATGATATTAGGCCAAAAAAATAGAGGAAAAAAGAAACAAAATAGAAAAAATAAAATAAAAAAATTAAACAACAAATTATACAAACTAACTATAAAAAAATAAAGACATATTTATTAAAAAATGAATGAGATCAGGTAGGCTAATTAAGATATAAACACCATTAATGTTCACATTGTTGGTTATGAAGAAGCAATTTCTTAAAATGATGCTTAAATCATTTAAATGATGTACATTCTCTAATTGATTTGTGGTAGTGAATCCCACTGACGTGATGCTCTGAATGAAAAAACAGCTCGACCAAATGAGCTTTTTCTATATGGAATTATGCAATCAGCTTTAGTTACTCTAATCAGTTAATCAGCTTCTTAAAGGGACAGTTCACCCAAAAAATTATATTTACATGTTGTTCCATGTTTAAAAAAAGATCCCAAGCTTTTGAACGGTAGCGCACACACCCTACCTCCACCTTGAAATCTGTCTCTTTGGGGTTCTTTTTCACAACTCAAGGCCTTCCTAACACACTGCTCTAACTCTAACCCAAGTACGGAGCTATGTGAGAGGCAATTACAGCTGATATAATAAACACCGGCCCTCACAAGGGCAGGAAAGGGCTCCCTCGCCAGCGCCAAGTACACCAGGGCCTCATGTAGGGCATTAAAGCCACGGCATCAGCGCTGAGCCAAACTAGATTTGCTGCAGTAATAATATTTAAGCGCAGCCCTCAGACCAGTGGCTTAGTAACTACTAAATTACGATTCCGCTGAGGACGGCAGCTCTCTTGTTTGGAGATACTCTCTCTCTCTCGCTGTCAGCTGCTTTATGGAGGTGTAGTGGTGGGGCAACTTAGAAATGGAGCCCTGTATTGTACAGTGTCAGATATTTTATAGTGATGGCCTCATAAAAGGAGGAGAGTCGCCAGCGTTTAGCTGCCACACCTCTTCAACCACAGGCGTCACACTGGGGTTTGTCCTGTACACTGTGCATTAGTTTTATGAAACATGCCTGCCCTCTTTATGTCTTGTGAAGGTAATTTTGGTGTGTGTGTATATATATATATTATATCTATCTGCAATAAGCCCTGTTGATTCTGTTCTACATTATACTTTGCAACCAATAAGGCAGATGAGAAGCAGATGTATGAATCTTCTAGTGTTTAAGCATGTGTTTAGATGCTGTAGATATTGTCTGATCTGTTTACTCATCTGTGTGCTTTTAATTCAGACTCTTTACAGGTTTTATAGTGATACTCTGACTGTAGTGGTTACAGAGAAACGGTACACTGTAAACAATAAGTTTCTGAAGTTAAAATATTAGAGAATGTTTTACAAGAATATACTATTTCAGTCTTTTTACTTAAAATTTAACTTTTTATTTGCGCAGCATTCAAGTCCTCTTGGGACGTTCGTACTTACGAAGTCGTAATTATGATGTCAGATGCGTTCAAGTCACTTTGGTCGGAACAAGATGGCGATTTGACTTTTCTACAATTCAATGATTTTTTTCTTTTTTTAACTCTACATCTACAAAGTGATGAATAAAGAATGTGCATCATTGTGCAACATCATTTTTTCAGTTTTTATTCAATTTATGAAAGTGATGTAAACTGAGTCATTATATATTCTATGGTAATTATACAAAAAAATAACTTTATTTTAGGATCTCTTAACTAGTTGCTTATTAGCATGCATATTACTAGAATATTTAACATAGTCTCATCCCAACTCGTCACATATTGACGCTTGGTTTTTGCGTCGCTTTTTGACGCTCAAGGTACCCCTTTCGCGTCACTTTTCGACGTGAAGGGAAGGTAATTTTTTTAAATAGGAAACACTTAGCGTATATTAATCATTTTTAAAAAAATTATGCCAGTACTTGCATCTGCCTCCTATATCTTGCGTTTTCTTCACTGATGGTAGGTTTAGGGGCAGGGTTGGGTAAGTCATTATTTTGACTGTTTACATTCAAAAATCACACCTCTACATATATGCAATAATGGCAACCTTATTATGAAGATAAAATTCCCAATAGCGCGTTAGCATATCGACGCCGAAAAATTACGCTTCCCTTCACGTCGAAAAATGACGCTAAAGGGGTACCTTGAGCGTCAAAAAGCGACGCCAAATCCAAAGCGTCAATATGTGACGACTTGGGATGAGACCGGGTTGGAATATTAGCCATTTATTAGTAGTAATTAAGCACATATTAATGCCTTATTCTACATCCCAATCCTACCCAATCCCTAAACTTAACAACTAACTTAGTAACTATTAATAAGAAGCAAATTATGAATTTATTGAGGGAAAAGTTGTAGTTAATACACTGTAAAAAAAAAAAAAAAAAAAAGTTGAGCCAACTTAAAATTAAGGCAACCAGCTTCAGCAGATTTTTGAGTTTTCTTAACTACTTGTTTTAAGTTTATACAACAAAAATCTGAGAAATTTCCTTAAAAATAAGTCGAGAAAACTCTGTTGAAGCTGCTTGCCTTAAAATTTTAAGTTGGCTCAACTTTTTTTTTTTTTACAGTGTAGTGAATAAGTGTTCCCTATTCTAAAGTGTTAAAACAGAGTTTTATTGTAGAGTACAAAAAATAATAATTTTATTCATTTCAACAAATTTACTGTCAATACAGATGCTGCATATCTATAGTCTTTGGCTGCGTCCATTGTATCTAAAACGTTTTTCACTGAAACTCAGGGCTTAAAGAAAATTTCACGTTTTCCACTCGTAATAACGACTTTGTGGTGGTGTTCATGTGCGTTCAATTCGTAAATATTATATGATCTATCCGACATCACTTGAACGCACCAATGACTTGAACGCTTATTTTGAAGTCTAAATAAGCACATTCTCACCTAAAAAAACTTTTAAAACTACATTCCGTGACACAAAACAGTATCATTTTTTTAAATTATAGTGGATTTGGGCGTCCGCAATAACACCCGCCTCCCGTGCTGATACTAGTGGAACAGCTAGAAAGACCTCTCAGCCAATCAGATTCGAGGACCAGAAAGAACTGTTGTATAAAAGAAGATATATCAGATCTGGATATAAGATATATCCTAATTGTAAAAGTTTGATTTCTAGATCTGGGAATGCCGTGTGAATTAATTAATAAATAATAATAATAAACAATTCCATCGGCATTTTTTAGAACTAAAATATTTTTTTTCTGGTTTTCAAGCTCTGAAATATTTTATCAGGTATACATTGTGAGTATCCTTTATCCTTATCCAGTAAATCTTGAAACAACTAGAAAAGTAATGGAGCCTTTGAGTATTGTTGTGGACAATAAGGGCCCATTGAGTTAGTGTTTTATCTGTGTAGGTACATATTGTATCAGTCAAACATGCCAATATCTCATATAGCATTCATATTGCATGCTGTCATACACAGAACACCTTATGAACCATTGATTTGAGTTATGACTAGACCTATGTGGAATCTACACCCACAGAATTCTTCAGAAATTCCACCAAATTTCCACAGCTGTCATTAACCCAGCGTTATTCATCTCCCATCCCACACGTGTTCACCTATAATCTATTTGAGCTATTTTGATAATGCTTTTAGCTACCAGTAAGAGTGCAGCATTAAACATATCTGTATTTTAATCATTGCCTTAGACATCTCCAGCAAGCATTTGAGAAGCTGTTCTGTTTGTTGATGATCTTCATGTTGGTGTTGTGAATGCGTGACTCTCGCTCTCGCATCTCAAGGATGTCCATGTCATTAGCTTCTGCTGCATATCAGCTCTCAAAATGTCAGTAAGTCAAAGCCACATTTAGGATCATTTATATTCCATTGTATATTTCTTAAGAGACATCTTCTCTTTTCATGCTTACTTTGCATTTAAAAGGTGTTTAGCTCATACTCTATAAAAATGTACAAATAGAAGCGATAACAGAAAGTGTGGCTTAGCATGGCTTACCTTTGCTTTTTCAGCATAAAGTTGTGCAAAGACATGCACGTCTAAAAAGTTTAAACTAACCATCTTTCTTTTTTTTTTTTTTTTTGAAATTGCACGATCTGGTGACATTTCATATTCATATTTCAGAAAGTGCCCTTTCTCTGTTTTGGAAGCTGAAAGTCAGAGTGGTACATTAGGACCGGGCCAGTCAAAGGTCAAGTGCTGAGCAGTGGATTCCGTGAGGCAGAACTTCTGATCATTGATTTATGACGCGCTGACACTGTTTTGTGCTGAAGTTCGAGGCGGTCCTGTTTGTTCCAGCAGCACAATCCTTCTCTCGGCGGGGGCTTATCTCTGCCCTGCCTCCATATGGCAGCCTGCCACGCTGTTGTTGAGTTTCTCAAAAAAATGTGATTCTCTAATCCTGCACATTATTGCTTTTTCAATACGAGTATCCAGGCCAGAAATGAGGACCACAGGCTTGAGCGAGAGTTGATTCACCGGTCACTGTTTGTTTGTGCTGTTACAATACTAAATATACACTACCAAAAATTATTGCGATTTTAAATGTTTCTCAAAGTCTCTTATGCTCACCAAGGCTTATTTTTTCAATCAGAAATACAATAAAAAAAAGAAATCTGAAATATTATTACAAGTTAAGATAAGTTTTTTTTCATATATTTTAAAATGTATTTTTTTCTATGATACAAATCTGAATTTTCAGCATCATTACTGCAGTCTTCAGTGTCACATGATCCTTCAGAAATCATTCTAATATGCTTGATTTCTGATTATTATCAACATTGAAACATGTTGTGCAACCTAATATTTTTTGTGGAAACCGTGACTTTTTTTTATTGTTTGGTAACACTTTATTTCCTTGTTACACATTACATGTACTTTCTATATAATAATAACAATAATGTATGCATAAGTACATGCAAGTAACCCCTAGCCAAACCCTAATCCTAACCCTATACCATATAGTAAGTACATGTAGTTAAATAATATTACTCAGTACTTAAATATATAATTACACTGTAACAGGAAAGTGTAACCAATTGTTTGAATAGAAAGTTAAAAAACTGCATTTATTTGAAGTCTTTTGTAACAATATACATTTTTACTGTCACTTGATCCCAAACTTTTGAACAGTTCAACTTTAAAAGAACATAATTTATTTGAAATATAAATCATTTGGGTAACACTTTAGTATAGGGACCAATTCTCACTATTAAGTTGCTTATGATTATGCTTATTATTAAAATATTGGCTGTTTATTAGTACTTATAAAGCACTTTTTCGGTATGACCATATTCTACATCCCTAATACAACCCAATACCTAAACTTAACAACTGCCTTACTAACTATAAATATGCAGAAACTTGGGAGTTTATTGTGGCAAAAGTCGTAGTTAATGGTTTATTAATAGTGAGAATTGGACCTTAAAATAAAGTGTGACCATATAATATTACAAATGTGACTTTTATTCTGCAAGGACACAATAAAAAGATCAAAAGTGAAAGTAAAGACATTGTACTCTCATTTTTGATCAATTTAATGTAATTTGTAAATTTAGTTATGGTTGTGAATTAATAGTCTAAATGTATTTCTCATGCATCCCTTTGAAATCAAACCTATGATCTTGCCATTGCTAGTAACATTCTCTACTGCAAAACCAAGCATGCATGAACAAATATGGTAAATTTGAAATTCATGAACTTCTGGGAGGCTCCTGTGCCAGCTGAGCTACTGCCATTGAGATGAATGGAAATGCTAGCGGCTACTTTTCTCTAGGTATTGTAGGCCTCTTTGTCTCAAACTTACAGCTCATGGTTCCTGTAGATGTGTGTAACAGGAAGGCTTAGATATCAGACTGTAGTCCACAGTATGAATAAATGAGGACTCTGTGATGTGGAGCATGATGTGTGTGTGTGTGTGTGTGTACCCCACACGCTCTCAGATGAATATTAATGGACCTGAGGAGCCATCAGTAAGGAGAGACAAGGCAACCGACAAATCATCTCAAGGAAATGCCCCAAGAGACAAGAGCAGCCTTTACACACACACACACCGCCTGCCACACAGTCACTGGAGAGAGACTGGGTGCAAATGAGCGCGCTGTGTGTGCGAAGGTCTCTGTGGATGTGTGTGTGTGAGTGTGTGTGCGTGCTTAGGTGGTTTTACACACAGGTGTGTTCATGATGGAATGTGTGTTTGTTTGGCGTGATGAAGCTGTGTGTTTGTGTGTGTGTGTGTGGTGCTAAAAGCCTGTATGCTTCAACCAGTACTGTGCAGTGCAGATAGAACCTCATGTTGTTTAGTTGGCTAAATTTTGTTTTGGGTGAGCACAACATTTATTTTGTTTGTGTGTGGATTACATTTATAGGAATGCGTGGAGGGTGCAGAGAGACGCTTTTTGTGTTATGTATTTTTTGGCATTTTGGGTTTTACAACCCAGACCTCCACATTATGAATAAATTATGATCTCAGTCATGTCACTGCACACACAAAAAAATAAAATAAATATTTATTTAAATATTTTTTTATAATAGTGTATTAATTTATAAAAAAAGAAAATAAATTGGTAACACTTTATTATGTCTCTTAATTAATTGCATATTAGCATGCATCTTACTAGAATATTAGCCATTTATTAGTAGTAATTAAGCACATATTAATGCCTTATACATGACCTTATTCTACATCCCTAATCCTACCCAATACCTAAATTTAACAACTACATTACTAACTATTAATAAGCAGCAAATTATGAATTTATTGAGGGAAAAGTCATAGTTAATAGTGAATAAGCGTTCCCTATACTGAACTGTTACCAAAAAACTCAGCAAGGATGCATAAAATTGATCAAAATTATAATGTAATTGATAAATGTACCAGTGAGCGTACATACTTTTACATTGTTGCACAATTTTCAAAATAACACTTTCTTTTTGAATTTCAAATCATCAAAGATTCCTGAATTTAAAAAAAGTGTCACAGCTTTCAGAAAAAAATATTAATTAACATTAATATTAAGATTTTTTGTTAAACACCACTGTAGAATATTTTAATGATTTCTGAAGGATCATGTGACACTGAAAGATCATGTGACTCTGATTTCTGTCAAATAATTGATATTTTTTAAAATAATACAATGTTTCTATTTTTGATAGCAGAATTATTATTATTATTTGCATTGACATTTGTTGAGCTATATTTATAGACACATTCAAAACAGTAGTTTGTAATTGTACTTTTTTTTTTCCATTTTTGATTTTTTGTATTCTTCAGGAAATATTACAATTATTGTCTTTCCGAAGAGCATGTGCTTAGTATTAACACCTCATTTAAAGGTTACACAGCTCCTCTGCTCTTAAAGTCCTTAAAATCATTGAATTTCTCCTTTTCTCTCTCCCTCACTCCCTTGAGCTCTCAAAGTGATGAAACGCAGATGGGGCTTCGGCCGAAAGTTGCATACTGCGCATAAACAGCATATTTAATTAGACCGTAGACACGCTCTAAATCAAATTACTCTCCGACTGACAGGAACACTTACATTAACATCATTCCCGAGCAGAGCCGCAGCCAAAATTTAAATTAGTAACAGATAATTAGGATAAGAGCGGGAACTTAGGTTGACGTTCCAGTGCGTAATTGGAATGCAAGAGAAACATACTGCTTTAGCTAATTAGCTGTAGCAGGAGGAAACGCTCAGAGGTCAAGGTAGTGAGAGACCCTTCAAATAAAAGCGGAAGGCAGCAGAAGAGATATTGTGAGGTTGTGAAAGAAAGAGGTTCCCAGAGAGCAAAGCCCAGAGCGTCACCATCTGAATCACCTTCCAGACCAAGGATTTCAGGGGATCTGTTTGTGCCGGAAAGGAAAACACGTATGGCAGGACACGTCTAAATGCACTCAACCCTTAATTACTGTACTGTACACTGTAAAAAATGTACCGTAGAAGTTACAGTATGTTACTGGCAAAAAAGTTACCAATAAAATCTTGTAAAAATGATGTTAATTGCTGTAACATGGATTACAGTATAATACTGAAAAGCAAATTGCAGTTAATTGCTGTATGTGAAATACAGTAATTTGTAGTATTTTTACAGTAACATTGAATTAAACTTGTAGTTTATTTTACAGCAATATTTTGTAATCTCACTAAAGTACAATATTTACCTGGCAACAAAATTTGCCAATAAAAACCTGTAAATACCTCTAAATCCAAGATGATGTTGTAATAATTTAACAATGAAAATGCTGCAAAGAATAATTTTAACAGTAAACTGTAAAATACTGATTTAAATGCATTATCGTGAGAACTATCTTAATACATTTACACATTAATAAAAACCAAGTCAAAGATGTTGCAAATAAATATTTATTAAAACTGGCAGAAAGACATTGCAAGGCTTTTACTGGTAAAAATTAAAAATGTCAACTTTCAACAGTTAAAATCACATCATAAAAATAATAAGCATAGCATCACAAAATAACTACAAATACCTGTTATATCACACAAAATAAGCCATATTCTGAGTAGAACATTAACTTTCTATAACAAAAATTAAGGTCAATCAACAGAATTTGTATAATTTTGGTTAAAAGTGTGAGAGAAACTGCACTTTACACTTTATTTCCGTAGTCCACCTTTGACTTTGCAACTAAATGTCAACAAAATCTCTTTAAATTTCAACTATATGTCAAATAACTTTCATTATAGTATTAGTCGACTGTTAGGGTTAGGATTAGTAGTTGCAAAATCACTTATAGTCAGTAAAATATCTGTTGGGGTCCATCAAAATAAAGTGTTAGCCGATATTAAGCAGACAATCTACTTGTAACGTAGTGAACAAGACGTGAGACGTGCGGATCCATGTGCAAGCTTTTATTTTTTATTGCATGCAAAACAGTGTTAATATTGTGTATTACTTTATATTACATTTATCTCTCAACACATTGTTAACATCAAATACTAGTTGTATGAGCAGTTAAGGCTGGTTCATGATATACCAGTGTTATGATTTTGTATCATTTTTGTATTCTATTTCTCTCACATCACATTCACAACCAATAACAGAACCAAATGTAAAACAAAGACAACAACATTTGATCATATTACTTGTTTAAAAACTGGAAAAGTATATGTATGCAATGCTTGTATGTATGGTTTTTTTTTTTCTTCAATTTTCAAAGTCAATTTTTTTCACCAAGGATGCATTGAATCAAAAGTGACAGTAAATGGCATACATGTTATACTGAACAAAATCAATATATAAATGCAATCAGGATGATTCAGTGAGTAAAAGTTGTTCAAATATTTGAAATTGGGTTGTGAAATACTAGTGTCATTATTTTTTTTGTATTATTGTTATTATATTCGGCTCTCATTTCTTCCAGACTATCATGCAAACCATTTAGTTCCATTACTTTTTTTTTTCAAAACTGGTTCTTACACATAATTCCAAGTTTTGTCAAGGTATTACAATCTAATTCAATCACCATGTTGTGATAACAGCACAGAACTTGTATGTAATAGTACTGAAATGTGTGTTTTTCTTTGTCATTCCCCAAAGGCATTTATGATTCATTTACACGGCTATACTGTAGTAAAGCGGTAAGCGTGTTTGTTTATATGGAGAGTTATGGGAAATAGAACAGGCACCAGGGACTGCAGAAAAGTGACGTGTGTGAAACTGATGTAGCTACGCACAAGGGGTTATCTAGACACCATATGGTGAGACTGCATGACTCTGCCACTTTCACATCTGTCATGTGTGGACCTTGATTCGGTCTGTTGGGAGCAGAGCTGACCAGGTGCTTTCAGGACCCGGACTTCCTGGAAAACCAGGTTAAATGTGTCAACACTGCCAACACTACAAGGACAAACATGCTTGAGCACTATGAAATCACAGTAAAGCAGAAAACAGCATCTCACGTCTGCATAGAGCAAAACACACATTTCACTCATCGCTCTTTGAAAATGAGTCATTATAGAACAATTGGATTTTGTGATATAATTGTGAAAAGTTCATTAACCTTCCTCAATAGTCCTTCAGTGAGGGCATTTTTACCACGCTGGACGTCTTCCAAGTAACTGCTGGATACAAACATAATGCCGATGGGACTGATCCAAACAAAGGCCTTGGCAGCTGAGCGCAAACAAGAGTTAGTTTTTTTCTGAAACACTGATTCTGAGGTCCTTGATCACGATGTCCTCAGCTATTAATTCTTTAGCATCTTCATGGTTTATTACTTTGCATTAATGGTGGAATAGAAAAAAAATGCCAATGAATGTTTTGACAGTTGAAGCTGAACATTAAAAGACGTTCACACGTCTCATTCAGTGTGAAACAGCGCAGTGCTTGAATTTTATGCTGAGTTGTTTAGCAACAGACATCCAATCATAAACTGAACAATGCTGGCCTCATTAAATATTCATGTGCTTTGTGCAGACGCTTTCACACAGTGTGTTTAGTTTCAGCACCTGGGGAAAACAGTTCAAATGATATGTGAAACTTTTAATAACGTAAGCCAGAAGCACATTTATGGCAGTGTAAGTAACCTGTATGTTTGACTTTATCTCGTTCAATATAGAGAGTATCGCAAGTAGGATATTGGTAAATAATCAGATACCCTGATTGTAAATGTATTTTTATGTATGTATGCATGTATGTATTTATTTATTTTTCTGGAGACTTCTGTAGTCCAGTAATAATAATAATAATAATAATAATAATGCTTATTATTATTATTATTATTATTATTATTATTAAGTGCCTGTTTGTTTGTGTGTGTGTGTGTGTGTGTACATTTAATAAAACAATAAGTCATAACACTTTAGTACTTTAGTATTAAATAGTTTCATGCCTATTATTTATACATATTGGCTGTTTATTAGTACTTATGAAGCACATATTGTGCATTACCATATTCTACATCCCTAATAAATTTAACAACTACCTTACTAACTATTAATAAGCAGCACATTAGAAGGTAATTGAGGGAAAAGTCCTATTTAATGGTTTGTTAATAGTGAGAATTGGACCTTAAAATAAAGTGTGTACTAAAATGGAAAATAAAGTGTGACCTAAAAGTGAAGTTAAAGGTTAAAGTAAATGTGTGTGTGTTTGTATGTGTTTGTTTGTTTAAAATAAACTATCACAGTTACCTTGACTAAAGTGAAATAACTAGCAGTCAAAATTTAACTGTAAACAGTCACAATACGATTACAAATGTCCAGAAATATTGTTTTCTGCTGTACGCTTTCAACAGCAGAGAGCTATTTCTCGACATTCTTCGACCCAGCTCTCATTATACATTGATTTGTAGACCCAATCGTTTTTGCTGACTAATTCAAGTGCTTAGATGAACTGGTAAGATCTTTCATTTTAAAACTTCATTCCTTCATTTATCAGCTGCTGTCAGGTCTGGGGTTTTGTAGGTCAGTGGGTAAATGCTTGAATCAGCGAGTGCATGTTAAATATGACTTGTTGCTCTAGCGGTAATGTTTTGGCTTTGATAATGAGGTCGTCTGGGGTCTCATTCATCCGGGCCAGAATCGCAGCTGTACCGCTGTCTGATTATAGAAGTGATGGGAACAAAACTGACCACAGTAAAACAGGTTGGCGACTCATCACACCTACTATTTCCACTGTAAATCGCATCCATGCACTTTTGAAAGGCTAATCGGTAACATTCAAACATCAATTACATTTGTTTCTATTAGAAACTTGACTTGTACAAGCCAGAAGCGATTTATTCCAGCCACTTTATTGGCTAGCAAATGTAGATTTAGTGGAGATGATGTGCTTTAATTCCTCTCATTCACTTGCCTTATTTTCTCTCCCCTCCCTCCTGTGGTCTCTACCTCCCTCATTTGTTAGAGCCAGGCCTGGAGCTTATTAATTTGCACAGGAGGGGACTGGCTAGAGCGCTAACAGTGTTTGCTGGAGGGCATGGTGGGTAGCAGGCTGAATGATTTGCGAGCTCAGATTAATAATCTCAGTCCCGGCGGGATTACGCGGCTCCCTCTCCGGTGACATTCCGAACCGGGCCTCTTTTATGCCTGGGTGGTCATATTTGGAGAGTGTCCTGGGGAACCGTTTTTATCCTCTTCTTCTTCTCCTGCCCCGTCACGCCTGTGCAAGCATCTGAGGGATGTTGTGATCTGCATGGTAATTAGGCGTCTTTGTTGCACCGAGGCGGTGGCGGCGGTGGGAAAGGTGTTTGTGTATGCCAGGACCAGCAGTTCGAGGGACTCCAGCCGTCTGGAGCAGGACTGGAATCCATTCAGAGCTCAGTTCAGTCACATTTTTACATTCAGTGCTTATAAATTCCAGTTAGGTTTTTTTTTTTTTTTCAAGTGATACAATGGAATTCTAGATGTAGAATAAAATTTAAATCAAATGCTGCTGTAATTTTTTTCAACTATACATTAGCCATGAACATATTAGCATAAACTCAATATATTAAGTATTTCTAATATTTGTATTAATTGTTATTAGATTATTATTGCTAATGATTAACAACTACTACTACTACTACTATTAATAATAATATAAATATTATTACTAATAATCTCTGAATTATTATTGATAATACACAGATTATTATTATTATTATTACTATTCACTCAACATATAGGGCAATTAGGGTAAGATAAAAAAAATGAATTACTAATTATATAAAATATAATAAATATATATAAAAAGTGTTTGAAATACCACCTGTAGAAATGTGTATAAATTGTATAGACCATCTAACCCTATAAACCTAATAATAATAATAATAATAATAATAATTATTATTATTATTATTATTATAAACGTACACTATTAATAATAGTAGGTCCTAAATCATATTATTTAGTTAATATAAATAAATAATAAAAGTTAATACTGTATTATAAACAAGATCATATAAATTTTACAGATGTTTTAGACTTTATTTATTTATTTAATCTTTTATTTATTTATGTTTTCACATTGCCCATTTTATCTTTGTGTTGGACTAGTTAAATTCCTCTTTTGTTTAAATATTGAATTCTTTCTTTCTGAATTTTCCCCATCCCTTGTCTGGAGATGTGAGTGCAAATCCTTGAGTCAGCATACATTGTTCTAAATATATTTCTCACGATCAGGATTCACTCTGCTGGGCAGTAGATTTATTTTCAGTCGCTCTTTTTTATAACATCCCCAAAGTATTGTTTTGTGTAATTGAACTGTGTCAGATTTAACAGCATCAAGTTCATCTTGATAGCAGCTCTTATGAGATGATTCATCAAATAGTATGCTATCATTATCATCTCAGTGCGTGTAATACTCTGATAGCATGTAATCTGCTAACCTATGGCAGCTCGGGCGCCCGTTCCAGCGTTATGGTGATGGGTCCCAAGGGTCACGGTGGAGAGCCCGGTCCCTGAGGCCGGCTGAGGTGCACACACGCCTTCCCCAGGTCTCTGAGCTGATGTTTAGCCTCGTGGCTAGTGTCAGGCTAAGCACTGGTGGCAGGGGATTGTGCGACGCTCAGTGGGAGGATGCCAAACTGTCAACACACGTTAACATCCTGACTGCCGCCGCACCGGCAGCTTCCCAGCGCACGAGATCCAGTCAGGCCTGCTGAAGTGAGCATCGGAAGCAGAGACTCACACACACACACAAACACACACTCAAAACGCCACAGTGAGTTCACACAAAGACCACAAAACAGCCCAAAGCAACATATCTGCAAGGTTATAGATGTTCTCTGAAAGCTTTCTTGAGCAAAGAAAAAAAAAGCAATCTGATGCCAGTGTTCTTGGTTTTCTTGGATCAGAAATAGCTTTCATCTGAATAGCAAGAATGTTTTATTTTTTATTTAATTGATTTTTTTTTATTAGACGGCACTCTTATTGTTCATGACCAAAGTTTATTTAATGTGTCTTAGTAGAGTTTTCTAAGACTAGCATCACTAAGTTTTAAGCATTAAACTTTGGCATGTAACTTGTGTGCTAAAGATGTGAATAAAACCTCAAATCCTGTGTTTTTGATAAAGTTATGGCTTTCTAATCCAGGGGTTTTCAAACTGGGCTTCAAGGACCACCAAAGTGCCTCAAGGGGGTTTAAATTAAATTTAGAAAGAAACAACAAAAGACTTTTATTTTCCTTTCTTTTTTTTTTCTTTTTTTTGACTGTCAAAGTTAACATTAAAATGTGTTAAAACTTATAATATCAAATATGTTAAAGACAATATTTTAAACACATTTACTGTTTCATTCTACTTTCTAATGAGCAAAAACAAGAGATTAATCACAGTTATTATATTCGTTGGCCAGTCACGTTTAGCAGTAGGAAATGATGCCAAATCTGCATTTAGTTTTGTTAAAAAATAAATAAATAAAATAAAAAAATCTAAAAGTTTATACATAACTTTTTTTTAGTGGGTAGAAAAAGATACACTGTCAACTTGAAACACATGTTTTCCTGGTAATATGTCAGTAATTTGCTTCATTTTAGAATGACACTATAAGATCCAATTATTTGATTTTAGAAAAGTGTCTGTAAAGTTTGCATGTGCGTTGATTCAGGAAGTGTGCTACCAGGATGGTGTGTCCATTATAACATAAGCCAGTAATCCATTATAACATAAGCCAGTAATCAATCCATGATCTTTATTTTCAGGCTGCGGCATTGGAACCAACTATGGAGTTGTATGATTTTAAGTCAGGAACACATCAACTCTACAGAAAATCTCTCTCCATGAGAGTAGGAAAATGGAAGACTGCTGGTACAAACACACATCAAACAAAGGCAGCCAAACATTCATTCAGTGCACCTGAGGAGACTTAGCTCCACGCATGGATAACTATGTCATTTGACCTCATTTGAATTATCAACAGTGTCCCTACACTTAGCATACAGCTCAATAAATTTAATTAGAATACTTAAACAATATAGGCTACTACTAATCAAATGAATTCATTATCAACAAAATTAAGTTTTGTTGTTCACAAGTTGCAGCTGAATTGTTATTTATTTATTTATTTATTTTAATTTAATGTAATTCTCAAAAGTGGCATAATTACATTTACACTGCAATTACAATTTATTTCAAAATAGATGTTAATGTCATTTAAAAAAATGTATTTATGTCATTTAATTTTATGTATTTATTTGTATTATTATATTTAGAAATATATAATTTATAATATAGTAGTAGTAGTAGTATTCATTTTTATTTTATTTTATTTATTTATTTTAGCAGGTCATTGAATCACCAACTTATACGATTCATTCAAAAGGTGGATTCTGTTATTAACAAAACAGAACAATGATGCTCTGAGATGTGCTGTGGCTTTGTTTGTAACTATTTTCATTGGCAAAGCAGGTCAAAAACAATATTGTGTTTAAAATGTAGCCCATAATATCACATTTTTGTTTTCTAAACGGTTGTGAACACCCCTAAAAAGGACCTCGTATTGTCCCTGTTTGCATCACATAACCAGCTCTATATGTATAGACATAGTATGAGATAGAAAACTTGCTTGGTTGCTCACCTGGTATGCAGAGCAATACTGTTGCACCCTTGCAATACTGTATGCTAAAAAATAAATAAATCAATAAATCAAAAGTTAAACAACTACTCACAGCACTGTATGCTTCTAGCAGTGAGTTTTGTGCAAGCAAGCACTACTTCTTTTAGAAAATCTAAAAATCAAGTTCTCTTGTATCTGACAAGAGATTGTGACATGTTTGAGGAACTGTCCTTCTGTCACTCATATTCAGCAGAAGCGGTATGACGTGGTTTGCCGCTCTCTTGGCAGTTGCTCAACGGAAGACAAACTTGTGAAATGAGAGTGACATCCTTCCTGTTAGAGTTAAGAATTGGGTGAGAAGCGTGTTTACTTTGAATCGGTGGTGACTTACCAATCTGCCTTGACTGAAATTGCAAACGAGGTGTGGAAAACAGGTTGGATGTGTGAAAACCAGCCCTCGGAATATGCGATATTGAAAACAGACACGTGTCTTCCAGCCAGGCACTGACGAGTGGGTGGGAATGTTGACAAAGAAATAAAAAAAATTTTAATTAAAAAATAGCCAATTAGAAAGTATTTTAGTCTAATAAACTGCCTGATAATGGAACTGCTGTGAAAAGCATATTTGGCAAAGGCCATGAGAAATTGAAGCAAAGCTGGATAATTGGTGGAACAAGCACATTACGGAGCCAGTCAGAACAAGGATAGTCTCTGCATTTCTCTTTTAATTTTATTGAAGTAAAAAGGAATTTTAAAAGAAAAGAAAAAAAAAAGCACTTAAAGAAATGTAATACCAGGAACATGTATTGAAGTTGACAGGACTGAATGCAGCAGGAAGCAGAGGCTTGCCTTTCAAGACAAGCTGATTTTTTGCCACATTGCATGCTTCATTCATTGACATGATTCTCAAAGGATTTCCTCATGGAGATGTGATTTTTCTTTGCAAGGCATCTGTTGCCTCGCAAGCGCTCTTTGGATTTAAAGATGACTAAATGTTGTTTAGGGGTGCTTTTCCATGATTTTGAATTCGGTTTGACCTATTCCATGTAAGTTTATCTCACATTTGAATGTAGATGGACCTTCTCAAGGCTTCGAGAAAGTCCACAAATTGGCTTATACACTAACTGAATATTTGTTATTATCTTAGTGTTAACTAATTAAATTATTTTAATTAAATGTTATATTTCGTAAGTGTTGGTACAAGTGCTTAATTACATTTATTTATTTATTTATTTATTTGTTTGTTTGTTTGTTTGTTTGTTCATTTAAACTTTGTGATTGTCCATCTAACTAAAGAACGTCTTAGGTTATGTATGAAACCCCAGTCCCTCGAGGGAACGAGACGCTGCCTCCGAAAACGCTAGGGGAACTCCTTCAGCGTAACCGGCTCTGAATACAAGTGGAATCTGTCCAATGGATGGACGAGACGTCACGGGCAAGGTGACGTAATGACCAGTTGGTACAAAAGCACCTCAGCACGTCAGCCTCTGGAATGAAGCAAACGCTGACAGGGATGCCGGAAGTGTGGCATCGAGACTAAGCGTCTCGTTCCCTCGAGGAACTGGGGTTACATACATAACCTAAGACGTTCCTTTTCAGAAACTCAAGCTGCGTCCGAAGACGCTAGGGGAACGAGATATCCATGCTGCCAGACTTCCCAGTCCCTGCCCAGTGTGTATCCCTGCTGAGCACATCTAGGGCGAGAGCACGGAAGAGCCTGGATTGACCCGCATGTCCAGTCAATTGAACCTGACAAAGGTCAGGGGTGTAGACCATCCCGCAGCGTTGCAGATATCCTGTATTGGGAGGAAGGCCTTGGAGGCCGCCACACTCCTAGTGTAATGAGGCTTGACTCCCATCGGCAAGTGGAGGTCAGAGAACTCGTAGGCAATGTTGATGGCATCCACAATCCACCGACTGAGGGTCTGCTTGGAAGAGGTCTGCTAGACCTCTCTTAGGGGAACCATAGCAAATCCGCAGTTGGTCCGCCCTTCTCCACAGCGCAGCTCTGTGGACGTGCTCACACCGGAAAACATACAGTTAAGCATTTGCTGGCCAGGCTCCCAAAAGGGAGGAAGACTGAAGGCCAGCAGTACGACAGGCTGTGGTGTGACAGAAAGAACTTTGGGGACGTACCCTGCACGAGGGTACAAAAGGCTTTGGCCATGCCGGGCGCAAAGTCCAAGTGAGTAGGGGCCACTGACAGGGCCTGAAGATCCCCAACTCTCTTCAGAGAAGAAATCGCTAGAAGAAACACAGTCTTCAGGGTGAGATGGCGATCAGAGATGGGACCACACAAGGATCTGGTGTGCCGGCCTGTACAGTGGGCGTGACCGCAGACCTCCTTGGTGGTTGATATAAGAGACCACCGCTGTGTTGTCGGTGCGCACCAACACATGGTGATCTCTTAGGTCTGGGAGAAATTGTGTCAGAGCCTGAAACACGACCAGAATCTCCAGCCGGTTGATGTGCCAAGCGAGATGATGACCCCTCCACAGACCGCGGGCAGGGTGGCCACTCATGACCGCTCCCCAACTGCTGAGAGACGCGTCCGTCGCTAACATTACGCGGCGACACGCCCTGAGACAAGAACCAAGGTTGTCTCCACATGTCTAAGGCACGTAGGCACCACCGCGTTACCTTGATCATGCGAAGCGGGTTTCCCCTCGGGGAGAACCCCTTGGTCTTGAGCCACCACTGTAGGGGTCTCATGTACAGCAGGCCAAGAGGTATCACGTTGGACACAGCTGCCATCAGACCCAGCAGTCTCTGAAACTGCTTGACAGTGAGTGACTGGCCTTCTTTCACTCTCCTGACTTCCGTGAGTATCGACTCGATCCGAGCAGGGGACATACAGTATGTGCCTGAATTGTGGTCGAATCCCACACCACACCAAGATAGTTGTTGTCTGTGATGGAGAAAGCACACTCTTCTTGGCGTTCAGCCTTAACCCCAACACTTTCATGTGATCGAGAACAACATCTCGATATTGAGCCGCCACCCGCTCTGATTGAGCGAGAATCAACCAATCGTCGATGCAACTGAGTATGCGGATGCCTCGTAACCGCAACAGTACTAACGCGGCGTCCACAAACTTCGTAAAAGTGCGGGATGAGAGTGCTAGGCCGAAGGGAAGAACCCGATACTGGTAGGCTATGCCCCCGAAAGCAAACCTCAGGAACTTCCTGTGAGTAAGAAGGATGGAGACATGGAAGTATGCGTATTTTAGATCAATCGCGACAAACCAGTCCTCGGACCTGATTTGAGACACGACCTGTTTGAGTGTAAGCATCTTGAACTTCAGTCTGCTGACTGAACGGTTCAATTGACGCAAATCTAAAATGGGACGCAAACCTCCATCCTTCTTTGGAACTATGAAGTACCGGCTGTAGAACCCGGACTCTCTTTCGTGAGGAGGAACCACCTCGATGGCCTCCTTCCTTAAGAGAGTATCTACTTCTCGTTCCATTACCAGAGCCTGCTCGGGGTCCACCAGAGTGGAATCCACCCCATTGAATCGAGGCGGAAGAGAACCGAACTGGATTCTGTAGCCCAGGGGTTCTCAAAGTCTACATTCAAAGGTCCAAATCTGAATTTTCATCAGTGTCAAAGGTCCGGAACAATTGGTTATTACAAAACGTGTTTTTAATAAACATACATAACATATAACAAATAAACACTCATTTAAAAAAAAAAGGTTCCCTTTGCATTCAAAATACTTTAATAACAAGTGCAAAAGTGGCAAAACAATTCATTTAAGTGTCAGCAGTAGAAGTCGACCTATATTTTTTTTTCTCTGGCCAATGCCGATATTTAGAAATCAGGGCAGCCTATGGCCGATATATGATGCTGATTTTTTGGGTCGATTTTCTCTTTTTTTCCCTTTATATCAAAAGAGAGTTTGCGTAAATGGTTATTGCAGGGCACAATATAGTAATAGTAGTATTAGTAGCCTAATTCATAGTAATAATACATGGCTCAAAACTTAAGCACCTTCTCAAAACAGTTCTGAAGCATGCTTTTTTGTTTATGTTTGCTGACAGACACCAGTGTTTCCCGCAGACTAGCAAATGCAAGTTGATTCTCTGCCAGCAGGAGGCTCTGTTGGAGCGTGATATATAGCTGTTTCCCCGGTAACGACTGTAATCAAATAAGCACTACTTTATCAGCCATTACAGGAAAGACCAAATGAAAATTGACATCAAAGCTTTTCTGAAGAAAACGGACGGTTCTTTTAAAAGATACATTCAACACCGCGCAGCATTTTATTTTTGAAACGCGCAGTGCTCAGTTTATTCAACGAACTTGCCTATAAGCCTTTTGGAAAATCTATTTGTAGCGGTCAGTTTTGATATTGTGACAAGCCGCCACAAATAAATGTATACACTGGGCACTGCTATAAGACAAATTGCCCTAATATAAGTGATAGCAAAACAAAACTAAAAAATTAAAATATTAGCGGTGAAATGTCGCCCGATTATGTCAAACGTCATACGCTCACTGGATGTCATTAAGACAACAAATGTCATAGGAAAAGTTTCAATATCTCGCCTGCAATTTCGGACCTTCTCCAAAAGACATAAAAAAATAAGAATAAATAAACAAATGATTTACAAGTTTAACGTGCGTTTATCAAAGTAGGAAATATAATTAGTGTTCTTGAAATATGAAATAGAAGCGGGTCCGGATTGAATTCCCTCCGGGTCCGGATCTGGACCGGAGTCCGGACTTTGAGAAGCACTGCTGTAGCCTCTCTCTATAGTGCGCAGGAGTCAAGTCAAGTCAAGTCAATATTATTTGTATAGCGATTTTAAGAATGCAAATTGTATCAAAGCAGCTTTACATCGGCTTGATATAAAGCTGGGTGGCTTTATATCAGCTTTACAGTATTTAGTCGGGGAAATAGTTTGTCGAAATAGTGTCATTCTCCTCTGGCCAAACAAAATCAGCAGATATAGGCTAAAGCAGAATCAGATTGTGGAAAGGACTCATCTGGTTCCTGTGCTCTTGTCCCGATGGCCGTCTTGGAGACAGGGTCTTCACTGGGGATCAGTCTCTGGGGCTCATCTAGGTGTCCTGGCTGTAGAGGTCATCTCTAGGTGCTGATCCACCATCTGATCTGGATACAGTCTGGATCTGGGTGGCTACGGTGACCTCAGAATAAGAAAGAAAGAGACTAATATTAGCGTAGATGCCATTCTTCTAACAATGTAACAAGTACATCGGGTGTTTTGGAAAGTGTTCCCAGTTCCGGTTGACCTAATTAATGCAGCCTAACAATCCTTTAACGGATTTGAATTATAGAAATGTGATAGTGTATTATGTCATGTGTAATCCAGGTTAAAGAGATGGGTCTTTAATCTAGATTTAAACTGATAGAGTGTGTCTGCTTCCCAAACAGTGTTAGGTAGATTGTTCCACAAACACATAAAGCACCATAAAGTTTTCATGCACTATATTTCAAGTGTTCTGAAGCCATTACATAGTTTAATGTGAGGTATAAATTAATATTTAAGTCAAGTTCACGTAAACACTTCTCTCCGCTCCATTCAGCGTTCAAACTGCGTGCTGCGTTCAGTTACTACAGTCAAGACGATAAAACTCTCTCCACTGTTCCTATTATAACGTTACTTGATCTGTAAATAAAGTTCAATGGTTTTGCATAAAAGGATTTTATCTAGCTAGAGTTAAATGCTGTTTCTAAATCGTGTAACCTTCAACCGGGTGTCTGTTAGATCTCAACACTGTTGTAAAGAGCCCTATGAATGGTTCTTCACGAGCACAGTAACTGAAGTTTAAAACGGTTAAAAGAAAAGGCTCAATAAACTGTCGCTCAGATTTAATACACTAAGCATTAATATCTCTTTCCTTTGTGCTTTGAACTTCTCTATGCGGACTCCGGGGCCCTGTGCCTGCGCTGTATTGGAGCCTTTCATATTATAATATTTTTGCGCAATGAAAGATTATTAATAGCCTTTCTTGTTCGTCTCATCTGTCATATGGTGATGCCTCATTACTTTGTAGTACATTTAAAAGAAATGTATTTTAATATTACAGTATATATATATTTATATATAAATATATTGTTTTCCATGAATATATTTTACAACAATACAAAGAGCAATATATAATTTTTTCCAGATTTAGTTATACATTTATTCACTTGAATTTCTTTGTTCCCCAATATATTTTTTTCACAAATTTTTGATTTTATAAAATTATTGTGCACTCATGATTTTTCTAGAGTAACTTCTGCTACTGAATTATAATTTATAAAAGTATTTTTGCCATAGATTATAATTACATATTCATTCATTTGTTGTTTTCTTTGCAGTAACGTTGTCTCTATTTAGTAGATTGTGTGTAAACCACAAAAGACTGATGAGCAGGTCAACACACATTGAGGTATAGAAATTCTACACTGATTTAAAAAAAAAACTGCGCTGGTATAGGATCGGTATCGGCAGATACTCAGAATTTTTTTAATCGGATCGGATCGGTATCGGTTCTGAAAAAGTGATATAAAGTGTCCATGTGATTGTAGACATTTTTTTTTTTTAATCAGTCAATCTATCAATCAATCAATCAAACAAACAAAAAACAAACAAAAAAAACATATATGCTTGTTATATATAATCATGTTTGTTATATATAATGTATAATATATAATCACCCCCCCCCCCCCCAGTGTAGTGTAACTATTTATTTATTTATTAATTTTAAAGTCTGTCAAACTACTGTACTTACTAATAATATTTTCTTTCCTAATGAATTATTTTAATGAGGCTTTTTCTTAATTATTATTTCAGGGCAGCTGTTCAGGGCAGACTGACATTTACAAACAAACAAACAAACAAACAAAAAACTTCTAAAGATATGATAATGTCGACATGAGTCGACATGACCAAAATATACATCTCAAAGTATTCAGCAGTGTCAGCCCTGCATCTGCGAGGCGAATATCGAAGAATTTCGATCTAAGGGATAAATGTGTATGTTCAATCATTCAAACGTTGCACTTATTGAATATCACCCCTTGTAGCTTGCTTTTTAATACAGTGCATATAGCAGCACTGAATAGCAGATGTTAAGGTGTCTACAAAAGGGAGACGCTGTCGAGAGACGTGTTGAATATTGAATGGGTTTCTCGAGGCTGTGTCTTCTAGCAGTAGGGGCCCTTGAAGAAACTTGAAAGAGATTGCATTACATTATCCAAGTGTAGAACTGGTTTTGTCAACACATCTAGAGGCTACCCCTCGTGGCCTAGCCTGTGTGAAGGTGCCTCCTTAACAACTGCATTTGGTCTGGTCACACTAAATCATGTATGATAGGATAGGTTGGAGTGAAGGCGAGAAGCCAGAGAGCGTGAACTGGCTTTCTTTCTCTCTCTCGCTGTCTGTCTTCTCAGCTCAAAGACTCCATTACACATGACAGATCAAAGACTCTCTGACAGGCTTCCAGAGACACACATCTCCATTTGCGTGGCAAACAAACCCGCCTCACAATTTTACCCCTTCGTGTTTTATGTATTTGAATTTTTTTTTGCTTGATGCTCCCTTTCAGTAATTTTATTTTGCTACGTTCACACAGCAGCCGAATACGGTTGTCTGTCCTGTTTTATAGAGCTAAATGTGGTTGTGTTCACCAACAGTTTAGTTATGAACAAGAGTCACAACCAAATTCTCTGACGTCACTTAAAAAAAAAAAAATCTGTTAATCGAGATTTAATGGATGAACTCAACTAGACTCAAAAACAGTTTTGTTTTGTTTTGTCTTGTGTTTTGTTTGTTTTGTCTTGTGTTCTGTGTTTGTGTGTGTTGTCTTGTTTGTTTGTTTTGTGCTTTTATTTTGTTATGTCATGCTTTCCTGTGTTGTGTTTTGTATTGTTTGTTTTGTGTTCTGTTTTTGTTATGTGTTTTTGTTTTGTCTTGTTTTGTGCTGTCTTGTGTTTTGTGTTCTGTGTGCTGTCTTGTGTTGTTTTGTTGTGTCTTGTTTTGTTTTTGTTTTGTCATCTTGTGCTGTCTTGTGTTTTTGCTTTGTCTTGTGTTTTGTTTTGTCTTGTCTTGTCTTGTGTTTGTGTGTTGTCTTGTTTGTTTGTTTTTTTGTTCTGTCTTGTGCTGTCTTGTGTTGTGTTTTTTTGTGTATTTTGTATTGTTTGTTTTGTTTTTGTTTTGTCTTGTGTTTTCTTTTTTTGAGTGTGTTATTGTTTTGTTTTTTGTTTGGTTTTGCATTTAATGTTATGGAAATTGGATTGCTTTTTTTTGTATGGATGGAAATTAAATTTAATTAAATTATTCTACTTCTGATTCCAATGAATGATTCGGGCTCCTTAATGTGTGTGTGTGTGTGTGTGTGTGTGTACCTGATATTCCTTACATTATGCGGACCAAATATCCCCACGAGCTTAGTAATACCAGTACATTTTGACCTTGTGGCAACATTTTTTTGGTCCCCATGAGGAAAACAGCTTATAAATCATATAAAATTTGCATGTGTTTGTTTATTTATTTATTTATTTTTACTTGTTTGAACTGGTACATTGACTGTGTGATGGTAGCCTTTGAGACAGAGGGTGCTTTCAGAGCAAGGTTTGGTTCTCATGATTGTTGTGGATTTAATATTCCATTCTGCATGTCTCGGGAGCTCTTTTCCTGGCTGCCCTATGGTCTTTTGGATTTGCATATTGGACACCGGCCATTGCTTTTTCTTTTGGCACATCTCCATTTGGCCTCATCCAATCTGCGCTATCCTGCATAGACATGTGCACCCAAATTGACTTGTTTCTCAGAGATTTTGTCTGTCGCTTCTTCTTGTATGACACAATAAGGAAAGATCTTAACTTCTCTCATCTCATCTGCCCACTAGTCTATATCGAGATATGAGTATTTTCACGGGGATGCACGTGCCACCACCCTCAGCTCTGTGTGCCTTTTCCATGTCATCCATCAACTGCCTTTCCTTGTTTATTCCTCAATCCACTGTCAGGTGTTTAGATGGACTTGGCCTGTCTTTCAGCCTCTCTCATTTCACTTTTCAAATCGGCCTATTTACTCCCAGAGCTGCACTCTTCCACATTTTAAACGCTATTTGAGCTCAGCAGAGTGCTTCAGAGCAGTTCCCCACGTCAATACCAGGCTTTTCCCCCCCCTCCCCCCTTTAAGAAAAAGACTAATACATCTTATCTGTTGCTGATGCACAGACACTCTCTGAACAGCTATTTCAGAGAAAAAACGCGCTCCTGACCCTGTAATTGTCACCACATTATTCCCGCGGATCCTCCGATAATTCAAAGGAATAGGTCTGCTCTCTCGCTGAAAAGATTCCGCAGTCGTGCAGAACGACGTGACTGACACCTCCTCCGTTCTCCACAGCCGAGCCGAAAAAAGAATTTTGCAGAAATTAGTGACACTTCCAGTGATCTCTGTATCTGCCAATTAAAAAGTTCTTTTTTTTCCTGTAGGAAGACAGAAAGACATCATGCTAAATTTGTCCTGGAAAAAAAGACACACTGGAGTGATTCACTGTGATTAAAGCTGGCAACGCCGACTAAATCACTCGTTTTTTTTTCACACTTTTCTTTGTTCGGTATGCGTGAGAGTCTCTTTAAAAACATGGGTTTGAAAGAGAAGTAGCTGCATCCAGTTTTCACATTTGAATTTATTCAGACAAAGCATCTTGTACATTCATACGCACATATGCATCCTTCTCAGTCTTGAGTTGGAAAACTTTACAAGTGAACCAAATTTAGTAATTAAAAATGTCAGCTGCTGCACATTAAAAATCATGATAAATATGAAAATTATGATACAAATATGCAGTGTCCATTATAGTGAACAATTGAGATTTATAGATTTATCTCGAAAAGATCAAACAAAAATGCATGCATTTCTTTATTTCATTACATTATGAATATTGCTCATTTCATAGCAGTAGCATTTTATAAAGCTGTATGTAATAATTAAAAAGCATACCTTATTCATATTATATTAATATTAATATTAATGCACATAATTATTTTATTGCACCAAGATTATAATAATATAATATATTCAAATAATATAATATACACAGAAAAAATGTTGCTGCAATTAATTAAAATAATTAAAAATTTGTTGAGATATTAAAATTAAACTAACGTTGTCTAAACTTAAAATTTTAAGTCAAGCACAAACACTTACTTGTTTAAGTTGAAACAGCTCATTACTTATTCCAGTGTTTAATTTTAAATTGTGATTCAACATTAAGTTGCTAACTAATAGCAGCAGTTATGATTTACAGTGTAATATAATATAATATAATACAGATATTGTGTATATTATATATTGTTATTATATTACAATATTTTATATTGTACAATTTTCTTGATGTAAAACTCCAAAATATGTTTATGCAAACACCAACAGGCAATTTTTTTTTTTTTCAAATTACTCAGACATTTATTTTGGTAGCACTGCTTTTTGGCTTTGCAATATTTGACTTTCCAATAATCTTAGCCCAAGAAGCCTTTTTGATCCGTGATGGGATATTGCCAGTCGCACGGAAATCATTTGAAAACCCATTCAATCGCATTGTATCCGCAAGTACTGAGAGGTTCCCTGCTGAAACGTGGAAATAAGATTGCAGCTGGACGGACCCTTTTTCCCATCATTTCCCTGAATACGGCGGGGGGATATGAGGTGTATGGGTGACTCTCTGCATTACTCTTTGGTCCTCTAAATATACACATTACATGATTATGAAAGCTATTTGCCCTCCCCAAAGGCTTTTGCAAACACTTTTAATGTCCAGCCTCTTGCTCACGCACATCAAATTTTACTGTAACTTTTGCAAGCTTTCCAAATTTCGAATTTCGATAAGAGAGAGTGTAACGTTCAGCCGTACTTGAATAAAAATTAGACTTTCTCTGGCTTTAGCAGTGGGAACGAGTCCTCCTTCATATCACTGACATTTTCTGTCAGGCCAGAGGCAATAAGAGTGAGCTTTGCATTCAGAGCGCAGCGCAAAGCACCTTTTAGTGTCACGACTGGAATGGAAATGGGGTTCACCACAGGTAACAGAGAAATGAACTCCCGTGTCAGAGGAATGGGCTCTCTACGCCACACTCTTAATATCAGAGCAGAGCAGGACAATGGCAGAGCAACATCTGATTAGAGCGGCTGAGCTCCAACATTCCGTTTCTATGGGAACAGGATATTATGTGCCGGCCCTGTGCAAACAGGAAGTTTATGTCTGAGAGCTGTGTTTACAATGGCCTGAGCGACTCTGCTGGTCAGGGCAGCATCTTTAAGGATGTTGTTTTTTTTTTTTGTTTGTTTGTTTTTTAAGGTTGAAAGATAGAGAAGGTAGAGATAGAATCCGCTTTTTGGAGTTTATAGAAGTCTTGTGATGATACCAAAGTTTTAATAGCCAGTACCAATGCCAGTAAAATTCCACAGTTCTCACTAGCATAGCAAAAAAAAAAAAAAAAAAATATTTTTTTTTATTTTTTAACCTTCATAAAGTATTCAAAATCTGTTTATGAATGGATGCTTTATAAAACAGTCATTACTTAATATTTTTCATCCAAAGCTACATTGTATCTGATCATCAAGTTCTCATTAATGGGTGGATGAAATTCATTAATTTTCAATGTTTCCATGTTATTACCATGTTTTTACTGCAGTTACCCCCTTTTGATTTATCCAAAATTTGAAAATTAAAAAAAAAAAAATATTATGCAATTTATGAGCATTTTTGTTTTTATGTGTTTTTTTATGAAAGTTATAAGAACATATAATTGTTTTAACTCATTTGGAATTTATATAATTTAATAAAATTATTCTGAATTTATAACCCATGATTGCTCAAAAACAGTCCAAATTTATGAAACCTACATATTTAATTCTAGCAAAACAACATAAATATTACTGTAAAAACTTGTCAAATAAAATAAATATTTAGTTTTTTGTTTTTGTACTTATTTGTTTGTTTGTTTGTTTTGTGGGGGGGGGTTTGCATAAACTTTCACTTTTAGTAAAAAAAAAAAAAAAAACAGTGCAATATTTTGTCAATAGGTGTACAAATTCCTGTTTATCAACAAAACAGGTATATGTGCGATATGGGGATAACAGCTAAATATATTTTGCAAAAGTTTTTGTAACTCCTAATAGTACTCCATAAATAACCAGGTCCAAAATGGCCCAAACATTTTTTTTTTTAGTGGTTATATCTTTTTAATGGTTATACAGTATATATATATATATATATATATATATATATATATATATATATATATGAACTTCAAACACAAGCACATTTTCCTACTACTCAGTATTTCCGGTACTAGAGGACCGTTTATAACTATCATTACGTTTTTAAAATTTAAATATCCACTTGGTACTGAAATAACTTTTTACTTTTGACAGCACTAGTTTATTGTGTAATAAACCCATATATTTATGATGCTAAAGCGTCACTATTTTTACTACTTCTATTGATAGCTAGTTAATAATCTTTTATAGAATTGGTACTTACAGTTTAGCCCAGGAAGCCCCTCTGAACATGATTGTGATATTTCTGGGTTAGCTTTACATCTCATTCACACAGGCACATTGTGGCTCGGCGCTCATGTGGACTGAGTTTCTCCTCAGATCGGCTGACCTTTACAGCGTGAGTGCACCTTATGCAATGCCTGCAGTCGCTCATGTCACCATCCCGACAGACAGCCAGAGGGAAATAACGTCACCCTCAGTGTCCTGAAATTCACTGTCAAACTCCTGAAATATATTCTATGCAGGACATGAACGTAATAACTTCTAAAATAAAATTATATATATAATTGTATTATTATTATTAATATCATTATTTGTGCAACCCAGAGGTTATAAATCATAAATTTTATGATAAAACACACATTTGAAAATAATTGATATTTGTGATGTTGCTTAGTTGAATATCAGGAAGAAAAATCACAAATATACAGTGAATATTTGATATAAATCAGTTTTCTGTCACTGTCACTGAAGCAACAGTTTACAGAGATTCTTGATGATAAAGTTAGTTAAAGTTATTAAACTGTCAACATACTTATAGCTAGCTGCCCTAATAATAACACATGAGTTTAATGTCACAGACATCTGAATGAAACTCGTATAGCTCTTGTATCTGCATATACAGCAGGGACAGCACTCATGCAATGCTGTGGCCAAGCATTTGTGTGTGTGTTCATGATATTTCTGGCCAGTGTGAGAGAATGTAAAGTAGATGTTATTAATGTGATTAATGTCTGGACATGAGTAAACCTCTGCGTTCAAAAGAGATTTGGAAGTGCTTAGAGCTTCATGTGTCCAATCTGTATTCATATGTCTTCATGTCAAAAAAAAAAAAAAAAAATCTTCAAAGATGAACTAGTTAATTCTAGAAAAAAATCTAACATCTATGATTTACTGTGCAATGAATTTGCAATTACAATCACTCTATTGGTCTCTTATGTTGTGCCAATTGCAGTGTATTAGTCAACAGGGGCCTTGCTAGCCCTTAATTAGTATTCTCAGCTTCTGTCTGTTAAGTGTCGGAGAATCATTGTGGTTGCATGCTTACTCACTGACATTTCCATGCCTTATGATGCTCAGATGCAAGCTGGTGATTATCCAATTCCCAGCCTGCGTTTGAGAAGCGTTGGTGTGAGAACCGTGAGCCTCCATTATCCAAGAGCATCCTCTTCTGAGACACTCCATTATGATGACATCTCGCAACTAATCAATCTTCAGAGGTGTGCTGTGGGACCTTTGTTTGAGAATTTCAGCTCTGTCAGGAAGCATTTCGCTCTGTTGCAAAACCTAGTGAGCTGCTGCCTTCTAAGATACCTCGTTTAGGGCAAACACCTTGCCTGTCCCAGACTGAACCCGATCACTCCCATTGTGCCAGTTCATTGAGCCCACATTTATGATGCACAAATAAGATATTTTAGTCGCTATGTTTCCTCTTGTCTATTTAAAGGGGACCTATTATGCTCCTTTTTACAAAATGGAAAATAAGTTTCAGATATCCCCCGAGTGTATATGTGAAGTTTTAGCTCAAAATACCTGACAGATATTTTTTTATAGCTTGTTAAAATTGCCACTTTTAGGGTTTGAGCCCAAATGCGCTGTATTTGAGTATGTTGCTTTAATGCAAATGAGCTAGTGCTCCCGGAGAAGAGGGTGGAGCTTCAAGAGCTCCAGCTCCACATTTGCAGTGCTAGCCTTTGCAAATAAACATTCCACTATTAGTACAAGCCTGTTATCTTTACAGAAAACTTACTCTGCTTAAAAGTCAGTCATCTGATTGTACTGTGCATAATACATTTGCATTTATGAATTACACAGACAGGGAGCACAGCGCGATAAAAAATAACAACATAGCTGGTCTCATGGTGCATGGCATGCTATAACAAACTTTAGAAGTCCCACTTGTGATTATGAGCCCAACAAACTCAAGCGATCGACTCACATTGCATTCATATGCAACTTTTAACCACCACATTCCTATTCACGATCATTCATGGGCAGGATCAGTGAAAACAGACAGAGACAATGGTAGCTTTTGCATCATTAGCCTTACAGAGTGCCAAGAAGCTCTTTAGGAAAGGCAATTTGGAAAACAAACACGTGATACTTACTTTGTCTGGAGCTGACGTTCGCACACGAAGCGTTGGTATTGATCCCTACACGTATTGGGGACTTTACAGATTTTTTCCAGGACATTGCCTTAGACAGTTTAACTTAACAGTATCCTCAGCGGCTCAGATAGAGGGAGTCTATGGAGACTCCTGTGTTCATTAGTGCATCCCAAAACAAAACACTTGAAATGCCTCTTTGGCGCCGACATTGTATATCTCCAGCAGCTACAGCAAGGGCTGTGTCTATGCTTATAGGGCAGCGTCACAAATGGGCGGGACTTTTTCCCCTCCGCCGAAACTGCTCGTTCTGAGACGGTTTATGATTTTTTTAGATTCTAAAAAAATGAGTTGGTGGATTTTTACAATTATAAGCTGGATGTTTTCACACACTGCGGCCACACAACTGTTCAAACACCGTATAAAAGTGATTTTTGCATAATAGGTAACCTTTAAAATAGAACTAATAGATAGTTTATTTATTTATTTATGTATGCATGTATGTATGTATATGTATTTATTTATGCATTAGGCATTCAGTCTTCAGATACCTAATTTCAATATAAATTATAAACTTTGACATTTTTGTATTATTATTGGCTGTAATATCAAAGCCAGCTTGTTATTTTTCTGGTCATCTAATCATATGTATATGCACATATGCAATATATGTAACTTTATCAAATAATTTTGATTTACACAATCATTAAAATTATTACTCTGTCATTTTTGCAACAATGTATTCCAGTTGGATTTTATACTGGAAAGTGTTTCTTGTAATAAAATTGTTCCAAATTGCAATTTATTTTATTTTATTTTGTAATAAAAAAAATAATAATTATGTTTTTATTAAATATATTGTTTAAATGCAAATATATATTAAATATATGTAAAAAAGAGAAATCCAAGGCACTCTTCTTCAAAAATATTTAAAAGCCTTTATTATACTGACTATTTCATGATAGAAAATTTAAAAGACCCGAAGAAGGTGTTTTGCGTCACTACGCGTGGGTTGCTTCCTCTCATGTCTTTTACATTTTCTATTATGAAATAGTCAGTATAATAAAAGCTTTTTAAATATTTTTGAAGAAGAGTGCCTTGGATTTCTCTTTTTTACATCCATTTGAGAGCACCTTCAAATATCTCATTGAACTCCCTGAGCACCCTGGACTTTTGTTGTCTTTCCAATATATTAAATACATTCTTTTTATTTTATTTTATTTTATTTTATTTTATTTTATTTTATTTTATTTTATTTTATTTTATTTTATTTTATTTTATTTTATTTTATTTTATTTTATTAATATTTAATTAAAATAATTTTAAATAAATACATTTAAATTTAATTTAAATGAAATATATTATTTTATTTTATTTTATTTTTAATATACAGTAGTTAAGTCAGCAATGCCAAGCTGTGTCAGTTGTGTGTCGAGTTACCTAAGCACATGTAAATAACGCAATTTGTGTGACATATGGTCTTGCTGTTCCAATCAGTTACTTATGAGCTTCCATTTTATTTACAACACTGCCTTTGCTAGAAGTCAGTATATGTAGACAGCAAGGCAGCGCGCTAGGCTTTTCTGAACATTGTAGGTGACCTTTAATTATATGTTCCCACAAAAGTGAATAATTTACAACCTTGTTTTTTTGGTTTTTGGTCTTTTGTTACAGCTGTTCTTCTTTATCCCTCTCTCTCTCTCTTGCTTTCACACGTTCATTGTAACCTTTTTAATGAGAGATTTCTTATCCATTTCTCCACAGGTCAGCCTGCCCAATGACTCCAATTGTGTGGAGGAAATTCTGCGGGTGAGTTGGATTGACTCTCTTTCTCTCCAGCACGCTAATTACTCCTGGTCACCTGCTCAGCGCTGTTTTACACACAATAGCACTTCACTGTCATGAGAATAAGGGTTCGATTTTAAAGAGAAGGCCCATTACATTAGGACTGATGGGCCTATTGTTCCATAATGTACCTTTAAGAATTTGTTCATACTGACTAAGAGCAGTGAAGAGAAACCCGTCATGTTTCACGTTATTTTAAATGAAACCCTCACAATGTTTATTGTCTTAATAGCGTTCAACAGAATGTTTACGTTCTTACGTTTTTATAATCAGCCTAGAATGTCTTTATGATGTATACATTTGTCATTCATGCTAGTTCTTCATACTCGAGTGCATATTTTATACATTAAGAGATGACATGTGCAATGATGCATTCTGAAAATATCCTTCATATACATTCTAAAATTCTTATGTAATCTTATACATTTTTTATAAATAACTGTACCCAGTTATTTAAATAATACAAATACATGATTCTTTTTCATACTCATGACTTTAAAGAGTATAAGACATTATAAAACATGTTATCGCATAACATTTCTATCTATCTACAGTGGGGAAAAAACATTATTTGATCCCCTGCTGATTTTGTACGTTTGACCACTGACAAAGAAATGATCAGTCTATAATTTTAATGGTAGGTTTATTTGAACAGCGAGAGACAGAATAACAACAAAAAAATCCAGAAGAACGCATTTCAAAAAAGATTGATTTGCATTTTAACGAATCAAATAAGTATTCGACCCCTTCACAAAACATGACTTAGTAGTTGGTGGCAAAACCCTTGTTGGCAATCACAGAGGTCAGACGTTTCTTGTAGTTGGCCACCAGGTTTGCACACATCTCAGGAGGGATTTTGTCCCACTCCTCTTTACAGATCCTCTCCAAGTCATTAAGGTTTCGAGGCTGATGTTTGGCAACTCGAACCTTCAGCTCCCTCCACAGATTTTCTATGGATTAAGGTCTGGAGACTGGCTAGGCCACTCCAGGACCTTAATGTGCTTCTTCTTGAGCCACTCCTTTGTTGCCTTGGCCGTGTGTTTTGGGTCATTGTCATGCTGGAACACCCATCCATGACCCATTTTCAATGCCCTGACTGGCTTCAATGCCCTGGCCCTGACGGTACATGGCCCCTTCCATCGTCCCTTTGATGCGGTGCAGTTGTCCTGTCCCCTTAGCAGAAAAACACCCCCAAAGCATAATGTTTCCACCTCCATGTTTGATGGTGGGAATGGTGTTCTTGGGGTCATAGGCAGCATTCCTCCTCCTCCAAACACGGCGAGTTGAATTGATGCCAAAGAGCTGGATTTTGGTCTCATCTGACCACAAAACTTTCACCCAGTTCTCCTCTAAATCATTCAGATGTTCATTGGCAAACTTCAGATGGGCCTGTACATGTGCTTTCTTGAGCAGGGGGACCTTGCGGGCGCTGCAGGATTTCAGTCCTTCACGGAGTAGTGTGTTACCAATTGTTTTCTTGGTGACTATGGTCCCAGCTGCCTTGAGATCATTGACAAGATCCTCCCGTGTAGTTCTGGGCTGATTCTTCACCGTTCTCATGATCATTGAAACTCCACGAGGTGAGATCTTGCATGGAGCCCCAGTCTGAGGGAGATTGACACTTATTTTGTCTGAACTGTTGTCACCTTCTCACCAAGCTGCTTGGCGATGGTCTTGTAGCCCATTCCAGCCTTGTGTAGGTCTACAATCTTGTCCCTGACATCCTTGAACATCTCTTTGTTCTTGGCCATGGTGGAGAGTTTGGAATCTGATTGATTGATTGGTGTCTTTTATACAGGTAACAAGCTGAGATGCACTCCCTTTAAGAGGGTGCTCCTAATCTCAGCTGTATATAAAAGACACCTGGGAGCCAGAAATCTTGCTGATTGATAGGGGATCAAATACTTATTTGACTCATTAAAATACAAATCAATTTATAACTTTTTTAGAAATGTGTTTTTTTTTTGGATTTTCTTGTTGTTATTCTGTCTCTCACTGTTCAAATAAACCTACCATTAAAATTGTAGACTGATCATTTCTTTGTCAGTGGGCAAACGTACAAATTCAGTAGGGAATCAATTTTTTTCCCCCTATTGTATCTATCTATCTATCTATCTATCTATCTATCTATCTATCTATCTATCTATCTATCTATCTATCTATCTATCTATCTATCTATCTATCTATCTATCTATCTATCTATCTATCTATCTATCTATCTATCTATCTATCTATCTATCAGTATGTCTGTCTGTCTATCTCTATAAGCTCATAATCAGATCAAATTTAGGAAGACAATACCATAAATGCAAAACAAACACAAATCAAACAATGCAATTTGGTGTTGATCTTTGTGTTTTAATGTTGTAATGCATTATATTTTAAGGTTGCATTTGTAAAGGTGTATTGTGTATGCATTTATACATTTATGGTGCATTTTATATACACACCTAATAGCAAGTGTTACCCATTAAGCTCCTCAAAATGTCTCTTTTGTTGTGATGTGAAGACGTGCCGCCACATATATCAGTGTAAGTGAGGCGCAGTCAACTGACTCTGTTCGCACATCTTGTATTCTGTCAGTGAGGGCAGAGGCAGAACATGTTGCCAGGGCAACCCAAAGTACATCTGTCTGCTGAAGTGCATGGTGGGACTGCTCAGAGTAACTGCTGTAGTCCCTCACACTTGAGCGGTGCTGACTCACGTGTGACTCATGAATGAGGACATGATTTGCTTCAGTCTCTAAGGATTCAATCCACATTCCTCCGTATTTATGATGTGGGAAAATCCACTGAAGAATCCTAGTGAGGTCATAATATAATAATTGCTAGCTAGCAGAGGGGAATCAAAATAATATATTTCAAATTGTCTTGTTGAATGTTAGTCTTTTTTTTCTGATGAGAACGTTTGGTCACACTTATTTTAAGGTCCAATTCTCACTATTAACAAACAATTAACTATGATTTTGCCTCAATAAACTCTTAATTTGCTGTTTATTAATAGTTAGTAAGGTCGTTTTTAAATTTAGGTAATGGGTAGGATTAGGGATGTAGAATATGGTCATGCAGAATATGTGCTTTATAATAAACAGACAATATGTTAATAATTAACATGCTAATAAGCAACTAGTTAAAATTTATAATTTCCCCCTGTACTAAAGTGTTACTGAACTTTTGTAACCTAGTGAACTAAATTACAAAAAAAAAAAAATAATAAATAGTCTGACGGCATTTAATGGTTCTGATATAAAGCTATCTATACTTAGGAAAGTTATTGCCCTATATTATAATATATTAATTTAGTTTCAAATAAATAACTGAAAAAAAAAAAAGATAACTACTATTAAAAGTGACTAAAACACAGAGCAAAATTACATAAATTGTAACTAAAATGATATTAAAAATTGGGGAAAAAACGGTAACACTTTATTTGAGGGTCTCTTAACTAGTTGTTTATTAGCATGCATATTACTAGAATATTAGCCATTAATAAAATTTATGCCAATAAATGCCTTATTCTACATCCTTACCCAATACCTAAACTTAACAACTAGCTTACTAAATATTAATAAGCAGCAAATTATGAATTTATTGAGGGAAAAGTGTTCCTATTCTAAAGTGTTACCGAAAAAAACAGTAACACTTTAGTATAGGGGACCAATTCTCACTATTAACTAGTTGCTTATTAGCATGCCTATTATTAACATATTGGCTGTTTATTAGTACTTATAAAGCACATTTTCTGCATGACCATATTCAACATCCCAGATACATCCATATACCTAAACTTAACAACCAAGTATTAATGAACAGAACATTAGGAGTTTATTGAGGCAAACGTTGTTGTTAATGGTTTGTTAATAGCGAGAATCTGACCTTAAAATAGTTCAATTCATCATATTAATAAAAACTATAATAGTATCTAAGTGATTCTAAAATACTGCCCGGAACATTTACAATATATTCATTGGAATTAGAAGTACAAATGTAATTTGACCAAAATGACTTCATGAGCTGCTTCAGTTTATACACTGTAAAAAATACCAGGTGACCTAAAATGTGTTTGCATTATGGTCTAATTGAACTATTTTTATTCCAAATATAAAATTGGCTTGATGCAACAGAATATTGCGGGTCAAAATCGAAATATTGCTGTCAAAGAGCCAGGAATGGGCCAGGATGGTCGACTTGTCGATTAGGGAGGTTGAGAAGTGTATTTATTCAGATTTTTGTTTTAGCTTTAATATTTTTGGCAGCAGCACTTTAAAGGTAATGAATTCAGAGAGGAGGGTGGGATGTTATCATGCTGAGAGCGTGTGCTGCTTCAGTGTGTCAGCACGGTAAACTCTCTGAGAGAAGTCATATCTCCAAATCCACCTTCTTTAAAGCAGCACCCCTGCAGCCATCAAAGCACCACCGTTTTAACAAGCCCAACGCATTCAACAATACATTTCAAGACAGTTTGTATGAGACTTTAAATAACCTGCCATGAGCATTGTTCCTGTTATTATGCATAACAAAAGTCTGTTTTTTTCTGTTTGAGCTGTTGTAGATTTGCAACAAAAGGTTACAGGTATTTAGCCTATATATTTGTTGAATATATGTCATTTACTCAATTATCGGGCAGAGCAGTTTAAATTGTTTTAATGTAAATGTATGCATTTAATGTTTTTTTCAGTGTTGTGTTTTAAGACAACATACAAACTTTAAAGCAGTTCAAAAATAGTCCAGTTTTTAAGAATGCGTCTTGAGACCTCTACTCTTCTCTTTAAGAAAACAATCTATCTAGAGATGATTCAAATAACAGTGCCATTTTGCATATCCCTACAAATAAGTTGTTTAGCTTAAAAATACATAACTGTTCAAGTAAGGATCAGTCAAGGTCAGTAAGGATTTATTCATTCATTTGTTTGTTTTCCTAATGGTTATTGTAATATATTTTAATATTTGTAATTTTTAATTATTTAATACTTACTTGGTTTAATACTCACCAAGGTTGCATTTATGTGATCAAAAATGCTGTAATATATGCACGAATTATTACAATTGTAAAAAACTGTTTTCGATTTTCAAATATAATAATAGTAATAATAATAATAATAATACTAATTCATTACTGTGATGGTAAAGCTGAATTTTCAGCAACCATTGCTCTATGCTTCTTTGAGAAGTTGCATTATTATTATTATTATTACTCCCTGACCCCAAACTTTTAAACAGTAGTGTGTCATGCATTACGTGCAAATGCTGCATCAAAGCCCATTAGCCCATTTACTGTATCTCCTGTTCTCAAAGATGAAGAAATGAAGTGATTCTCCATGGAGAGAAAGGCTAAGCCATCAGCTCGTTTTACAAACAGCAGAAAATCCTGATCCAGGCTCATGCACAAGCTGATATGATTCTTTAGGGTCTTAATGAAAAGTCTATAACATACTTTGGTTAAAATTTCTCAATGGTAGTGTAAAAAACACCTTCTTTACCCTGAAAAATCAGCTCTGTTTTCAGCACACTGTTATAGTCCATGTTGCTTTAAATGCTCATGAGCTCTGCTGACTCCGCCCATCTCTTCCGTGGAGTGACGAGCAAACCATAGATGCGCGTAGATTCCCTATTCGACCGCTCCAGATACCTTGACGCGTCAGCCATCTCGCATTCACCATAATAATTAATGAATATTCAAAGATATACAAGCGTGTGACTTGCTATTGTAGACGCACACAGTCATTGCGCTCAAAGATTTGCAGAAAAATGCCGGATGGCTTACATATTGCGGCCCATAGAAACAGTCGATAATGAGGATTCTAGGTATATATATCTATGGAGCATACTAAACTTCAGCCACGAAACTGGCAAACTAGCACATTATTAGGAAAGGCGATTCATAAAAACCCTTATACTCACTTCTTCTGTAGATAAAGCTGGATCACGAATGATTCGGCCGATTTATGTAGATCGGGGATCGTTAACGAAAGTAACGAATCCTCAGCATCTTCAGCCGCTCAGATGTCAGGAGTAAATGACGACTGATATATTCATTATTGATTCAATTATCATACACACATTTATGTTCAAACAACTTGTAAAGTGAATTTTGCATCCAATGACCCCTTTAAAGGTCATAAAATATCTAGAACAGAGCCAGGTTGAGCAGATGTGCAACTTTAGTTAGATGCAGTTGGATGTTACAGTGCCTGAGAATATATAAATGCCAAATGTGCAGGATTAATGATAATACATGATAATCATGATGATAATAATAACCGGATTAAAATCATTGGTTTTATGTTAGTGGTTTATGTTTTTATATGTAAACAATATTAATCTTTATACTGTGAGTTAATGTAGTTTGTGTTCATCTGGCAGATCCTGACATACATATTTAAAAAAACAGTTCACCAAAAAAATGTCTGAAAATATAGCATAATATGTTTCAAGATGCAGATGAGTTTGTTTCTTCATAAGAGCAGATTTTGAGAAATTTAGCATTACATCACTTGCTCACCAGTGGATCCTCTGCAGTGAATGGGTGCCGTCAGAATGAGTCCAAACATCTGATAAAACATCATAATAATTCACAAGTAATCTCCAGTACATGAATTAATGACTTGTAAAGTAAAAAAAAAAAAAAGTTTTTTTTATAAGAAACAAATCAATCAAGAGTTTCTCACTTTAAACCAACGCTTCTAGCCAAAATATTAGTCCAAAATACATAATAATGCTTCCTCCAGTGAAAAACTCCATTCTCTGTTTTTCCTCTCACATCAAAATCCACAACATAATTATTTAGGACTGTTTTGGACTGTTTTCACTTGTTTTTCGCTTGATCTGTGCATATTTCTCCTGATTCACAGGCGAGACAATTTTTTCACTGGAGGAAGCAATATTATGAATTATACTTTGTCCACAAGCGACAGTTAAAACGCCTTAATGTATTTGTTTCTTACAAACAAACTTTATTACTTTACAAGTTATTTGATGGACTGGAGTGATGTGGATTACTTGTGAATTATGTGATGTTTTGATCAGCTGTTTGGATATTTCAATACTTCATTCTGACGGCACCCATTCACTGCAAAGTATCCATTGGTGAGCAAGTGATGAATGCTAAATATCTCCAAATCTCCAAAACTTATTTTATTTATTTTTTTGCATGAACTATTCCTTTAGGCATAACATAATCACTTCTTGAGGCCACTGTCTCACTGCAAACTAAGATAAAGGACCATAGAAAGGAATGGTAAAGAAAAATTTTGTATGTAATACGAATGTAGCAGTGTACTAACATTTTTAAGTACACTAAAGGCTGTTGGAACACAATATTTCCCATCTGAGCACAGATATGTGTGGGATGTATAGCTGAGCTGTCTGAGAAGCGTAAGAGTAAACAGTCTCTGATCCGGCCTACTCGTGTTTGGATAACCTTGTTTGGCTCCAGGAGCAACGCTCCGTTGCTTTTAATAAATTTAATTTGCAACTCAAAACTTCCACCGCCATGCCTCGCCCCCACTGAAGCTCGGAGAAATGAATGGATTTTGTGTGCATTTTTCTGGAATGTAATAACACAGGTTTTCTTGGGAGAGAGTGTGCCGGAGATTTCACAGTATTCCTGCGTGTGATGTCATTAGGAAAGATGGCCGTTCATTTGAAAGAAAGTTTAAGCTCTCTTCTGAGGGGTTATCTGTGATTGTTTGGCATCGTCATTTTCGTTGTCGCTTCTAATAATCGAACAAGATGTTTGTTTATGTACTTCTGCTCTTAGAACACCTTCATCACTTTTCCTACCGGATACATGTTGATCATTGAAAAAATTGTGTGGCTTGTGTTATTTATTTTCATAAAACTCATTGCTCTCTTCGCTTCTGCATCTTTGATCATGTTTAGCCGTGAATTTTATTCCATGCTCAGAAGTTGCTGATTCATTTGAACAACAAGCACATAATCTATCAGTCTCTCTATCTGTCTGTGTTATTATAATAACTATCATTGTGTTATCGTTGTAGGAGATGACCCACTCCTGGCCTCCACCTCTCACTGCCATCCACACACCAGGCAAAGCTGAACAAACCAAGTTTCCCATCCCTTCAAAGGTGGGCTGCTTCTCTTTCTTTCTCCCTCTGTGCCTTTTAACTTTTTATACTAAATGGACTTCATCAACATTACAGCGCATTAGTCAACATTACTGAGTTAATACAGAGTATCATGACATAAAATGCTATTGCTAATTATAGGGCTTGCAAAGCAAGCAGTTGATATTCTTCAGAATGGTTCTGGCTTTAAAAACCTAGTGAGCTGTCTAGCCTCCTTTCTAACTAAACCTGATTGAAAACACTTTACATAGGCAGCAACTCCACACACATACAAATGGTGCTTCTCACAAGAGAAAGCTTTAGTATAATTTTGTGTTAGCTAACAAAATCTATTGGTAACACTTTATTTTAGGGTCTCTTAACTAGTTGCTTATTAGCATGCATATTACTAGAATATTAGCCATTTATTAGTAGTAATTAAGCACATATTAATGCCTTATTCTACATGACCTTATTCTACATCCCTAATCCTACCCAATACCTAAACTTAACAACTACCTTACTAACTATTAATAAGCAGTAAATTGTGAATTTATTGAGAGAAAAGTTGTAGTTAATAGTGAATAAGTGTTCCCTATTCTAAAGTGTTACCAATCTATCAATAAAAATACACAGCACACACAAATATAGAGTAAAATAGAAATGTACTAATACTTCTCACTATTTAATGAATTAAAGTATGTACACTCACTGGCCACTTTATTAGGTACACCTTGCTAGTACTGGGTTGGACCCCCTTTTGCCTTCATAACTGCCTTAATTCTTCGTGGCATAGATTCAACAAGGTGTTGGAAACATTCCTCAGAGATTTTGGTCCATATTGACATGATAGCATCACGCAGTTGCTGCAGATTTGTCGGCTGCACATCCATGATGCCAATCTCCCGTTCCACCACATCCCAAAGGTGCTCTATTGGATTGAGATCTGGTGACTGTGGAGGTCATTTGAGTGAAGTGAACTCATTGTCATGTTCAAGAAACCAGTCTGAGATGATCTGAGCTTTGTGACATGGTGCATTATCCTGCTGGAAGTAGCCATCAGAAGATGGGTACACTGTAGTCATAAAGGGATGGACATGGTCAGCAACAATACTCAGGTAGGCTGTGGCATTTAAACAATGCTCAATTGGTACTAAGGGGCCCAAAGTGTGCCAATAAAATATCCCCACACCATTACACCACCACCACCAGCCTGAACCGTTAAGACAAGGCAGGATGGATCCATGCTTTCATGTTCTTTACGCCAAATTCTGACCATACCATCTGAATGTCGCAGCAGAAATTGAGACTCATCAGACCAGGCAACGTTTTTCCAATCTTCTATTGTCCAATTTTGGTGAGCCTGTGCAAATTGTAGCCTCCGTTTCCTGTTCTTAGCTGACTGGAGCAGCACCCGGTGTGGTCTTCTGCTGCTGGAGCCCATCTGCTTCAGGGTTGGACGTGTTGTGCGTTCAGAGATGGTATTCTACATACCTTGGTTGTAACGAGTGGTTATTTGAGGTACTGTTGCCTTTCTATCATCTCTAACCAGTCTGCCCATTGTCCTCTGACCTCTGATATCAACAAAGCATTGTCTACACAACTGCCGCTCACTGGATATTTTCTCTTTTTCGGACCATTCTCTGTAAACCCTAGAGATGGTTGTGCGTGAAAATCCCAGTAGATCAGCAGTTTTTGAAATACTCAGACCAGCCCGTCTGGCACCAACAACCATTCCATGTTCAAAGTCACTTTAATCCCCTTTCTTCCCCATTCTGATGCTCGGTTTGAACTTCAGCAAGTCGTCTTCACCACATCTAGATGCCTAAATGCATTGAGTTGCTGCCATGTGATTGGCTGATTAGCATTTTGTGTTACCAAGCAATTGAACAGGTGTACCTAATAAAGTGGCTGGTGAGTATATATTAAAGTGCCCCTGTTGTGGGTTATGAAAGGTTCATATGAAAGGTTGACATGCACGCAAGCTCAAAAACACTTTCATTTTCTTATAATATGCATTTTATTTTACCTTAATTGCTCAATGACTCCCAAACAATTCGCTCAACGATAATTTTTTCCAAATCCCACCTTTGCGTGACGCTAATCTGCGGTGATTGGTCCAATTGGTCGATTTCATTTAAAGCAGTGTTTATGAGCACAGTGCTGATTTGTGTACAGTGTTACTGGGGAAACAGATATTTTTAACGCTCCAAAAGAGGCACCTAGTGGCAAAGAATGAATCTGCATTTTCATTCAGACCAACACAAAAATCGACTGATGGTCAAGTTTCCCCAGGTCGGCACGTGCAACAAGTGGGCGCGCAGTATGCTATTGTTTCATGTTGGCGTCAACATGAAACTGCTGGGGTTTTAAAAACATTTAAATGATTCAGAGTCGACTCTTTCTTTTGAGAGACAATAACTTTATACACAGTGCACTTTCAGATTTAAAACTTTGCAGGATGCTCTGTTTTTAAGTTACAGAAAGAGGTAGTTAAGCTCAAACCATTTGTACAGACTCCATTTAAAATGTGTTTTTGTTAAATTGGCTGCTTTTAAATTGTTTTTTTTTTTTTTTAGAAGATATACTTTTAAAAATGTTGTTTTGGAATACATGGATAACATTTAGCCTTAACAATTTATTTTAAGGTGTCCTCGTTAGACGTTACATGTACTTATTATTATTATAAAAATAGATTACGCATAATTACATGCAAATATCTCTAAGCCAAACCCCAACCCTAAATCTAACCATATAGTAAGTACATGTAGTTAATTAATAGTATTACTTAAATGTATAATTACACTGTAACAAGGACTACATAATATATAGTTTAATCCTTTAGCTTTATCAATAAAAAAACGTTTTCCTTACTTAATTTTTTTTCCTTTGCCCTCACACACTTTTTATACTCTGGGAGTTGTTCTAGACTTTGGGCACTTGTCATAACATCTGTTTATCAGTCTTCACCGGATGTCATTTGACAGACATCCTGAGATAAGCAATGTTATTAGCACGATGTCAAACTGTATTTACCTCTTAGCTGCTTTGAGGCAACGCGTGACTCATGTTACTTCTGATAGTTATGTAACTCTGTGTAGCCAGTTATTCTGCTGTCTATTAGAAAACAGGTTAAACTGTTTAATCACATTTACAGTATGCTTCAAAAATAATAGTACAGAGTTTTAGAACAATATTTTAAATTGAAATAACAAGCCTGCTAAAAACCATTGTGCGAGTAAGTACTGGACTTTCCACTCAAGTTCCCTTCAAATCCCATGATACTCTTTTCTCTCTGCTGTGGTGTCCGTTATTTGCCTCTTAATATGACATGGTCTGAATCTCATGAGTTGGCTTGGATGACGCTGACTCTGTAAATCCATCTGTAATGGTGGCATCGGCGGGTGCAGACGTCTCTCCTCTGGACCTGCTCGAGTGTAATTTGTGTGCCTGCTCTAATTGTATTAGTGTAAAATCAATTAAAGCTATCAGCAGAACTATTTCCCATCTGTAGCTGCTCCATGCGAGTCAATGCACAGAATGTAGCTTTTTTTTTTTTTGCAGTCGGATGTTGGTATTATGTTGGATTATGTATTTTTTTGTAATGTTGACTTTCAATATATCTTTTTTTTTTATTATTATTATGCAGGATTCCCAGCATGTGACCTCAGGATACAATGGGAGTAAGAAACATTTTCCTTCTTCATGTCACATTTTAGCTCATGCCAAATTCAACATCAAGCAGTACTGACAAAAAAAAAGCAATACAATTCTGATTTCCAATAAAATAATATCATGGAATGCTGTGTTATTGACACATTGTATTCTGTGCCAGATTGCTGGTATTTGGACGTGTGCAGTCAAACCTGTTCTCTAATATTTCCATGAAATTCTTTTCACAGAACGCTGCAATGTTTCCAGTAACAAGCCTGCAACCAAGTCGGTACCACAGAAGTCGTGAGTATTCATTTGATGAATTATTTGAGGGAGTACCCCTGGGTGGTAAAGAGAGAGAGAGAGAAAATATTCATAGCCTTTTTACTTTGTTCCCATCTGATCAATTCCCAGCTGAGGGAGAAAGGCAGTCTTCACCAACAAACATTAAAATTGATGGTCCTTCACTTTAACCCTTTCCTAGACTTCCTCTGACATATGTAACAACATTTTATTCAATGTCTACGATATGGCATTGACTGAAGCAAACAAGTTGTATACTATATAACAGAGCTTGTCGCATTTTCATCATATATGTTATGCATTTGTGTTGTGCAATATCATTGTTCCATGGTATTTTGTTCAGACATCTTAAGAGGAACATTATACATTGCATTATATATGTTCATAGAAAAACACTTTTGGTAAGTAAAACTGTAAGGAAATTTGATTATCAAATCGGAGATTAATCAAATAATTAATGAATGTTATTTTTACATAAATGTAACAACATTTCTAATACAGTGATTATTATTATTATTATTTTTGTTTTGAGAATTAAGTTTGCAACTCTGCAAAAAATATTAGGTATTTTGTCTTGTTTCCAGAAATATCCTAAAAACTAAATAAAATTACTTGAAAAGGAAAATGCCATCAAAACTTATCTATATAAATGTATGTTGCTTTGTTAATTACCATAAATCTAACAAATATTACCTGTTTATTAAGGAGTTTAGTGAGGTTTATAATTTAAGCAAAACATATAATACACATTAAATAAAAAAAGACTTCTCTTTTCACGTCTACTTTGTTGATAGCAGAACAAAGAAAAAGTGTATGGGAACCTGGCAGTTATTTGCTATAATTTTTAATTTAAATTTTTCTTAGTTTATTATTAGCGACCAAATTTAGGTCAGTTAATGTGAATATTTTCTATGAAAAGCGAAGAAGTATTGAACTTGAGTGGTGCTGAAATATGTTCTAAACAGCTATGACAAAGTCAAACAAATGAAAGTGTGGCAGAGAGTGTGTGTCAGTTTGGAGAGGCAGCGATGGGGTGATACTGCTAACAATAGCTGGAGGAATGCTGCATTGTTTACTTGTGGAAGCCACTTAAAGGCTGCAGTTATCTGCTGATCTGGCCCCAGTCTCTGATATGTCATTTTCTCTTCATTCCAGAGACCCAGAGCAAGCCTTGAGCACTGCTCTTTGTGTTTACTGCATGCCGTTCACATATCCCACTGTCTTCTTACACTGCTCCATTATTCCTTTGCTGCTGCACAGAATCACTCCGCCTGTATTCATCTCAGTTATGTGCCAGATATTTGAAAGGTCTTAAATGATTTAACCAGTCCAAATATTTAGGGATGCAGCCCTCAGGGTAAGAACATTTATGTCAATACTGGCTTTGTCCTCGAGAGCTGAATGCATGATCTTAGGCTGAATGTTTGAATTGTAGGCAGAAATTAATATCAGGAAATATTGTGCTGACAGAAATGTTACATGATATTGAACAGTCTTTGCATTGCTGAATGTCAAAGGGGGATGAGGAATGTGAGAACTGGTCTGTCGCCTGTGAGCCATAGGTCTAAACACGAAATGCTTTAATCAAAACAATCACGAATGAGAATTCTTTCAGTCAAGTCCAAATTTATTTAATTGACAGTACTTAAACCTAAAAATGATTCGCTGAATCGTTCACTCACCCCTATGTCATTCCAAACCCGTATGAGTTTATTCCTTCTGCTGAACACAAAAGTAGATATTTTAAAGAGTGTGGGTAACTAAACAGTTGCTGGTCCCTATTGACTTCCATAATATTTCATAAAATTGAGGTCAGTTGGGACCAGCAACTGTTTGGTTCCCAACATTCTACGTAACAAAATGGGAACCAGCAGCTGTTGACTTCCATAGAATTGTGGTAACCAAACAATTGTTGGTCCCCATTGACTTGCATAGTACTTCATAATACTGTACACGTGTCAATGGGGACCAGCAACTGTTTAGTTACCAACATTCGATGGAACAAAATGGGGTTGCTGGTCCCCACTGACCTCCATACTATGAAATATTATTGAAGTCAATAGGGACCAGCAACTGTTTGGTTACCAACATTCTATGGATGTCAACAGTTGCTGGTCCCTATTGACTTCCATAATTTTTCATAGTATGGAGGTCAGTAGGGACCAGCAGCAGTTTGGTTAATCATATTTTATGGAAGAAAATGGGGACCAACAACTTTTGACTCCCATAGAATGTTGGTAACCAAACAGTTGCTGGTCCCCATTGGCATTTATAGTATTTCATTCTATGGAGGTCAATGAGGATCAACAAGTGTGGTTGGTCCCTATTGGTTTCCATAGTATTTCATAGTATGGGGTCAGTGGGGACCAGCAACTGTTTGGTTACTCAACATTTTATTTTATTTTATGATCATTTTATTTGACTTCCACAGAATGTTGGTAACCAAACAGTTGCTCGTCCCCATTGACAAACATAGTATTTCATACTGTACAAGTCAATGGGGATCATTGGGGATGAGCAAGTGTTTTTGGTCCATATTGACTTCCATAGTATTTTATAGTATGGACGTCATTGGGGACCAGCAACTGTTGACTTCTACAGGATGTTGGTAACCAAACAGTTGCTGGTTCTTATTGACTTCCATAGAATTCCATACTGCAGAGGTCAATGGGGATTTACAACTGTTTGGTTACGAACATTCTTCAAAATAGCTTATTTTGTGTTCAGCAGAAGAAAGAAACTGCCCCTTTAAATTACATCCACTTTTGGATCCACAAGTGAGCTTTATAATATTGTTGAATTGCTTCTAGATGTTGACATTATGTAACACTTTTCAGTGAGTGTTGTGAACTCTTCAAGTCCCATAACCTCGGGCAGTAATGTTTCTCACTCTACCACACAGATATCTCAAGACTAACATGGAGGATTCAGATATGCCATTTTATAAACCTTTAGCACTTGAATCTCTCCCACTTGAGCCACAATCATCCATTAGGTGGATAGTACAGAGGCTTTAATTTGAAGTTTACCGTGGTGAGGAGTCGTAAAACGGCACTTTTCCTTGTTGGATCGGCCATTTTGTAACCTCCTTGCGAGTGCCGGTGATCAGTGGTGTAATTTACTCGGAGCCTGATATTAGTCAAACTCAACTGGTGCTTTTCCCACCGTCTGGGAGAGCACACCAGAGGATATGGGCTTAGTGTCAAACACAGACAGGGCCGCAAGCCAAGGATAGCCTCTACTGCTAGATTAGATATTCTCAGGGATGTCGCTCTGCTCACACGTTCTGCTTGAGGATATTATTATGGTGTTATGTTCCACTATGGAATATTGGATTTATAGCAATAGCAGTGTTTTATTTTGACCAGCATCTTCCCTTAAGGCAATACACTACAAGCAAAGCCAATGTTTTTCATGCACTGGTCAATTTTGAGATTTTAGGCTATTTTGCTTTCATAACTTGACTTCTTTTTGACTAGTGGAAAGAAAATACACATTTAAGTGTATATCTTATTACACTTGCTCAACAGAAACTCAAACAGGTTTGGAACAAGTGGTCACCCTCTGATAACAAAATGTTAATTTTTGGGTGAATTATCTCTTTAATGCCAGAGACGGTGCAGTGAGACATTTTATATCTGTATTTAGAGAGAGTTTTCATTCAACTGATTGTCATACAGTACACAAAAGCCTGTCTGATTACTCCTTCATTAAATAGGCGTATTATACAGCATTCATCTCACATGATGTCAACTCAGGGAGTCATCAAACTGTAATTGATTAGGCTTAATTAGTCATCAGAAGGAAGGGCAAAGGAGAGCGCTAAGTGCTCTCTTCATGATGGAAATGGTTGCGGATGGTCTTCAGCTTTGGTTTCTAATGATGCCAAGATGCTCTGAACTGCCGCAGCCTCAAAGTCAGAGGTTGATCAGACAGCCTTTGCCAGCATCCAGATCTGAATTAAGACTAAGAGCACTGTGGCAAACATTCTTAGGCAAGGAAGAGGATGAACTCATTTTAAACCATTTTATATGAGAGAAAATTACAAGATATCAGGAATGCACTACCGTTCACATTTTTGTGGATAGTAACTGTGTTTTATTGAGCAAGATGTATTTCCAACTGACCAAAAGTGGTATAAAGGCAATAAAATAATTAAAGTGGCAATATGATTTCAAATAAATACTGTTCTTTTGAACTCTATATTCATCAATGAATCCTGGTACAAAAATGTATCACGGATTCCATAAAAAACATGAAGCAGCACAACTGTTTCAATCACTGATAATAATAAGAAATGTTTCTTGAGCTGTAAATCAGCATATTAAATTAATATATAAATGTTATGATTTCAGAAGGGTCATGTTACACTGAAGACTGAAGTAATGCAGAAATTACTGGAATAAATTATATTTTATGTTATATTAAAATAGAAAACAGTTTGTTTCAATTGTAATAATAATTCACAATATTGCGGTTTACTATATTTTTTTATCAAATAAATCCAATATAAGAACATTAAAAACATACAAAAAATCGACCCCACAGCAGTGAAAAGGTATATTTTTGGCATCATAAAAAGTAAAATAGAATAGAATAGAATAGAATAGAATAGAATAGAATAGAATAGGCCATCATGCTTAGATTCTGTAATCCGGATAATACAAGCTCATTTATCATTCCTTCTTCCAAGACCAAATTATCTGAACTTCTGTATCCACATTAAATGTACAACATCTCGTTTGTCGATTTTCATTTTCAGATTTGTGTCTGTTTTTATTCCACAAACTTCTGACACAAAGTCGAAATTGAAATAAAACATAAATAAGAACCTTCTGAGCTAACTGAGAATGAATTATTAAAACAGTCAATTTAAGTGAACTGTGGAAGAACTACTTTTGAGCAATACGGTGTTCCTCTGGGATGACCACACAGTGAAAAGACATCTATTATTATTGACGACGTGACATGGTTGAACGAAGCATTGTAAGCATTTTTTTCTTCCTCCATATAAAACACTCCTGATGTCTTCATGTCCAAGCATACATTTGAATTCACGGCATGCAAGGGGTTTCTTTCATCCCTTTTAGACAGCACTTCTGAAAGACTATGACATTCCCTCAGCGGTGAAGATAAACACAGACAACAGAATCCCTGCTCTTGAGGAGAAAAGAAAGGGAACCCAGACACGAGGTGGGGGGAGGTGCTTTTTCATCACAAACATTAACATAGACTCTTGATGTGACACTCCAGTCAACTCTGAATCTGAGTCGGAAGTGGCTCTGGGCCAAGGTAAATAACCCGCTGGACAGAGCGAGACAGAACAGGGGAGGTTGTGTGAGGATGAATGGGACAGGCTGGAGGTGGAAGCAGCCCTCTGGAGCACTTGTCCATCAGGGGCTCCTTAATCAAAGTTTTCCTAGGATAGAGGATGGGAGGAGAGGGGTGTTGCCTTTGCACTTCCCACTGCTATGTGTACTTTTCCACCCCAAAGGTTTTTTTTTTTTCCTGTTTAATCTCAGCATGTTTCACTCTGAGCGTTCAGTCCAACAGTGAGGACTGTTTCAGTAGCAGCCAAGATGGCAGTAATTCCTGTAATTAATTCTGAGTCATCTGTGTAGTAATTATTAGTTGTATTATTATTCATACAATACTTTGGTAACACTTTAGAATAGGGAACACTTCTTCACTATTAACTACGACTTTTCCCTCAATAAATTCCTAATTTGCTGCTTATTAATTGTTAGTAAGGTAGTTGTTAAGTTTAGGTATTGGGTAGGATTAGGGATGTAGAATAAGGTCATGTAGAATAAGGCATTAATATGTGCTTAATTACTACTAATAAATGACTAATATTCAAGTAATATGCATGCTAATAAGCAACTAGTTAAGATACCCTAAAATAAAGTGTTACCAATACTTTTACATTGGTTGCAGGTTTAGAAAAAGAGAGAGAGAAAAAAAGAGTTTTTGTTTGTATCAACTCTTTTTAATAATTTATGGGGATTTATTTATGTGAAAACTCTACAAAACAACATTTATTTATTTATTTAAAATGTGTGTTTATTTATGGGAAAACTGCATTTATTTATTTATTTATTTTTTGTTTATGCCCATGCCACCTGACAGATATCACTAAAATAGGTGTCTTGAGAAATCTAAAGAAAGTTGAAAGTGTAAATGCAAAAAAAAGTTGGAGGCGTGGCCTTTACTTTTTTAGCCAATCAGACATATTCTCTGTCTGTCTGTCTGTCTGTCTGTCTGTCAGTATTTAGGTTTATTGTCAACATTGGGTTGACCATGTGTTTGGAGGATTAGATGTTTGGAGGATGAGGATTGGCTACATCTTTGCAAAACACTAAAATCAAAATGTTTACATAGACATTTTATTGATTATTTCCCCATAAACAGCCTTCACACGTACTCAGTGCACTGATAGTAACAGATAGTAAAACCATGGTACTAGTAGTTTACTATGGTATTAAATGACTAACCATTCATTGAATGGTATTTAGATAGTACACTGAAATACTTCAAAGAATACTATGGTACTATTGTCCGAGTTATAAAACATGATTCTATCTAGATGCTTTTGTTTACAATGGTATTACCATTGTTATTACCATGTGTGTGGGAATTGGGTAGCAGTAGCAGCGTTTGGGACCTTCTCTCATGAGTTGCTTTCGAGACGTGCGTGGTGTTGACAGAACTGGAGCGCTGCTGAGTCTCAGGGCAGTGCTGGCGTGCTATTGTCTTCCCAGAAAAAACACAATGTGTTTATTTACTGCCGAGCAAGTCCAAGTGCATTTTCATGTACCTGCCTGTGATTGAAACGGTGACTCTGTGTGGATTTTTTTATAAGGCCTGGATTCATTTCCAAAGGGGCTACAGTAAACAGCTTTACTAGGAGTGGGTTCCTCAGGGACCCTCAGGAAGTGATGGAAACATTCTTCTATCAGGCCTCGGAAGGAAACGCAAAAAGAAATCCCCCTTTTTGTGCTTCACTCTCAACGTATTAGCAGTTTCTCAATTTAAACAAGGTGCTGCGCCGTAAAGCTAACAGATAGGGGTCATTGTTCGTGTAAGGGGAGAGATTTTGTTTATTGTTCTATTAAGAACTATACTGCCCTCAAACTCAATATAAAATCCTGTCATAAACTTACATTTATTGCCCTCTGTTAGCAAAATTCATATACTCTTAGCCCTGCCAGATCAGAACCCCACTCCCTATTCACCTCCAAATATTAATTCCAGCTTGCCAATGTTGACACGGAGTATGAGGGTGACAGTCGCCCACCCTGTCGTTACACACACACACGATTCCTCTCCAGAGTGCCTCCCCTCCTCCCCCTACATCTGGTCGCCTGGCAGCTCGCTGGAGAAAAGGCTTCTATTGTGGAGCTGTCAAAGCGCTAAGCTAAGTGGGCTAAGGGAAAGCTCTCCTTAACAAAGGAGCCTGTCACCATCAAATAACAACAAGAAGAGAGAACCCAGAGGGACGCTCTTAAATGGCAATTTGGCACCTACGGTGGTCGCTGTAAAAAATAAAAAATAACTAGAGACACATCTAATAATAGTAGTTATAGGGAGGGAGGAGGGTTTGGAAAAAACTGGGGGAGTGAGGGGTTATTATAGAGGTGTGAGACTCGGTGAAAGGGCAAAGTCTGGACCAGGAAAACTGGATCAGTACACTATCTTTAAGTGACAAGCTCTCCTGATGAATGAAGTCACGGTGTCAAGAAGAAGGTCATGACACGGATATGTTACTGCACCAGTCAAAGGTGTAGGAACACTTCTGTCTGTTTCTGGATGGACTGTTTTCTGATTGTCTGATTCATCACACACAAATCAATATGCGTAATATATCCACCAGAAAATGAAGTTCTGTGCAAGTTCCCATGATGCTAAAATAAGTGCTTTAGAAGAAGACGTTGTTGCTGGATTTGCATAAGTTTCCTGGCAGTGAATCTTCGACAGAATTGAAAGCAAGAATGAATAGTTAGTAAGGTTTAGGTTAAGTTCAGTTTAGGTATTGGGTAAGATTAAGGGATCTAAAATATGGTTATGAAGAATAAGGTATTAATATGTGCTTTATTATTACTAATAAGCAATATGCTAGTAATATGCATGCTAATAAGCAACTAGTTAGTTGTGAGAATTGGTCCTTAAAATAAAGTGTTACCGATTAATCTTGATCAATTCAGACATACTGCAAAACAACTGCAAGGGTAGTTCAAATAGTTTGAGTCTATCCAAAAATCAGAACAAATTCCAGTTTGACCATAACTAGTCATGGAAAAGAAGCTCTAGGACACCATTCACGATTAAACCTTCAGAGAAGATGATGTGAAACAAACAAAGCTAGTTGGCTGGCATGGTTCATTGAAGCAGACTTACATGAGTGAAAATAAAAAGACATCTGAAGAGTGAAAGTTGGTCTGGTGGACTGATGAATCTATATTTCAGACTGTTGAACAGCTCACAGCCAGCATGGCCATTAATGTCCATTTCCCAAACATCATCATCCACCAATATCTGGAGTGTCCAATCCGGCTCCAAGAGAGCCAGTGTCCTGCAGAATTTGGCTCCCAACACATTTGCCTAGACGTTTTTAGTAATCCTGAAGCTCTTGATTATCAGGGGTACGTTTTGTTATCGTTACCAATAAAGTTAAATGGAAATAACAATCAAAGTTAGCAAATTATCCTTTTGGGGAACGCACCCCAGGTTGTGTTTAATTAGGGATTAGAGTTAAACTCTGCAGGGCAGTGGCTCTCCAAGGAGTTGGACTGACCACCACTGATCAAGATAATGAACACTTGGTAATTCCATGTCCTTTTAGCAAGAGGATGACCCCCAACACCTCAATCTTGGAATTACTGCAGAAGAGTCAGGCAAAATACTAGCAAATATCTTTGCGACTGTTGTATTTGGTCAAGGCCAGATTTCTCAGAAATACTTTTATTCTACTGGACTTAAAACCCAAGACATCCTTGAAATTTCTTGATCGCTACCTGCAGTAACAGTAAAGGCACAAGAGGTTTAATTAAGGTACATTGTTATTCTCAGGGATATCCTTACTGCCACTGTCATCTTGTTGTTGCTGACTGGTATCTAGACCTTAAGTTTTTTTTATATGATTGTTAAATGTGCTTTACACAAAGTTGGAATTGAATTGAACATCGCTACAAGGCTTTTGTGATCATAATTGGCATTCCTATCAATACACTTGAATCCCCCTTGAATTTCACATTAGTCATCCATTTGCCTATCAAGTAGCTGGCAGTCAGCTATGGAGACAAGTACCAGGTGCCTCACAATTTGCAGGATACCTCTGTGCAACACGCCAAATTTTAGTAATGACCAGCGAGTGTTCCACTCTCACAATTAGGGGACCATAGCTGGCATACAGCCCAGAGCCGACCCATGAGACCCCAGAGTCCAGAGCCCAGCAGTTATGTGGCACAAGTCTGCTACTGCAAACTACATGACCCGCTCTCTACGGAAAGTCCGCTCTGCCCTCAAAAACATCTGTCTGCTCTGCCCGAATATCATTGAAGCCGAGAAAGACACACCAATCTGAACTTGGTCTGAGATTGCACCTTAAGAGTTTGAATATCCCAGTGCTTTTGAATATAGTTGTCTTCTTTTAAATGAGGTATTTTCTTTTAGATAACCCTTTATCATTTGTCAGCTTAACATATGGTTTTTAAGGTCACTGTGTCCCATATATTGCATAAATGCGTTTTGAGTGGTTTTTTTATTATTATATAGGGGCTTTCGCACCGGTGGAACCTTTTCATGTAGTAGTTCCTAGAACTATTGGTGGAAGTTTCTGCTTTTTGGCGTGTTCACACCGCAGGAACTAGGAATGGTTTTAGTTCTAGGAACTCCATTTGGGGGAACTAAATTAGCACCTACTTAGTAGTCTAAAACAGTTCTAAGAACTACCAGTGACGTAATTATATGTTGATTGGCCAAACGCATACAAAACACAGACTACCCAGCATTTTTAAAAAGCAGTGTAAAACTATTTACTCCACGAAAATGGAAAACAGCGATAACAGCATTTAGCTACCTGGTTTCTGCAGTGTTTGGTTCTTTCCTCAGCCTCAGTGGTATGTAACACTGCAAGTTTGCATAGGAGATTTTCCTGCTCTTTCAATCACATAAATTGTTTAAATTCCTTCTCCATTATCACAAAACCCACGACACACAACAAAAACAATTCCGATCACGTAGTTCTCCGTTCACCGGTTGTTGATGTTTGTAAATGCCACGAATAAAGACGTCATTATCAGCCACTTCAGAGTTTCTGCTGCCGATGCAAATGCAACCAGAAAAATGGCCCAAGGAAGAAACTGCTTCTCTAGGAACCACCCTGATGGCTAGTTCCTATAGAACTAACTTCCTAGAACTACACGGTGCAAAAGCGCCTTATCCTTAACTCCGAGCATGAACTTTTTTGATTAACTTTTAACTCCAGCGGTAACATACTGTGGAAATATGCATATGAGAACAGATTGTTTATGAGGGGGAAAACATCAGAAACATGGATAATTATGTACTTGGGTGAAATGTAGAGGGGGAAAACATCAGAAACATGGATAATTATATACTTGGGTGAAATGTACACCAGAATTCTGGAACAGATTTGGTTCATAGCATTTTGGGTCCTTCAAACCCATTGAAGCTGTACAGTAATGAGTGGAGACACTGAGAAAAAGCACACCAGCTTTTGTTTCACTTCTCATGTGCTAACAGTTAGAAAGTTTAAAGGCTTTCTCTGGGTGTTTGGTTTTCTTGGCCTTGGTTTTACTTTGATAACCCGCTGTTCATTTAAACTGTGTGTTTTAAGCAATTCAAGTTATTTGAGTGAGAACACACTGTTGAGAATATTGGGTAACACTTTGGGACCAATTTTCACTATTAACTAGTTGCTTATAGCATGCCTAACCATAGTTAATGGTTTGTTAATGGTGAGAAGTGGACCTTAAAATAAAGTGTGACCGAATATTGTAACTAGTAACAGAGCCACCTACCTTTGTGCTCTTATACAGTGTGTACTGAGGCAGCAAAATCAATGCAGGCAAAGCCGAAAGAATCAATAACCTGATCATGAAGGCTGTTTCAAGCTCCTGAACAACACCTTCCATCTACTCCATGGGACTGTTACTGTACACGTTTAGCAACAGGTTTCCATGTGCAGTGGAAGAGTTTTTTAGGTTTTTCCTCAAGCTGCTCTCAACTCTATTTGAACTGAGGCTTTAGCCATTATATCTGTTTATCTAGTGCCCTAAGTCCTTTTCCTCCAATGAATCACCTGCCATACTGTAAATGTATTGATATACAAATAAACCCTGGACCAGTGAATAGGAAAAGTAATAGCAAGGCAGTATAAGTAGTTTATTACATAATGGGTTATCTTTTAATCTACCTCCTGCATCTGGACAGATTTACTGTACATTAGGATGATGCCGTCACCACACAATGTCTGAGAACAACATGTTACAGCACGGATATCCCTTGTGAGTCAACTTATCTGATAATTGTCTACTGTATGACTCAATAGACTCATACAGTAGGGGTGAAAGATGACTTGACAGATCTAAACATCATTGAAGCTTAATGGAAAGTTCTGGAGTTCCCACCTCACTCATTTTGCAAAGAAAGAAAGAAATCTTTATTTTCCTTGTGGTGTTCCCATTTGACTAGAACAACACCAGGTTGAAGTCAAATGCCTTTGGTGTTAACCAGAAACCACCACACCTAAACATCATTGAAGTTTGCTGGAATTTTCTGGAGTTCACAGTATTGCTGGGTTTTTACCTTCTTGCAAAAAAAAAACTAGAATCTTTTTCCCCATGTGGTGTTCCCATATTCCTAGAGTTACCAGGATGAAGTCAGACCCCTTCAAACTTAAAGGGACAGTTGACCCAAAAATAAAACATCTGCCATCATTTACTCACCCCCATGTTAGAAACCTGTATGACTTTCTTTCTTCTGTTGAATACAAAATAATATATTTTGAAGAATGTTAGTAACAAAACCGTTGACGGTAGCCATTGACTTCTATATGTTGTTGTTGTTTGTTTGTTTGTTTGTTTCAAGAGTATGAAAGTCAATGCAACCAGCAACTGTTTGGAACCATATGAGGTAATCATTTATGAGTAAATGATGACAGAATTTCGGTAACACTTTAGTTTTCGGACCAATTCTCACTATTAACTGGTTGCTTATTAGCATGCATATTATTTTAGGCTGTTTATTAGTACTTATAAAGCACATATTAATGCATTGTATGCCTATTAGAGCCCTTAATCCTACACCCATGCCTAAACATAACAACTTCCTTACTAACTATTAATAAGCAGCTAATTATGAGTTTATTGAGGCAAATTTCATAATTTATAGTCAGTTAATAATGAGAATTGGTCCCCAAACTAAAATCATTTTTGGGTGTGCTATTCCTTTAAACACAATTGCCCAAATCATTATTAAAGGTCATTGGAAAGTTTGTGAAGTGTTAATTAGGTTTCCTTCTTTCCGTCTTGAAAAACAGTGAAAGTTCTTAATTACAGTGTTGACAGTAAAATATAATTTGCCCTTTTCTGTGAATTTTATGTCCTGTCCAACACATCCTTGTGTTTATAAATGTATAATATGTATTTCTGAATGGTTTGTGTGAGTAAGGCTAATTGTTGGTGTCAGTAGCTTCTTCTAATGGGACATCACTCCTCGTGTTGAGTGAAACAGATGTGGCAAACAATACAATGTGAAGGCTCCACAGCTTCCCACAATCAATCAGTCTGCTTCATGGAAAAACTCTCTTTTGCTTTATTTGTTCTTTTCTTTGTTATTCTTTGCTCATGTTTATTCTCTCCTGTACTGATCGTTTTATATGGACAGAATAGATAATGTTGCACACTGTGATCTAGAAGCATATTCATAATCTCTACCTGCAAATCATCTGTTAGCAGAAACTATGCTCTTAAAAGCAGTGCACTTTCAGCACCTGGTTTCCTATGTAGGTCTTTCACAGCATCTGTTAGATATTACCAGGTTAATGACTGGTAGTTTTGTTCAAAGTCCTTCTCAATCTACAGTCCTGCACGACAGCTTAGGTCATTGAAAGCTAAACCATAAACACATTTTGTTCTTATAAAGGGCTTTTATTGTTTCAGTGTTTGGGGAACTTTCGTCTGTTTGTCTTTATTTCATGGCTGTGGTCTGTTCTGCTAGCAATCAGGCCTTGAAAGAGTGTCGATACAGACAAGGGTGTCAGCAGCCTCTCTGGATGATGGCATTGATTTCACATAACATTGTTTTCTTTTATATATCTATCTGTCTTGCTCACTACTGTAGTACTCACTACCAATTTTTGTTTATAATAGAACTTATAATCCAAGTTCTTAATTAATAAATTAGCATGTATTTGTTTATTTAATTATTTGTTTTTACTTTGAAGAAATATATCCCATACTTGATTTATGTGTCATTAAAACTTGGTTGTGTTTATTTTGGCAGAATGCTTGAGGATGACCTAAAAATCAGCAGTGATGAAGAGGACAATGAACAGGTAACTGATGCTATCAGACAGATGCAGCTGTGGGCAGTCTGAAATATAGTTGAATTCCAGGACAGAATATTGTTTTAGCTTGATTCACAGTCTCATCCTGAGCAAACACTGGAATATCAATATAATCAGCTTCCGTGTATATATATATATCATTGAAGTGGAAGACATTGTTTGCTCATGTGTAATGATATAATGCATATGCAGCCGTGTCTGTATACACACTTAAGTATCAATGGAACAATTGCTAAAAAAAAAAAAAAAAAAAAAGGCACCTCGCCCGTATACAGGTCATTAGAAACATGTATTTCTCACATCTGCCTGAACTAAGAATCAGAAACTATCAAGCAACCTGATCGCTAGGGTCTAATGTCTCATAAATAATTTAAAAGAAGCCTGTTTTCCTGAATATGATATATGCTCACATATATACGGTGGCGTGAAAAAGTGTTGGCCCCTTTCCTGATTTTTTATTTTTTTGCATGTTTGTCACACTTTAATGTTTCAGATCATCAAACAAATTTAAATATTAATCAAAGATAACACAAGTAAACACAACATGCAGTTTTTAAATGAAAGTTTTTTTTGTATGAAGGGAAAACTAAATCCAAACCCACATGGCCCTGTGTGAAAAAGTGTTTGCACCCCCGTTAAAATATAACTGTGATTTATCACACCTGAGTTCAGTTTCTCTAGCCACACCCAGGCCTGATTACTGCCACACCTGATCGCAATCAAGAAATCACTTAAATATGACCTGCCTGACAAAGAGAAGTAGACCAAAAGATCCTCAAAAGCAACACATCATGTTGAGATCCAAAGAAATTCAGGAACAAATGAGAAAGAAAGTAATTGAGATCTATCAGTCTGGAAAAGGTTATAAAGCCATTTCTAAAGCTTTGGGACTCCAGCGAACCACAGTGAGAGCCATTATCCACAAATGGCGAAAACATGGAACAGTGGTGAACCTTCCCAGGAGTGACCGGCTGACCAAAATTACCCCAAGAGCGCATCCATGAGGTCACAAAAGACCCCACAACAACATCTAAAGAACTGCAGGCCTCACTTGCCTCAGTTAAGGTCAGTGTTCATGACTCCACCATAAGAAAGAGACTGGGCAAAAATGGCCTGCATGGCAGAGCAAGACGAAAACCGCTGCTGAGCAAAAAGAACATAAAGGCTCGTCTCAGTTTTGCCAGAAAACATCTTGATGATCCCCAAGACTTTTGGGAAAATACTCTGTGGACTGACGAGACAAAAGTTGAACTTTTTGGAAGGTTTGTGTCTCATTACATCTGGCGTAAAAGTAACACATAATTTCAGAAAAAGAACATCATACCAACAGTAAAATATGGTGGTGGTAGTGTGATGGTCTGGGGCTGTTTTGCTGCTTCAGGACCTGGAAGACTTGCTGTGATAAATGAACCATGAATTCAGCTGTCTACCAAAAAATCCTGAAGGACAATGTCCGGCCATCTGTTCGAGACCTCAAGCTGAAGCGAACTTGGGTTCTGCAGCAGGACAATGATCCAAAACACATCCACCTCTGAATGGCTGAACCTCTGAAAAAAATGAAGACTTTGGAGTGGCCTAGTCAAATCCTATTGAGATGCTGTGGCATGACCTTAAAAAGGCGGTTCATGCTCGAAAACCCTCCAATGTGGCTGAATTACAACAATTCTGCCAAGATGAGTGGGCCAAAATTCCTCCACAGCGCTGTAACAGACTCATTGCAAGTTATCGCAAACGCTTGATTGCAGTTGTTGCTGCTAAGGGTGGTCCAACCAGTTATTAGGTTTAGGGGCAAGCACTTTTTCACACAGGGCCATGTGGGTTTGGATTTTCGTTTCCCTTCATAGGCAAGGCTTCATTCAAAAACTGCATGTTGTGTTTACTTGTGTTATCTTTGATTAATATTTAAATTTGTTTGATGATCTGAAACATTAAAGTGTGACAAACATGCAAAAAAAAAAAAAAAATCAGGAAGGGGGCCAACACTTTTTCACACCACTGTATATATATATATTGTGATATACACTGTATGTACATATAGGCATGCACTGTAGTTAGAGGCATATGTCCAACATATACACACATTTATGAGAAAGAGAGAGAGAGAGAGAGAGAGAGAGGAAGAGAGAGAGGGGGGAGAGCTGTGTTGTAGTGGCATATATAATTTTGCCTTTTTTCACATTTGCTACAAAATAAAATAAAATACAATACAATAAAATAAAATACCTCATGTAAAAGGAGACAAGAGCATTGTCCTTGAAATTTCACCTCCTATGTATTACATTAATTCATTGGCAGCACTTTCAGCTTGAGGAGCACTTTGCCCTATTTTTAGGGCATTTTACTATATTAATGACACCAATTTAAAGGCATATATACAAATTAAGCTTGACAGGATCATGGCATATGCATGCAATGGGGCAAATGTACAGCACTAGTCTAGATCTTTTTTTTTTCTTCTACAAAATAGCATTATCTTCTGTGGTAACTGAACATGTCAAAAGCAATGTTTTAAGCTGAATTGAACCCCCAATATTCTCTTAATATGGAGATTTTATTTTGCCTTGTTCATTTTGAAAAGAATAAAGAAAATGACTGAATAGTTCAATTTTCATAAAACAATGTCAACGATCATCTATTAGAAGTTGATTAGGGTCACAGTTTTTGAACAACTCAATAAAAATACATGCTTAGACAGTGTCCTTGAATACTTGAATATAATACAACAAAGATTGTTAATTATGTCTCACTTTACTTTTTAATAATATTTTTTTTCAATGTCTTTTCTCAACCTTCAAATTGAAAAAGATAGTAATAAATGGATGTGCAAAAAGACATAATTTGTTATGGATCACTACATAATGGGGTTTGAGCTGTTTGGGTCCAACAAGCGAAGCAAGTTTTCATTAAATGTGTAAAATCCTGGTTAATCAAAAGGATTATCTTACAAATGAACCGAGTCCTGCAGGGATGCTTATAAACCCATGAAACAAAATAAATACCACAGTACGAAATACTACTACTACAGATGTTATAACAAAATTTTAATAAAATAAAATAACATTTAACCTTTAAACTGGCCTGTTTTTCACCTAAATTGAAATAAAAATGCTCATCAAGCCCTGCGAGGTCCTCATTATACAGTTGTAACATACAGTTAGACGGCTGACGATTTGTCATTGCTTTAGAATAGATCATTCATACTACACTGATGTTTTTGTTTTGCTGTAATTTTTTTTTTTTTTATCTTTTCTGTTGTGAATTGAATATTTAAGGTCTGACTAGCACAAATTGATCATGTTTGAAATGGCTTTGGCCTTGTGTTGATTTCAGCAAGCACTGTGCTAAACCACTCCGTCACATTAGCTTTTTGGGAAAGCTAATGTGATCCGAATCACAATAGTGACGCCCCCAAAAACTCCCTCCTTTCTCTGTTTCTTACATGCATAACCCTTAAAGCAAGTGCCCAAATACAGTCATGATGGAGGCGACCTGACATTCGTGAGAGTTCACGGGCACGTGTGCTTGTGTGTATGCGAGTGTTTGTATGTCCCTGGCCGCGTGTGGGTTTACCTACGCACGCCACCGTCAGCAGCAACGGCCCCCAAACATGTTGCCTAGCAACATCCATCTGCAAGCAGCCTGGAATGAGCCCAAATTCCCCACTGAGAGGGAAACAGCAATAAGAGGGCCTGTGACAGATGATCTGAGTTGTTTCATTTAATACACTGTGAAGATCACTGGCTCCCTCCCTGAATGATAAATGGACTGTACACAGATCAATGGCCGCAGCATTAAACCGAAAACCTGCCCAGGTAGCGGTTGCTCGGCGCTGTGTTCATCTGTAGTGCCGGATATCTCAATATATCCCTATTTACCTTGAGAGATTTGATTCTGAACGTAGCGCTTATGTGCCAGTAAAGCACTCTATGATGCATTCACTACAGCCAGAAGGAGTCACTGTGACAAACATACAGCTCAGACCAAAAAAACAGCGCGCTATAGAGGAACGTGCAGATTAGCTCAGGAAATGAATCTCTATGAGTGAAGAGATTGTTTTTATATTACGCTAGGGCACTTTGTGTTAGGATTTCTTTGACAGACATTACATAATATAATGTTTCCAAGTCAAATTAAATTATAATTCATAATCAAAGCTTCATTTTTTTTTTTTTTGGACTGTTTTATCAGAAATCAGCTGAATGTTAATTCATCAACAGTTGTGCTATTTCATGCTCAATGAGTTTAAATGACAGAATTCACTAACAAATACTATAGCAATATTTTTTGTTTTGTTTATTGTTTTGTTTTGTTTTGTATCATGTAAATATGAACAAACAATTCAAATAATTACTGGTCTTTTTTAAATAAAATGTGTTTGGTGTCATGGAAATACTATGGACAGACAAATACCATGTGTTTTTTGGAAATAAAATGTATTTGTTTTGCTTTTTTGTTTTTTTCATGTAGCATGAAATACTTTTGATAAATGCTGTGGACTTTTTTAAATAAATCATTTACAAAGGATTTATTTATTTATTTAGTTTATTTTTATTTTTTTTAAGTATGTATTCATTTATTTATTTTTGTACCATGTAAATATGAACAAACAATACAAACACTTACTGGACTTTTTATTTATTTATTTATTTGTTTTGTTTTGTTTTGTTTTGTTTTGTTTTGTTTTGTTTTGCATGTAGCATGAAATACTGCTGACAAATACTGTGGACCTTTTAAAAATAATTTACAAGTTATTTATTTGTTTGTTTGTTTTAGTGTTGTTTTGGTTTGCACCATGTAAATATGAACAAACAATACAAACAATTTTTGGACTTTTTCAAATAAAATACGTTTTGTTTTGTTTGACATGTAGCATGATGAGAAATACATACTTTTTTTTTTAATTAAACTTTGTATAGTATTTAAATATCAGAATACCATGGGGCTTTGATCTATACCTAGGAATTGAGCTTCCTGTACCATGGTATATATTATCATATATTATACTACCTCATTATATACCACTTTATATCTCCAAAATAATACTAGTACAAAATACCAATACTAAAATACATGAATGTGTATTTAAAGTAACAGTAAAGTAACAGAGAGAAACATTTGAACATCCATGACAATCCTAATTGGTACTAAAACAGACTTTTAAAAAATATATATTTTCATGTTTTCATGAGATCCATCCATATATGCTTTTGAATTTCATTTTTTAAATGGGCTGTCAGAGGTAATACAAGTTAATTGACTGTATTTGTTTTACTACTGCTGAGAAAGCCCTAGGAAGCACTACAGATGCTTCTGAGCAACATGAATTACTGAACACTGCTGTGAACACAAGAAATCACAGGAATTTACAAATGCTTTGCCTGAGTAGAATCTCCATCCTAGAAAATCAATATAGATTTCCTCAAGCAACACTGATCTACTGTTTCTGGTCAAGCTTAACTGTTCTCTCTAAGTATTGTGCTCTCACATAAACATAGAGCAAGTAAGCCCATAAGGGAAAACCAACAAACACTCAAATATTGTGATCTGCCTGTTTTGCTGTGTTTGGATTTTCTTTCTTTCTCTGCACGGTATCGACCTTTAATCTGATGGGCTGTTGTCTTATTCACAGGCCGCTGAGAAGCCCAAGCCCAGGAGCGCTCCTCTCAAGTAAGTGGCTAATCAAGTCCAATTCATTTCTTATTCTCTGCTGCTGCTGGTGTGGCTGCTGGGTAAACAGCAGGTTATTTGTAGAGACGGAGCTCAGGAAGTAATCGCTTGCATAAAGTGCTGGAGATGCTGATGTGGATGATATAACACCTTGCATCATTCAGTACAGAATCTAGCTTTTCTCATTACATTTTTACATTTATATAAATTTAGTTGATTTGTTTCAAAATGTAATTTATTCCAGGAATTCAAAGCTGAATTTTCAGCATTATTACTTCATTCATTATTATTGGTACTCAATTACTAGTAATGGCATCACTGTTGAAAACATAATCGCAAATAACCAAAATTCAAAATAACCACATTTATTTGAAATATAAATATTTTGTAATATTGTAAATGTCTTTACTGTCTACTTTTAATCAAATTAATGTTTTTACTATTAGCAGGGAGGGGAAATGATAGAGAAATGTTCTTGCACCCAATTGGTATATAAGCATATTCAAAAACATTATATTATATGTTATGTTTTACCTTTGACTGGTAGTGTATGCCAAATGATGTGTGTTTATTATACTTTTGTGAAGTCTCGTTCATATAGTGCCTTATGTCTGTTTATTTGTTGGCTCCCAAAAGCCCAGTGCTGTTTCTAATGTAGATCTTCTAATTATTTTGATTCCCATCTTCTCCCGGGATCACATCCGTTCACTAGCTTTAGTCAAGGACACGCTTCCATAGCATTACAGTACTCCTACATTTATTTCCATCAGCATTTAATCTGTAGTGGTGGTCCTGATGGCTTGGGATTGGGAACAGGAGGTGCAAATGGGGCCTCATTAAGGAGACAGAGAGAAAGCATAGCCTACAGCCGTGTTCCCGCAGTGACAATCTGGGACTGGAGGAGCTGGAAGCGTTTGTGGGTGTGGGGTTGAGAGCCAAAGTTTCCAGGCTCCGAGTGAGGGGCAGAGGTCCGTCCCAGCTGCAGTTAGTGAGGTGAGCGGAGCGGGGGATTGTGGGTGGTGGTTTAGCATGGTTACAGTAATAGTGGTTAAGAGCACTGAGTGGATTTGCAGGAAGTTTTAAATGTGATTGTGTATAGTAGTGGAAGTGGAAGCATGTTGTATCTATTGTTATGAAACAGTGGTACCAACGATGTAATTAAATGATCAATAAACAGGTACATTTATTATTGATTTAGTATTCTTTAGTATTAAGTATTGTTTTAAGTGATTGATTCATGGTCTCTTTTTTTATGTAATATAATCTTTATTTAAAAACACATTTTTTACATAACATTAAGTTAGCTATTAATTATTGTTTAATCAGTTTTTTTTAACATAAGGTTTTTATTTAGTGCATTTTGTATGTCCATATTTTACAACTGCTGCTGTATGAAATCATGTGACAGTAAAGATATGTATAATGCCACAAAAGATTTATATTTCATGTTTTTGTCTATTCATCAAAGAATTCTGAAAAATGTCAAACATTTTAATCCCCACAACTGTTTTCAACATGAAATGTTTCTTGAGCAACAAATCAGCAAATTAGAATGATTAATAATAATACTAATGCTAAAAAAAATTAGCTTTGCCATTACAGGAATAAACTAATTTTTTGAATATATATTCATATTTGAAACAGTTATTTTTTGTTAATAATAATAATAATGTCATTATGTTAATAATGTTTCACAATATTTATGTTTTTAATCAAATAAATGCAGCTTTGGCAAGCATAAAAATGTATTTATCTCCATTTACTATCCCTAAACTTTTGAACGGTGTTGAGTGTTTATATTATTAACTTCTTGAAGTCTCAAATCATTGCTTGAATGGTACTCGCGTTGGAACAGCCTGTTGTACTTTAATTATCATGGAACTGAGACATTTGTGAGACGTCTGCCAGGACCTGTGATGTTCCTGTAGGTTTGCCCCAGTTTCAGCATTCACACTCCTAACAATGAAATATACCCATTAAAACATCCCCTACAGTTCAGCCCTGGGCTCCGTAGCGCAGCAAACTGCCTGCATGACTGCCTGCCTGGCTTTCACACGGCCCTGAGACTGCTGCTCCCTCGAGCTGGGAAGGCCTGGTAGCAACAGCTAATCCAGAAGCAGGCACTCTGTGCTTTAAATCTCAGCTAAAAAGCCAGACACACTGTGAAAATCACTGGTCATTCTGTGCGTGTAACTATTTTCTCGGGCCACATCTCACTCTTGGAATCTTTCCCACTGGAGACACTTGCTGACAGTCACACCTTGCAATTGTTATGTCATCAAAAGTGGTGCGCGACACCACAAGTGTTATAAAAATAAAGTCTGCTTTAACACGACACTTAGAGAATGATACATACTTTCATAATATATTACAAGGCAACATAAATGCAATGTAATGTGGCACTTGGCTCTTGGTTGACATGCTTTTCTTACTCTCTGATTGGCTCTTACTGTTTCTTGTACTTATGTTGAGTGTAAAAACATTTTAAAATTAACATGCAATCAAAATCAACCTAATTTACTCACAAATACATGATTCTAGTCTTACTGGTCATGACCAACAGTACACATCATTTCAAAACAGTGTTATTTTAATACTAATTATGGATTGTAGTAGTTATCAATATTTTGAATTAGATTTTATAGATTTTCATTCATTCACTCATTCATTCGTTAACATTCATTTATGTTTATTTTTATTTTGGCAGTCTATGTTTTCATTTAAGAACTTTAAGTTTAAGCTTTTTATAAGTAACACTTTAGGATAATGTCCCATTAGTTAACATTAGTAAATGCATTAACCAGCATCACTTAACAAGAAGAAACACATGTGTTACTATATTTATTATATAGAATAATATATATATATATATATATATATATATACAGTGCTTGAAGTGGAAAAACAGAAGTGCCAGTACTCACCCGATTAAACAGAAGTGCCAGTACGCACAAAAAAGTGCAGGTACTCTAAAGGCTAAACTGCGTACCGGCCCACTTCAAGTACTTTATCTATATATATATATATATATACAGGGCCTAAAACTAACTTTTTGCCACACCTGCCAATGGCCGGTGACGTGATAAAATTTACGGCTAAAATTTGTTTTTCACCGGCCATGAAACTCTTTTTGCCGTTTTTTTCATTTTTCATTACAATGTTTTTCATTACAATGTTTTTAATTTGTGCTGCTACTGGTGTCTCTATTAAATGCATTTTCTCTCAATTTTACCTATTAATTATAGCCATTCGACATTACAGTATAATTTAAAGCCATTATTTTTAACATTTAATAGGCTCTGAAATATATAACAACTTTTAATTTAAGTGATTTTAAAACAATCTTCACATAAACTATAAATTGTATATGCATAAACTATACAGATCAATCTTTATCCAAGCTACAAAAGTTAATCAGCGACTAGAACAGTCCAAGGATTTCTCTTTTTCTTTTGTTCTTTGATTGACAGACTTCAGCAGGTTTCACTTAAAAATCAGCGCTGCCGCTTTAAAACCCGATGCACATGATGCGGATCTTTACGGTTATTTAAGACTTTATAACTCATTAGAGTTATAAGACTATGTTTACGAGGTAACTCGTAGGCGGCGTAACCCCAGGTATGTGTCGCCACATTCCCAGGTTATGAAGAATCAAGAAGGGAAAAGTTAATCTTCCGAAATGAAGCAGCAAATTCTTCTCAGGTAAAAAGTTAGAACCGTGTTTAGGACCAAGCTGGCCATCACACTGCTCTGACCTTATCAGCCCGTTTGTATAATATTCTTTGATTTGCGCTTGTTGCTTATGACAGAACAGCATCGTGATGATCTTGTCTTTGGAAAATATTATTTTATTCGCTTATGTCAGAAACGGCGAATCTCTTTAAAACTGGCTGTTGTTTTCACTACATTGCATTGTTATATTTCATAAAAGTAGTACCTGCCAACTGACGACTGACACTGTTACATGTACTTGTCAACGTCAATTTTTACTCGCATTTGGTGCTTAGCGAGTGTTCATTTTAGGCCTTGTGTGTATATATATATATATATATATATCTATATATGTATGTATGTATGTAGAAACACACACACACACACACACACACACACACACCATTTAATCTATTACTATTTTTTATTACATTTCAACTTTATTTCAATTAGCATTTATTTTTTTATTTCATTTACATTTGTGTCAGTTAGCAGTGCTGTTTTAAAGAAATTAATAAAAGCATGTCCCACCCTCATTTTATAAAATAAGTGGGTTGTGAATGCTGCTCCTCTCTCCAAAGCTAATATCAAAGGTTTGCAAATAAAAGTGAAATGACTGATTGAGCTACACAAAGCAGACAGTCTAATTATCATCAGAGCGCTGTGCAGATTCATTGTGGTGTTTGGCTCTGTGTTGTGAGAATATTCCCTGTGCAACTTAATACCACCTTGCCTTTGATAAACTTACTGGCCTGGATTGCCTCTGAAAATGCCTTTTAAAAATAGTAACCCAGCTCAATAACTGTCAGTTTGATTTAGGAGGCTAACTCGAGGAGTTTGCTTCTTTGTTACGTGTATTTCGTTGTACTTGAGGTTGGACTCGCTGTTTATCCGATGTTCAATCTACTGCTATAGATACGCTTTGATCAGAATCCCATATTCCAGAAATTATTTTCCTCACCTTTCATTTGGAGAATCCTCCAGTCTCCTCCACTTAGTCTCACGCTTTTCTTCCCACCTTTTCACCATTTTTTTCTCTCTCTTTGCACAGCTTATCACATGTTTTGAGTCTATGTAAGGCTACAGTTATCTAAAGGTCTTGTTTTTCCCTGGAGCCCAAGCCTGTTGTTAGCCTCTGTGCTGGAGATCTGACCTCTCAAACACACCCGACTCCTTCTGTCTGTTTGGACAGCTCTCACTCCCCTCGCAGGTCAAAGCGTTGGAGACCAGGGCTCATAGCAGCAGCGCGAGCCAGTATGGGAGGATTTGATACTGCTCCTGCCTTTGACATATGAGGGTGGCTGTTCACCAGTCTCGTAAATCAAGCCTGATTTCTTATGTATGGTTCTAAACAACAAGAGACCAACAATTTGCTGTTTGTGCTATTTAAAGAAAATGGTAGATTTTTGTGTTGTTAAATTATTTTCTATTTTTTATTTTATTTAAATGTTTTATTTATTCCTTTATTTTATTTTATTATAGGTCTTTTTGCCACTTTTTGCGTATCTTGTCAGTGTCTGCACTTGCTTGGCCATTTTTTGTGATAAACAGGAAAGTGGGTCCAGCTGAATTCAAATAGTGATTTGTTAGATAGGTATACAAAAGGTTATTATACCGCGGCAGCCGTCGTGTAAAGCCCTCCTCGTGTGAAGACCGAAGAGTGTAAAGACCATCGACTCTACCGGACAAGGACACCGGCAAAGGATATAAGCACCGCTTTTTATTTTTCCTCTTTCCTACAACTTGTTTCACTTCTGTTTCAGTTTTAATATAATTCAGTTTTTATATAAGTTGTTGTTGTTGTTTTAAAACGTGTGCTTGGCTCAGTGTTGATGTCTGTATAGGTTTCTTTATTCAGTTTTAGTTTTATTTAATTTTAGTTATTTTAGTACTTCATACTATATGGAAATGAAATAATATATATATTGAATTTATTTTATATATATATGTATATATGGCTGTACATACACATGTAGTTGTTTTTTGGTGTTTGGCTTAGTTTTATGTTAGAAGCATTATTATACTCATACCTTTTGTTGCTTTAATGCGTCGTGTTTCCTTCAGGAGCATCAGTGAATGTTTGAACCTTTTTTAATTGTTGTGTTTGAGTCCCTCAATCATCCTCAGCGTGAAAACATGGATCTCAAAATCATACAGTCACTGCTGGAAAGGGTTCAAATATGCAAAAGATGCTGGAAAACTGAAGAATCTGCAGGATTTTTCTGAAGAACAGTGCTCAGTTTAACTGTTCAGAACAAACAAGGGACTCATGAACAACCATCACAAAACAAAAACACAGTCGTAGATCATCCAGGTAACCACACACAGTATTAAGAACCAAGGGTTCACAAACTTTTGAAGGGGGTTATTTTAAGATAGATAGATAGATAGATAGATAGATAGATAGATAGATAGATAGATAGATAGATAGATAGATAGATAGATAGATAGATAGATAGATAGATAGATAGATAGATAGATAGATAGATAGATAGATAGATAGATAGATAGAATGATTAGAATGATTTCTGAAGGATCATGTGACACTGAAAACAGGAGTAATGATGCTGAAAATTGAGCTTTGATCCCAGCAATAAATTGCATTTTTAAATATATTCAAATAGAAAAAAAGTTATTTTAAATTGCAAAAATATTTTACAATATTGCTGTTTTTACCCAAATAAAAGCAGCCTTGATGAGCATAAGAGACTTCTTCCGAAAATATTATGAAAATCTGACCGACCCCAAATTTCTGAATCATTTTGTATATGCTGCTTTAAAATTTGGCCAAAAATTATAATTTAGCATAATTGTATGTTTTGTAGCAGCCTTCATGTCACTTTGTTGTGTGCTTTACAGTACCATGTGGCCTCTTGAAATACAGGGGCCATTTTTTTGCAGTAAGGCATTAAAACATTGTTTGGAACGAGCGGCGATGATGGCGATACGGCAGCTGATATGATACATAGCATAGTGAGCCGAGGAGACATGAATAATGATAGAGGAGAAAATAGAGGGAAGAGAGAGGGGGGCGAGGGGGGGGAGCGTGGTTTTTTTTTCCTCTGTCTCCATCTGCCTCTCTTTTTCTGCCGGCCGGAGAAGCGCCTGATGTATTTGCTGCTTGGTTGCTCTCAGAGATTGCTATCAGCCAAGACTCGTCTGTGGAGGTAAACTCAATACGCATATTTTTCCCCCTCCAACCTTCATAACATTTACTTTCAAGCCCTCTGATTTGGCGTGTGTACGCACGTGTGAATTCTTAGAGCTCTAATAGTGTGCGATTTGAAAGTGTGACCGTCCGCTTTGGCCTTCCAGAGATGCAATACAAATGTAATGCAAGATGAACCAATCAATAGAGGTGTAATGTTGAAGCCAGGACCTCGGTTTGTAGATGTGTTTTCAATAATAAGAGCGAAGCGCAAAGCCAATCATCATTTGCCTGCAATCGTACGCCGAAAATGAATGTTGATGTTTCTGGCACATTCGAAGAGTCCAGATGGTGTTTCGAGAAACGGTTAAAGTCGCTCCACTGCAACACGACTTAATAATCAGTTTGACTGACATGATATCACTGTGCGAGCTACTGATTTAAAAACTAGTTGTCAGCTATGTATAACATTTAAATTCTCACTTCATGTACCCTGTCAATACAACATTATGAGGAATGGCAGATGGTGTTTTACTGGAAGCAGCGTTAGTGTAACACTTTCCTTTGGATATACTGTCTCTGAATCACTTCATGCAAAATATGGTTTGTTCAAATTTTGCATTATGTTAGAGCTATGGCCGATGGTTAGCACAAATGCAACTACAGAGTCCTGGATGGTATTTGATGCTGTATACCAGGTGAAATGTGTCAGCTGCTAATGATTTAACTTTACTATTTATATTGCACCAGATATGTATGTAAGGTCATGAGTGGGCAGGACAGCTGTATGATATTTACAGCTGAGAGTGATGAAAAAACAGAGGCATGTACAAATACAGAAACTAGTCAAGATAAGAAGGAACTTAGTGAATAAGGGGTGTTTACCAGGCACTTTGTGATTAATTGTAATTATTTAATGTAGAATGCAAGTGATGTGCAGTCACAGCTGTGAATGTGGCTCATCCAATCAGAATTTAAAATTAAAACGATCAGTTTTTACAATTTAACATATATGAATGTAATATTTTGTTGTTAGGGTAATTTGACATTAAGTAACATCATAAAACATTCAATAAATCACCCAAAATTGTAAATGTAAAAAGTAAAATTAAATTTTATTTGTATTAATTTATGAATTATTATTATTTTAGTAGTAGCATTCATTTATTAATTATTATTATTTTATGTAATTAATTCAATTACCATGTAAAATGACTAAGCAGCAATTTATATATATATATATATTAAAACTTATTAGTAAATATTTAAAAAATAAAATATCTGAAAAAAAGACAATATTATAGAAAATGTTGCCATGGCAACTAACTGAAATTGATAAATATTAAAATTTTGAGTTGAAGTACTAAAATTGCTTCAAATAAAATTTTATTAAAAATTAATACAAAAGTTAGGTAGAAATATATAAAAAATGGGAAATACACACAACCAAATTACAAAAAACTTTTACTTTTAGTCATTTAGCAGACGCGTTTATCCAAATAATAAAAAGTAAATAAAACTAAAAGTCAAAACTCTGTAAATACTCTATACACACATTTAAGAAAATAAAGAAATTCAATAAAATTGACAAATGCATACAACAACATTTCAATACTAAACATTTAAATGAAAACAAAAAAAATGAGCTAAAAACAATTCAAAATATTAAGAGCCGGGGGGGGGGGGGGGCCTCTTAATATTTTGAATTGTGTATTAATTTGTCTTCCGGGAAACATGCAAGTGTCTTCTGTTGCTTCCGAAGGGCAGTACTAAATGGAGAAGAAGAAAAAAAAAACATATTTCAACAAAATAAGAAAAATTTGGACATCTTCCTCCTGTTCAAAAGATTTAACCCCCCCGGTTTTCACAATTCTAAGCCAGCCAAATATGTCTTATTTTACCAAACACGCTAAATGTCAAACTCTACTGGAATCAATATCCCGTGAGCTTTGTGTAAGGAGCGCTATTTGTATGGTGTACGTTCTAAATCACTCACTTTAATGTCAGTTAATATTAAAATGATATTAACCCACAAGGAATAGATCTGTTTTGTAGCTCTAGATTAATAACATTTCCACATGAGTTGTGGAAAAACTTCCCAGTGTTTCCCATGTAAACTTTCAGTCCAGAACGTACAACCATGAGTCTGTGTGTGAACTGTTCAATTTAAATCAAGTTCACAGCAAAAGTTCTTCATTCGATGCCATATCAGTCAGAACTTACAAGATTTATGGTAATGTTATGGATGGACAAGGTTTTATCATGGGTGGAATAATGAAAAAGAAAGCCTCAGAGGTATTCCAGTTTTACAGCTTATACACAGATGATTTTTAGGGTTGAGAAAGATAGTCATCTTTTATCAAACAGGCATGAGAGAGAGGGATGGTAATTACTCTACCTGACCAGGGCGATGGAGGTCTTATACATCCGACGGTGGCAGGCAGCAACATTTAATTACTTTACTCAATGGAGGGCCCTCTCAGCTATTTCATGCATTAGGTTGTAATAGGCTCTGCAGGGGTTCCTCAGTGACAAGGCACCAATAACTGCAGTTTAATCTCTCGACTGCATATCCCAGCTGCAGGTAGCAGGGTCTTAGTCAGTTGGGTCATCGGTCAACCCGCCGCTAATACAGACTCGACTAGGCAGTCTTTATGGGAATGTCCTCTGACTGTCACAGTCAAAGATAAGAGCTTGTTTCAAGTGGTTAAGATTTCTGGTGTCTTTATGAGCTGATGTGAACTACTGAGGGATTCTGAGCTTGACAGAATTTTAGGAAAACATCTGTTTTCAAAATCACCGTCACATTCAGTGAAAGTCCACAACATCCCAGCACCTCAAAATAACAGCTAACTGTTATTTACAGGGTTTGAGTTTTCCGATTTTAAGAGTTGTTCATTTCTTCTCTCACTCTCATAATTAGTTTGACAAGACATGTCGAGCATAACATATCCACCCCTCGCATAAAATAGCTTAAACACTTTTTAGCTACATATAGAAAATATAGAAGCCTTGAGATGCAAAATTAAAATATTTGAAGTGCATTTTTGAGTTTTTTTTTTTTTCTGGTAAACAAGAAAAAAATTAAATTCCCAGCAACGAAATGGGAAATGTTTTCTCCGGTGTTTTTTTTATTATTATTATTTTTAATTTTTTCCTTTAACAGCATACTGTAAACCAGTGGTTTTCAACCAGGGGCCTCAAAATGACTATTAAATTTATAAATTTGTCGAATGAGAATCTGGAATCACAAAATGATTCAAAGTATATTAATTACAAAGTAAAAATAATTACAGCAGAAATACAAGACGAAATATGAGAGGCCTTCAAACATTATGTTATACAATGGGGGTCCTAGTTAAAAAAAAACACAAACCTGGAAGAGCAAAACATGAAAAATGTGTGTCAACTTCAGCCCCTGAGGATGCACTGATATTTTTTGATTGATTGATATTTTGTATGCTGTTTGTAACAACAATCGAGCCCCACCCTCCCAAAAAAATACTAATAAATAAATAAAAGATTTTTCTTACATTTCTCGATTTTCAGTAGATAAAGTTACATTTTCACTGAATGACTCCCCCATCTTACCTCTAACAAGAAGTAGTTTGCGAGAAAGATAAATCAATGACAGAAAGTCTGAAAATATGACACAGATATGAGAGAGAAATAGAGAAGTAGAAACAGATAGTCTACAAGCAGGGAAACAGACACTGTCTGGAGGGTACTATGTTTCAACATCGTCTTGTGTCATGTGATATCTGTCAGTGTCAGTTGTCTTTAAAGTCAAACCGGATTCTTTAGAATGAGAGGAGGAGAATTCCACTTAAATAGACTGATGTCTGACCCTGTATAGATAAACACGATAAAGTTTGCGTTTCACTGCAATCAGTCACACAACTTTAACTGGGCTCCATCTAGACTGGGATCAACATTATTCTACTTATCAAGAAAGGCCTGTTCCGACTGAAGCCTAAAGCTCTATTCACACCATAAACATGAAATATAATGATAACTATATTAGTATCAGTATTCCACACCAGTGCATGATAATGTTATTTATTTTAAGCGTGTGCTGCAGTTTAGGTGCGGCGTTAGAAGTGAACCTCCATGCCTACTTTTTCCTAAAAATCCTTCACATTGTACAAATTCATATGAAATATGAATGTTTTCCCATGAGAAAAAAAAAACTATTTTAGAAGAAAAAGTCTTTATATTAACCTAATCTTAATTAAAACATTAAAATAAAGATGTAGGATATTAAACCGAGTACGTTTTTGAGTTTATTTGTTTATTTCAAGTAAAGTACCAGAGATATAAATCATCTTATATAGAAAGGCCTTCAAATATTGTCTAGATGGATTTGCATTCACGTACTTTCATGAACTTTTGTTACTTTCCGATATATTTTGGGCCTTATTGTGAATGTTTTTGTCCATTTCAGCTGTATTTTTCAAGCTTAATATAGCGATTGATATTAATATTAATGTTCGTAAAAGATAATCTTGTCTTGATTACTTCCTTACAGACTCAACAATGAATTGCACAATATAAACAACAGATTCTCTGTTGCTTGTATCTGGCAGTTCTTCAACAGCTAATGATGTAACTCTGTACTGGACCTTCTTACACTGAGCATCAAACGCATTATGCGATCTCCTTCACGTCTTTTTCAACATTAGATTGATTTAACTGTCAAAATGCAGAAACATTCAGAAGATATATCACCTTTCAAACTATGGAATCTGGAGTGAACAATGGAAAAATGTCCAAAACCAATGAAAGTTACAGTTGATAAATCAACTATCGACTCAATTAAGCCTTAATCTCTGTCAGATATCTTACCGTCCAAGTCCAAAAAGAGCAGGTGGTGGACTCCGCTTCCAAAATCAAAGAACAAACTGTTCCGTCTTTCCTCAAACTGCTTGTTTTTGCCAAGGATTATCCATCAATTACAGCAGATGCTTGCTATTCTTATTTCTGTAACATTACTCCAACCGAATTACGTTACTGAAATATATGCAGTGAGAGGATACAAGCTATAAACAGAAGTCAGAGTGGAGCTATGCTTTTAGTAGGTGATTTATAGTTTATTTTGACAGGATGTATTAATAAATCAGCTTGCAGTCGTAGGACTAATGCTGTAATGAAGTCTCAGCATGAGTTCAGAAATCCTCGGGTTTTCGTAAATGTTGGAATTTGGATAAAACAGTAACTGCCTAAGTTAATAGTAAATATGTTCACTACACTTACAATTTTCTGGAGTAAATATGAATAGTATTTTGCTAAGGTGTTCTGAATAGTTGTTAGGCAGTTATATGTGGTTCCTAAGTGATATTTTGGTCACTAAATATGGCTCAGGTCATTCCTTCACTGAACAAACGTTTTTAGTCCTTCACTGACACAATAACATTTTGGCAGAACAGAAAAATACAAACTGAACATATGAAGACTATCACTGTCTTTGAGATGAATAAAATACTTTTTAAAAGCTCTTGCTCCCTTCATCCTAACAGCAGAAATTGATCGATTGCGGGACCGAATGTATCACGCGAGGGAAAGTCTATTGGCCCTGATGCTGTCCTAAGGTCTGTAGAAATGGATATGTGTTTGTAAGTGCAGTGCCGACTTTGAATTTTTCTGCTGACTGTGGGGTTGATGTGCTCTTGGCAGTTTGAGCTAATTGGTGCTCGCCGCTTGGCAGTCAAGTCGCCCTCACAGCTGGCCCAGAGCTCAGCCCTGTGTCCAGCAGCCTTTGATATTGATATAAATGTAACTCAGACCTGTCAAGTAGTTAAACATACACTCCCTCACACACAATCTTGTCTAAAACCTTGTGCTGTCATTCAAAAAAAACCTGGCTCTCCACTTGACCTTGACCTGCAGCATATACATTTTGACCCATTGGGTTCCATTCAGCTTGCACAGCTGAGATTCCCAGCTGCCTGCATGGAAAAGCGTGATAGCATGGCATTTAAAATTGCACTTTCAACTCAGGGTGGAAATTTTTGAACCCGACTTTACCAGATGTGGAAATATGGTGTCAGAACTTTGCGGCACCCAAAGAGATGTGCACTGTTAATAATACTCATTAAGTTTGTAAGCAAATTGCCATTTTGTTTCTTTCTACACTATTTTCTAATCATCAATCAACAGAACGCAGAACAGAACGGTCATAAGCCGGAGAGATTAAATTTTCCCAACCCAGACTCATTGGAAAAACGTGAGACATTTATGCAAAATGATTATGTACTTTTTTTGACACTTTCAAAGTGAAATGTCCAGGGAGCGACGCTGAAAGCATGTCCAGATTTATCTGAAACAGATGAATGTGAATGTGGCATTGTTTTGTTACGCAGGTTGTTGTATGTATCATGGCAGTTTGGAAATGAAGTGTCCGGTGAGTGGTGTTAAAGGCTTAATGCTCACGTATACACTAAACCTGACCCTAAACCTTAACAATATTGTGAACAAAAGCAAATGTGAGATAAAAACTTGCTTTTACAAGTCTTTGAACTCTTTTATCATGACTTGTATTTCATAGAATTTGTACTCACATGCTCTGCATTGTAAGTGTAATGCTCTACCGGGTGCGCAAGCGAGCAAGTTTACTTTGTCGGAAAAGCCATATGGTGCTGATTATGTCATGCAGACATCAAAATGTTTTTGCAAAGAACCGTATAAATATAAATCTTTATTAATCCATAATTTTCCCTGTATTAATTAGTGTAAAAAGGAATACAAATTTGGGGTGTTTTACTCTCACTAGTGTAATTTCAACCGGAAACTACAGTGAATTGTGTGTTTTGCAAAAATGTTGTTAGAGGCTTTTTTTTTTATGAGCCTATGTTGAATATGTCATATAGAACTTTGAATGGAGCGTGGCTTTAGAGGCCTTCCAAATCCAATTCCAAAAGTAAAACTGATATTTCATTGCTCAGTTAACTTTGTAATCCTCATTACAGTTTGACAGGGGACTCACATCTGAGGCAGCTGCTTCGTATTTTATATTGTTACACATATGAGTCCGATAGTCTGATGAAGGTTTTGGATTCAATATTTGTATTCATCTGGAAGATTATGGATACGCTTTGTTCTTACATTGAAAATGAAATCTGATTACCTTTCACCAGACTGAAACTCTGGCCAACCTTTTTTACCACGGCACAAGTACACATGAGTGGAAACAGAGTAAAACAGGTGCAGATCAAAGAGTCTGTCCCAGATCACTTCTTTTCCCCCATTTTCACCTTGGTTGCCTATTTGCTTTTGAGTTTCTACGAATCGTGAAATTCCTTGTTGGTTTAATAATGCATTACCGTGGCAACAGGTTTGAACTTTTGATGTTTGCTTTATATTATGCTGTTCAGAAATGGCTTGGCATTTGTCCCAACAGATAAGTTTAACAGAACTCTGAGAAAATCTTTGTTTGGATTATAACCTACATAATGCCTCAGAGGCTTTGCAAAAGACCAAACTCATTAGAACTGCAAATGGTATTCAGGAGAACCGTTCGTAATGGTTCAGATATTCTTACCCCATTTCTTGACCTTTGCTCTGCCTCGCGGATATGATATGTTAATGTCAGAATAATGTTTCAGTTCTGAGAGGAAATGAAATGATATTGTGCCCGAATCGTGACCTCTTTGGAGACTAGTAATTTGTGTAATCTTGTAAGTATGAGCTTAAATAATAATGCACATTCAATGAAAATGGGGGGGGGGGGGCTTGAAATGCTTTTTTATTATTATTTAAGATGTGTTCATTCCCTGAAAATGTTGTACATCCACTATAAAGGGTAAATCAAAATATTATCTTGAATTAATTTTCCATGAAGAGTTAATGTAAAATATACATGCAAATTAAATAAAAAACATGAATGAATGAATACATATTTGTAGTCTAATTAGACAATCAGTTGGGGTTTGCTTGATTATGAGCACATGCTAATTGGTAGTAATTACTATTTTTTCCCACATTTTTTTATTAATATTATTATTTTCTATATTATAAACTTTGTAACGGGCTGAATGGTTGAGCTTTGTGAAAATTGCAAAACTAAAATTTGTCTTCCCTTATTTTTTGCTTTATCGTGCTGTGAAACTCAAAATGTAGAACAAATTGTTTTGGTAAAATAAGTTGATTAATTGCAGATTATATCAAAATTATGACATAAGAATGATTTTATGATTTTATCTAATTTACAGAATCAAAGTTCTGAAATTTTAATGGGATGCAATTTGAACACTATTAGTTGAAAGTGCTCTAAACTTTTCAACTCTTGCGCAAAGTCCCTGAAGATTACTAGTGCATGAATACTGTTGCAAAATTCTCTCGCATGAACACACCCCGCTTATTTCTCTTAATTTCACTCCAATCAAAACATCTCAGCCAACTCTCATGTCATCAAAGCCGGACTTTCCCTTCTGTCAGTGCTGGACCGGCATCTAGAGGCACATAGAGTATATACACATTTGGGATGTGGCAAGTGTGTCGGCCATAGCCTTCCCACTGATAGTCCACAAAAGATAAGACATTTCAGGAGCGCTTCTCTTAGATCCAGGATCTCTCTCTTCCTAGCCCCATCTGACCAATTATCAGCAACATTAGAGAAACAGCCAGATGTTGGCACAAATAAAGCATTACCGTGGCGATCACAAAATCACTCCAGGAAGACCTTTGTGTTGACCATCTTGCGGTTCGGAAACATTTCACTCGTCTTTGTGATTGTGGACACACAACCCAAAAACCAGGTGTTGCTTACCAGATGTCAGGTCATTCTGCAGAGATTCAGACTTAATGACCATCAATTACAGTTCAAACCAAACAAATCTCTCTGCTATAAACAAGGTCCCAAGATATTTGATTTTTCTCAAGTCAAACTGCAATGAGGCCTTTGTGAGCTGACAACTCAAGATGGTTCTCATTGAGTTCCTGAGGTTTGTTCATGGATACTTGAGTGTGGTGATGTTATTGTGATTGCGAGATGCTTTGATTTCAGTTGCTTCAGGTCAAAGTCATGCTTTACTTTCAGCCTGTCTGTTTCTCATGTGGGCAAACATGCACATTTATCTTTTCTCCATTTCACATGTCCGTCAAGCTTGTGCCTTTTCATTTTAATGTCATCGCTCCATATCTTGCTCTCTCACACATATTGATTACACACACACACACACACACACAATACATCCTCTGAATCATTCCTGTCATAGTCAGCACAATGTGTGTTTTTATAATGTATCTCTCAGTCACTGTGTGTTTACCTCTGTGATGCCATGGTCTAATAATTCACCTCAATCTACGTAGGCCTGTCAGACCCCTTAAAGCACACAGCTGTAACATAAATCTCCCTTTCTTTGCCTCTCTGCACCCCATGAATGTGTTAAATGAGATCTCACTCTGACGGGTCTTTTTTAAGAGTGAGGAGGTGCCGTTTAAGTGCTGAACTTGTGCGGATAAGGAATGAGCCAAACTCAGCCGAGGATTTGTCTATGAATCTAGGCTGTGCAGGGATAGATGGGGAAATATGTGTGAATATTTACTCTGGAAGAGGCGTCTGCATTACAAGTTTGACAGATTGTGTATGTATGAATATAGATACAGATGTACAAAAGATGTGATCGATAGAAAGATTTACAGATGGATGGATGGATGAATAGATGAATGGATGGATGGATGGATGGATGGATGGACAGAGCGATGGATAGAGAGATGTATATATCCATAGATAGATAGATTGATAGATGCACTGTGCTGTCTGCTTATCTGGAAATGTACTTACTTTTGAATACAATATAGGATTTATTAGTTACAATATTTAACTTTGTGATGTTTCATTTCAGGCTGGTTTGTGTCACTTCTATATATTTCTGTTCTTTGAAGTGAGTGTGCGTAGGATGCTTGACGATGATGCTGCAAAAGCTGATTTATGTGTTTACTGATGGGAACAAATTAACATGACTCAGAGGCCTCTGTGAAGCGTCTCTTTCCACTTGATGTTTATGTTACTCCCACATCAAAAGAGCACCTGTTAATGAACCACAAATATATGACAGCTAGTGCTGCTAATGGCCAGAAAGCAGTTTAAATGAATGAGGGAAACATCACTGGAAAACTGCAGATCGACTGGAGGGATTCCAGGGAGAGAGTCGGTTTTGTCTTTACGAACAAAATGATCGGCTGAATGTTGCTGCAGGATAAACTCTTTCAAAAGCAATTTTTAAGGGGCTTAACAATATATCAGAATGCTTTCAAGAGCAGTATTTATAAAACAGCATAGCAATTGACGCTGGAAACAATCAAACATCATTAGCAGAGAATGTAATGGGGTTATTTCTATGCAGAAGCTTAAAAAAGGGATGTGTCTTTGTTAAAGCAGAGTTTCTGGAAAAGACACATTATTTATCAATAGAGGGAGGTGAAGTCAGAACACCCAGCATTCAGTTTCATGTCTCCCATCTATCAAACATGTATTGCACACACTAAATAGGTCTTGTCATAGTCATAAAGCCGTGCTGGTGTTGACACACTTTGTCCGGCTGACAGACAGATGATGCTTTTAAAGAGAAGCACAGGGCAATTTATTTGTGTGACCCACATTTGACTCTGCCTGAGCTTGCATTCTTTCTGTTATCATGGATGTGTTCAAACGCAAGCAGGACTGCTTTTTTTCAGACTCTCTTTCCCCAGAGCTGACAGTACAACTTTGAATTAATTGCATTGTTTACTTTTTTGTTTTTACCCTGTCGAATCAATCACTTCATCTTTTAACTCCTACAGCAAGGTGTTTGCATCTTCAAATTTTAAAGCTCTCTTTTACTTGCTAGAAATTATCCATTGTAAAAAAAAAAAATTGCACTCAACTGGATCTACAGATACCACATTTACAGCCGAGAAAGCGTTAATCGAATCAGGGCCGCGCTACCAGGTGTCACAAGATATGCTCTCAACACATGTGCATCTTTTTATGTGTGACTGGCGGAAAATCTGCTAGTTTAGCTGTCAACATCTGAGCAAGGGTTAAAATATTATGGTGTAAAAATCTGTCATAACTCATAACACTCTAATAACTGATAGAATAAGCACAGAATAAGAAGTCGGATTAGCATAATATTCAGGCTACAATTGCCTTTAGGGCGTAAAGCAGGCTACAATAACCTTTAGGACATTCTTTCTTCTGCGTAACATAAAATAAGATATTTTGAGAAATGGCTCAGTATTTGTTTTTGGAAGTCAGTGGAAGTTAATGGTAAACGAAACACTTTAGTTAGCAACATTGTGTTATGCAAAATAAAGAAAGTCATACAGGTTTAAAATCAACATTTGTCACACACACACACACACACACACACACATATACAGTATATACATACATACATGCATACATATATGTATATAAACGAAACACTTAAGTTACCAACATTTTGTTATGCAAAATAAAGAAAATCATAAAGGTTTAAAAGCAATATTAAATTAATGTGACACACACACACACACACACACACACACACACATATATATATATATATATATAGCTGCAATAAACTGTCTGTAAAAATATATAAATACCAATTCAGATGCAGCTTTTGAAAAAAGAAAAAAAACATAGCAATTGTTGCATATATATATATATATATATATACTGTATATATAACTGTATGTGATTTCATGTACTGATTTGGATGGGATTGGGATTCTAGTTATTATTAAGGTGGATTGTTTGGATGAGGGCATCACAGAAGGAGAGGCTATACAGTATGTATTATTTTTTAAATAATTAATTGATTAGGGTAAAGATCATACATTGCGCTTTTCCGAAAGTTGCCGTTCTGAGCTGCTTTTGGGATCTGACTCTCTCCTTATCGATTTCATTTTCTTTTTAGGATGCCAGAAGAACCACCAACTGTTATTTCACTAAAACAAGTTGGCAAAAAGATTTCAATCCATAAAGAAGGTGCACCAGGCAATCAGAGAAAGAAAAGTAGCTTTAGTTACAGAACTGGAATCAAAAAGCAGGACTATTGTTAAAGAAACTAGTTCATAGATTCTCTTCACGTTTGTTGCTCTGCTTGTTTGTGTTTTCAATGTAACAGAAATAGAAGAGACTATTATTTTAATTGAATCATAAAAGGAAATATTACTATGTGCATGCCTAGTTGTAAAATAAGACCAGTGAACGGGGATTTATGTGTCGCCCACTTCATTCTGGCAATATTCTATATGTCACTATTTGCATTTGGTGTGGGCGACAGCTCTTCGCAAGTTAACGCCCGACTCTCGGCTGTGTTTATGCTTCTCCATCTGTCTCTGACAAATAACTTCATGTGCCAGCGGTTCAGCTCAAGCACACAGGGCTTTGTAAATATGTAATAGTCACGAGCTTGTCAATGTCCATCAGGTTTGACTGGGATTCTCTAAGCTGCCCCTCTGGGTGCTCATTTCTCCCATAATCCTTCTCTCAGCTCTTCAGTTGTCAATCAAGCAAGGGTGCATTAGAAGAGTGAGGCACTGGCGGTGGCAGCTAAAGATGCACAGGCAGACTTTGATAATGAACGCAAAGGAACACAGTGGAAATCCCACAGCTGACAAAACCAAAGACCCTTCAGTGACAGAGTAGTTGTGTGTATTCAGACAGAAACACACACATTTTATACATTGTGAAGAGGTGTATTGTTTTGTACAAGTGCTACACTGTAAGCCTTAAGAATGTATTTATTTATTAATTTATTCATTCATTCATTTATTTATTTATTTGCAATTAATTATTTAGTCATAGTCATTTTGCTATACTTAAACATGAAATGAATTGACTAATAAAGTCTTCATTAAAATAAAAAATAAAAACACCACAATGCAATAGAAAAAGCTGACAGATGCTAATATAAAAGTACTGTGGCCATACAATACCGTGGTAAGTACTTTGGATTACCATGGAAATACTCGGAATTAGTAGTATATAAATGTGGTTAAAAAAAATTAATTATTTATTTATTAACATTATATATATATATATATATATATATATATATATAATTTTATAGCATGTAAATAATTATATATATATATATATATATATATATATATGAATAGTCTTTAATTATTTATTTATATTTCTACCTTATATATAACTATTATTTATAGTATAAAAATAATGATATTAGTAATCAAAGTCTTATTTATTTATTTTTATATAATATATAGCATCTATATTTATATATAAATATTATTTTATAGTATAAAAATAATTATATAACTGAATAAAGCTATTTTTATTTACGAATTTATACATTTATTTAATTACTTATTTTACATTTCATAAATCATAGAAAAATGCCAAAAAAAAAAAATAAAAATCACACAAGTTGGAACACTTTTGCTCTCAAAAACACATTTAATGAGGTTACCATAACAAATGTCACATCTGTTCAGATCATGAAATGATTATATTTTGGTTATGCGCGTTTTCATTCCTTCCCTCCTTCATTCCTTATTGATTGATTTATTGTTTGATTGAATTTCCACCTCATTTTAAATAAAATTTTCTGTAAAAATAAATAATTTTGATTTAGTTTTGACACTTTAGGCCTATTACTCACACACAACGTGACATCCTTAAAGGAATAACATATTTGCACTGTATTTGATTGCCTTGCATTCCAGAAGATTTCACAGTTAAATCATTAAAACACGCTCATTTGCAATTATAAAAATGTGGCATTATTAGCACCGCGGGTTAACTGCAAACTCTGCTTGGACAGTGTCCAGATGCTAGTGGGGGAACAGGTAGTGTTAGCGCTGAATAGATGCTCCAACACAAAGGCGTCTGTGATGGTAATTGAGCTTCATTAGCGATTAGCGGCAGCGGCGTGCTGCGGCTCAGGTGCCTGGGTCAGGTTAGCACAGGTTAGCACTAATGTGCAGTGGCACTGTAATAACTGCCACGTTACAGCCTTGTCAGAGACCATAGCGGCGGATCTCCCCATGGGTGGTGAACAGAGGGTGGGGGGATGTTTCTGTATCTGCAGGATGGCATACGCGCAGAGGCAGTCAACACTGCACACACAATCAAATTAATTGGAGGCGAGACTATTATCCAGCTCGAATACATTAGCACTCCTGCATGCAGAGCAATATCCTACCCTTGTCGTGCTGGAGCTACATGGCACAGTGGCTGTTTTGATGAAGCTGGGATGCAGGAGGTGTTGACCTCAGTGTGATGTTGCGATGTGTGATGTGATATAATAAGAAGAAACATAATAAAAACGGAGCTATCTGTTTTTGCAAATAAACTCTTCATATTCAGACTTATAACTATATATATTCAGCTTTATTTATAAATATTCACAATTCGCTTCTACATATTCAGATTTTATGTAATTATTGCCTCTTTGGCCCTTCATAATATAAATATTAAATAATTTGGTAACACTTTATTTTAAAGTGTCCTTGTTACACATGTACTTACTAAAATAATAACAATTAATTATGCATAATTGCATGCAAGTAACCCTAATCCTAACCATACAGTAAGTACATGTAGTTAATTAATATTACTCATTACTGTAATGCATAATTACACTGTAACAAGGACACCTTAAAATAAAGTGTAACCAATAATTATATAATTGTATAAAGTATTTTTTGTATTATTATTATTTCCTTACTTACTTACTTATTTTACATGTCATAACTCATAGAAAAATGCCCCCCAAAAAAGTCACACTATTCAGTCAAAGTTGGTACACTTGTGAGGAAACCCGCAAAAAACAAAACAGCGAAGCGGTCCTCAGATGTCATGTTCATTACTTACAGCAATAATCTAACATTAATTCGGTCTCGAACTGATTAATTACCAGAAGTGATCAATCCACCACCTGCTTCACGTCATTAACGACAGTTCTCACCAATGCGGTTCGAATGACAGATGTGCAACAAAGTTCCTACATCTTCGGGAACGGTTGTGACTATCTAGTTAGTTTCTCCAATAATGTATTGTACTTGGGTAGTTAAGCAGCGAGTTGTTCAGGAAATTGCAACCCTGGTTGATTTCTCATTAATAACGGTTCTTAATTGGTTTCTATAGAACTGTTAACATCCATGGAACCTTATAGTGGAAAAAGATTATTAAAATATTCTTCACACTTAGAAAAATCAGTGTTTGTAAATGACTCTGGGCACTGAATTGGTTTCAGGGCAGTTTGCAAGAATGTTGGCTTGTGTTTGAACACTCCAAATAAACTCAGACCATCTCAAATGTTTGCACTCCCAGTGTGGCTCGCTTACATGTAAATACAGAGCGCTCCAGGTTAACTTTATTTTCACATTAGCGTAATTCTAAATATATTTGGACACTACATGTTAGTATACACAGCTAATGACTTGGACGCAGTTTGTGGATAGAGGAATTTTCTTCCTGTTTCTATGTATAGAACAAACACAAATTGTCATGTGATCCAGAACACGTCGACAAAATCAAATCGACTTTTTTATACAGATTTTTTTTTTTTTTTGGAGAAATTAATACTTTCATTCAGCAAGGATGCATTAAATTGATGAAAAGTGAAAGTAAAGACATTTGTAGTGTTAGAAAAGATTTCATTTTTTACTTTCTATTTATCCTGAAAACAAAATATTAAGCAGCACAGCCATTTTATTAACACTGATAATAATAAATGTTTCTTGAACAGCAAATCAGCATATTAGTATGATTTCTGAAAGTTCATGAGACATGAGTAATGTTGCTGAAAATTCAGTAATTTATCTATTTTTTTATTTACTTGTATTTCCTAATATTACTGTTTATACTGCATTTTTGTATCTGTATTTTCTGTATCAAATAAATGCAGCTTCAGTAAAAGATTTATTTTCAAAAACAATTTTTAAAAAGTCTTACTGACCCTAAATCTTTTAACAATAGTGTAATTTATTGATTCATTATTATTATTATTATTAAGTGGTGAAATTGCGTCAAATATTGATAGATTCTTAATGGAAATTGGCCAGGTTATTGAATGTAATTGTTGAATCAGCTAAACATCTCTAATATCTACACAGGAAATACAACTTCTGTCACTGACTCATAACTTCTCTCAGAATTTCCCGGTTTGTCGGAGGTCCCGTATGATTATATGACTTCACCAGAAGACGTAACCAAAAAGCATACTGTTTACAAGTGCACATCATCCCTTGAAAATCAATACTAAAGTAATGAGTGCGGCAGCTGACTTTGTTTTCCAGTCGGTCCACATACAATCCCAATGAAAGTTTAAGAGCACTAAACAATCATGAGACGACAAGATGATAGGACATTCCTCTGGCCACTGTATAATTTACTCTGGAGTGTATCCATTAGTCCATCAAGCTAAAAACAAAAGGCAAGTGGAGAGGATGACATATTCATTGGCACTCGCATACGTTTACACCGAAGCTGGAGACATAATCACAGTTGAAATATTTGCTAATAGGGTGCAAGGCTGTCATTCTAAATTAAAGTGAATACAAAGTGTGCTTTTTCTGCTCAGCCCCTGCATCTATGGAGTCTTTTTACCACAGAGCTAAGAGGATGACTTGGGCATCAGAGCAACAACAGCTGCAGGCTACATTGCAAGCTTTTCTCTCTCTCACACACACACATGTCTCTCAGCTGGAGTTAGTGTGTGTTATTCTGGCTGGTCTTCTGTTGAGGTAATTAGACTCTCTGTATGCCTCCAGCCTGCTCTCTCTCTCTCTTTCTCTTACCCGAAGCTCCACACACTCCAGATTTTCAACTCATTTATTGATGTGTTTTTCACTGTGAATCCACTCTCCCCTTCAATTTACGTTTCTCCCTCCACTGTCAAAACACACTCTCCTTTCCAGGCCTACACCCATCAAGTTTCATTGAATGAATTTTTCATTAACTGATCCCACTTTTTATCTTTTTCTCCCATGCTGAAAGTGTTTTCATCTCCGAGCGGAAGACAGATTAATGTCCTCCCATCTGGTTTTGACTCACAGGATGTCACATAGAATTTGAGAAATTAGTGTGTTTGGGGCAATTTGGAAAGTCTGCATGCACGACCATGTGCCAGAAACAAACCAACTGCTCGAGAACAACAGCAATTATCAGCCACTGACTGTGGTAATGCTGATGGTGGGAAATGAACGGGTGATTTACATGAAGGTGTTGTGTAATGATTCTCCATTCATTGAGACACAATCCTGTTCAGAAACTCTTCTTATAGAGCATGTGCCTCGTTGAAACATCTATTTGATGTGTGTGTGTGTGTGTGTGTGTGTGTGTACTTGTTTATGCTACATTATGGGGACCAAATGTCCCGACAAGGATAGTAAAATCTGAAATTTCTGACAGACAATTTTTGACATTGTGGAGACCGGCCTGCGGTCCCCACAAGGGTAAATATATATATATATAAAAATCCTAAATGATGTTTATCTGAAAGTGTAACAATGCAAACAGGTTTCAAATTACAGTGAAATTACAATAAATAAATAAAGCATTAAGTTGCAATTAAAAGAAATAAAGTCACAATTGTCAAACGTAAAATTGTAAAGAAGTTGAAATGTTGAGATCTGAAGTTGGAGTTTACAAGATATAAAATCACAATTATGATGTAAAGTCACAATCACAAGAAATAGTCGCAACAGTGAAAAACAGTTATTGGATTTATTTCCCTCTGAGGTGAAAACAGAGCCTGCTGTCCAGATAATTTAGTAGCAGAAGTGTGAAGCAATCACTTTAGAAGGTGAACTGTAATTTCTCTAAATCGTCCTTTTCTGAAATGGATGGATGTACTTCTGGTTTAATGATACAGAGGTATTTCCTGTAAGAAGAGTTTGCACACTCCCTTACTGGCATCAGTGCATGTCACATACAAAGGTTACTGGGTTTACCAACCTTATGTGGTCATGTCAGTGAAGTTGAATGATTGGATATAACTCTGCAGAGTCAAGATCAATAAGCCATTCTATCGTACAATCACATGCCAACAAATATAAAGTTTTAGTCTGTGTGTATTTTAATATTTACACCCTGGTTCAGTGTACTTGAACTTTAAGGACCAACAGTAAGTGATGCTTACTTTTTTACAAGACTAGTCAAAATTATTTTCTGTGGTAACTGACGTCATGCCATGAAATGAACCCAAAACAATGTGTGAATCTTACCAATGCTAATTTTCTCAGGGCAGGTTTTTGTATATAATCCCAAACAGAGTCTAATTAGTTATTGTCATTGCAGGGCTGACAATGTAAACAGTTATTTTTTTTCATACAGCAGGGCATATCATTGATTTTAGAGTAAGGTGAAGCTTCAGTTAGCCTCGGATGGTGTATAAAAGCCAGCGTAGCGCTAGCATTAGCATTGAGAGGGTGTATGAGAGAGGACATATCTCTGCCTCTGTGCCAGAGGTCTTTTTATAAGGCTCAATATAGAGAGCCCATGAGAAACAATGTGCAAATTGCTGCTTCATTAGATTTCCAGCAGCACTTAGAATGAGCGTGTCAGCATTTGAGGCTCTGCTGGTCCCAGCTGAGCAGTGCAACTGTGTGTGTGTGTGTGTGTGTGTGTGCGTGTGTGTGCGTGTGTGTGTTTGTGTGTGTGTGTGTTGGCAGCTTGTGGGTGGCTCAGCATTTGTATCCAGCTGAAATAGTGCAGGGTAAGAGGGCTCTCTGGTGCCTGGAGAGAGAACGCACTAGATCACACCTAAACAATACTGCAAACTACATAAACATAGAAAGACACTCAGTACCGCAGTGCTCTGCCTATTTTATTTCCGTGCTTTAAAGAAGTACACTTATTTGATATGTTATACATTTTCATTTAATTGCAATTAACATGCATTTTAGTGTCCAGAAACATTACATTCAGTTTGCACTTATTCTTTCAAAGTACATTATTTCTTTAATAAGTAAATTTTTTAACAAGGGAATGCATAGGCCATGCTGATTTGTCAACCAATATTTGGCCAGTTAGATATAATTGACATTGTCCATTTACCAAATAAATATGTATGCCTAGCCAATTAGCAGACCAATATGTAATTTCCAAACCCTACTGACAGATTGTCAACAGATAATTAAGTAGTTCTTATTTCAGTTACTGTGAATTATGAGTAAATATTGCGTATATGTTAATTTTCTTGTAGCAATGTTGTTTATCAATCTAATATTCAACTTAAGTAAATAGTTACTAGAGCATCAGTCATTAAGTATATCTTTAAATCTTTAATACATTATGGATGCTTTTCAGAAAAGATGTTATCTGTGTTTAAGGATTTTTTCATGAAGCTACACACTGTTTACATGTACCCTAAACAGTTCAACCATACACATTAATCATCGAGGGAAACAGCTCTGTTTTCAATAACAAATTTGTGTAATTAGAGGAATATTATTACACCTTTTTTTCTTAATGGCTCCTTTAATCTCTCTTGGCCAGAGTTCCTTTTCTCAACAATGTGAGCCCTTCACATATTAATCATAGTCAACCAGTGCTTAATGTGTGCTGCTTTGTTTGCATCTTAATTCATGTATGCTTTTTCATTCAGCTGTAATCTATTAACATCCTGCATCTCTATTCTTTCTCCCTCTTTCACTCCCCATCTCATTCATTTCTCCACTTCTTTGTTAATTGCACTCACACACGGTGTGAATTCAGGTTGAGAATGTGGGTTGGGAGTGTCTAGATGGAGAAGAGCTTGTTCAGAAATCCCTCCACATATTAATAACTTGTTTACTGTGTCAACAATGGCATTTTGCCTCTCAAAGGCAACATATGAAATCAAATCAAGCTCCAGTGATGTGGATCTAATTGTGTGAATATCAGGTGACTCCACTTCATAATGTTCTGTAAAGTCATTCATCTTAAATGTTGCTCATTAGCTTCTAAAATGGTCATTAATTAGGTTGTACATGCAAATACAGTACACATACTGCTATAGGACCTTCTATAGGTTGTTCTTTATTGATGAAAATATTTTGGAAAAGCAGACAAAGTATCAATACAATAAATGTATAATTTTAGTCTGTTACTTCGAACAGTTAGGAAACAATTGCTTTATAAATTCCCCTTTTAGGACCAAAATGGTCAAAAGTTCATCTTGTTTTCTGGCAGTCGGCACAGCCATCTCATAACTGCATGTATACGTAATATATCCTTGTAAATCTACTATTAACTTTGACATTTAACTTTCTTTTGATTCAGCTTGTTAGCTTTGATTTGTCTGTCCAAGGCGGTGGGATATGTTCTTTTAGCCCTCTCAGAATGCTTTAAGACGGGCCAAAGGGAGGCCTGGGATTCGCGTACCACCCTTTGCAATGGCCGTGGTCCTGCTCTTTCTGGAAAAACACAACTCTAAACAAGCAGAGCATAATTATGTGAGAAATATCTCCATCTGGAGCCTTTGGGGCTTTTCTGTGAGACTTTGACATTTAAAGAAAGCCACATATGGAGCGTTTCAAAATCATGATCATTTGGGTAATATTTCTGTCTCTCAATCTGTAGAGCATGGCGCTGGCAACACCAAGGTCATGGGTTTGATTCCCAGGAAATTAACTGATCAAATGCATTGCTTGCATGCAATGTAAGTCACTTTGGATAAAAGCATCTGCCACAATGCATGAATTTAAACATAAAATTAGTATTTTGGTTAGCTATGCAATGTTGCTCACGGTACATGAAACATCAAGCTACAAAAATAGTACTGCCTTTTGTTTTACTAGCATAATAAACTGGATTTATTAAATACAAAACTTGCCAGGATGTTAAAATGTCTTTTAATGGTTGCAAGGTGGTTTCACTGGCATTTAGGGTGGTTCCCAAATTTTTCTATTCAGTTGTTAAGGTGTTCTGGGTGGTTGCTTATTGGTCGAAATAGCCCAGCCTCAAGTCTTTTGTTTTCTGGTCTCTAGATGACTTGGAATCCTTCCAAAAATGTAACCACTAACAAGCCGCATGCTTCTGTTGAAAGCCCAGCATGAAAATAGCATGTAAATGTCACCGGCCCAAACACTTCAGTAATTGTGTCCTACTTAAATGAAGTGCAAGTTAACCATTCAAAGCAAATAGCCACTTAATGATTGAACCATATGGCTGCATTGCCACAACAAAGCCAAAAATGTCCATAGAGACAGTCCTTTTCTTAAATTTATTCAAAAATGCTTGCGCAGAAAGATTTGAGAGAAATGACCGTCTTTTGATCAGTGGTTTGACTTTTGTATAAAATTTTTATTTTGGACATCACGTGGTGCCTTGACACATAAAACAAGTTTTAAATGTAAGAAAAAGTCCTTAGTGTAAAATATAAAGTGTGTTAGCTTTAATGCAAACTGCATAGACCCAACAAAATATAAAAGTATGAGAAAGAAATAAGCTAAATTGGTTGATGTTGGTTTCCGCATGGCTCATAAAATGAGGTTTTATGCTTTCAGCACGCATTCGTTCACTGCACAGAGCTAACTATAATTGTGTTGTACTTTCTTTTAATTTATAGTTGTGTTTTTTTTTTTAGCTCGGTAGCTTTGATTCATCTCATTTGTTTTTGTGACATGGGAAACGTGGCATTTAACTTTTAGTTTCTACTAACCAGATGAATTTTCATCAAAATACCGTAGAGCTTGATTGAATAACCACAACAACAGGGAAAGTGGTTTCTCCTTTCTTTAAATGTTGATAAACCAGTTTATTTTTCCATTATCATAATGACACACTATTAAATGATTATTTGCATTTTATTTGCAGTTTTTCCCTACTCTCAGTGACCCAATCAGTACGTACCAGCAACCCACCAGCAGAAAAGCACTGCTTTAGATTATGGTATGGAAATGCGTTTGACATCTGCGCTGTGTTTTCACAGAGAGTAATCAGTGTACGCGAGTCAGATGGAATTATGGTCTTGTTTTGAACATTTGCATACAGTTGAAACATTTTAATCAAGGACCAGGCCTAAACTGAGCTTGGGAAACCAACCGTCAACTTATAAATACGCTCAGCATGTCTCTGTTGTGAAATGAAGAGAACAGATCTTGTAATGAATCAGGAATCACAGTCGTGTTTTGAACAGGATCTATAATCCATTCCTCATGCGAACAGAGCATTGATTGAATCAAATAAAGCTTGTAATGGATTTAAGGGCAAAGGGAAGTCACAATCATCATCGTAGAGATGTGTGGCGAGTTATTCTTCAAGGCGATTTATAAAAATCATGCATGCGCTGCTCGCAGATGATCGTTTTATGGGCGGTGGGCTGATGACTTATAAATTAAACTCCTTCAGGTCTCTTCTCATCTTCTCTATCCATATGTGCTTCAAACTCTTTGTTGCTTTCGCCCCCCCGAACACATAATCATGTTTAGCGCCGAGACCACGTCCTCGAATTCTTTTGAACTTTTTTAATGTAACTTATTGGTGGAAATCATAAATTCACAGTTCATTAAATTCTCCTACGCCGAAGAAGTCTGGTTGGTAGTATTGAAAGGTTGCGATCCAGACTAGATGTCTGAAACAGTCCCAGCTCTCTAAGGGGAATAAAATCAAACGTGGGCTTCTGAGCAGTGGCCCAGGTCTCTGCCTGCTCCAGCGACTGTAGGATTCGTTCATCTATAATTAACTCTTAAACTTCATTGAATGAGAATTTGAAAAAACAAAGAAAAAGATGACAGTTCTGCCCTTGGATTTGAGACACGGCGGGAGACGGTGAGAATAATAATGCAAACTCGCTCAGGGTTCGTTAGTACGCTTGTACATAGATCTGCAAATAATTACGATCTACAAACAAATACAAGAACAGAGGCGGCCTTTGCTGAGGTCCCGAGTTGCAGCGCTCGACTCGATCCGCTAGTGGCCCTAATAGAAGGTCTTAATGAGTCTCTTTAACCAGCTGGCATCTTTCAGATGCTGCTTTTTCTTGCCCCCCTCCATTGTAAGCTCTCTCCATCTGCGATTCGGCCCATCAGACAGACCGCCAGGCTGTGACTATCTGTCACATTGATCTGAGATTATGGTATCAGTGTAAACACAGAGAGAAAAACACTAGTCGATGGGGTCCCTGTAGCTTCCAGTGATGCATCAGCCTTTGTTTTGGTGTGACCTGTGATAATCTCAGGGGAGAGATCACAGCTTCGGCCCTTGTATTAGCTTGTTTTTCTGTAAGCAAGAGCCGTGGATGGTGTGCTTTGAATATATTTTAGATGCTACAGCTTTTAGGCAAGTCCTAGTTTGATTTATTTGGTTGGTGTGAAATGGATTGACCAAACTTGATGGACGACAAGCTCCAATGTGGACCGAACTTTTTCAGCAGTAGTGCTTTATAAATGTGTTAAATTAAATGCATGATGTTTTTCATAACAATCTCTTAAGGTTTTCAGCAGATAAGTGAATTGTGGCGACTTTCTCTTGAGAAGTCAATCACACTGATGCTCTCCATGTTTCATCTGATTGGCTGTTTGCTGGCACACTTTCAGTTGCACTCGCTACAGAAATCTATGGATCAAACCCTGAGTTGACAGAGAAACTTTATAGCAGCTAAACCAGGTTTGGATGCTAAACCTTCTATAAACTCAGCGTTTGTTCAGTTATCTTCATCTAACAGACTACAGAAGTCTAGCTAGTGTTTATTTTTTGTGCATACATCTGGTCTCATATTCCCTACTGCTTAGCACCAGCCTGGAAAATTGCTTCATTATAAAGCATGAATATTTAAAGTGTAAAATGTTCTAAATATTGTTATTTATTCATTAGAGTTGTTTGAGATGTTTTGCTTATGCCTGGAGATCTTTTTGGGTTTGTAACAGCAATGTGCATTGACAGCACATTATTTAAAGCCATGATAAACTAGGAGGCCTGTGCTAACTCTTCCCTTACTAAATGTTAATAAGAGCCTTGATGGCTTTTGCATGGCATTACTTATGGTGGATTTGAGAAATATATTTGTGCACTTCTGTATGTATGTGTGTTATGTGAGTGTTTCAAGACAGATTGTAAATAAATGCTAATATGTTATTTGTAAAGTCGCTATGGTATTTATATAGTCATTGAATTGATAAATATTTACACTTATCTCTAATAATGTAGAGTAGCTGTAAATATCAACTTTGGCATAAACAGTTTTCTTAGTCTACTAGTATTCAGACCTAGAAGCGTCTAACATAAACCCTTATGAAAGCAGATATGTTATCGTTCCTTATTACAGTTACAGTTGAGCAGTGAAATGTTAGTTTAATTTACCCAGTTCTTTCGGTCCCAGTGGCCCAGTTCTAGTTGAGTTTGCCCAGGGCCTGCTGTAACTCCTTCAGGGAAACACTTCCTCCTTCCTGTGTTTGTGCAACGTGTGCTGCTTTGCGAGGAGAAAGCTATTCCCAAAGCTGCTCTATCCGGTCTGTTTGGGGACGAATATATCATTAATTATGAATAATGATGATAAGTAAACTTTGTTTACTTTTCATCACATTATACACTTGGCAAATCTGGAATAGGCCCTTTCATGTAAGTTAAATTGAGATAAAAGTATTATATACTGTACTAATTATATTATATTACAGATTTTTCATACAGAAAAAGGGCAAAATGTGTTATTGTGTTGTAATGTGTATTGTGTAAAGTAAACAATATCATCTGTGATTAAGATGAAAGAACCAGGAAACGCTTTCTCAGACTTGCCTTTCTCACATGAGATTCCACGGCTGTTAACCAAAGGTCAAGCTTATTAAGAAAAATGACCTTCTGCCTTTTTTTTTTTCTTTTCTTTTGGTTTGTATGTGTGTATCATACCAATCAGTGCTATTTGCATAGACAAAGGTCTCAGAGGTTGGTGTTTTGAAAGAACAGCTCATTCACAGTGCATGTACCGTAACTGTGTCGTGTTTCTTTCAGGTGGTATTTGATTAGGAGATTTAATAGATATTAAATATAACATTTGTGTTGCATTAAAACAAGAAACCAAACTAAATATAACATTTGCATAAGTTGATTAAAAGTCAGAAAGATGAAGTTAGCTCTGAGCAAAGGTCTAACATCCACCACTACTGTATCTAATGAGATGACAAGCATGCATTTTGACCACACTGGCTGTCAGGAAGTTTAGGGTTTCTGCTGCACATCGATAGTGCGTGAGTGAACAAGAGGGCAATTTTGAATATAGCTTATGATTTTGGTTTTTTGTTTGCTTTTTCACTTTCCTGGGACAGGTTCCTCATTCCTGGCCAATGCTGTGCATGTCTTGCTGGCACAGCTGTAGACCAGAGCGCTTTTTCCTGTCATAACATAATCTCTAATGAAGTGTCAACATAAAGCAGCCTGGTCTGACCTTTGGAAAGGAATTTAATTTGCCTCCTTCTGGCATGTTTGACTCCATGTAGAACAATCTTGGATGGCCACATCTGAGGATACCCTGAGAAGTGAAGTACTCATTGGATTAGAACGCTGTGGCCTTTCATGAACTCATAAATAATGCTGAGCTTGACTGATAACTCTGAGACAGAGCCTAGTAATAGCCCCGTAGGTGGAGAAATAAACAAACCCTTTCTTTCCTTGCTCATTTTCTTTGTATTTATATCTTTCTATCTCTGTCTCTCTCTAAGTGATGTAGTCTATCATCAGCTGGTTCAGTTGTCTCTTTTTAAGTAGGTTCTCCAGAGCAGCATCAGCTAGTGTTGAAAAATGTATCATATGTGTATAAAAAAAAAATTATAGGTGAAAGAAATATCAAGGCTACTGAAGTAACATTTAACATAAAAAAAACAGCATACTATTTATGTTTTTAAACAGCATACTATGTTTTAACAGAAAAAAAAAAAAATCTTAATTTAGATAATTTGTTATTGTATGGAAAAGAGCTACTTATACAAATGTTTAGCATTTTGAGCACAAATTCTGAGGTATTAGGCTGGTTCTATACTATGGAAGTTTTCTCTACGGAATAAAAACAAAAATGTAGTTTTTTCATCTCACAATTCTGACTTTTTTCTTACAATTTTGAGTTTATATTATATTAAAAATTTTGAGAAAAAAAAGGCAGAATTGCAAGATACAGTATGAACTTGCAGTTCTGAGAAAAAAGGGAAAAATTGTGAGAGATGAACTTGCAATTGCAAGAAAAAAGTTACCTTTTATTTTTTAATTCTGTAGTGAAAACAAACAGGCAAACAAATAAGAATTGCTAAATGTAAACTAAGAAAAAATAAGTATAATGAGATACAAAATTACAATTGGTGATTGTAAACTCAGAATACAGAGAGTATTGTGAATGATGTGAAAAACATCCCTCGAGTAATGCTATGTGAATATTCGCTTCGCTTTGGTGTGCAGAAACCATTACAGCTCTGTCTCTTTCTCCTGCTGTTGAATAAAATCCAGTGTACATTAATAATACAATCTGTATCTACATCCATGCTGCCAATGGCACATTTGTGTGTTTTCAAGTGTGTCATATGATTTGACGAATGTTCTCCTCTGTTCTTTTTCCTAAAGCCTCCCTGGAACCACACCGCGAACCAGCGAACCAACCGGTCACTCCAGCGGCGCCTCGGGCAGCTCCAGCGAATCAGAGAGCAGCTCAGAGTCCGACTCGGACAGCGAGAGCAGTTCCAGTGACAGTGAGTGCAACCGAGCATCCCGCGCTGCCACACCAGAGGTACTGATCACTTCACTCCTCTCAAACTGTCACAACACATCCTCACACTGATCCATGACTCATCTCTTCATTCCATTCGCTGATGGCTGTTATTACAGGTGTTTCTCAGTTCAGCCCGTACGCTACAGGATAGGGCCAAAAATATGTGGAAACCCCCTTCTAATTAACAAACCCCTAAATATTTTTGCATCATTTCTATAAAGCTGCTTTAAAACAATATGCCTGACACCTCAGCGGCAAAATATTGGACGGCCCATCAAGACATGCTCAATTGTTAATTTATCTTCTTTACTTTTCTGTGAAGCTGATTACTTTTCTATGAAATAATACTTACTGCAAATAGAGCTATACAGGTAAAACTGTGTTTTGCATGAGACATTTTTGCCGATGCTGTATTGCGAAATAAATAAATTCTCTGTAATGTGAAAAGAAAATGTATAAATGTCTATTGTTGTAGTTTATAAAAATGCTGTTGTAAATGTCATATTTGGTGGAAGTCATAGACTGTTAGAATTTTTGCATTTAGTGATTAAAAAACCTTATTAGTACTGTAATTATTATTAATTAATACTGAATTTGGGGAAGAAAATTGTCTAATTGATGTGTGAACTTCAATTAGACAATTAAAAACATAATTTACCTACAGCAAAATATTATTTCCACTTTTTTTTTTTAAGGTGAGGCATGACCCAGACATTTTTTGACAGGTTTGGCTATTTCCTCAGCCCTTCTATTTAGTGTTATTTACAGTTTGTTTGTTTGTTTGATGTTTTGCTCACCTTCTGAACACTGGGTCCTGAGGTAAATGAATACCAGTTTATGCAATTATTTCCCTTAGATGATTATTGCCGGGCCCATTACCAGAAATTTCAATAGAACTGGGATGAATCTGAGTAAGTCTTTTTTCTCCTTTAGCTAAAGGCAAAGAGAGACTGAGGCAGCATTCCCCCTCTGAGTTTTCTCAGCATGGGTTAGGGGTAGGATTTTTGAAAGGATCTCCTCAAAGGATTAATTGGCAGCTTTAAAGTTGTCCCACAGTAGCCTGCCCAGGGCTCCCTAAGAGCATTACACAAGAGTAAACATCTCCCGGTTCTCATCGCCCCTTCTGTGTGTATACAGTAGCTTTGCTCTCTGCCAGGGATGGCCAATGGGAATCCATATCTTAGCACTGCAAGCTCTCTGGTCTGGTATGTTTCTCTTTCAAGCGGCGGCACACAGCCTTGATGCCTCAGTGGCAAAATATTGGGAGGCCTGTCAATTTCGACACGCTCAATTGTTAATTCATCATCTTTTCTGGTGCTTTCACTATAAAATTTGGTAGCTCATATTGGCGGAAATGTCTCTCTGACAGATGGAGAATGTGGCTTTTGAATGTGAAATAGCATAGGAGATTGCCTTTTGTCTCGAAACGTACCATCATGTCTGATTGGAAAGTGCACTGAATTGAATTTCTTACCCCGTGAGTTTAATGGTTAATATGTATGTCCACTCATTTCCACAGCTTCCTTTTCTGAATGATTTTCTATCATTCAGAGCATTCGAGACAGTGTTTATGGGTTCGTGGGAAAGATTTACTTGTGTCTGGAAACATAATGGTACACAACAATTGGCGTGAGATAATATAGCCGATGAAAACATCTCCGCAGCGAGAGATGTTAGCTGTCATCAGGACAGTACTCACAGCATTTCCTCCGTTATTCAGGAATTTTATGACTTCCTCTCTTAATGGCCTTTTCATCATAGCGCCAGTTCATTGGTCTGTGAAAGTCATATGATGGAATCATCAAGCTTCTCATGAATCAACTCTGGAGACAGATGAAATCTGTACCGATATGCATCATTAGAAAATTGGTTTCCATGCTATTTTACACATGCACCCATTTACACTGTATAGACCTCAATGCGCATAATGCATGTAAAAATGTCACATGCAACAAATATGATCAGGTTTTCATCTCATTGTGTGACTGATAAAATAAGTTGCTGAGACAGATTTGTCAATATTCCTTAAAATGTTGTGCCATAAATTTGCTTTGTCTTTTTCCACCAGCCTGAACCCCCATCAACAAACAAATGGCAACTAGATAAGTGGCTAAACAAAGTTAATCCTCACAATAAAGCACTAATTAACACTCAGTCAGACAGTCATGGGCTTAACAGTTCTCAACCTGATGAAAGGCAAGCCTCAGACAACCAGAGCTCCAGCAAGAGCAAGCCCAGCACAGCACTGGCACCAGCAGACCCCAAAGAGAGAACGTTGCTCAGTCCTATCCGAGAGAAAGCCAAACCCAAGACTGGTCAGAAGGCTCCAGACAGCAAAAGCACCAAGGTAAAATCACCAGCCTCAGTGGAGCTTGCACCCCCCAGGAGAAGCACTGGAAAGAAGCAGCCCAAAAAGTTGGAGCGATCTTCCAGCAGTGAGGAGCACAACTGGCCAAGACCAGGAAACTCAAGTTCTACCCCGAAAGAGAAAGAGCCCCCGCCTTTAGAACCGCCGAAACCTAGAGGCAAGGGCCCTGGGGTCAAGACGGCTCCAAGAAAGGAACCTCGGACCACCACGTCAAACACCGCACCAACGAATATTACACCGGTTCAGGATAAAAAGAAGCACCGAGGACCCAACAAGATAATCCCCAAGTCTAAAGAGTTCATCGAGACAGAGTCTTCTTCATCCGAGTGTCATTCGGACCCTGAGGAGCTCACTAAAGTTCAGCTTCCCTGTCCCGGTCCCAACACCCTAAGCCTGAAATCCAAGGATTGCAACAGCAATATCCTGAGTGTTAGCAGCCTTACCAGCACAAGCAGCACCTCTATTCCTGATCCAGGTGCCTCGGATCTCCTGGAAGAGCCCCTCTTTTCTCCCATCCCCATTGTACAAAATGAACTTTTGTCACCACTAAGAGATTTTGAGGACATCAAGTCCCTTTGGGTCAATATTGAACTCAGTTTCCTATCACGGATCCCAGGGCAAGACCCCCCGGAGCCTCCCCCAACAAAGGCTGAGTGTCGGGAGGTCAGTGTCAAGCACAGACGGCAACAGTCACCCGCCTCTATCCCTGCAGAAAAGAACCCTAGTAAATCCAAGAGGAAACACAAGGCAAGTGTTCAATGTTTTCACTCTCATTTCATGCACTATAACTATAACATCAGGGGCTACAATTCCCAAATGGAATCATTATTATAATTATTATTTTAAGCAAGTAGTCATTTAGAAGGTCCTTTTAGTGACATTCACTTTCTCCATAGAACAATTCCTCTGGAGTGCCTTGTTGAAGGACACAACCTTGATAGCTGCAGGATCGCCCTGTGCCGAGTTCAAATTGTACAATTAATGACCAAACATTTTTATTGTTTTTATAATATAGTATAGTATCTCATCCAACATCATATGTAAATCATAGACTTTCCTGTCTACAGGAGCATATTAAACTCTTAACACCTACGGGTACAAATGGTGACAGCTCATGAAAGACCACTTGCGGCTCCAACCTTTTCACACTTAGTTCAATTGAACATACAAGCAATCTCGAGCCAAATACCATGCACATGTAAACACATGATCTCAGATCCCCACCTCAAGAGGTGCGTTTGTGGTTCAAATGAGTCCCCTTTTAAGTCCACTTACAATATCAACACCAGGAGCATTGAGGTCACTTACTGCCAGTTCCCTTTCTTGTTCACTTTAACTGAACTGGGTTCGGTTCATATGAAGTCTACTATATGTGAAAACTAGGGTTGTCAAGACTTCAATATACACTGCCTGTGCAAAAAAATTCAAAATGTTGCACCCTCTAATAGAGAGGTCTTCAACCCTGTTCCTGGGAACACACTGTCCTGCAGAGTTTATCTAGAACCCTAACCAAACACAACTGAAGCAGCTAATCAAACTCTTCAAGGTTGCTTGAACATGCTCATTGGAAGCAGGTTGGAAATAAACTTTGCAGGACAGTGACCAGGAGCAGGGTTGAAGACCTCTGCTCTAACATTTCACTGTATAGCTTTGATTATATTGTGCATTTGTTGTGCCATTGTTTTGACAACATTATGCAACATCACAACATTTATTTCCATCAGGAGTTAAGTTCATTTTTGGCCAAGATCTAGTATTGACATTAGGAGAGTCAATTCACTCCAGCACATTCTAAAGACTTTCAATGGGGTTAAGCTCATGACTCCATGCACTCTAAAAATGCTGGATTAAATATGGACAAACCCGGCGACTGGGTTGGTTAAATGTTTAACCCAACCTTCTGGGTAGTTTTATTTAACTCAACTATTATATATAAATTGCTATATGGCTGACTTAAAATTAACCCTAAATTACCACAGGCATTAACATTTATTAAACATATTATTTAATGTTAATTTCCAATCTATTTTGGGTTCATTTTAAGCAAGAAATGATGGTTGTTTTTAACCCAACATTTTAAGAGTGTGGTGACCAATGCATGTATGAAAATGATTTCTCATGCTCATTTAATCGCACATGGGTATGTCTTCCAACATGGTTGTTTGAGAAATAAAAAAGTACACAGTGCATCAGTTAGGGTTAAAATAATTGTTGTCAAACATGCCAGTAACATCTTAATCCCTGCAAAAATGATTCAATCCTAAAATCTAAAGTATTTGCTTATTTAAATCCTTAATATAAATAAATTTAATGTGTTCACGTGTACAGTATAAAGATTTCAGTGCTATCCTGTTTCAACCAAATGTAAGGGGAAACTGATTCTTGGACTATTGAAGATGTGTTTTTTAGTCCTAATGTAGATGTTTCAACTCGTCCTTCATCCTGCCAAACTAAATAACATGTTAAATTCTGTATGGTGGTAATTAACTTCCATCTCTCTGCAGTCTGAGCATTGTGACGTGATGAGTGGAGGCAAGAAGCTTCGGATGGATAAAGACGCACTGCTGCTTCCTCCTTGTATCTCGCCCATACACAACCACAAGGTCTCCAGCACAAAAGAGTGAGTATTCTGACTCACGGCTTGTTGCCTATCACTCACTCGTCTTAGAAGCATGACAAGTGACTAGCAATTTAGATATTTTTACAGTGCATTTAGTGGTTTTTAATAGATAATAAAGATTCTTGTTGGATTTTGTTCTGTAACTCCGATGAAAACCTCCATATAAAGAGCCCACGATGCTTCGCTTTTCTTTAACATATGCTGCCAGTGTCCCCTGATGTTTTTGCCACATATGCATGAAAACACTCGAGATTTGCCAGCTCAGCTTAGTAGCTCACCCTGTGTTATGTCCTCTGAGAGAATGCTGGGATATGCAGGAGGTCACCCTTTCGAGCCAGCTGCCTGCTTTGTCCCACTGCATTACAGTAATTTAACACTGACACCAGCACAACGGCTACCACTAATTTTAGATATTCAATTAGTGTCAGGCCAGGCTAGAGCCCATCAAAGACACACGCGTGACAGGGGTCATATGCTTGTCCTGTCCGCCTGAGTGCCCACCGCAGTGCGACACAACTAACGCCAACAAATCTTCATGATACGATCAGCAGCGCTACATTAGATTATTAGCCATCACTAACGACTATTACTGGAAGTGTTTAGCACCTCGGGCTATTTACTGTTATCACCTGCTCAGTGTGTTTTAAATCAGCTTGTTCACTGCGTTCACCCTTTTAAATGAATTAGAAAAGTAAAGTGTTGCTAACTGATGAGACTCATGTTTTATGGTGTATTTTCAGCCTAATAAACCAAAGGCAAAAAATATGCTGCTGTCTAGGACATTCTGTCTCGGTGGAGCTTCTTTATTTAGCACTTAGGCTAAGTTTAGACGTAAGCACTTATGCAAATGAATTCAGCCAAGTTTATATCAGAGCACATGCACATGCAGGTGCCACCACCTCCGCTCTCATCTGTATATGATCTTGTGTCGCTCCTATATTGTTCTAGAGAAGGAATAAAAGGAACAAAACCATTTGGTCTAAAATGACCCTAATGCCCTGAAGGGTGAAAATAATAAAAGAGAGAGCAGAATGTAGTATCATATTTTCAACAAAATTACACCCTGTGTAAAATAATATACTGTATGTCAGTGGTAGCTCCTTTGAATTGCAGAAAGAAGCTTTACTCTTTAATTAGGGTTTAGTGTTGTGCTGAGAAGCAACATTAGAATTTGAGCAGAGAGCATTTCTCTCAGAGATCACTATATATTCAGAAGAGCCCAAGAAACACAGTAATGGACAGAATCCATTCTTGCCCGTTGTTTTGTCCACTTCTTCATGCTGAATTTAAGAGCCTGGACTGGTGGAAGAATTGGACTAAGGCAGCATCAATGGCAAATAAAAAGAGAAATATTTAATACCATAAATATTTCTTACTTGCATGTGTTGCTATACAGTTGCAAACTATTTATTTACTTATTTCACAATATATCTTCAATATGTGTTACTGTAGTTTCTCTTACGACATAGGACATTGTGTGGTAATCACAAAATGTTGTTAGATTTATGCTCAAAAAAAATATTTAGGGATGGGAAAGAAATTCTGAAAACAGAGTGCTAATATGTTTTCAGTTTGCTGTGCATTATTTATTATTTTAAATTCCATATTTATTGTTTATTTTGCATATGATCCTTTTTTTTTTTTTTACTTTTTGGACCTTTTCTCTGCTATCTTTTTTCAGTGTATGTTTATACTTAGGACATAACCCCCCCCCCCCCCCCCCCCCCTTTTTCAGTCTAACAGTGTAAAGCATCTAGTTATTATCTTTCCATGTGAGTGATTTTCCCTGCTCATTAAAATTAGCAAACTACATTTAAAATACATTTACGCAGCAAGGCCTAAAGCACAGATCTAGTATTTTGGCAGATCTAGTATTATGTAGTCTAGTCAATTTACATACACATAAGGTATATCTGACTGTGTTTACATTAAGACACTTTTTTTCCCAGTATCCCTCAGTAGTGTTTAAAACACCACCAAATATGACTTTGAATGTCTTTGTTTTAAGAAATATTGTAAACACCACGAATGTATTGGCCTTGAAGTGTCTTGCAAGTACACAGACAGAGACCTTTGACATGTTTTCTATTTTTTCTGCCAAGCTCTTTAAAGAAGCAACCTCGCAAGCGGGACGATAAGCTGTTACCCCGCCTCTTCTGTCGCCGCTGTCCGATGAGCCTGTGGGCCGCCCACGGAGGAGCAGCGAATGCAGCTCCCTCAGTCAGGAGGGAAACACCTCCACCGTCCCAAACACCCTCCCCTCCACCCGCACAATACCTGCCTCCACCTCTTCATCATCGTCCTCATCACAAAAACACCGCAAAGGAGAGAACAAATCCTTCTCCCATTCCAAGACCAGCACTGTAAGTCACAGACAGACAGATAGACTGATGGATGGATGTATGCATTTTTTTTTTCTGTGCTTGAGGCCTTCACCACATTTCCTGTGTTTTTGCTAAACTAATTACCTTCTTGGAAAGGTTTCAAAATAGGCTTGAAGACAAGAGAATGGGTCCCATGTGCCGATCGTCCAAAATCAATCCAGCTAAATGGTCCTAAAAATGAAAACACTGAGTAGATGCTGAACAGACTGAGAGTGAATGGATCCTTTATGTATTATTCAAGCTGTTAAAGGCTAATTATCATTTTAATGTTCTCTTGCTGTTCCAGGAGGAAGACAGTCACAGCAAGCCTTCTGGCGGTTTTCACGGCAATGGTCAGTCAGAGCCAGACCTCTGGTCAAACTCTTCAGCCCTGTCCATGGAGCACATGGAGCCCAGGAGACCTAAACTCACATTTAATAACACGTATGTAACAGTAGCAGTGTGATTGCTGTGGGTAATTATGACTGACTGAGTCTTGAGCTGTCTTTCAGTTGTATAGCAGCTCTACATATTTCAGGTTCATGTTAATGCACACAATGGAATGTGTGTGAAAAACAAACAGATATTAATGACACTTTATATCATTACAGTGTTCACAATGCAGATTACTACATGCAGGAGGCCAAGAAGTTGAAACACAAGGCAGATGCTTTGGTAAGTCAATTCATAACACGTCTATGTGCCAAAATCAAAACAATAATTGTTATAGAATAACAGTTATTATAGTTAACTGAAACTAAAACTAAACCATACGAAAGTATGTTCATTACTTGAAAAAAGTAAAAAAAAAAAAAACTTATTTTATTTAAAAATAGTAGTTTAAAAATAGTTTAACTAAAAACTAAAAAATGAAATAAAAATGTATAAAAAATCAGCATTTAAAAAAAAATACAAAAATAAAAAATAAAAACAAAAATACTAAAACTATCTCAAATTAAAATGAAACTGGGAAATAATTCAACATATTTTAAAAACTATAATAGTATCTAAATTACTAATAAAACAACACTGTGTGGAATAAAATGCTGAAAGAAAAGGTGTTTTATTGTGTGTAGTTTTAGTGTCTTATGTATAATTTGTTTTAATTAATCACATCTTTAAATAAAATCCTAGTGTAAATAACTTTCTAAGCAGAAACAATTGAATATGGTATAAACTACAGAAAAATGTTATAGCTCATAAATTGATCTGATCATTCTCTTTGTTATTATTGGTTATTCTGACTTTTGATTGCAGAATTTAGTTTCCATGATTAATGGAAACCAGGAAATATCAAGGAATTTTAAAACTGCTATTTCCTGGCCTGAAAAGTCACAGGAAAAATACTACTACTGCTACTTGTACTACTACTACTACTAATAATAATAATAATAAATTAGTACTGTAGCAGTAGTAGTAGTAGTAGCAGTATTGTTGTTAGAATATAATAATAATAATATAATAATGATAGTCTATATAAAAATAATGATTTAAAAAATCAAGGAAGAACATTTCTATAGTGAATATAGTTTTTTTTTTAGCTTTGTTCTCCTAAAATTGGTCTTTGTCAATGCGATCTATTGAAGACATTCTAAAAGTAATTTTGGTAGCTGATAAAATCTTGCTAATGCATTGATCAGAATCCTGATTTGGATATCTTGTCACTGTGGGTAACAGCGAGATATTTTCTGAAACTCTGGTGGAGACATATGTGACATTATGACATCTTTTACTAAGCAGAAAAATCTGCCAAGCCAGAGACTCCATTCAGTTCTCATCCAATCTCAGTGCAGCCTAGGAGAAACAGTGATAATAGTGCGATCTTTAGCCATTTTTCTTTCCAATGGGAAGTTAGCACTTAGCAAGTGTAGATGAAAAATCCCTTTCACACTGCTCTTAACTACACGGACACATAACCCGTCCACTACAGAGAGCCATTAGCAAGCTGAGAAAAAGCTCTCTCGGCAGACCTTTTATAATTGAAGACTTTCCAATCTAGGCGAGCGAAAGCCCTTGTGTCTGCCCTTAGCATCCATAAAGCAAGAGCTTTGTTAGAGATTTACAAAACAGACCCCCAGACCCTCAATAATTGGATCCAAGCAATTATCTCTGGAGACATTGTCCATTATCACAAGTTACATCCTCTCTGTCATAAATCGCGATGATGATGTATAGACCTAGTCATGACTACAAAGTAAAGGGAATTGATTGCCAGCGTTACAAGAGTGTGGTGGCAGGCGTGTAATGAATCCCGGGCGTCCGCGCGCCTCGTATTGAAGGGCTCACTTGAAAACGAATGGACTCGGCTCCTGAGGTGCCGGCGGAGGCAAGTGGTCAGTAAATCTATTTTACGCTCCTAAGGAGATGAGATATGATCTTATTGTTTGTGCTTGTCTGCGGAGCTGGATGCAGTTGGGTTTTTGGAGGCAGGCGTAATGCTGTTTAATGCTATTGATTAGTTTGTGTTTGAGAAACGAGACATGAGAGTTAAAGTTAGCCTTTATGAGCCTGTACCGATAAGTCAGGATGAAAAACATAATCCCTAAATGTAGAGAAAAGCACTTCGTACTGCTATCCCACACAAAATAAAGTGTTCTGATTCATAAACTTGTCGTGAAGTTGGCTGTAAATCTGCACATTGCCTCACTCTTGCATTACATCTTCTGACTCATCTTCTTACCTCAGCCTAATGGCTTTATTTCCTCCTCCGATGAAGATCTGGTTTTCTATATGACTTTACGAGCTTCGAAAATTACCTCAGTCTTTTGTTTTTCTTTTTTTTATTTGCTTAATTCTCTCAACCTTTAATGGCACTTTTGCTTCCCAGATGGACAAGTTTGGCAAAGCTGTGAATTACGCAGACGGGGCGCTCTCGTTTATCGAATGCGGCAACGCCATGGAACGGGACCCGTTAGAGGCCAAGTCACCATACACAATGTATTCAGAAACCGTAGAGCTCATCAGGTCAGTGCTCTCTTCATGATTCAAAAATAAAAACCGATTGTCAATAGCTTTAATCGACATCAGAGGCAATAAAAATAGATTATCCTCAAAGTTCATGAGTGTATTCTAAGATCCATTGCTAACTGAAATATGGTTTCAGTAGTTTTATCGTAATTGTGTAACTCTTGTACTTTTGTTATTTAAGGTACGCAATGAGATTAAAGAACTTCACCAGTCATTCCGCCACAATAGCTGAGAAGAAGCTCGCTGTACTGTGGTAAGTTAGCTTTCGTGTGCTTCAGCTCTTGATAATTTGATCATATACAGTATACCATGACATTTTTTGTGGCCAGTAAGATTTGATTTGAGTGAGTGAACTAGTAGTTCATATTTTATTTATTCATTTGTTTATTTTTTATTTTTTTATTAATACTTTTAAGCATGCAAATGCACATTAAATTGATCAAAACTGCCAGTAAAAACATTTATAATGTTACAAAATAATTCTATTTTGAATTTATGCTGTCCTTTTAAACTTTTTTTGGTTAAAAAAAAATACAAAATCACCATCATCGTTTCCACAAAAATATGAAGCAACACAACATTTTTCACTATTGATAATGTAAAAAAAAAAAAAAAAAACATTTTGAGCAGCAAATCAGCATATTAGAATGATTTCTGAAGGATTATGTGACACTGAAGACTGGAGGAATGATGCAGAGAATTCAGCTTTGCATCACAAGAATAAATTACATTTAAAAATATATTACAATAGAAAACAGTATTACTGTTTTACAGTATTTTTGATCAAGCATAAAAGACTTAATTTAAAAAAATATTACTGACCAAACTTTTGAATTGTAGTGTACTTGATAATATTCTGCTGTAAGTGACCAGAATATTGCACAAAGAAAAAAACTGTCTGATTGGCCAGCTCACAGTTTTTAAAAATCAGGGTGCATATTTTTAACCAGCCAGACAGAAAATTACGTTTTGTTTCAAGGCTTCTGCAATGAACACTTTAGAGCAGGGGTAGGCAATGTCGGTCCTGGAATGCCGATGTCCTGCAACCCTGAAAAAAACCTCACCTGCCTGTAGCCCTAGTAATTCTGAAGACCTTGATTAGCTTGTTCAGGTGTGTTTGATTAGGGTTGGAACTAAACTCTACAGGACAGCGGCACTCCAGGACCGACGTTGCATATCCCTGCTTTAGAGGAAAAGCTACTTGATTTTACAACGTTTGCAAGACTCATAGAATCAAACATTAGCAAGTAAACATTGTGTCCTTGAGAATAATTCTACATTCCACTTTGCTTCCAGAGTTATCCAGGTTATATCAGATTGCCTACCCCTAAATGTCACAGAAAAAGAAGAATCGTGCTTCTTTAAAAGTCACTTTAAATGTCTGTTAGACAAACCCTTCCTGACTGAAACGTTTTTCCTTTACGTTTTTTGAAAAGTTTTGCGTACACACGGCAATGTTGTCAAAATGTTTCGTTCACACAGATCCATGAAAATGACTATAAACACTGTATTATGCATGCCAGGCCAGTATTTTTTTTTTTTAAACTTGCACTTTGAAACCTGTTTTTTAAAAGTTTGCATTTTCATGCCTCGAAAACGCTGTTGTTATGTCATTAAACAGTCAAAGACATGAAAATTATCAGCATAAACATAGCCAGAATGACCCACCATATGGACTTTATCCAGTAGCCTGGTGACATCAACTTGTTTCATTGACAACCCAACAGATGTAGTTGTTTTGAAGAAGTGACGTACGCATTAGGGCCTTCTAAGGGCATCAGAGGTGGTATTAACACTCCAACGCCGTTCACCGCATACCATCAGAAGCTAAAGCCAGCGCTTTGCACTAGCAGCCAGTTAAATCTCCTCTCAGCCATCGCTTGACGACAATCATCCGTATCTGGAAGGGAGCTTTAAAACACTGTTAAAGCGCTTAATCAGCTTAGAGTGGATCATTATTCCTGTATTTCATTAAGCTATTAGAGGATAATGAAAGATTTCCACATGGTGACGGCAGAAACATATTCTCGCCCAGATAAAAGCCGCCCGTGCTCTGCCTGCCTGTCACACCGCAGCGGCTTGTTTATTTTGAATGTCAAGGTTAGTTTTGCGCTTATAGCGGGATGACAGTCATCAGCGCAGATTGGAATTCAGCTGCCAGTCTCTCCGGCTTGTTAATGAAAGCCATCTAGCAGCCGAAAGGGATTTTCAAAGGCTGCTGCGTTTGTGATTTATAAACCTGGGTCTAGGACATAATACCGTTCGGGCGATATTATATGCATTTAAGAGAGCTGTAAAAATATGTTTGCTCTCAGGCTTCAGATATTAGGCCAATATAACCTGTAGTTCCCTTCCAGGAACGTCGAGCTGCGTCGGAAGACGCTAGGGGAACGCCATCAGCGTAACCGACGCTCTGAATATCGTCTACACCTAGTCCGATAGAAGGGCGAGGCGTCACGGGCGGAGTGACGTCACGACCAGGAAGTATATAAGCACGTGAGGCAGAGCCCGCGTCAGCTTTTTGTCATTCAGCAAGCGCTCTGTGTGTTGTCAGTCCATATCTGTTTGTGAGTCTTATTTAGTGTTGTATGTCCTGAAAAGAAATTAGACATCCCTAAAGCCAAGACCAAAACAGGGGGCGATCCTAGATCGCGTTTCAGATTGTGTGCTAGTCCACTGCCTGCGTTATGAAAAAAAAAAAGCATTATGAGCGGGGACACACATGATCTGTGCGTGGTCTACCTGAGTGCGGAGCGCGAGGCAGCGGCTCTCGAGGGAGCTGACTGCCCGCATTGTGAGCGGCTCTCGCTGCGCACACTCCGCACTCGGAGGGCTCTCTTCGAGAAGAGAGTCTTTGTGAGCTCCCCGCGTGGTGCTGGCCCCGCTTTTGCCTAGGCAGAGCGGCGGCTGCGCTCGTGGGACTCACAGGCTGATTTGGCGAACGAGAGTGAGACGGGAATGTCCCTATCTCCTCCCGTATCCGTCAGATCTGGCGCCCCGTCTCGCGATTCGGAAGCGGTCTCTTCCCCCCGAGACGAGGGCTCAACGCTTCGTCTGTCTTCCTCCGAGGAGGTTGACGTGACGAGCGTTGATGAGGTTTCGCCGCCTCTGTCGCCCCAATTTATATAGAAGGAAAGCGAGCTCTCCACGCGCTGTCGGCCCCGCTTTTGTGCAAAAGAAAGATAGAGCGGTGGCTGCGCTCGCGCGGCTCGCAAATGGATCAAAACAAATCCAGCGCCCGCTCTCTGTGCTCGGAAGCGGTTCTCTTCCCCCAGAGAGAGGGCTCGTCGCCCCGCTTGTCTTCCTACCGAGGAGGTGGATGAGAAATGATGAGCGTTGTAAACTCTAGTGTTGCACAAGCACAAATAAAGCCAGCCCCACTCTGTCGAGGCAGAGCGGTGGCTGCGCTCGTTGGGCTCGTAGAGAAAAAAGGCTGATCTGGCTGGCGGGCATATAGAAGAGAAGAGAAAAGAAACTATCTTCTCCCGTATCCACCAGATCTGGCGCCCCGTCTCGTGGTTCGGAAGCGGTACTCTTCCCCCCGAGACGAGGGCTTGACGCTGCGTCCTCCGAGGAAAAGGGATGTGACGAGCGTTGACGAGGTTTCGCCGCCTCTCTCGCCCCAGTGTGAGGAGCCACAAGAGCCTTCAGTTTCCCCCGATCTCCACCGAGGTGTTGAGATCGCGGGTGGAATCTTTGAGGGCAGATGGTATGCGCGCTCTCGAAATTCAGGCGGCTGCTGGGCGGGCGCAGCCTCCTCCGCATACCAGCTCCTCGCGCAGCAGGTCCTGACGGGCGAGCCCCAGGACCGCGGAGAGCGACCCCTACTGGGGTGGAGCGGCTTGCACCGCGGTACACGGTGACCGTCTCCCCTCGGTGCTCTCCGGGGATTTGTCTGTCAACCCTGCAGTTCCAGGGCACAGCAGGTCCCAGCGAGTGTTTTTCTCAGAATTCCCCGCCGGTAGTGACTGCGGGCCTGAGAAACTCGCCTCAGTTGCCAGAGACCGCGTCTCCCTCCGAAGCTCCGCAGCGAGACAGCGGTCTGGCCATTTCTCGGACACCAGAGGTCAGTTTCGAGAGCCTGATTCCCTTAGTAGACCATTGGGCAGTGAGCTGCCGAATGCGTCTCTTTGGGCCCTGCCTGGCAGGGTCTGGTTCGTTCAGAGGTCCTGACGGGCGAGCCCCAGGACTGCGGAGGACGACCCCTACTGGGGTGGAGCGGCTTGCACCGCGGCACACGGTGACCGTCTCCCCTCGGTGTCCTCCGGGGATCTGTCTGTCAACCCTGCAGGTCCAGGGCACAGCAGGTCCCAGCGAGTGCTTTCTCAGAACTCCCCGCCGGTAGTGACTGCGGGCCTGAGAACCTCGCCTCAAGCGCCAGAGACCGCGTCTTCCTCCGGACTTCCGCAGCAAGACAGTGGTCTGGCCATATCTCTAACACCAGAGGTCAGTCTCGAGAGACTGATTCCCTTAGTAGATCATCTAGCGGCCAGGCAGCGGCTACCAGATGTGTCTCTTTAGGTCCTGCAGACGGTAGAGCATGGTTATTCCATCCAGTTCGATGGGCCACCTCCGCCGTTCAACGGGGTTTGCGTGACTACGGTCCGCCCCGAGCAGGCTCTGGTTCTGGGACAAGAAGTCGAGAATTTAGTAAGGAAGGAAGCCATCGAGTGGTTCCTCCTCACGGAGTTCACGCCGGCGGCTCAGCCGGCACTTCATTGTTCCAGAGAAGGATGAGGGGCTGAGGCCCATACTGGATTTGGGGTTCTGAACCACTCAACCAGAAAGCTGAAGTTCAAGATACTCACTGGCAGGCAGATCGTGTCTCAAATCAGGTCCGAGGACTGATTTGTCACGACAGACCTCTCCAGTTACCCATCCTTCCCTTTCACAGGGAGTTCCTGAGGTTCGCTTTTGGGGGCAAAGCGTATCGGGTTCCTCCTCTCGGCCTTACACTCTCACCCCGCACTTTCACTAAGTGTGTGGATGCGGCACTAGTCCCGTTGCGACTGCAGAGCATCTGCATACTCAATTGCATCGACGATTGGTCGATCCTCGCTCAATCAGAGCGGGTGGCGATTCGGCATCGAGGTGTCGTTTTCGCCCACGTGAAAGATTTGGGGGTTAAGACTAAACGCCGAGGAAAGTGTGCTTTCTCCAGCTAGAGAACCACTTACCCAGGCGTAGTGAGGGATTCGACCACGATGCAGGCTCGTTTGACCCCTGCTCGGATCGAGTCGATCCTCACGGCAGTCAAGAGAGTGCGAGAAGGCCAGCCATTCACTGTCAAGCAGTTTCAGAGACTGCTTGGGCTCATGGCAGCTGCGTCCAGCGTGACTACTTCTGGCCTGCTGTACATGACGCCCCTACAGTGGTGGCTCAAGACCAAGGGGTCTCCCCGAGGGGAGACTTGCTCCGCGCTGTCTAAGTGTCACGCCGCTGTCCGTGCCTTAGACATGTGGAGGAATCCTTGAGTCTTGTCTCAGGGCCCGGTGATGGGAGCTCCTTGTTGCCGCGTTTCGCTAGCGACGGACGCTTCCCTCACCGGCTGGGGTGCGGTCATGAGTGGCCACCCTGCCCGCGGTCTGTGGAGTGGTCGCCACCTACGTGGCATATCAACCAGCTAGAGATCCTAGCCGTGTTCTGTGTGCGCAGGCACTTCCTCCCAGACCCAAGAGATCACCACGTGCTGGTGCGAATATGGGAGCAGACGTCCTGTCGAGACAGGGGCTGAGGCCCGGGGAATGGATGCTTCACCCCGAGGGGTGAAGCAGATTTGGAAGGCTGTGGCCAGGCACAGGTGGACCTCTTCGCCGCTTGAGAGTTAGCGCAATGTCCCCTCTGGTTCTCTCTAGCCCCTCCAGCTCCTCCGGGACTGGACGCTATGGTACAGACGTGGAGACCGAGGCTCCGTCCGTACGCCTTCCCCCCCGATCGCTCTGCTCCCGGGAGTTCTGGAGAGAGTGCGCCGGGACGAGGTCAGTCTACTGCTGGTAGCACCGTTCTGGCCGGGCCGAGTATGGTTCTCGGACCTGATTTCTCTTCTCGACGGCACCCCGTGGCCGGTGCCGATCAGGAGAGATCTCCTCTCACAGGCCGGGGGCACCATGGTGCACCCCCGCCTGGAGCTATGGAAGCTGTGGGTATGGCCTCTGAGGGGGCACAACTCATAGTTTCCGGTCTGTCAACCGAGGTTGTCGAGACCCTCCTCCAATCCAGAGCTCCCTCCACGAGGAAACTGTACGCCTGGAAGTGGAAGCTTTCACTTCTTGGTGCGGAGACCACCAGCTCGACCCAGTCAACTGCCCGATTCGCGCAGTTCTGGAGTTCCTGCAGGCCCGCTTCTCCGCAGGGTTAACCCACTCCACTGTTAAGGTCTACGTGGCAGTTATCTCTTTGTACCACGCCCTTAGCGGTGGCCAGTCAGTGGGCAGACACCCCCTAGCTACACGTTTCCTCCGGTGCGCTGAGGCTGAGGCCTCCGGTACGATCATGCGTCCCGACTCGGGACCTGGCTGTGGTTCTGAGGTTCGGTGCGAGCACCTTGAGCCTATCGAGGAGATAACAGATGGACTCCTCACCATCAAGATCGTCTTCTTGCTGGCCATCACTTCTCTGAGGAGGGTGTGTGGCCTTCAGGCCCTGTCTGCGGCCCCTTCGATGTTGACTGTGCGCCCGGTTTGGCGAAAGTCTTTCTCTACCCCTGTGCGGGGTACGTTCCGAAGGTTCCAACGGTCATACCACAGCCGGTCGTACTCCAGGCCTCTGTCCTCCTCCCTTCGGGGAGCCCGGCCAGGAGAGGCACAACTATATGTGTCCAGTGTGAGCACTGGGCACGTACATCCACAGAGCTGCCCTGTGGAGGAAGTCGGACCAACTGCTCGAGGGCCTTGGTCCGCCTAAGAGGGTAGGGCTTGGTAGCCCACTCTTAGTAAGTGATGTTGGATGCTGTCAATTTTGCTTACGAGGCCTCTGGGCTTGCCCATCCGTGGGAGTCAGAGTGCACTCAACCAGAGGTATGGCGGCCTTCAAGGCCTTTTTGGACAGATGTACCGATCAGGGCATCTACGACGCTGCTGGGTAGTCCACGCCCCTGACTTCGCCAGGTTACGACCTCGACATCCGAGCCACTACAGGCTCTTCTGTCCTCTTGGCCTGACATCAGGCAGGGACTTGTCAGTCTGGCGGCGTTGGTATAGCGTTCCCCTAGCGTCTTCCGACGCAGCTCGACGTTCCTGGAAGGGAACGAACCAGGTTACGTATGTAACCCAGGTTCCCTGAAGGGAACGAGAGCTGCGTCTCGCAGCCATACTTCCGGCATCCCTGCCAGCGCTTGCTTCATGACATGAAGCTGACGCGGGCTCTGCCTCACGTGCTTATATACTTCCTGGTCGTGACGTCACTCCGCCCGTGACGCCTCGCCCTTCTATCGGACTAGGTGTAGACGATATTCAGAGCGTCGGTTACGCTGATGGCGTTCCCCTAGCGTCTTCCGACGCAGCTCTCGTTCCCTTCAGGGAACCTGGGTTACATACGTAACCTGGTTCGATTTTGACCTGTGACGTCAGGAAACGTTTCATGCTTAAATAAATATGCATCTACAAGATGCCATAAAAGCCTCTGACCTGCTTTAGGAGGGACAGACACCTTGTTTATATATTGATGGGACTTTAGGAGTCTGGATGCGTGAGAAATGTGAGAAAGCTAGTTTTGCTTTCATGGGGCTCTGCATATGTCCCAAGCATCTGGTGTCTCGCAAGCATACTGTTGAAAGGTCAGCCACCCCATGATACTGGCTGCTTTTCCCTTAGTGCTCATATTGATGCACACTGCTTGTTATGATAATACTGGTGTTGTTTTTGTTGTTGTTGTCAACAAGATACTGTTGATGTTCTTGCCATAGACGCTTTTGGCCCTGTGAATTATTAGAAATAAATTATCTTAAAAGTCAAGTCAAGTCACCTTTATTTATATAGTGCTTTTAACAATACAGATTGTGTCAAATCACTTAACAGTATCAAATTGGAGGATAGAGTGTCAGTAATGTATAGAAATAAGATTAAGCACTCAATTTTCAGTAAAGGCATTTCATTATTGAATTCAGAGATGTCATTGTCTAGCTCAGTTTAGTTTAAATAGTATCTGGGAAATCAAATTGACGATAATCACTAGAAATGAAGTGTCCCACTTTTACATTGAGTGTAAAACACATTTTTGACACTATTTGCTGGTATTTAATTTGACTATAGTAGTATCCTACAGTGGATATACAAGCATCACAGGAGGGGTTTTTGTTTTGTTTCGTTTCATTTCGTTCATATGAACAAGTCATTTCCACCAAATATGTATATGTATCCTTAATAACATTCTGTGGTGGAAATTATATTTTAAACATTTCTGGAATAAAACTTATGTCTCCTTTGTCTTGCTTAAGCCAATTTCATAGCACTGTAAAAACAAACAAACAAACAAAAATCTTAAATAACATAAAATCTTAAGTTCAGTTGCTGCTCATATCAGATCAGAATCAGAATGAACTTTATTGGCCAAGTATGTTTAAACATACAAGGAATTTGTTGTAGTGACAGAAGCTCCACAGTGCAACAGAAAGATTGCAACAGGACAGGACACAGATAATAAAAGAATAATATACAAATATCCAAATAGGCAATGTACAAAGCAGCAAAAACACAATATATAATATAGACAACTATGTATGTACAGGTCAAGTATGTACAAATTAGAAATGACAAAATAAAATAAGTGAGTGTGGTGAATGGATAATGTATTATAGTTGTGTGTTCCACGTTTATTTTTATGAGCGTTCATGAGATGGATTGCCTGAGGGAAGAAACTGTTTCTGTGTCTGGTCGTTCTGGTGCTCAGAGCTCTGTAGCGTCGACCAGACGGTAACAGTTCAAAGAGGGAGTGTGCTGGATGTGAGGGGTCCAGAGTGATTTTACCAGCCCTTTTGCTCACTCTGGATAGGTACAGCTCTTGAAGAGTGGGGAGAGTTGTACCAATGATTCGTTCAGCAGTCCGGACAACTCTCTGTAGTCTTCTGAGGTAAGATTTGGTAGCTGAGCTGAACCAGACAGTTATTGAAGTGCAGAGGATGGATTCAATAATGGAGGAGTAGAACTGTTTCAGTAAGTCCTGTGGCAGGTTGAACTTCCTCAGCTGGCGAAGAAAGTACAACCTCTGCTGGGCCTTTCTGACAATGGAGTCTGTGTGAATATCCCACTTCAGGTCCTAGGAGATGGTGGTGCCCAGGAATCTGAATGACTCCACTGCAGTCACAGTGCTGTCCATTATGGTGAGTGGGGGGAGAGCAGGGGGGTTTCTCCTGAAGTCCACAATCATCTCCACAGTTTTGAGCGTGTTAAGCTCCAGGTTGATAAGACTGCACCAGACAGCCAGCTCCTTAACCTCCTGTCTGTAAGCAGACTCGTCACCGTCCTGGACGAAGCCGATCAGTGTGGTGTTGTCTGCAGACTTCAGGAGCTTGACAGAGGGGTCTTTAGCGGTGCAGCCGTTGGTGTAGAGGGAGAAGAGCAGTGGGGAGAGTATGCAGCCCTGAGGAGCTCCAGTGCTGATGGTACGAGTGCTGGATGTCAATTTATCAAGCTTTACTAACTGCTGTCTGTCTGTCAGGAAGCTATTGATCCACTGACAGACAGAGGTGGGGACGGAGAGCTGGGTTAGTTTATTCTGAAGGGTTTCCGTGATGATGGTGTTAAAAGCAGAGCTGAAGTCCACAAACAGGATCCTCACATAAGTCCCTGGTCTGTCCAGATGCTTCAGGATGAAGTGCAGTCCCATGTTGACTGCATCATCCACAGACCTGTTTGCTCTGTAGGCAAACTGCAGGGGATCCAGTAAGGGACCAGTGATGTCCTTCAGATAAGCCAAAACCACTCTTTCAAATGATTTCATAGCTACAGACGTTAAGGCCACAGGTCTGTAGTCATTAAGTCCAGTAATTTTGGGTTTCTTTGGGACGGAGATGATGTTGGAGCATTTGAAGCATGAGGAGACTTCACACAGCTCCAGTCATCTGTTGAAGATCTGTGTGAAGATGGGGGCCAGCTGGTCAGCACAGATTTTCAGACAGGCTGGTGACACAACGGCTGGGCCTGGTGCTTTCCTTCTTTTGTTCTTCCTGAAGACCTGGCACACATCTTCTTTGCTGATTTGAATTGTAGGTGTGGGGGAGAGGAGGGTTGCTGGAGGTGTTAATGGTTGTGTGGAGAGGTGTTCAGGGAGGGTGTGGGGTGATTTTTCAAAATGACAATAAAACTCATTCAAGTCGTGCCAGGTGTTGATTCTCCACAATGCTGGGGGATGGTGACTTGTAACTGGTGATATCCTTCATTCCTTTCCACACTGAAGCAGGATCAAGGGAAGAGAATTTGTTCCTTAGCTTGTCAGAATAATTCCTCTTTGCCACTCTGATCTCCTTTTCCAGTGTGTATTTGGCCTGTTTGTACAAGACTTTATCCCCTTTTCTGTAAGCATCTTCTTTTGACGGAGCTGTCTGAGTTTTGCAGTGAACCATGGTTTGTCGTTGTTGTAGATTAGATGAGTCCTGTTAGGAATGCACATATCCTCCCAGAAACTGATATAAGATGTTACAGTCTCTGTGAGCTCGTCCAGATCGATGGCAGCGGCTTCAAAAACAGTCCAATCAGTGAGAGAGAAACAGGCTTGTAGATCCTGCTCTGTTTCATTAGTCCATCTTTTAACAGATCTTAATACAGGCTTTGCAGATTTAAGTTTCTGCCTGTAGGTCGGAATAAGATGAACCAAACAGTGAACAGAGAGTCCTAAAGCTGCTTGTGGAACCGAGTGATATGCGTCCTTTATTGTTGTGTAACAGTGATCCAATATATTACTGTCTCTGGTGGAACATGTGATGTGCTGTCTGTATTTTGGCAGGTCACGGGAGAGATTTGCTTTATTAAAGTCCCAGAGAATGATTAAAACAGAGTCTGGGTGTTGTTGTTCTGTGTCTGTGATCAGATCAGCGAGTTTCTGTAGAGCTGTGCTCACGTGCGCTTGAGGTGGAATGTAAACACTCACGAGAAGGAACGAGCAGAACTCCCACGGCGAATAGAACGGCTTGCAGTTAATGAAGAGCGTTTCTAGATCTGAACAGCACATCTTCTTTAACACAGTTACATCAGTACACCACCTCTCATTGATGTAAAAGCACGTCCCGCCGCTGCACGATTTCCCCGTTGATTCCGCGTCCCGATCTGCTCTGATCAGCAGGTAATTAGGCAGATGAATCGCGCTGTCCGGTATGTTGCCATTTAGCCAGGTTTCTGTGAAACACAGGGCATCAGAGTTAGAAAAATCCTTGTTTGTCCGGGAGAGCAGAAGGAGTTTGTACGCGGAGATTCGCCAGATGGATGCTAGGCAACGCCATTCGAAATCCGCGCTGACGAAGCTTCCCAAGTGCGCCGGCTCGCTTCCCCTGCCTACGCCTCCTGTAGCGTTTGACCAGAGCTACGGCTCCGCCAACTACAATGTCCAGCAAAACGTCCGAAAAATCTAAATCCAGTAAAAGATTTTGTGGTGTGTTCTGCCGAATGTTCAGCAGGTCATCCCTGGTAAAACTGATCGTATTTGAAAAACAGGAAAAACAAACAAAAACAGTACAAACACTCGAGAGCAACACACAATAGTGGCCATCAGCGGCGCCATCTTGGTTCTTAAATATATAGAAGTAATATAAAAATAAAAACATAAGTTCCCATTACTTACTGATATGAGCTGATTTGATTTTACAGTGTAGCATTTTGTGCATCCTTATTACGCATGATTGAATAATATTTTAATAATTCTTGTACAAATTTAGTAAAAAACGAAACGAAGAAAAGTGTTTGTTTTTGCTTCATTTTATTATCTATTTACTTCACATTTTATCTAAAGTTCTTTATTTACACTACAATATCCAAGTACACTAAAAGTACACTCAGCACCAAATACGCAAAAAAAGGTAATTTTACAAAATTATAAAAATACAAAATTATTGGTCATAATGGAAATGATGCCACAATTGTGGGACAGTTGTGTACAGATGGATATAAATAATTTTAACAGTGTAAATATTTAGTTTTGATTATAATAGGTTTGAAAATGCAGTAAAAATGTATGATGGATTTTCATAATTTAAAATAGATTATCTGGGTCTAGAACAAGAATCAAACAATAAAGTATACACATACAAGCATTTGAAAACAAAAAACATAAGCAAAATAATAATAATAATAATGGCATGATAAATAGTTTCCAGTTTTAATGTAACATTTGTACAACAAAAAGTTAGTTTCAATAAAAATCAATCCCTGGGGCATAATAAAGCAAAAACACCCAAACATTGCTTGATGATGGTGCATTAATAGTCCTAACAGTGTCTTTCAATATTCCTTGAATACGTTTGGCAAGATCTTAATAGAACTTTAATGAATATTTTCTCTTTTTCAGCAATCGTTGTTTGTCACTTCTGTATTTGCGAATGTTCAAACTGAAGAAGGATCATGCAATGAAGTATTCCCGCTCACTAATGGAGTATTTCAAGGTACGACCCCATGCCTGTGTTTCTTTGTTTATTGCTATTAAGAAACAGAGCTAGAAATCTTCATATTTGTTTGAATAGCTTGTTCTCATAAATTCTGCATGCCATTATTAAATAAATTTCTTCATCAATTCTAAGCATACATTGTCAAACTGTAAGCTAATTATGATTAATAGCATTTGCATGAGACCTAGTACGCTTGCATTTGGCGATTATGTGCTGTGTTTATAAATTATTTTTATTCTCGCCCCCTCAGAATTCTGCAAAAAGTTCCCAAGCACCTTCGCCGTGGGGAGCAAATGGAAAGTACGTGCATTTTCCTCTCTTTGTCCTTTTGTGTTTCTGCCAGCTTGTGAAAATATTCCATCTTGCTTGAGAACAGCCCTCCTGAATCTTCTTCCCACTGCCAAGTGGGAAAAAAATATAGTGTGAGATATGAAACCTCAGTCATGGTTACTTGACATCAGTGAAAGGACATGAAGAGATGAACTCTGGGAAAGCAGCATTGCTTCCATGTCAGCTCTATGGCAACCCAGTACCAATGGGGTGAGGCGGTGCAAGAGGCACTGTGTTTGACTTTGATTGTGTGTCTGATCCAACCTCTAGCTGGACACTACCCAGGCCCGCTGTTCGGCTGCCAACCTGCCTGTCAAAAGCAATTAGCCTCACCGGCTCGGCCCCTGCAGCCACTACATTAGCAATAAAGATCCAGCCGTTCCTGCTGTAGCTGTGATCAACACATCTATCCTCAAACTCCTCCTCAGCCTTTACCATCATGAATCTTTTTTTCGCCTCGGAGGGAGTTTATTTATTTTAGCTGAGCCCTGAAACCTGCTACGAATAGGCCTGGCTGTTGACAGGGCGTATAATTTAGCCGGCCGAGGTTTGAGTGTGTTTCCATTTATCAGTGGATTACAGGCCACTGAACCAGATTGTTTGGGGTGAAGCACTAAAGAGACCAATGAATATGTGTGCCGATAGTTGTCTGGAGGAACGACACTGTCTGCAGGTTACTGTTGATAATGTACAGAGATACTGATTAAAGGGTTGTTTGGTAAAATAAAGAATCTCGTGGCTGGTAGTAATGGTTGTGAAAAAGGATTGCACTTAATTGTACTGAATAGGCACTTATAGTGTACTTTAAAGCTTAAATCTGTATGCAGAAAAAATAATATTAATGAAAGAAAAGGCCACTTAGGAGAGTACACTTTCTTGACTATGTTTCTTAACACACAGCGCACTTTTAAAAACTTTTAAAAAGTTGTAATAATGTCAAATTAAAAGTTTTATTTTAACCTGTTAGTTGTCAGTGTTCCGTATTGACAAGTCTAGTCTTGACAAAACACATATCATTGGAAAGGTCTCAATGTTCCATATTTGGTGGTTATTTCATGATAGAAGTAACATTGTGACAGAAACGTATACATTTGTGACAGGAAAATGCATTAAAAAAAAAATATTTTTCTCACAGGAACCAACATTTTTGTAATATCAACTTCAAATTTGGAACATAACTTATTTCGACATATGGCTTTGATTTTCTAGCAATTTTTTATTTCAAAACATTTTGTAAAATATTTATTTTGTATAAAAGAAAAAAGTAGTACATTTTCTTACAGTAAAAGTACATTTTAAATAATTAGGTTAACGTAATCTTAGTTTGATGTTGATTGACAAACTAAAGCATTTGTAAAGTACTCGATTATATAGTTTTAGTTTTAATTGTAGTGTTATTTTTTTTTTTTTTTTGCAACTGCATCATTACAAATTTGCCTTTCAAATAAATGATATGCAAGTTTTAACAGAAATTACATTAAAGTATATTTAATTTTACCCTGAATTCTTGTCAGTATATTCAGCAGTACAACTATATTTAAAAGACAGTAGAATTATGAAATTACATAAAAATATGTACTAAAGTCCTACCTAAATGGGTCAAAAAGCACTGTTAAGTTCAACTAATTGTATTTAATATAAATTTAAACTGTAAAACACTTTCAATATTAATTAATTCATATAACACTGTTAATGTCCACTTTACACATTATATGTACAGTACTTATTGTAGTAATAACAGTAAATAATGCTTAATTACATACAGCTAACCTAAACCAGCCCTATATAGTAAGTACATGTAGTTAATTAAGATTACTCAGTATAAATGTATAAATACACTTTAACAAGGACACCATAAAATAAAGTGTAGCCCCTAACTCTAACCCTGTATATGTACCAGTAGTTAATCAATATTAGTACGTAAATATACATTTTGCATCGTAACAAGAACACCTTAAAATAAAGTGGAACAGCATTTTAATTTAATAGCAAAGAAAATGTCCTTTGCACATGAAAACATTACATTCAGGTTATAATTTCCATAATAAGTACTCATTTTACAAGTATGCTAAAGAGTACTTCTTTTGCACAAGGGTAGTCATTACAGCCGATCAAAACGTATATGATTTTTATAAAGCTGTGTGGTGCAGGATATTGAGCCAATGAGATTTCACTGTGGGTGGGGCTGCTCAGCATAACATAAAATAAAACAAAATGTCTTTATATGTCCCACTCGCCACTTATATTTGATAGATAGTAATGCACAAGATCCATTTTAAGGGTAAGGAAAGTGGCATGTCCGTTTGAAATGGTGCAGGAATACGGTGGATTGGATTTCCAAAATTCTCATTGGTCAGTATTTCATCTTTCTCCTAACAGGAGCACAGGTACCCCGTCTCCCATGTCCCTGAGCCCATCTCCTGTCAGTTCGGTCAGCAGCGGCGCTGGAGTGATGGGCTCTTCCTCTGCCTCTGGAAGTGTGGCCATTCCCCAACGCATCCACCACATGGCAGCCAGTCATGTCAACATCACCAACAACATCCTGCGCAGCTATGAACAATGGGAAACCGCTGACAAGCTGGCCCAGGAAAGTCAAGGTAGGATGATTTTGAGTTGTATTTCAGGTTTTATTGTTCGGTAGACAGTTTGTACAAACACTTGTTTTTCTATATATTACATATAGCTGAGCGATAAATTCATATATATGTATTTACAGCACTATCGTTGGTGATATTAAGCAACACTGTGAATATTGCATATATTTTAATTCACTTTTTATTTGGCCATGAAGTTTCCCAAAGACTGTGTAGTTTAATGAATTGGTTCAAAGCTCTGATTCAACAATTATAATATTTTTTAATCAAAACTTTAACTAATCTTGACAAAACACATTGTTTGAAAGGTCTGTATCTCAAGGTTCCATATTTGGTGGTTATTTTGTGATAGAATTTTTAACAGAAATGTATACATTTGTGACAAGAAAGTGCATTGAAAAGATTCAGTAGAGTTTGGGTGCAACCAAGTAGCTGCTTTTGTTATAGCTCAACCTCACAGAAATCTACATTTTTGTAATATCAACTTCAAATTTGGAACAGCAATTTATTTATGGCTTTATATATGGTTTTGATTTTATAGCAATTTTAGATTCCAAAATATTTAATACAATAATTATTTTTCATTAAATAAAAGATGTTTAGAACAGTACATTTCTTTACAGTAAATTAAAAGTGCATTTTAAATCATTCAATTTTAATCTTTTTTTTCTTTTTTTGTGCTTTAACAAGAATTTATTTTCACTCTAAAATGGTTCACAGAATTCTCATGATTTTTCATATATTGGAATGATTTGGTAAAATATTTATAGGCAAATGTTGGTTTTTACTGTGAATTGTTGGTGTTTCTAAAAGAAAATTATTCATTTTCATTTTTTATATTCATTAAGTGACATAAGACATGCAAGATTATTGTAACACATTTTTCAAGAATGTACTATTTCAGTGTTTCTACTTCTAAAATATATATAATATAATATAGGCTAATATTATATATATATATATATATATATATTATTGTCAAAGGTTTGTATCATTTTTAGCTATATCGTACATCAGTATTAGAGAGACAAAATTAGTACTTCGCCTACCATTTTCGTGGCTTTTTTTTATCTTGCATCATCAAACAATCACTGAAGTAAAGAATTACTTTTTCCCAAATTCTCCCAAAATCTCTCTCTTGCGGATAAATCTCATTAGTCTTCGCTGTCATATATCTCAGCGTTATATAAGAAATTCACCTCTCGCACTCGCAGCGTTATCAGTGACTCAACGTTTAAAACGGCCCACCAGAGAAATGAAAAAGCCACTATGCTAATTGCATTTGAGATCTGATGTGGCTTGTCGTTTCCTCTCTTTCTCTCTCTGTCTCCTATGGAGGAGACTAATTAAAACGCTCTGAGACCCTGCGTGTTGTACGAGGTCTCCCCCGCCTCAGAAATCAGCCGTAATAAACTCTCTCTCAACTTCCCCTCCTCACTGTCTTTCTTAGAAATGAATGCCGTTAGGTGCTGGTGGGTATGAGCTTTGGTCAGAATGATAGCGGGATTGGCTAATTATGACAGTATCAGTTCTGACTCTGTGGTCTGTTGTTGTCATCTGTTTGCTAATTGCTGCAGTCATTAGTAGGAGACAGGGATGTCATCAGATACCTCCGTTATCTTCAGGCTAAACTTAAGAAGATTCACCTTGATGAAGGAAAATTTAGTTAAAGATTATTTTTTATATATATATATGTGTGTGTGTGTGTGTGTATATATATATATATATATATATATATATATATATACAGTATATATATAATTTGTAAGTGTTCAGTCAAGAGAAAATTATTATATAGCATGTTTATCATGTTACTGACATCTTTATTTTAGAATTATCATTCATAACTTCACAAAAATTCACAGAAATCTTACATTTATTTTTAGATAAATTCTTAATTGTTAAAGGGGTCATATGATGCTATTTTTAAAGATCATTATTTTGTGTACTTGGTGTAACAGAAAATGTTGACATGCTATAATGTTCAAAAAACACATTATTTTTCAAATACTTTACATTATTGTAGTTCCTCTATGCCTCGCCTCTCTCAAACGCGTCGTTTTCTACAAAGCCCCTCCTTCAGACAAGTGCAGTCTGCTCTGATTGGCCAGCTGACACAGTGTGTCGTGATTGGCTGAACACCACAAGCATGCGTCGAAAATGTAACGGCCCTTACCATAATCACGAGCTTCAGCTTTCAAAATAAATATAAAGACAGTTAATAATGTTGTTCGTTTTACCATCAGTTCAAGCCTGAGAGGGGAACGGAGTCACGTGACAGACACACTGATGATGCTCGTATGTATTTGCAGTACACAATCGCTTAAGACGATTTCTGACGGACTGTTCACTCCGCTGTGATGTGACCCTCTTTCCCTCTCACTCACACACACACACACTCCCTCACACACACACACGACGCGTTACTCTACACTGTGCAAAACTGCACATTTGAACACATACTTAAACTAATAACAAAACGTATTTACAGTCGCTGATTCAGAAGCGCCAGATTGTCATAGCAAACTCGGAATTGACCCTTTTTTTTTTTTTTTTAGAAATAGCCTTGTACTCTAGTAGGTTCTAGGTTCTGCATCAACACTACTGCGGTTACTGAAACCACGCCTTCTGTCTTTGCGTGAACATTTGGGCAGCATTACACAAATATTTCCACATCGTGACATAGACATGTGGGGGCGTGTTTGAATGAGGTGTTTTAGCCCGGTCTGGATCAGCCTTCTCTTTTAGATAGAATAAATCCTTTTTTGGGAGACTTTGAGCTTTGTAACTCCCTACATCTTAGGGGTGTGCTCAAAATATCGATTCTTAGATACATACCGATATAATAAAAAAAGATACAGTATCAATATTCTAGCCCTTAGTATCGATACTCCGCCCAGCCATTAGGGGGCGCAGCGGCGCCCGCGAGTTTAAAAAAAACTCATGGAAAATGTTAAAGCAAGGTGTAGCATTTAAAGTTGCCATAGAATGAAAAACTGTCTTTACCCTGGCATATTTAAATAATAACAGTTCTGTACATGGAAATGACATACAGTGAGCCTCAAACACCATAGTTTCCTCCTTCATATGTAAATCTCGTGATTAAAAAAGACCACTGAAAAACAGGCGAATCAGAACATAACACCGAACCATCAGAAGCTCTGCAGGTATTGTAAATAAACAAGCGCGGACAACAGCGAAAATAACAAAATAAATGTTATGTTCCAGGCCGTGCAGGGGGGTGTGAAGTGCAGGGATGGGTTGGTGTCTGTATTCAGAAAGGCACAGAAAGCAAATAACGCGAGCCACTAAAGGGACATGGTTAGCTCCTTGCTAGCGGTAGCCTGTTACAGTACATAAGATTTCACTCTCAGTAAGGAGAGATGAGGATGATGGCGAATGACTTACAGATCCTGAGCACCACTGACAAGCATCTGATCTTGTGAAATGTGTGGTAAGTACTGTTGCTCCATAATGTAAACATAGTTTGTGTGATCGCGTCTCTTGAAAGTGAACTATAACGCGATCGATGGATCGTTCAAAAGCAGTTTCAATGCCTCGCATATTAATAACGGCTCCCTGATGCCCGCGTTTTATATACAGTATAATTACCCGACGATATAACTGCGAGAGAAAGTATTTAAATATATATTTTCCTCCTTGTGCGTCCTTCTTGCTCATGAGCCGTACTGTGAAACAGCCAATCAGAGCAGAGCTCATTATTATTCATGACCCTGCCAAATAAGCCAATAACAGACCGTTTCATTCTAGGGAGAAATCCTAGGGTTGTAAATGGACATGTAAAATCGTTTCTGGAGTTTTTTTGCCCTTACCTAAGCCACATACCTTCTGTGTAGATATCAGAGAACAATTTAAAATACTGTATCAATGCATTCTATGGCACCTTTAAGTGATTTCATAGTGAAATATGTTATGGCAGTACATGGTGTCACAAAAAAGAATTATAAGAAGATTTAATAAGAAGTTAAGAATAATAAGAAGAAGATTTTGTGCTTGTGTGAGCTCAGACTGTACCCTTGGAAAGTTAAATGTTGACTTGTGGTGATTTCCAGATTAATACAATTTGTGTACAATTAATCAGAGCACTTAAAGTTGCAAATATTTAAGCAAAATGCACTTTGTTATAATGCACTTTTGTCTTCATTAAATTGAAGAAAAATGCAGAGTTCTGTTTGTTGAGTAAATGTGTTCAGCATTAACTAATTGGCTCTGGCCCATGTATTTTTATTGAATCGTATCGAATCGTGTCACATTGTATCAAATCGTATCGAGACAGCTCTGTATCGAGGTACGTATCGAATCGTGACCTGTGTATCGAGGTATGTATCGTATCGCCAGGTTCTCCAAGGTATACAGCCCTACTACATCTCTCCCTCACACTAACAGAATTTCATGTGAAATATTCATGCGATATTACCGTAATTTTACATTCCGACTTGTAAAAACAATTCACGTCCTCATCCTTTTTATGAGCCGTCTTCCGAAGCTTTCTCGCTTCTCAAGACGGCCACCGACCGTATAAGCACATCTGTTTAATTGCGCTCTAGTCTTTGGTCAAACGCGCTCAAACAAGCCTAAGGTATATATTAACTACACACACATCATAATGTTTTAGGCAAGTAGGTTACCATATTATGACCTAAAATATTTTAATAAGACAGAATTTGTATTTAACCTGATCACATTTCATAAAAACACATTTTAAATTTAATTAACGCAGCATGTCTACGATTATTCAAACAACAAACAAATTATACAGCGAGCAAAGAACATATTATCAAAGAATATCACTGAATTCAGTCTAGCGTGAGTGTAAGCATACTAAAAAAGCTATAATCAGTTATGTTGTCTGCAGTGTATGATGACTTAATATCTTATTTACATCGCATGTACATCTGCACTTTGTTGTTTTCAATGAGAGAATTCGCCGAAGTACACTGATCAAAACATTTGAGTATCAGGGATGTTATTTAGCAAAATCCCCTTAAATAATAGAAATATTAAAGAAAAAATCATTGAACTAAAGTCACAAAAGCACAAATATATATATTTGTTCGCATATAACTTCATGTCTTCATTTGTACGTTAATAATCTATAAGAATTTGGGCTGTTTAATATTAGGATTTTGTCATGACCACCATGACCCCGCCCTGCAACATCAAGCCCCGCCCCCAGCACACCCCAGATAATATATGTTCCCGTGGCTATGTGTAAGAGTGTTGCTAAGTGCAAAAAAAAAAAAAAACTCTTAAATATTTTCTAAAGAATGTCTGTTTTTTCTTAAGAAAATTAAATGCTTTTGATGCTATCTAGTGTTATTGCGGGTCTTGCAGCAGACTTGCTTTTCAACTCTGAAAAATACCTCAAAAACACTGTTTACGCTACCTGCAAATGACCTTAATAATCATGGTGATGCATCATTTATTTTAAACAGTCTGTAGTTTCATTTGCATCTTTCTTGCTCTCTGTCTACAGTAAATGTGCAGTTTTCAGTAAGGAAGCAACATTTTGCAAGTGCTTAAAGACCTTCAAAATTTACAAATACAATTATTTTCAAGAGATATACTTTTTTATTTTTCTGAGGTATAAATCATGTTCAGGTCATTTTGGACATGGATATGTATGGAGTAACATTAGGTGTCAAAATTTATTTTTGTTAAATTATGTATGTAATTATATTAGTGTCAAAAAAACATTGTAATTAAACAAAAATGCAGTAATAACATTGTAATAACATGGAAACATGTAAAACTTGCATTTAATTTTTCAATCACATTCACACATTAATGAGAACTTGCTGATCAGATACAATATGGTTTTAGTTGGAAAAAAAATAAGTATGACTGTTTTATAAAGCAACTCGGACTCAGAATGTAAAAATCATAGACAGATTTTTAATGCAATTTTAAAAAGATAAGAACATTCTTAAGAAATATTTTTAGGAATACAAAATATTCTTAATTTTACATTTAATTTTGAAAAAAAAAAAGAAAATAGCAAGTTTTTTTATTAACTAAATAAGTCTATTTTCCACTTTTTAGATCTAAAACCAACCACTGGCAAAAAAAAATCCTTATGATTTGCAATGTATGTGTTGTTTTGAAACAACAGTATTTTCTCTGAATACATGTCTACTTTAGAATGTCATCAATTAACCCATTTTGGGGTCAAGACTAGGGGTCGACCGATTATCGGCCTGGCCGATTATTGGCACCGATATTAAGCATTTTTATGATAATCGGCATCGGTCATTTTCAAAACCGATGTGCCGATAAAATTATTTAATTTTGAAACGCGCTATTTGGCTCTGATGCAGCCTGTCGGAACTTACCACTCTGTGGCCTAGAGCAGTCTCCGCCCACTGCGCATCTGATTTGTTGAGAGTCAGGAGTCCGACCAATCAACGTGGAAGACTAAAGGCGCTCTCACACCGAAAGCGCTTGCTAACTGGTGCTGCTTCATCACACATCAGTTCTCTCTCAAAGGCAGAAGCAGACGTTGCTCAAGTTGCAATAAATTACAATCCACTACACTGAAGTTGTAAAAACCTCAATATTATCTATTTATGGTTTCCGAGATGGGGGAAACGCAGGGGGAATCGCGGAATCCAGTCATATAAATGGAATTTACTGTATAACGCGGAGTCACGAAATTTGTCAAAGTTTGGATGAATTAATCAATAGTAGGTCAGTACACTTAAATCGACTCATGATATGGACTAGCTGTAAACATTAAGCTGCAAAGAGACTATTTAAATATGAATTCTGCATGTTCGGCGTGTCTCTGTATATGTGAAAGGCACAGACGCGCGGTTTTGACACACACACACACACACACACACACTGAAGTGCGCGACGCTCGCGGAGTTTTCCGCATCTGCCATGTCACTAAATGAGGACATAAATACATGAACATCATCCCCAGAACTGCTCTGAGAGTTACTTCATGAGCATTTGACTGTTTCGTTTGAGTAAAACGATCATCATATCATAAATAGGCTACAGAAACTTAAGAGGTCCACATGGCAACCCGTCAAAATAAAAGTTCGGTTTATTTACTAATGCTACTACAATTATTACAACTTTTGTTTAAAAGAACAATCACACAATACGCTATTTCTTACGTTTTAATTTTAATAGTAAACATTTGTTTGACAAAAAATAGTTTAACTCTCATTTGATTAAAAGATAAATTAAATTAATGTTTTATGCCTTCATTTCCACTGCTCTGTAAATGAAAACTAATGGAAATTACTGTCACATAGGCCAAGACTAAGATACTGTCACATAGGCCAAGATTAAGTTACTGTCACATAGGCCAAGATTATGATGATGGAAATTGGGACATTTCAATAGGCTATTGAACCAAGTGAGCCTATAACAGGCTATTAGTGTTATAGTTTCATTAAAATAGTTGCGGTCTTCTTCACAACTTCTACAATGGAGCTATGAAGACAATTAAATTATTTACACGTATTATATACATTGCGCTTTTTAAATTAATCAACTGATGTGCATTAGATGATGAATTGAATAGCCCCCTCTTGTAGGTTATGATTTAGTCAACCGAAAATAATTAATGAAGAATTATGAGAGGTTATGCTATTACACATACATTTCTAACATGTAAATTATTGAAGCCAAATACTTACATTTCCCCAAGCTGTTTAGCTGTAGTATTTAGTATTCATAGGCTTAATCATGAAGCATGCAGTGGCCCCACTTTTAACTCTCTCTTTATATATTACCCTTATTGTAGATGGATGCATGGGGGAAGACAAGAGTAAGAAGTGCAACCAACACTAGGGAAGGCGGTTTTTGTCAGAGCCCTTGTTATTCTTAATTTTGACATTCATTTTCATTTTTACACCAGACATATATATCGGTTCAATATATCGGTTATCGGTCTACTTGGTCTGTAATAATCGGTATCGGCATCGGCCCTGAAAAACACATATCGGTCGACCCCTAGTCAAGACGTTGTAGTTAGTCTGCCAGCAATTTGCATCTGCTTTATTGTTGGTTTTTGCTGTCAATGGCACATAAAAAATGGCACTCAATGTTAAAAAGGTTAGCAACACCTGTTACATATAATTTACTGTAGTCATATGTAAAAAACAATGTTGGTCCCATGTTGCCAATCGCTCTGTGTGTCTCTCTCTTTTCTGACAGAGTTCTTTCTGGAGCTGGACTCAGTGATGGAACCGTTGACGCAGCAAAGCAGCATGACAGAACTGGTGCGCTACATACGCCAAGGATTGCACTGGCTTCGGCTGGAGGCCCATTTGTTATAGTGCTGGCGCTTCCACTGTGCTCTTCCTTTCTCTCTGTCTTTCTCGCTCTCACTCTCTCCCCCACCGTTCATCACTACCTCCACCATCTTTGCCATCTACAAACCTCCGGAACCCTGAGGGAAGTCGGCAGTTAACCACTAGCGAGCCTCAGAACTGTGAGTTATTCCCTGGAGGGTGCCATGTCCTCGTTCCAGCTTGATTCCTGTAGAGTGCATCAGGAAAGTCTCGAGATGTCGTAGAAAACGGATCTGAAAGGACGGAGCGCTGCTGCATCACATCACAGCACTACGGGAGGCCAAATTTATGCATCTGTTACATGGTAGTAGTGGGCAAGTTAACAATGTTGTTGAAGAAAAATTTAGCTAGTGACCTCTGTGATGTGGGCCAGGCAAATTTAATTTGCTTTCTAAGGCAGGAGAGGCCAGAAACACACTTTACGCAAGTACGCGAAGATACAGTAGGTATGAATGCTTGATCAACATATTGCAAGTGCGAAATACACATGAACATTCTTAGAGTGTGATACTGTGTGTGGCACATAAGCGGCACATTATTTAAAATGATCAAAAGACAATTTTTAGGAATATAAAATATTTTTAATTTTAGAAATGTATGTCATGGTTTCAACAAAAATATGAAGCAGCACAACTGTTTTTTTTGTTTTTGTTTTTAATGATGCCGAAAATTCAACTTTAACATCACATTAATGATTTTTTTTTATTATATATTAAAATATATAAAAATAGAAAACAGTTATTATAAATTGAAATAATATTCCAGAATATTACAGTTTTACTGTATTTTTGATCACATAAATGTAGCCTTGTATAAGACACTTTAAAACAAAAAACAATCAAAGTCTAACCAACCCCGAACCTTTAAACAATCATGTATATATTTATACATTTGCGTCATTAACTCTTTCCCCGCCAGCATTTTTGAAAAAAGTTGCTAGCCACCGCCAGTGTTTTTGCTGATTTTCATTAAAATTTCATGGCCCCCAGAATCTTTGTGTGAATATCTGAACATGCAGTACATCAAAATAAAGATCAGACCCTCTACTTTCAAAAAAAAAAAAAAAATCAGTTTTATTCTAGCTTCACGCATTGTTTTTTTTATCAACACTTGAATGTAGGTAGATTTCATAGAAAACTAAATTTTTATCAAATACTACATCTGGATCATATTCAGTAATATTATCAAAGCAAAGATGCAGTAGATGGCGTCCATCAGTAATCCCAACGCTTGCACAGGCCTTTACCACTTTCTGGAGTGACATTTCACTCTGTAACATTAGGCAGTTTTCATTGAAATGCGGTTAGTGTTGATGATCACATTATTTTTCATATGCATATGCTTACATATGAGATCACTCGTTTCTGCGTCTTCCTGGTCTGTGTTTTTGATCGGCACTTTAAAGACTCATTCAGGCTATGTCTAATAGCGCCCCCTAGCGTTTAACAGTGAAACCCTGAAAATTCCATGTTTGGCAGGGAAGTGTTGTCTCATGAATAACGGAAAATTCCGTGTGTGGTGGGGAAAGAGTTAATATTTGACAAAAAAAAAACATAAAATAGGAAACAATAGCACTCAAAGAACCCTTCATCTCATTATTTAAATTTATATCTAAATACTTTCTTTACTAGATGATCATCAACTGATGTTTTTAGCTAAACCATGAGAGAAGTTTCTATTCCTTCTCCTGGAAGGCTCTGGAACAGGACTGAACATGTTTGGTTTACTCTGAAAGCTGCTATAGTGCCCCTTGTGGCATTGCTGAGAATACACACACTGGCTGTTGAATTATGAATTGCGCTCTGACAGCTTTCAGAACACAACAGATGAATCCACCTCATGTAGCTGCCGTTCATGTACTTGCATAGAGTCTATTTCAGGCCTTGCCTCTGCGAGATTGAGATACACAGGAATTAGAGTACAGATAAATGAGCTGTTAACACCGCATTCATCTCAAACGTATATATTCAACCCATCTGGAGATTCACACGTGTCCATTTGAAATCGTGCTTATCTGTCGAGGCTTTTCTGATGACTGTAACGGACGGGTATGGTAGTCATCTATTCTCTCAAACATCACCGTCTTTCTATTTTACTGTGGCACCGTGACAGCTGGCGTCAGTGTGAGCAGTATGAGAGGCTCGTTGGCTTCGTTCCAAAGCTGCGTTCTCTGAGACAGACTTCACGTCTTGTGTTCACAGCGTCAATGGCTGATGGGAGATTTCCCGGTGCAATTAACTTATACATATGCACATATGACAGATTGGTATCTTCTGAAGGGGTATCAGAGAATCTTAAAGATTTCTTTCCAATATGTACCATAATGACTGTGTTGTATATGACAGCTACTTTAACTGTTCGGTGTTTGTTCAATCTTGCATGTTAATGCAGAGAGGTAGAGGTAGAACTGAGAGACATCAGCGTATTTCATGAGCACTATGAAGAATCAATGTGTTTTGTCCATTGTTATTTTTTTGGTTGATTCCAGCATCTTTAGGGCTGGCTTGATAACATTTAACATTAAGTTGTTATCTATAGAGAGTTTATTAATGCTTGTATTTTATTACATAACATTTTTCTATCTCCAGAGACACTCCCAAACAAGCAAGGTCAGAATTTTGCGGCCTAAATAATTACGTGCGGCCTAAATAATCATGTGATCCAATCACGAACCTTTTTGAAATCAAATGTTAATTTTCCATGCATAAACTCTTTACTGATGAATTTAATGTTAAATATTATGTGAAATTGTTTATAACCTTTCAGTGAGATACAAACTGTTTCTTCTTACTGGTCTGTTCATAAATGTAGGTATTTGAGAATGTGTGTGTGTGTGTGTGTGTGTGTGTGTGTGTGTGTGTGTGTGCAGAGCAGATTTTCATTGGCAGGGTGTGTTCATTGTATTGTAAAGCTTCATATATCTGTCAGTCTATCACGTGAATGTCAGAATGTGAGCGAGAGATGGGATGTATGTGTGAAATAGACATTTCACTAAGATTATTCAAAAGTGCCTGCGTATCCAATGGAAATTTATTAGAGTCTATATTTAAGGATGACAATGGATCTGAATGATTTTCCATACCATATTGGTATAGCCAATTTTTCTGTTTTCATAACATGATTATTTATTTATTTCCTTTGTAAAAATGGCGGTTGTGATACCTGTTTTTCGCTTTAATGTTCAAGTACATTTCAGACTTTCATTTTCTGCTCTGATGATGATAGAAAATGACTTAAAAGTGAATGACGTCTATGTGCATTTGAATTATTTACATATTGTACAGCTGAATATACAGTACATTACATCATATAAGTTTCTCATTACCTCCTTCGCGGATGTTTCCTAGGCAATTTTCACATAACGTAGCGAAAAATGCTTACTGTCTAATAATGGTTTATAGTGCAATACTCACTGTAGCACACCAATAGCAATACATCAGGATAAAGTATACAAAACATCTTACAACAAAATTAATTATGGAGCAAAAGTAAGTCAGAGCAAGTTTTTGTTTTGTCCACTTCATGGACTTCCTTTGATGCAAGGCAAAATTATAATTATGCAAATAGTGAAATTGTCCTTCCCATGAACAATATTACCAGCTGTTTTCTTACTTATATAGAGTGGGTTTCTAAAATCTGTGTGGTTTCTGTCGCATCTGTTGCTGTGCTTGTTTGAGTTATGCCAGTCTGGCAAGGAAATCTGTGGCCCTCTGGCAGTTCATCAGAAACCAGCAGCACTGACTCACTCTAGCAGTGAAGTAAACAACCTTCTCTGCCTATTTAGATGCACCTCTAATGCCCCCAGTTTGTCTTGCAATGAAAACAACAGTTGTATTCTTTCTGGAGCTTTTTACTCGCTTTATATGCGCTTCCTGAATTGGGAATAAAGCAAGTCGGGATATAAATTTGGTGCAGTAATCTTTTTATGTATTACATTGTTATTACATTGTTACAAATTAGTTGTTACAATGTAATAATGAGGAAAAAAAAAAAAGTTTATATTTATTTTCAGTTTGATTAATAGTAGGTGGAAACATTACCGATATGACAGTTTACAGAGATATAATGCACTTCTTATTTGAATATTAAATTGCAATGATACAAATATCTCTTTTTTTGTTTTACTTTAAATAAGGGCATTTACAGTTTTGTTGCAATCAGAAATCACATTCATTGGCCAAATGTACAGTATAGAGCCTAAATCATCAAGGATGTCCATAAAAGTGCCACAAAAAATAATCTCAATAACGTGACACATAACATGCTTTTGCAAGGGATTTAATATATATGATGTTGCTTATATTGACCTTGGTAATATTTAATGTATTTTAGGACCTCACTGTATTATACTAATTGAAACAAACATTTGAAACGATCTGAGAAACTTATTGACTATATCAGTAAAAAAGGGCCACAAACACAACTATGCTGTTTGATTTGATCATTTAGTGTTAACATTTGCTGCCGAACCATTCAGACCTCTGCTTTAAGAAAACTTGAAGGTGTTTACTTTTTAAATAATGACAACGTATTAGCAATTACCTCCCGTCTTTCTGAGGTAGCATGAGGTCACTTTGATTCTTTGTACCTCTGAATGAGCTCTACAACGATGAAAAAGCCTATCAGGAAGAACAATCTCCAATTAAAGCAGGCTCAGCTGGAGGCTTTCTATTTGCTCTGCAAATTAAACATGTAAATAGCTCTTTGTTACCATAAAACACCACATCATGTCGTCAATTAAAGATCTTCCAATTCCCATGCTGATTAACAGGTGGCATGTACCATGGTACGCTTAAAGGACTGACGGTGGAGCTTATAAACAAAATACATCCAAAAGCCTTGATTTGTATTAAACTTGAGCACTTCTCTGATCAAAAAGGTATGAATATTTTGCTATAACACAAGTTTACTGATTCCATTTATTGCCTATGGACCACAAAAATGTCACTGTATTTAAACGAACACGTTACAAAGTCAGTTTCTAACTTCATCAGAGATTTCTTTTTTAAATACCTTGTTGCAAATGCCTTGTTATACTAATGTAAACTGTAGAGAATCAAAGAACAGTTATTTACAGTCTTGTTCTGTCCGTTTGTCTTTCTCTGTACAGTATAAGGTTGTGCACCATGATTTGTCTTCTTGAGATTGTAATTACATCAAGGTGTTGCATTTGACCCTGAAACCCATCCACAGCTTTGAATCTATGAAGATATGCAACATCTCTCATTGCTTCCATGTCATTTGAGTCTGCCTTTCTGCTACGTTCTACATTTTCAGTTAAATCACCAACTGGAGAATCTTATTGAATCAGAGTGTACAAATGGGTGACACTACAATGGGTTTCTCACAGAAGAAAGGTATTTACACAACAAGGCAATACTTACTTAGGGTGGATTGTTAGAAGCCATTGAAGCAACCAAATGAAAGGCAATGTATTTGAGTATATTGGTGGCATAGAAAGACATATATGCCATAGCTTGTCTGGGTCACTACTGGCAAAATCTAAAACTGAAATTGGAGCAATGTCCCAAAGAGCAGTTAATCTCGATTGAGCCTTATGGGAAATGATAGCATTTCCTTTCTTAATGGTTTCAGAAATGCAGCCATCATACTGTTATTTAAGGAAAGTTTCAAGGTTTCATTTTGATAAAATATGCAAACTGATTTATGTGGAGAAAAACAAAAACAAAAAAAAACTTAATGGCAAAGAAAAACAAGTTTCTTACGAGTTTTAATGCAGCATGACTCTTTCTACCAAGTAACTGTCATAATCAGAGTTGCGTTTAATTAATACTCAATTTCAAAGACGTCAGTATTGTTATATGTTGTAGACATATTTAAACCTATCAGAAAGCAGTTCTGTAAAACTTGCGCTTTATAGAAATGCCTCAATGCTACCTATTGCCTAAAAGTATGTTGGTTTGACGTCAAGAAAGAGCAGGATTTCTACTTCAAGTAAAGGGCCTTTATCTTACAAAGGTACTGGCAACGTTGTACACATTACTTGCAATGACAGAAGATTTCAATGTTCTGGCATGCTGTAGAATTTAGGTTTTTGTTTTGTTCCTTTTTTTGTACAGAGCAGGTAACCTGCAGTGCTTTGAATTTACACATTGTATAGTTGTACGAATTCATTTTAAAATGCGTTATGTATCAAAAACCTTCCTGCCTGGTTAGCTTTGTATTTCCGATGTGTTGCACAAGTCCAGCGATTTTTTTATTTATTTTTTTTTTTGGCAATTGTATGTTTATTTTATAATAAAACTGTCAAACGTAATGAACAAAACTGAGATGTAGTTATGTTGTTTTTAAATGTTTAATGTCTGTATAAAAATGATGAATAAAAATGGTATGAGCCAAATTAAAAAAAAAAAAAAAAAAAACAGTTTCAAAGAATTTCTGACCAAACATGACTGAATTTGGGTTTTCCGTCTCTTAAATGGTCATAAATGTCACAGAAACCTCCTCAACTTCTGAATAAACAAGGCATGCATTACCAAAGCGTCACTGTAAGTGGAAGGAACGCATGGCTCGTAATGGGAGATGAATTGCATGGAAATTAATTTTATATGGTGAAATTGAACATCTTTTTATTTGTCATCTTGTACTGTATGAGACATGAAATACTATTGGATATGACAACTGACCACATTAACCTTAAACCACCCCAGTAAATAGAAATATGTTTCCCAGTGAACTGAAAAATAGACCATGATGCAATGGCTTTGTTGGTGTTCACCAAATGTAGGAGGAGAGCATTTGAATTTATTGCATGTATTTCCCTCGTAAACTAAATTCTAAAGATCATATATACATGACATATTTTCATTTAAATTAGACTGTGGTTACTTGGCCTCATAACTGCATTCTGCTTGAATATAATGCCTTCTTAAATATTTATCACTGGGAAAATTTGCATGCTCAGACATGTCTTATTAATTTATGAGCCTCTTCGTGAGCGGGGAAGCGCTGCAATTCTGTAATTTAAGCCATAAGATAATACACCTTTAATATAATAATGTGCCTAATAAAATACACCTTTATTTCATATTTTTCACCATGGGTTCCTCCCATTAAATAATGCTCCAAATTATGTGTCAAAAAGACTTTTATTTACTTAATATGAGCCTTTCATTTATTCCTGGCACTGAGCCACCACCTTGACAGTAAAGATGTATTGTTTTAATTGCCTTAGGTAACCATGTAATAAAATCATTGCAAAGATAAATTTCCATGGCGCTGTGCACAATCAAGGTAATTTTTCAGACACTATGGCTACATGTCTTCAGGTTACAGGTGCAAATTTATAAGTCAGAGTCCCTCATTACCAAGGGACCGTTTTAGCGGTGAAAGGTGTAATAGTTTCCTGAGTGACTGTTTCCAAAACAGAGCATTTGCTAATTGACAGTATCAATGGCGAGGTACATTTATAACATGAGCAAAAACTGATTGTGTTTCTCTTTAGGATTCAGAAATGTGCTAGTTATGAGCATTTTTTGAGATCTTTCAATTTATTACAAACTATAAAAGCAAATTAGTCAGTTTGAGACATTTTCTGTCTCATTGACTTCAATCATTTTGTTATATTTGGGGTCTGACTGATAAAAGCAACCAAGAATGATAATTCTGTCATCATTTAGTCACCCTCATTTCATTCCACACCTGTATGAGTTTCTTCTGTTGAGTGCAAAAGATGTTTAGCTGAATGTCTGAGCTGCTCTCTTTCATAAAATGACAGTGGATGGGGACCAGCTTCATAAAGAAAAAAAAAAATCAATATTGCATTTAATTCTTCTGCATATGCTTTTATACAAAGTGGCATAGAACTGAGGAACATCAACAGAAATGTATCATATGAGAGGCAACAATATTCTATGGAAGCCCATTTCCGCCACTGAATAAAAAAATAAATGGAAGGTAATTGCGAGGTTTTTTTTCTCACAATTCTGACTTTTATCTTAGAATTGCATGATATACTCGCAATTCAGAATTTATATAATCTAAGGTATATCAATTATCAATTCTGAGTTCATATCTCGCAATAGTTTTTTGTTTTTTTCTCAGAATTGAGATATAAACTCACAGTTCTGACTTTTTTTGCAAGTTGAAGTTTGTATTGTGTGATATAATCTCGCAATTGCAAGTAAAAACTCAAAAGTTTTAAACTCGCAATTCTGAAAAAAATCTTCCAATTCTGATTTTATTTCTTTCAGTTGCGAGTTTATATCCCACTATTCTGACTTTATATCTCGCAATTGTGAGTTTGTATCTCGCAATTCTGAGGAAAAATTCAGAATTGCGAGATGTAAACTTGCAGTTGCGAGAAAGAAGTCAGAATTGTGAGATAAATGTCATAATTACCTTTTTATTTTTTTTATTCAGTGGCAGAAACAGGCTTCCATAATATTCACAGTACTACAAATGCAAAGTATATAGTAAGAGTATGACAGAGTGAGCTGTTCCTTTAATATTTTCCTTTAAAAAAAAAAATTCTGTGTGCAACAGTCAAATAACTGTTTGCGGATGCCATTGAAATTAATGAATGAATAGTGCCACATCCCATCTTTGGCAAAATTGTCCGTGACTTCTCTTTAGTATAATAATTATGCATTATTGTGTGTATGTGAATATATATCAATCCAAACTAATGTTAATAGCAAACATGATGAAGATTCCTTTATTTTTAAGGCAAGAGCAGGTGTGGCCATTTGTATGGTAAATTAAATGTGCAAAACATCTATTGTCATTAGATTCCAGTTATTTTAGCTTCTATAGAAAACATATTGCATATCATATTATTTACACTACCTACAGATGCTTTAATCTTATGAAAGCTGATTATAAACCGCATTTTAACAATCACAATAAATAAATGGTAAATTATTTCTTTTTCAGATTCTTTCAAACCCATTTATGCATTATATGTAAACCCTTACCAGTATTCTATTGATTTGCTTTGTGATATATATTTTACTTATGTTGCTAGTAATTGTAATAGAGCATAGAAGTGTTAAAGCTTCAATAATGTGATCAGATGGGATCAGTGAAGCATATTAAAATGATTTCATGTGAAAATAAGAGGTTCAATTTAGATTAACTATGCATATGTATTTTTCCACATAACTTAAGGCCTTTGAGATCCCAACCATAAAGGCAGTAAAATCAATCTAAACACAACATCAGGGTTAAACGATTTAAACTAACATGAAGGCTAAGGAAATATTTTATCCTTAAGGGGTCAGTGAATTTCCACTTGCAATTTTATAGTTTTATTTCTGTTTTACACCTATCAGAACAGATGTTATTTTCATGAACTTCCTTAAACATCTTCAGTGCAGCAGGTGTAACAAGTCAATCCCAATTATGTCACTTCATTGCCCAAAGGATCAGATAACAATATAGACCAGGTAACTGTCAAGAAAATTTCACACATCAGAATTGTGCTGTTGCAGTGTTAAAGATTCTGTGCTTTTCTGTAGCACACAAACACCTTCAGCCATCCTCTCAAAGGTGTGATACCTGGAGAAAAACATTGTTTTAAAGGAATGAGTGCACTGTTTTACATCTGTTTCCCAGAAGAAAGTGTTCCTCATTGTTTTTGTTGGTTCCCTAAATAAGATTCAGGCTGCTTGAGAACCATTTATTTTAAATTAGATCTTGCTCATTACCAATATCTGATTGTGAAATGTTTACTTTTTAAATTAGTTTTACTATTTATATAAATGGGTAACTGTAAAATCCATAAATATATATATTTCAACATTCACCTATATACAGGCCTTATGCTACCGACTTCCATTCACTCCTAGCTTCATTGGATCTCAAACGCCTCACCACTACTAGCACGCACAAATCAGGCAACCAACTTGACTTAATTTACACACGCAATTGTACTACAGATAACATTCTGTTAGAACCAATACATATCTCTGACCATTTCTTCATTACATTTACTTTATATTTTGCTACCCAAGTCCAACCATCTCCCTTAACGGTTACTTTCAGACGCAACCTACGCTCCCTTTTCCCTTTAACGCATTCAAACTCAGAGTGGCAGAGAGAAAATGGCGCAAATCAAACGATCACGTCGGACCTGAGTAGGTATCAGTATTTGCTTTCATCTTTCTCTACTGAAGTCCACACTGCCAAATCCTCACATTTCCACAACAAGATCAACAGCGCTCCAGACATGCGTAATCTCTTCAGAACATTTAATTCTCTCCTCTGTCCCCCTCCTCCACCTTCCACCACTTCGATAACAGCTGAGGACTTTGCCACTTTTTTCACAGACAAAACTAGAACAATCAGTAACCAGTTCTCAACTCCACACACACAGGACCTCCAATCAACCACATCCACTGCTCTAACTCCCATCTTCTCCTTCTGTCCCCTCACCGAGGCAGAAGTATCCAAACTTCTCCTCTCCAGCCATCCTACAACATGTCCTCTCGACCCAATCCCCTCACACCTTCTCCAAACAATCTCTCCCACACTCTTACCGGCACTCACACACATTATCAACACATCTCTCCTCACAGGCATCTTCCCCACAGCATTCAAGCAGGCTCAGGTAACCCCACTGATCAAAAAACCTACATTAAACACTTCTCTTTTAGAAAACTACAGACCTGTCTCTCTCCTTCCATTCGTAGCAAAAATACTCGAACGATTTGTCTTCAACCAGCTCTCACTGTTTCTTTCACAGTACAACAAACTGGATGCTAAACAGTCAGGTTTCAGGAGTGGCCATTCAACAAAGACTGCGCTACTCTCAGTCACTGAAGTCCTGCGAATTGCAAAGGTCGATTCCAAATCATCAGTCCTCATTCTGCTGGATCTTTCTGCTGCTTTTGATACTGTCAATCATCAGATTCTCCTGTCTACCCTCTCATCACTGGGCATCACTGGAATTCCACTTCGCTGGTTTGAATCCTATCTCACCGGTAGATCTTTCAGGGTGGCCTGGGGAGGGGAGGTATCCAAACCACATCAACTGGTCACTGGAGTTCCTCAGGGATCGGTTCTTGGACCCCTCCTCTTCTCCACATACACTACATCACTGGGTCCCATCATACATGCACATGGCTTCTCCTATCACTGCTACGCCGATGACACGCAGCTCTATCTCTCTTTTCAACCAGAAGACCCAACGGTAGCTGCACGGATCTTAGGCTGCCTGGCGGACATCTCGGCATGGATGAAAGAACATCACCTACAGCTCAACCTGGCTAAGACGGACCTTCTTGTCTTCCCTGCCTCTCTGACTCTACAGCATGACTTCACGATTCAGTTAGGTTCATCAATGATTACCCCATCAACTTCGGTCAGAAATCTTGGTGTAATCTTTGATGACCAGCTGACCTTCAAAGAGCACATTGCAAAGACTGCTCGATCCTGCAGGTTTGCACTACATTTACATTTACATTTATGCATTTAGCAGACGCTTTTATCCAAAGCGACTTACATTGCATTCAAGTTACAGTTTTTTTTAAAAAATTTTTACATTGCACTACACAACATCAGAAAGATCAGGCCCTTTCTGACAAAGCATGCTGCACAACGTCTTGTCCAGGCCCTTGTCGTTTCTAGTCTGGACTACTGCAATGCTCTTCTGGCTGGTCTGCCATCAAACACAATCAAACCTCTACAAATGATTCAGAACGCAGCGGCACGACTGGTCTTCAACGAGCCCAAAAGAGCCCATGTTACACCTCTCTTCATCTCCTTGCACTGGCTACCAGTGGCAGCTTGCATCAAGTTCAAGACACTGATGCTTGCGTACAGAACTACCACAGGCTCAGCACCCTCCTACTTCCGCTCACTATTACGAACATACATCCCCTCCAGAAGTCTGAGATCTGCTAGTGAGCGATGCCTTGTGGTACCATTACAGAGAGGCTCAAAATCACTCTCCAGAACATTCTCGTTCACCATTCCTGGCTGGTGGAATAATCTTCCCACCCCTTTGTATCTGACAAGAAGGCTGGACTGTTACCATCTGACCAAGTTTCAGCTCTCTAGGCCTTACGGTTTGGGCTGCACAATCAGTTTTAGCGCGGAATAATAATAATAATAATAAAAATCCTAACAAATACAATAGGGTTTCAGCACTGCATGCTTGAACCCCTAACAATTATAACAATTGCCTGAGCGCTAAACTCCTACATGATTAGACTTTTTATCTCTTGAAGTCAGTTTATTTGACAGTCAACGTATTTAGCAGACATTTTTAGAAATACTATCTACAATTATACGATTTGTCTTCCTTCCCGTCTTGCCGTTCTTCTGCTCAGCAGTATTGACTTAAGTGTGTTAGCTGCTTAATTAAATGATTCTTGATTAAAGCCAGAGCCTGGTGAGAACAGCACAGCGCATTTCACTGCTTTATAATTGGCTGCTTGTTACATACGCTCAGGCTGTGATGTGCAGAGGACAAAATTTATTAGATTTCACTTGCATCTCTTAGTTGAGCAATTAAACAGAGTGTACATGCGATAGACTTTATGAGTTAGACCAAAGGAAACCCTTTCTCTTTTTTTTTTTTTTTTATGTGGAATGCTTTGGAAGGTGTTGGCTGGGTTTACAGCATTTATTTCCCAGGTATTCAACATGTAGAGAGAGCAAACACATGAATAAAGACTCTAATGTTTGCTCTAAAAGACTAATAAAGTATTGCATTTATCAGAATACATATATATATATATATAGAGAGAGAGAGAGAGAGAGAGAGAGAGAGATGTTTACTGCTTCATGCAACTACATGATTATACTATGTAACATTTATTGTTTCTAGTAAAATGGTATAAAGCTACTCAAAAAAGGTAAATAAATAAATAATCCAGTCGCTTGAATGTTGTTTCAAAACTGTAATGTAAGAAAACAATGTGAATGTTCTTCATAATTCCAAGTATAAATGGATGAGCAATCCAAGTTGTATACTTATGTGTTTATATGACTGTTAAATTATGTATGATGTCAAATATTGGGCATAATGGAGGTCCTATGGTTTTAATAGGCTAGATGTTGGTTCATTTAGACAGATTTCGCCAGAAATAAGCTCCTGTAAAAGGTCTATTCTCTTGCCTGCTGTCAGACACCACAGCCCAGGTTGCTCTTGACAGCCTGTCATGGAAAGCCTGGAACATTTAAGAGCAGTTTCAGAAGAGATACATCTATCTCAGCTGCTCTAATATAATGAAAAAAGTGTCCTATTAGGATCAGCAAAGCATAGCAGTCTGTTATGTAGTGTTAAACCACATCAGAATATACATTAATAATCAAAAATCACACTTGTGCTATAGTTAGAGAAAACTAGATCATTAGTGGTGTTTGTTTTACCACAATTTTTGATGATACCTCAAACTACAGTATATGGGTTATGAGAACAGGTGTTTAGTTCACACAAAAATTTAAATTCTATCATTAATTACTCACACTCATGTCGTTCCAAACCTGTAAGACCTTCGTTCATCTTTGGAACTCAAATTAAGATATTTTTGATGAAATCCGAGAGCTTTCTGAGCCTGAATAGACAGCAATGCTGACACGTTCAAGGCCCAAAAAGGTAGTAAAGACATTGTTAAAATAGTCCATGTGATTTCAGTGGTTCAACCGGAATTTTATGAGGCTACGAGAATACTTTTTGTGCACATAGAAAACAAAAATAACAACTTTATTCAACAATTTCTTCTCTTCCGTGTCAGTCTTCAACATGCATTCACAAGAGTACCACGACACATTTGCGCGCAAAATGTATTCTCGTAGCTTCATAAAACACTTTAGACTCTAACTATTCCAGACAGCTAAAAGAAAAAAAAAAAAAAAAAGTTTTTTAAATATGAATAAGTATTAAAGCAAAAAATAAAAAGTATTGCTTTCATTGTGCTCTTAATTGAGATGTAGTGGGTTTTTAAGTGCTACAAATGTATCTGTAAGGGTTGGTCAGTATAATTATGTAGTGTTTTTCACTGTTAATATCTTATTGAAAAGTTATCACAATTTTGTTATTATGTTTTAATTGTTGTCTGTAACACTTTTTGCTGATTTATATATTACAGATATCAAAGTACTGTTACGCTTTCTTCTGTATTACTGTTCACACATACCTTTTTCTAAAAGATGACAGATTGAAAGCAGTCTGTGAGTTATGACAGAAAATGAGAAAAACATTACTATTGTCCCCGGTCTCCCATAAGTAATGTGTAATTACAGTATTCCATGCTTGTTATTACTATAATAATTAATTGTAATAGCATGGTCTGTGACATTCTAATTGAATATCTTTGTTCTGCAGTAATACAATGACATGGCAATTGAATGCAAACAGTTATAAATAAGCACATCTTTTCAGTTCTGATGGATCATTTCTGTCCAGTTGCTTCCCAGGAGTGAATCCGTGTTGTATGGACACATTTGGGTGAAGTGGGAGGAATCTTCCCCGTGTGTTAAGAGGAAGCGGTTCAACACGCTCCAGTGACAGCACGTCTGTCACAATACAAACGGCCTCTGCCGTACATCAAGCAGGCAGCCTGACTTAAGGACGCGACTATCGTCTGGCTTTTATTACGCACTGCACTTGACAAAGAACAGCATTCTCCCCTGGAATTCATGGCCGTCTCGCTCCACAATATGTGTTGTGCTTCCCCAAGGTTATAATAAGAATTTATTCTTCCCCTCCCTCTGTTGGCAGATTGGAGGGAAGCCGATGATGTATGAGCCATCACGTGTTATTTATTTGCCAAACTCTCCCAGATGTGGGGCTATCATTTATCTGCTGACAAATCAAACCTTCCAAGCAACCTCTGTTGTGACCCCAGCTGGAGCGGAGCAGTGCTGCTGGTACACACACACACTGATACCTCTGCTGTGACCCAAGCCAGAGCACAGGCACCGGCTAGTCAGGACACAGACACACACACACACACACACACACACATACGTCTCATGTTCATGCACAACAACAGCATGCACAGCTTTAAACCTTCTTAAGATATATAGAAAACTGGGAATAGCTGTCACATATTTTACTCCAGTGAATATGTACTGTATCAATGTAGTTTTATTTATGAAAATTAATTTCTGGACAGGCACATACCTTATAGTCTTGATAGTCTGATATTGCTCGGGAAAATAGACACAGCTCAATGAATACATGCATAAGGCATGTTGCCACACAGTATAAAATAAGCTGTAACAATAGAATTGATCAAATTTTACAACATCAACATTACATACAATTATAGGTTTTCCACAAAAATGTTCACGGTAAACCAATTATGAAACACAAAACCCCAAACACAAAATGATGCATATAAAAATGTCAATCTAATGCTCTGACCAAAGAAATAAATAAATACATGAATTAAACTAAATGGACATTTAAAACAACTTGTCACAATAATTACATGTCCTCACATCAACTACTACAAAAATATGATGATACAATTTTATGATGTGAAAAAATATTTTAAAAGAGAATGTAGAAGATTGTGGAAATAATATATGTAAGATACAGTATTAATATTTATGGAAATAGTAATAATGTAATGTTCAGACAATTAGAGGCATATTAAATTAATATTAATATTTGAAATATGGTTAAAATGTACTGCTGACAAGCATTAATGATGTACTAAAATATACTTTAATGTGAAGTCTAATGAAACTTGTTCTGAAATATATTTGTAATTAAACATTTTTAATGATGTCAGTGTAATATCAATAGCACATTACAGTTAAAATTATAATCAAGTACTTTGCATATTATACTATATTGTTAGTCAACAGATCAAAATAGATGTGCTTTAAAGCATGACAACATATTATCAAAACATAATAAACAATTATTACAAAGTGCACTTTTTATTATTTTATTTATTTGTTTATGAAAATGTACTCTTTTTAAGCGCATTACCATTTTTTATTTTACTAATATAAATGCAAGTACCCTACAGTAAACTTTTAAGATTTGAAGTACTCTACGAGTCCACGTTCAATTAAGCTCACTTCTTTTTCTCACATGACTGTAATTATACTAAATA